>NC_134403.1:215890521-216595521 GCF_038048845.1 Mixophyes fleayi | reverse complement strand
GGGAAAGGCGAGGAAGGTAGGAAAGTAACAAGTTAAATACTTTGCAGCATGTTTGAAAAGAAAAACATTGAAAAAAAAATTACAGACTCCGTTTCATGTTGAATTTTGCAATGGTAATGATACAGTTTATATGTGTGGAAGAATTTGGCATCTGTTTATAATGTGGGAGAAAAACAAAACCAAACAGTACACCCTTCATTTTTAGATTATTATTAATAATTATTGCCAGGGTGTGGGTGGATCTGGAAGTAGAAGTTGTAGTGTACTACCAACTAATAAACAAAAGGGACAATATAATTAAAACATGTTTTCCTTCTTTTTTTTAAGTGCATTAGACTAGTATCGGAGCAACATTCTTGTTATCAATTTTCATCCGTAGTGGCAGTGATGTGTACGCTTATGTAGGTGAGGATAGGACTGCATGTAACATGATCAGTGCCATAATGTGGGGAAAGGCAAGACGAAAGCCCACAACAGCAATGTATCAATGCGAGGCCCCTGGTTTGTAGTGTCAAACATATCTCTATATGACATGAAATTCATACATCTTGTTACCTTTATGCTTTTATATATAAGACACTATCTATTGTATGTTTCAACAATATTCTTTTTCTCTCACTTCTTTATTGACCTGGAATCGTTGTGCGCACAAGTTCACAGTGTTCTTAAAGGAGCAGCTAGGTTTTACATTACAATAGCCCTTCCTCTATAGCCATGCTCTGGTTATCAAGACTGCGAACAAAACTATTCAGAGCCGGATTTAGACCTCATGGGGCCCTAGGCAAGATATTGGTTTGCCCCTCCCTCCCTCCCTGAAACAATCCATAGCACTATATTTTTTTTAGCATAGTATATACTCCTATAGTTAAGTAGAAGGGTAAACTATGTGCCGCCGCACATCACGCTGCTCCTCCTGCATCACCATGTGGCCCTTCATTACTGTCCCTCTCATCACACTGTGCTCTCCTTTATCATTACACTGCATCACCATGTGTCCCCTCATTACTGTCCCTCATCACACTGTGCTCTCCTTTATCATTACACTGCATCACACTGTGGCCCCTCATTACTGTCCCTCTCATCACACTGTGCCCTCCTTTATCATTACACTGCATCACCATGTGTCCCCTCATTACTGTCCCTCATCACACTGTGCTCTCCTTTATCATTACACTGCATCACACTGTGGCCCCTCATTACTGTCCCTCTCATCACACTGTGCCCTCCTTTATCATTACACTGCATCACACTGTGGCCCCTCATTACTGTCCCTCTCATCACACTGTGCCCTCCTTTATCATTACACTGCATCACACTGTGGTCCCAGTAGTTAAAGAATAATGTCCATGGACCCCATATTTTGTCAAAGGATCTAGCAGAATTTTGAATTATACTGGTCATATACTCCATACGATGAATATTAAGCTCAGTGGTCGAAGTGGAAGCTTAGAAGTGGCGGTATGAAAAATGTAATGAGAATGTAAACAAGTGAATGGAATTTTATTATTTTACAATGAAGGCAGTATGAGAAGTAGCGGTATGGCATACTACTATATACACCCCACTTCCACCTCTGCTCACCTTTCAATTCACACAAATTGTACTTTATCTTTAACTAAACTTAGGTATTAATCATAATTAACATGTCAAGAAACTGCAGTTCATGGTTAGCAAGCCCAGTAATAAAAAAACAGCAGTCTCCTATCACTACCACGTCAGAGACCGTCCACCACTACAGTTACTGACTGCAGCCCTCTACCTACAGAAACATGAAAAAGTGCTGGAATGCAATAATTATGTTAATATGTCAGTCTTCTGCATGAATCCCATAGTGCAACATTTAAAGCAGTCAGACCTCCTCATAATATAAATCCCACCAGATTCAGGATAGTTGGCAGACTGCCCTGCTCTCTTCTACCTGTTCTCGTCACTTTCACGGCTTGTGGCTGCTGGTGTTTTTAGATTAGCTGCTGCTTGTCTGGATCCTGGAATGTTGGAGGCCCTATTTGGAAAAAAAAAATGGGTACACGAAATTTAGTAAACTCCAACCAGCCCCTGTGTTAAATCAATATAGCACCCACATTTTATAAGTACACCTCCCTCCAACCAAAACATTAAATTAATAGCATACACATTTAATAAATAGACCTATTTCCCTCCAACCAGCTCCAACATTAAATTAATAGTGTTACCATTTAAAAAATAAACCTATTTTCCTCCCACAAACAGCCGTTCATACACACACATAATATAAATACACTGGCCCCTCACACACACATAATATACATACACTGGCCCCTCACACACACATAATATACATACACTGGCCCCTCACACACACATATTATATTAATATAAAGGGTGCCTCTTTTCATTTTGAGGTAAGAGGTGTCAGGATTGAGGCAGCTGGTCATATGAGGGAATAGATAATGAGCATGTGTCATGGGGAATATCAAAGAAAAGCTGGTGAGTGTTGTAAGGGTATTGTTGGCTGAGGAGGGGCCGTGTGCGGAACAGACTTCTAACTCACATGCCCCCCCTCTGCCCAGCACCTTTAGCCACACATGCCCCCCCATGCCCTGCAGCTTCCATCACACATGCCCCCTGTGCCAGCGCAACTTCCATCACACATGCCCCCTGTGCCAGCGCAGCTTCCATCACACATGCCCCCTGTTCCAGCGCAGCTTCCATCACACATGCCCCCTGTGCCAGCGCAGCTTCCATCACACATGCCCCCTGTGCCAGCGCAGCTTTCATCACACATGCACCCTGTGCCAGCGCAGCTTCCATCACACATGCCCCCTGTGCCAGCGCAGCTTCCCTCACACATGGCCCCTGTGCCAGCGCAGCTTCCATCACACATGCCCCCTGTGCCAGCGCAGCTTCCATCACACAGACACTAGCTCCCCTTCTACTTACCTTTTTGTACATGAATGCAACCAGGAACCGAAAGAAATGATGCAGCTCCTGCAGGACTAACATAGACTTTCAGCAGCCCGCCTAACAATGTGTACCATGTGACCGCTGCGATCACATGACCCTGGGTTGTCATATTGACGTGCCAAGGTACCTAGGCTGTAGGGGATTTAGCCACTACAGCCTCTATCCCTAACTCTAACATCAGCCCCTCACCCAATTCGCGCGAGTCGGGGGAGGGGCCGAATTTATTTTTTTTGCCCTCCCTTGTCCCCCCATCTGGGCCCCCAGAGAGCCGCTAGGCCCTAGGCAGGTGCCTAGGTTGCCTAGCGGTAAATCCGGCCCTGAAACTATCAGTTAGCTATTCATAATACAAAGGAGTCTACATATTAAAGCAAATATGCAGGAAAGAGCGCATTTCCATTCTTTTCTCCATACTCTGCCAACTTGGTTCCATTTTTGGGAGCAGAGCTGTGTTGTTTATAAGAATATACAGACTCTACATATGGAATTTGCTTTGCCCTAGTTCATATAGCTAAGTACCTAAAGCTTTCAGAAACAAAGCAACAGGAAACTAGCTGCAACTCCAACAATAAAATTTATATATTTTTCATGATCATGTACATTTAATCATGTTTAAATTATATTATTTTGCACCAATACCAACTTTACTATTCATTACATTTACAATATACCTGTTTTGTGAATAACAGTAAGTAATTAAATTAACTACATTATTAATGAAAAACTGGACAATGAGTAAAAAAAGCTGATTAATCGTCATAATTTGAAAATATTTAAATGCTTGAGAACATATGGCCTATGAGCTGTTCTTCTGTACTGGATTTTAAAAATAAATCCTTGCTCAGAGCTAGTCAAATATGCAATTAAAGCTCTTTGTTGTCCTTTTGATGGTGTGGTGTCGTAGAAAGAGTATAGTTTTGACTATCCATGCATACAAATAGATATTAATATATGTATGCAAATGTTCAATGTGTTGTACATATTATTTTCATAATTATACATATTTTATATGCAGTCCTACATTACTATGTATTTTTATTGTTACAGATATGCCCCCAATGCTTCAAATGGACCTTAAAGGAGAACCTGGGCCAGCAGGAAAACCTGGTCCAAGGGGACCACCAGGACCTCCAGGACCCCCTGGGAAACCAGGTGTTGGAAAACCCGGATTACAAGGACAGCCAGGCCCTGTTGGTCCCCCAGGATTTTCTGGTATTGGAAAACCTGGTTTACCAGGAATGCCTGGCAAAACTGGACCAAATGGACAACTTGGCCCAAAAGGAGAGCCTGGAATTAGAGGTGAACATGGACCTCGAGGGATACCTGGCTCTCCAGGTATCCCTGGGCCTTCAGGAATCTCTTCTAATGGGAAACCAGGAGCTCAAGGTGGTTCTGGACAGCCAGGTGTTAGGGGTGAACCTGGTCAAAAAGGTGAGCCAGGACTTCGGGGAGAGAAAGGCATTAAAGGAGAAGCTGGACTTGGCAAACCAGGAATGCCTGGCACTCGCGGATCTGGAGGTCCTCCAGGGCCCATGGGACCATCTGGTCTACCAGGGAATGGAAAACCAGGACTTAGTGGACTACCTGGGGTGCCAGGCGATATAGGAGATGTAGGTCCACCTGGGGCACCTGGTGTAGGGGGTCTACCAGGACCACAGGGACCTCCAGGAAAACCAGGGATTGATGGGATCGGTAAACCAGGTTTAGATGGATTACCAGGACTACAAGGACCATTAGGTCCTAAAGGGGAACCAGGTATACGAGGCTTGCCTGGGCTGCCCGGGCCACCAGGTTATGGTAAGCCAGGTCTACCTGGTTTGAAAGGTGATCGAGGACCTGCTGGAATACCAGGAGGAATAGGAGAGATAGGAGAGCCAGGATTAGATGGTGAACCTGGTGAACAAGGGCCACAAGGTATTATTGGGCCTCCAGGCCTTCCTGGGTCAATGGGATTACCAGGAAAAAATGGTTTACCTGGCTTGAAAGGTGACATTGGACCAACTGGGCCACCAGGTGCACCAGGAATTCCAGGGAATCAGGGTCCAAATGGGTTTGTAGGTAAACCAGGGTTCCCAGGTGAAAGAGGCCTTCCAGGTCTTCAGGGACTTCAAGGGCCAACTGGACCAAAAGGAGAAGGAGGGCAAATGGGGCTCCCAGGTTTGCCAGGTCAAATAGGTAGCCCAGGGTCAAAAGGAGAAGGAGGGATTCCAGGGCAACCTGGCCCAAGAGGCCCAGCTGGCATTCCCGGATTGCAGGGGTCATCTGGCCCCATCGGCCCACAGGGATTACCAGGACTAAAAGGGGACCAGGGGATTCCTGGACGACCTGGCAACAGCATCAATGGTGAACCAGGTCCCATTGGCCCTGTAGGACCATCAGGAGTTTCAGGACCCCCTGGTTTAAATGGACAACCTGGGCCACCAGGTCAACCTGGACCACCAGGTCCACCAGGCATCTATAGTGATGGAACCATTGCTGGTCTACACTTACCTGAAGGAGGTGTGGAAGGAGGTACTGTAGGGAATGACAAACCTGGAAAGCCTCAATATGGCACTGGAGAACTGTCTGCCAAAATAGCCCCAGCATTCACTGCCATTCTATCTACACCATTCCCTCCTTCTGGCATGCCCATCAAATTTGACCGGACTTTGTACAACGGCCACAATGGTTACAATCCTCTTACTGGGATATTTACTTGTTCATTGCCTGGAATCTATTACTTTGCTTACCATGTCCACATCAAAGGCACCAACATCTGGGTTGCTCTTTACAAAAACAATGTACCCGCTACCTACACCTATGATGAATATAAGAAAGGGTATATGGACCAAGCTTCTGGAAGTGCTGTGCTAGAACTTAAGGAAAATGACCAAGTGTGGGTCCAGATGCCATCAGACCAAGCAAATGGATTATATTCAACGGAGTACATTCATTCTTCTTTCTCTGGCTTCCTCCTTTGTCCCACATAATGGACATGCCACCCTATTTCCACAGCTAGTCATAAACTATCTTTAAAAAAATTACATGAAAAACAAAAGAAAAAATGATCTACGGTGTGTGTGTATGTATATATATATATATATATATATATATATATATATATATATATATATATATATATATATATTATTCACTGGGGAGAGGAAAACGGTGATGACATGAAAACTTGTCTAAAAAGGTCAAGTTGAAAGAAAACTTTTCTCGGCGCAGTTTGCAAAAAAAACTTCACTTTATTACCCAGTGACATTTTAAACAGAACAAACCTGCAGGCTTGTGGCAAGATAACTGTGCCATGCAACTTATTGTTCTTCAGCTTAGGAGTTCATAGGACCTTCAGATGTTACATGATACTATGGATTGTTTGTGTTTGTTCTATTTGGTTATTTATCTGTATCTGCTACATATGTTGCATAGCATTTTAGTTGTAAAAACACTGCACCTACATTTAGTGTAATGAGGATGACCTTGCAAGATCAATAATGGTTTCAAATTTTCCTGCAATCTGTCAAGAAAAGTAGATATTATTTTGATGATATTTTGTTTTCGTATGGTGTTCTTGCTATATGGTTGTTTTGGAAGGGATGGTAAAAGGTGTAAAAAGCAGCAGTCACATTTTAATTTGCTATGTTTTAAAATAAACCATCAGACCAAGAAACTTACTGCAGTTTAAGTACTGAGACCAACACATTTGTACATGGCGTTACATGTGTTTTCCACCTTTAGACAACTTTAACCTATTGTAATATTCATCAGTATAAAATTAAAATAAATTATGTCAGACATTTTTCCACCCTTAATTTGAACTTGCAGCCAACAAAATTCAAGTGAAAGCAAATAAACACTTTTTAGTAGAAATAAATGAAAATAAAATAATACAATATCCTGATTGCATAAGTGTATACACCCTTTCATAATGGGGTTATAGCTGTGTCAGAGTTAACCAACCACATTCAAAATCAGGTGATTAGCATACACCTGCCAGGAATGAAAGTGTTTTGTGATTAGCCAGCAGATTGTGTAGTAGGATCTCCTAGCAGTTTTCTTGGTTACATCCTACTGGGAAAGCCATGGTCCACAACGAGCTTTCAAAACAAGTTGACATTAAAGGTGTGTGAAAAAAATAAATAAATAAAAAAAATAAAAAAAATAAAATATATATATATATATATATATATATATATATATATATATATATATATATATATAAAAATAAATGCGTCCACTCTACCATCTGCAGTCTTATTATCCAATATATATATATATATATATATATATATATATATATATATATATATATATATATTCTCTATCATTTGCAGTCTATTATCCAGCCAGAATTATTTTTTGCCATTGCCCTTGGGTATAAAACAGCTCAACTCTGTGCATTGTGTTGTATCTATAGTAATTAAGAACAATCATGTCTCATGTCTAGGAGAAGTAAGGACCATGATAAACAAAACGTAGTGACATAAATAAAATAATCTAATGAATTTAGTAAAAGTTGCGACAGGCCAATTGTGATTCAAATATAAAGTTATCTAAAGGTGTGAAGTCCCTATGTCAACAGTCAATTTGAATGCATCCAGATTTGATTTCTTACAGGAAGTAAGCCATTTTTGTACCAAAATATTTCATTTGAAATTGTGGTGAACTGATGTCACGTGGAACTACAACAAATGATTGACAGATGTAGAGACATACACAGTTCATGAATTTGTGTAAATAGAATAATATCATGCCAGGATGTTACTCTGCCAAATCGAACAACATTGCTCAACCAGAGCTGCTGACACCTAGTTAAATAAATGCAAGTTGCAAGAGTTAAATAGTTCATTGCCTGTATATTCCAAACTGAACCAAATCACTCTATATTCTGTATCAGCATTTAATGGACTTTAAAGCCTATTTTATCTATCTAACACACATGCAGAATGCAGCACTTTAGCTTGAGGGCAGTGAATCAAACAATTTGCCTACCAAAAAATGTATTTTGCTCCAGGAACTAGTTGCACTAGACACTGAGTGAGTTATGAGTTGTCCAACAATAACTGCCATTTAACACACTGACATATTCTATCATTTGTGTAAACTGTCTTATTATTGATTATAGGCTATGTAAGTAACATGTTGTAATCCTTTTCTATATAGTTAATGCACTGACTGATGTTTCATCATACCTGGCCTATTGCCTTCAACAGCTTTGTGCTGTTATATAAGTACATCTATAGAGCCATCTCACTATATGCAGTTTAGGGCACATAGTCTATTTCACCCACAGGGATCTTTTTTTATATTGTGTTCCAACTATTAATTCCCAATTGTGTACTTCAGCTAGAGAGAAGCTCAATTGACTAGCTGTAATGTAAAGGGTATATTCTAATCTACACCACAGTGAAACCATGATACAATGCATCCTCATCTATTAGCCAGAAAGATTTTTCAATGTTTTAAGTCATTTTTTAGTAATCGCTTTTGTTTATAAGAAATTTTATTTTTTTTGCGAGGGAAGTGAGGGTTCTTTTAATGTTTCCCTTCACCATTCAGTGCCTTTTTAATAAAATACTGTTAATTGTAATCTTTTTTTATTTTTATTAATCAATTGTTTGCAATGGTGCTATGCTCTACTTACCAATGTTATATATTCATATAGTGCAATATTACTCTCAAACAGCAAACTTTGGTTATTGAAGATATCATTCCTGTTTGGTCCTGCTAATATAAATGGATTTTGTAATGGTAATGCTTGAATTGTGACAGAATTTGGGGTAAGCAGATTTGTTACTGTGCATCTAACATTAACCTCCTATAATACAGCCTGTGAACATGTCGGGTGACCAGGGTTAACTTGCAAAGAAGGGGTTAATGATCATGGGTCATCTGTAAATCCCTTTACTTCTGTGGAGTTCAAAAAAGTACCTCTATATAGTGTGCAGAAACAGTGTTATATGGAGTATTTTGATTTGACTGAATGCCACAAATACTCATTATTCTAAATCATAGATGTCAATAGTTCAGGATAAGGTGCTCATATAATCTGGGATTTTATACGTCTATTCTAATGTAAGCGAGGGTGGAATGATAATCGAAATGATTTAACTGAGCATAATTGCTTTCATTTAACCCTTCAAATACCACAGATGGCTTTCCAGGCTTGGTTTAACTGCAATTCAAATCTTGCTGTGTTACTCAATGAGTAGCAGTACATGTGTGGGACTGTAATTGAACAAAAAGGTTTCATTGCACAAAGCAGTGTTGTAACATTATCACTGCAAGCCAGAGGAACTCATTTACAAGGAGCATTCGGTGCACAGCGCAAGATGCATTGCTTTTGTACACCTGCATCTGGGTAGACTGCTCTGTACATGTCAAGGTGTATGCCTACTCCCACTACTGGGAGACACCTATGCAAACTAGAAGGATGTCTTGGTGTACGGACAGAAAATACTGAAGAGGCACTCACTGCAAAAGTCCAACTTTACCCCTTTCATTAATAGATTGTAAGCTTGCGGGCAGGGCCCTCCTACCTCTCTGTCTATCTGTATTACCCAGTATTGTGTTTGTTCCCAATTGTAAAGCGCTATGGAATTTGCTGGCGCTATATAAATAAATGATGATGATGATGATGAAGATTAAAGAAAACTTTTCTGTTTCTATCTTATTATAATGCTAAGTAAAGCCTCAACTTGACTTAAATGAATCATGTGAGTGAGGGAAGGATGGAAATGTCTCTATTACATATAGGTACTTTTGTGTGAAGCTTTTTATTGCATTGCTCAGAATACACCTAGAAATGCGTTTCTCCCTCAATGCAATATGGAGGCCCAAACTGAGTTTCATTAACAGGACGAGACCCTATGACCACTAGCTGTTCAGGAGCAACATTCCAGTTCTTTTGCAGAATAGAAATGGACGTGTGTCCCCCTCTGCACAAATAAGGAATACCCCTAGAATATACCCTCAACAACCCTTTATATCATTTCAATACTCTCGTTCTGCAAAAGGAAATCTTTCTATAGTGGTCGACAAAACTAGATGCACTAGAAGTTGCTATGTGCCATGTACATAGCACCTCCCGCCAAACTTCTGTTCTTCTGCAAACATCACCATCTTGTCCACAAACCCAGAAATCTCTGTGCATCTGTGCAGATCAAGGTGCTGTACCTCAACCATTTTGCTCTTTGTAAATGAGGCCCAAAGGATTTTATGTCATGCACATAAATGATACGACAGTCATCAAAACTGCACAGTACTAACTTTTATAGGAGTTCAGCTTGTCATGTAATAATCAACTATCATTTATCAAAAAGACAAATATATTACTTGAATCTGTTCCAAACAAGAAGTGATACTTGTTCAATTTCCACCAAAATATTAGGACAATTATGATTTGAATCGTTCTAGGAAAAGCAATTAAAGTAATAGGTTGAGATGCAATTTAAAGAGCAGCTCATCAGAACTCTAGAATCTGTTGTCTGACATAGTGTTCTATATAAATAGTGTTATGCTGAGGATCTGCCCTGTTCTGCATACTGTATGGGCTGTTTGTGGGTGGCTGAAACAGGATTTTTATTGGGGGGTTTTCCTGTCCAGCCAGAGCTGACTGCCTATGTTTTTGCTGACTGGATAACATAGAGACAGTTTCCTAATAAAATATCTGAACTCTGTCCTGTCTGCGGTTTCATTTGTAGGAATGAGGTGTGCATGAAAGATTTAGGCAGCTGTTACTTAGCTCAGAGTAAACCTTTAGACTTCTCAGTCTATGGGAGTGCACTGTATGTATGACTGCGGGAATCATTGTATGTTTATATTGCAATAAGAAAAGCACCTCACCAGAACTATAAACATTCACAAGGGGAAATAAATAGCAACCAAGTGAAAAATTAATTCCTGGCTCAGAGAACTGACAATCTAATTATTAAAGAAAAAATGTATTAAAGAAAGACAAAATAATTAAAACACATGGAAAACATATACACAAGCAAAGAGGCACCTTATGTCAGAATAGTTGAGAACATTCAATTGCCCCCTCCCAACGTTGCCACTAAGGGACCCCTGATCCACACATTTGTTGTGGATTAGGGAACGGCAAATTTTTCATATACCAGTGGTCAAAGTGGGGGTGTATACGGTGGTATGCCAGCACTTACATTCACTTACATATGTGCCCATTACATTTTTCAGACCGGCACTTCCAAATTTCCATTTTGACCATGGTTTATAGGACGTTTAATTCTTTCTTATTTTATCATACTAATAACAAATAAATGTTAATATAATGCTATACAGTATTTCCTCATGTCATATTATGCCACATAGTAGTGCCCCCAGGTCATATTGTGCCACACAGTAGTGCACCCAGTTCATATTATGCCACACAGTAGTCGGGAATAAATATTTTTGACATTACAGTTTAGCAACCTTTTCTAGTGATCCTGTATTAGATGATGTCATGAAAAAGATGATTAATAAGTAAACAAACATACAATGCATGCATGTAAATGAAGAACCGAGAGCTGAATAAAGCACAAGGGAAATGATAAGCTGAGGTTGAATTCATAACTAAGCTACACCTCTCTAAAGGGTTAAGGAGTAGGCAAGGGGTGTGGGTGCGCCCATTTGTAGTGTCACTAGGGGAGGGCCAGGGTCAGTTTATAAATTTACTTTGCTGAGAAGAAATCTGCCTCAAGGATTTAGGGCCTTGCCATACTGCCTGCTGTTTTCTCCTCCATCATACAGTCTTTGGCCACAATTATGTCAGATGTCAATTATATAAGGTAAATTTTAAGAGGGTAAGAGAGGTTATTTAAGATAAGAACATCAACCGTTAAGCATTTTATTATTAATATACCTGACTATAGCATCCATTAACATTAAACATGTATAGGCATCAGGGTACATTTAAGAGCATGTGCACATATACATCGTTTAGAAACCCGCAATCAAAGTTACAGCCCCTGTGTGCTCACCTCCTAGTCGGTGCACCAGGTGAAACGGGAGTAGCACACTGTTCCTACAGTCTTGCGGGCACTGACACTATCGCTGGCGCACACTGGTCTGTGCATCTGCATGTTTTATACTTTCTTAATGCTTTTTAATGCTTTCAGTAAGTTGTTCGGTAGAGCCGCCCTCTTGGGGCTTTCCATGTGTTTCTGGAAATACGACTTGCGGGGTTCAAAGTAGTTCCGACTCATACTAGAAGCATAGGGCGGGGAACCCCAACACAGAATATTTGATCCATGATAATAATCAATAGCTTTCCATTCTACTAGTGCAACTACTGTCAGGCTACAAAAGAAATAGGTCTCAAACTCCAATGCTAGCCTAGGTCACTAATCTGTATAGTAGCAGAGCCTTGCTATATAGATCAGCACTACATCTGAAAGGAAAGAGGTGCTAACAAACCCAACCTAATTAGGATAACTTGAAGACTTTGGTTGTATCCATTGTAACCCTATGTATGACAACAAATCAAAACTGGGAGTCAGTAGAGACCACAGGATTGGGATCCACTGTGAGGTGGTTGGAGAAAGAACTCCAAGACACTAATATGCATATTAGACCCAGAAATGGAACCATTGGTACTTTGAATGACCAATTAAAGTCTGCCCTTAATGCAGCACAGTTACATATTTACAACAAAACCTCAGTATATACAGTAGTATATAGTAGTATACTGCAGTATAAGAGAAGAGAGTATGAATAACTGCCCCACATACAATGTCAGTACTTTTGAATCATTTAAACGTTTGGCCTTGTTTAGAGAAAGAGGGTCTGGAATGTTCTCCAATAAATCTGCATGTAAATGATATTTTAAGGCAAAGAATAAGATCAAATCTTAAATATGGTCTCTTTCTGACCCCATTATAGGACTGTCACCTAGCATTTCTGATGTACAGTTTATGAACAGTGTAAACAATACATAGAATTATTTTTTTGCATACATGCAATTTGCCAAATGTCTATCCAGAAATAACTTGGTTCAGCTTCATTCAGCATAGAGATGAGTAAAATGTTCAAAACTGTTCCACAGAATTCTCATTTTGCATTACGATGTGAAATTTTCACATGTTTCTGCAGAGGAATCTTTAAGTCTTTTGCGCAAAATTCTCTCATAATTTTTGTCCCAGGATTCCCCTATCAGTTTAATTCTGCCTGGACTTATTATATCTCTACTGTTTGATTGATCTATCATCTGTGCAATTGCTGCTACTAAGTGTAGGATCATTCAGCTGGTTGCTAGGTAAATAGTTACAAGCTTCATTTACCTCTCAGTTTGGCCATTTCAGGTGTGCAATTACCTACCACACTCATGCAGCTAATCATTCTACAGTTTCTGATTGGCACCGCTGACTTTTCTGTCAGCATACCAATACTGGAGATAGTTCCTGCTAACAGGTTGAAAACGACACTTGAAACAGCTCCGATGAAGTAACATCCCTGCAGGCTACAATGATGTCAGTTTCAAGTTCCCCACTGTCATTCACTGCTAATTTAACGAGGCACCGGCTGTACATTGCTCTTTTCAAAGCCTACAACATTGTACAGCCAGCGCTTGCTTAAATGACCACCTTAACAACAAAGAATGACAGCGGGGAACTTGAAAGTGATGTCATTGTAGCCTGACGGAATGTTCCTTCATTGGAGCTGTTTCAAGTGTCATTTTCAACCTGTCAATGTTATCAGCTTGTCGTGGACTACACCTTTGGTGTAATCATGTCGGCCTCTTCACAGTCGGTGTTGTCAGTATCGTTATACTGACTACCACCTTATATATTTACCTGCCATGACCCCTGGCTTGTTTAAAGGATTATCCTGATTTCCCCACTCCTGACCCTTGGCTTGTTAAGTGGATTTGCATATATATATATATATATATATATATATATATATATATACCTGCCCTGACCCCTGGCTTGTGTAAAGGAACTGCTGTCTTCTCTACTCCTGACTTTGTGCTGTCTGTTATTTGCCTTAACCCTTGCCTGTCTGATTCTCAGTTTGCAACACTACACCATCTGGTTGCTCACTACCTCCTACTGTGTTCTGTCCACCCCATTGGGCACTTGCTAATTAACTACTACTACCCTAGCTTAAGTCCTGGGGGCAACTGAATACTGTGGAACAAATCAAGTTCCTTGGAAAGGAGGCTGCTATAGGTGAACATTTGGAGAAGTGGTTCTAGTATTTGAGGATCACATATACATTGCCCTTAATAAAGACCTCTATCTATCTATCTATCTATCTATCATTAATTCACTCCCCACATGTTCTCACACAGTGCATTGCCACACCCCCACTTAGGGCTGGTGGAACACAGTAAGCCATATATGCAGCAGGAAGGAGATGTGCTTACCACATATCCCCACACATTAATGCACCCCCTATACTTATCTATTCTTGTTGGAAACACCCTTGCCTCTACCTCAGCCAGTGTGCAGAGGGAGGTGAGGGGATTTAACAGATCTTTTATCCTCTGTGCAATGCTTTGATGGCTGGACCTGGGAGAAGGGCTGGCCTGTTCGGTCATGGCTAGACAATCTTCAATCACCTGCTAGGCAACCTAGTCCCCCTCTACTATAGGTGGGAGCCTAGTCTGTTTAACGAGTGATCCCGGATTGTTGATCCATCGCTGTTTGTATCACTGGAACTTTGCACCGCTGCAAAATGGCTTGTTCTGGCTATGGTATAGACAATGTAATGTCTTGTCATTTTTCACTTCCAAAAAATCCATATACACATAAATGTAAATCAACCAAATTAACTATTTTGTGGTTATTATCTTTGGTGTGTGTTAGATCTACCACCTTAGAGAGTCGTAATGTAATTTTTAGATTGTCTTACAATTAGACAGATCCACTACAACACTACTCAGTTTACATAACTTTCCAGCTGTCTGAAATACATGACTTGGAGGGGAGCTGGAAACTGGCATTAAATTGGTATATTTTGAGAATGGTGAGTAAGTGAGAATTGTTTATAAAGAATACACTGGGGTTCAGAAAGTGTATCAGCATCTGGAAAACCACTTCTTAGAAAGTGCATTGGCCAAATTCACAGAAGTCACATTTTTATTTTCAAAAGAGGCATGCCTTACAAATAGCTGGAGCACAATTACCAAATGAATGAAGACAACTTTGTGAATGTGTCTTTTTATAAAATGAAGAAAAAGTTGATTTTTATTCTTTATTTGTTGCAATTTTAAGTATAATACAATACAGAATAGTAAATAAATTTATAAACAAATGGGAGGACTGGCACTTCTAGTCTCAGCGTAAAAACACAAAGTCTGTGTAACACTAGCAAAAATTATCAGGTCATGCCAAGTGTGAGCCTTATTAAACTTAGAAAAGTTTGTACTATCAATATTACTGAAAATGGGATTTACTATGTAAACTGGCTCTCTAGTAAAAGTCTGAAAATGTGATTATGCAAACAGATTGGGTGTGGCTATGTACACAATGTGGATTACAGCCAAACCTGCCTCCAGGCTATAATATGTGTATTTCAGTGACCAGAAATAATAATACTAAAGACTCAATTGTCAATGAAAAAATAAACCGAGACAAGCGTGACAGGAGGCATTTTCTCCCTTGGCCAAAGTTCCTGTCATACAGAGGGCCAACTCTACACTTGTGTGACACAGACATGCAGGAGGAATATGTATCTTCTGGCTGCTATGACATTGTTCTCTCCGGGCCAATGTGTTAAACCAGCTCTTCCCATTCTGTGATATCAACTGTCTGATGCCCAAGAGTGGCTTAGACTGGCCCTGCATGTGTGGCTATGCATATTAGATAGGCCACCAGATAAAGCATTGCATAATTGCATTGTAATAATTGCATTATTACATTTTCTGCTTATTATACTGGGTACTGGTTATGTATATTAGAATGGGCACTAAATAAACCTCTGCGTATTAGACTGGACACTATATAGGGATCAGCATATTATACTGGGTAACAGATAAAATTTTGCATATTAGACTTGGCACTAGATATGTTTTTGCATATTACGCTGGACACCAGGTAAGGCTCTGCATATTAATCTGGGCATCAGACATGACTTTGCATAGCAGTACCAAGTTAGGCGCAGCAGCATAAAATATACATCATTTAATCAGGGCTAATAATGGTTGGACGACACATATTAAGATAACTGAAAAGAGGGCTGGATAACATTTTAATACTGCACAATATGATGGAAACAAACCTGCATTAAGAAAATGTAGGAAGAGATCAGACCCTTCCTTCACAGATCTGAGTTAGATGAGGGGTTGGGAAAAAGTTATAAGCGTTTTGGGTGATGTGTCAGTAAAATATAATTTGATGTTAATGTTTTTATTTGACTTTTCTGTGGGTAGAATAAAAAACTAATATATTTGGTGTGGGTGGTACCTAGCAAGTTACAGAAAGATGTCCAAAACTGGCCAATGAATTAAGAACCACGGTCAGAGACGATGCCTTCAGGTAGGCTGTGGAGACGAAATACATGTTGGATGAACAACAAAGCCAGTGTTTGGGCATTAGGCAGCCTATGCAAAGGCACAAAATCGGCCATCTTACTGAAACGATCTATGATCATCCAGATAGTATTGTGGCCCGAAGATCAAAGTAGATCAACAATGTGTCCAAGGTCTAGCTGAAGTGGACAAGGGCAATAACTGACCTGGAGGACTTGCCTTTGGCACATTCTTCACAGGAAAGAACATATTCCTTGACATCGGAGGACAGAGTGGGCCACCAGACCCAGCGTGAGAGTAACTCGGTAGTCTTAGAGATCCCTGGATGTCCAGCGAGTTTGTTTTCATGGCTTTCTGCAAGGACCGTTTTCCTAAGGTGAACAGAAACAAACAATCTATTTGTAGGGATCTCAGAAGGAGCAATTCTTTGTAATTGACGGAGTGTGGCTCCAAGGTCTTGAGCTATACCGACGTGAACTGAGGGGAGAGGAACAATGGGCAGAGGGTCAGCAGGTGGAGTATGGCAGAAAACAAAGCTTCGAGAGAGTGCGTCGGCTTTAATGTTTTTTGAACCAGGTCTATAAGAAATAATGAATCTGAACCGAGTGAAAAACAATGCCCAACATGCTTGTCTGGCATGCACTCAATGAATAACACATTTTTGTGATCTGTAATGACAGAAATAGTATGCACTGCCCCCTCCAACCAGTGGTGCTATTCTTCAAATGCCCATTTTATGGCCAGGAGTTCGTGGTTACCTACGTCATAATTAACTTTGGCAGAAGAGAATTTCCATGAGATATAGGCACATGGATGCATCTTGCGATCCCGAAGATCCTTCTGAGACAGAACAGCTCCTGCGCCCATATCGGAGGCATCCACTTCAACCACAAAAGGCAACACAGGATTAGGATGTCTTAAGACGGGAGCGGTGGCAAACCCTGATTTCAGTGCTTCGAAAGAAATTATCGCTTCTGGAGTCCAGTTGGCCGTATCCGCTCCTTTACATGTTAGAGCAGTAATTGGAGCTACTAAGTCTGAGAAGGTATGTATAAATCTCCGGTAGTAGTTCGTGAAGCCCAGAAATCTTTGGATGGCCTTCAGATTGGTTGGCCGCACCCAATCTAAGATTGCTTGGACTTTGCTAGGGTCCATTGAGAACCCATCAGAGGAGATGATGTACCCTAGAAATGAGACTTTCTGGACCAAAAATTCACACTTCTCCAATTTAGCGAAAAGTTGATGCTCCCGAAGCTTCAAAAGGACTTGTTGAACATGAAGGCGATGCAGATCTAAAGATGATGAATAGATCAGGATGTCATCCAGATATACCACGACAAAACAGCCTAAGAACTCATGAAGGACATCATTGATCAGGTCCTGGAAGACTGCGGGAGTGTTGCATAAACCAAAGTGCATGACTAAGTACTCGTAATGGCCTGAGTGAGTATTAAATGCGGTTTTCCATTCACCGACAGCTCTGCTACGAATGAGGTTATAAGCTCCGCGTAAGTCAATCTTGGTAAATACAGAGGCACCCCTGAGATGATCAAAAAGAACTGATATGAGTGGAAGTGGTAAGGTGTTTTTGATGGTGATTTAATTTAAGCCACGGAAATCTATGCAGGGCCGAAGAGTCCCATCCTTCTTGGAAACAAAGAAGAATCCGCCTCCTACGGGGGACTTATAGGGCCTAATGAAACCCTTTTTGAGATCCTCCTTAATATAATCCTCCATGGCTTGAGTCTCTGGTACCGAGAGAGAGTATAGTCTTCCTTTGGGCAATTTGGAACCAGGAACTAAGTCTATAGCGCAATCATAATCGCGATGAGGAGGTAACGTATCAGCGGCTTTCTTAGAAAATACGTCCCGGAAATCTTTATATGGCAGAGGTAGTTGATCTGGTGAAGACTGGATCATACAGATAGGAAGAGACAAGCAAGATGAACAGCAAGCGGAGCTCCAACGAACAATCTCACCCTTATTCCAATCAATTTCGGGATTATGGAGCAGTAGCCAGGGATGTCCCAAGATTCCTGGAACAGAGGGACAGCTGATTAGATGGAAAGACAATGTCTCAGTATGCAGAGCCCCCACAGAGAGCTGCAAAAGGGGTGTCTGAAAGCATATCTTTCCACCAGGCAATGGACCACCATCTAGACCACAGACTGTGATGGGTGACATGAGTTTAATGGCAGGAGCTCTCAAAGAACGGGTGAAGTCCAGATCCAGAAAGTTTCCGGCAGCACCGTTGTCTAGGAAGGCGGAGACAGGGGTAGATTGCGCATCCAAAGAAATTACCGCAGGAACCAGGAGGGAATTCTTGGAAGATATTATCTGCAAACCTAGACGAACCTCTTCCACATTCTCTAGGCCTGCTCTTTTCCCAACCTGTCTGACTTGTTAGGACAGCTTTGGAGAAGAAGGCCACTGTTGCCACAATATAGACAAAGGCCTAAGGTACGTCTCCTAGTCTTTTCTTCCAGCGTGAGACGATAAGCACCTAGCTGCATGGGCTCAGCAGTTTCAAATGGTGCAGCAGAAGGAGTCAGAAAAGAGCATGAGGAAACAGAGGTATCCCTCTCGGCCTTTCTTTAAATCTGCGGCCAATTTTGATGACCAATTGCATCAGAGATTCAAGTGAGGTTGGTGCAGGGTACTGGACTAAGGAGTCCTTGATTTGATCCGTAAGACCTAAACAGAGCTGGCTCCGAAGCACCAGGTTGCCCACTCACTATCGGTTGCCCACCGTTTGAATTCTGCACAATATTCCTCTGCAGAACGATGTCCTTGCCTTAATGCCCAGAGATTTGATTCAGCTGAGGCCACTCTGTCAGGGTCGTCATATAGTAGACCCAAGGCCTGGAAAAAGGAATCCACGGTTTGCAAGGAGGGGCTCGCTGGTGGAAGAGAAAATGCCTAGGACTGGGGATTGCCCTGAATCAAAGAGATTACCACACCGCCTCTCTGCTGTTCAGAGCCAGAAGAGCGTGGTCTCAAATGGAAATATAACTTGCAGCTTTCTTTAAAGTTGCGAAAGGTGGGTCTGCTTCCAGAGAACCGATCGGGCAGGTTGAGCTTCGGCTCAGTAATAGTACCAGAGGAGGCCTGTTAAAGCTGCGGGTTTCTAGAGGACTCTTCCTGTGCTGACAAACGGTGTGATAAATTCTGTACTACTTGTGACAAGGACTGGATCTGATTAGCTAGGATCTGGGCCTGAGAAAGATTCAGCTCTCTGTCATCCATGATGGAATTACCTCCAATCTTCACTGGCCAGTTATAATGTTATGACAACCAGTGCGGCATAAACTTATAGAACAGGTAGCCGAGGTCTTCACCTTTAGCAGGCGCCTTTCCCGTAGAGACTGGTTATGATCACAGGTACTCAGATGCCCCCAGGTACAGGAGGTAACACACGGAACAGAGGCAGGCCAGCGATCTGCAGACTGGACGGAGCACCGGAGGAGATGTCAGGTACCAGCAGGGTCAGGTTCACAGGCAACGGTTCAGAATCCGGGGACAAGCAATGGATCAGGATCACAGGCAATGGTTCAGGGTCCAGGTACAGGCAATAGGTCAAGGTCACAGGCAAAGGTTCAGAATCCAGGGACAGGCAATAGGTCATACACAGGTAAACAATCCAAAGGTTTCAACACCAAACAATAGCTCAGGAGCAGGCAGGGACGCTATTACCGGCAAGGAGGCTAAGCCCTCCCTGCCTTAAGTACAGATATCCACCAATCAGGGCTTGTCCTAGAAGCACCCCCAGGTAGCCACTAATTAATCCCCAGGCACTGATGTGCACACCCGGCTATTCCATATTGCCGGGGCGCGATGGTGATTAGATTCGGCGTTCGGCCATTGCCCTTGCAATGGTCTGTCCGAAAAGCGGAAGTGATGTTCCGGTTGTCATGGAGACGGCCGGGACGCCAGAGGAAACCGGAAGTGGGTCGCGGCGGTGCCCACGGCCGCCGTGGCTCGTGACAGCTAGAAACTGTGTTCAGGCTGGCAAAGAATGGCTGGTGAGATTCAGCTTTGCAGCCTATTAGAAGCATTTCAAAGGAAAAAAAATGCAGATAGTACAGTGATCCAACCCAAGGTAGCCCACTATGGGACAGGCCCGGGCAGATGCCCCTTAGCCCAGCCTGCCGCTGACTGTGTTGTAACTGCTTACATCAGACTAAGATTGCACTTCTCTTATCACAAACAGAATTCATTATAGACAGAATATACAGAGCCTAATGCAGAGTTGGCTGCAATTGTGCCCTGGCTCTGCCTAGATACTGACCACTGCTTATATTGACTGTAGCCTGGACTTTGCATAGTGCCTGTATATTGACTCCTGGCAGTGAGGCGGGTAGGAGGGAACCGGGGCCTCCAACTCTCTGCCTCTGCCATGCAGCGTGCCCCATTATCTCATCATTATCCCATCAGCATTTGCTGCACCAATGATATTTCTGGCTGACTCCACAAGATCAACTCAGCACTGTGCTGGAAACTTCCAAATAGTGGGTATGCATTGAAATATGGTTTATGTGTTGATAACAGAAAAGAGTTTGTTTTAAGCATAAAGATATATTTCAACAGTTCAGAAAAAATCTTACCTGAGATAGACTGTTTATTTTTACTATACGTCCAAGGAGATATAGTAAAAATCCTTTCTAAGACATCTAAACTAAAGGTTAGATGGCATTATTATGCAAGGCTGGATATCAGGTAACACTCTTCCATAGGTGTCATCAGTACAGAATGACTTGACTCCATAAAGCAATGGTTATTCTTAGGAACATAGGAATGTTCTGGTGAGATAGTGGTAGCCATTATGCCTTGGGGTAAACCATAAGAAAGATAACAACTGCACTCCAGTGGTTAGTTCTCAAAGTCCATGCATTGACCATTAATCACACCGATATCTAAAGCACTTGGTTCTTATTTGAAAACTATGGCAAAGCTTTGTGAAGTCTGGTGGTGAACAGGCAACTTCTGAAATTTCAATACTGCTGCAATCAATCCTAAACTGTTTTCTTTAGTGTATCAATTAACAAGGTGACTTGTGAAATCTTAAGTTGCTGACAATCACACAACCACCAAGTGGTGCCAGTAAGTCTACCAATCTCTAAGCATTAAAGCCCTACAGAGAAAAAGAGCACAGCATGTGGTAAAGGTGTGCTGGAAAAAATATTTACCGAATTACAGTGTTCCAATTGGAGAACTGCACGTGCAGGAAATGTTGGAGAAGGTAAGATTCAGTTTAATAAAGTATAATAAGGTTGGAATACTTATAGTTTCAAGTCATATAAGCATTTTAACTTTATAGCAGATGTTTATAGATTCTATTACTAATGGAGTTTTAGTTCTGATTTGCAATTATAGAAGGAGTTATAGTTTACTTAGATTTGAGGGTATTGGTGCCATTATTGGAGAAGTTAATAGACTATGTTAGATACACAGGAGCATCTATAGGTTCTGTTTTAGAATATGTTATATAAGCAGTAGCTTGACTTTTCATTAAGTTTGGGTACACAAAACAGTTTTCTCACCCGATTATTGTGCCAATCACACAATAAACGACCAATAGCAATAGCGATTTGATTTTTTAAATGGACTAAAAATCCCTATAAACAATGGAACACATTGTGTCAATTCTGCAGCGTGTATGCACTCATGACCTGCACTCGGAGGAAACTCATGCAAACATGGGGAGAACATACAAACTCCACACAGATAAACTTATGGTGAGAATCAAACTCATGACCCCAGTGCTGTGAGGCAGTAGGACTAACCACTGTGTTGTCCCATAAAGGATTATAAACTGAAAACATGTGGATGGCTGTACTGTGGTGGGGGGCAAGGGTTATAAACTGAAAAAAAATTCTGTGTAATAAATGTCTGTGATGTTTGAGTTTCTGTATGCCAATGTTTTCTTTGCTTCACTGCATGTCTCTCTTCTACATGTTTGTGAACCAGTAGCTTGTTTCTTATTTCTATATGTGTTGGGTTGTTTTTTTGTTTTTAATTAAAATGTGTGTATTAAAAGGAATAACATTCCATGTCCTGTATAAAATCACTTTACAGCCATGTGCTTTTATATGGTCCCACGATGTACCATAGTCTTTTAACCTACAGTAGGGGGGGTCATTTAGTATCCATATATAATTGCTTAAATCTGTATTAATATGGTTTATAGAAGCAGCTGAAGGTCCTATGGATTGGCCCTTTTAGAAAGAGCTAGAATAGGAGATGTCCATCAAATTGTTGCACTGAAATCCATTATACATTATATATGTAACTGCTATAGCTCCTCCAGTTACATTTACTATGAGCTCCTAATCAGGAACTGAACCAATTTATTTAAATACTGTAGGTCCTATGTTTGGGGTTGGCTCTATTCCACTCGGAGAACATTTTTACTGTGTCAAGAAAAACATTGTTATCTAATTACATATTGTACAAAGACCCCTGTGCTACCAGGCACACATAGGCACATTGTTCGCTACCAAGTACTCTAGAGGACAAATGAGACTTTAATACATCCTGCAGGAATACTAATAACTTGGCTGTGTATTTGATGTATTTCAGTAAGAGGTTCTGCTGTTTCCAGACCTAGAATAGGCTAGAGCTAATTACAGAACATGTGCAAATTAATATGAGGAAAGCTGCCAGGAAAGTGTGATTATTTTGTAGGGTGAAGTCTCATAAAGTAACAGTACCTTGCCAAGAATGCTGGAAACAAAAAGAAAATTATTCGCACAAATGTTTAGCATAGTCTAGCTTCCCCTCTCAATACTCCCTAATGGTATGAATTATTTAATCACAAATTACAGCTGTCTGTACAAACTGGTCTATATTATACATATTTGGTTGAATATACTGGAGCCCATGCCAGGCTTCCGATAGTTTAATTTGTCAAGCGTGATGTTTCTTTAACTCCATTATTGTACTGTGCATTTTACTTGGGAACATGTGAAACATTATACATACCTACATATTTTTACTATGATTCAGTGCCAGCATTAAAAGTGATTGATTCAGTTTGTTGAAGACTCTAAACACCTATGGATAATTGTTATACTCGCTCACAAATACATAAAGCACATTTATTCCATACAACGGTGATAGGTCCCCCAGGCATTGTGGGCAGTGAGTAAACATATATCTTCCTCTAGAGAACTGGGTCATTCACAAATTATTAGAGCTTCAAATCAGGTAACCACACACCTACTGGAGACTTGGTTCTAAACTTTAGATAATAATAGCGCTTTCATACTGCCGCCCCTGCAATTTCCCGGGTTTTGTTTTTCAAGCCGGGTTTTTGCCTAGTCTCCGAGCATCCCAGCTCAGAGAACCCTTTCACACTGCACCTTGGACCCGGGAGTTTCCCGGGCCAACCCCATTCATACTGAACACGGGTCTGCCCTGGTAATAAGTGTGGGTCATCACACAAGAGGAGCTTTCATTGACTGAAAAATACTGAGTTCATTTAAAGGGGACTAGTTTTTTTGCACATCATCATCAGTTATTTATATAGCGCCACTAATTCCGCAGCGCTGTACAGAGAACTCACTCACATCAGTCCCTGCCCCATTGGAGCTTACAGTCTAAATTCCCTAACATACACACACACAGACAGACAGAGAGAGACTAGGGTAATTTTTTATAGCAGCCAATTAACCTACTAGTATGTTTTTGGACTGTGGGAGGAAACCGGAGCACCCAGAGGAAACCCACTCAAACACAGGGAGAACATACAAACTCCACACAGATAAGGCCCTGGTCGGGAATCAAACTCATGACACCAGTGCTGTGAGGCAGAAGTGCTAACCACTAGGCCACTGTGCTGCCCAAAGATGAGATCAAAGTGGGAGGTGACTGTTCACAGCATTGCTTTAATCATGGCCGACGAGTCACTTTTGTGTAGCCCGAAGTTCATGTTTTATTGCCTTAACACCCAATCAGCTGCTTTATGAGAGACCCGGGTTGAAAAACCCGGGTCTCACTATTCATACCGCAGGCTAACCAGGGCCGACACGGAATTACCCCACCAAAAGTCCCGGGTCTAAATCCTGGGTTTTCAGACCCGGGATTTTTCACTAACACTGTGCCTAAACCCGGGTCGTCTGGGCTTGCCCCGGCAAAAACCTGTGTTTTTTTAGGCTGGGGTATTTTTTGGTGAATTAAGATAAAAGAGAAATGAAAGACAAGTGCAAATGTTTTTGCAGGAGATAATGAATACATGGAAATGCAATTCTCATTATTACACAAACAGAGCGGAAATACAGATGATTATTATAGGAAATGATGAAGCACATTATGCGTTTACAGTAAGCTTACAATGAAATACTGCACCAAGTTTTGTTTGAATAGGCACAGTTGCACAATATATCATTGTGTTATGCATTATTTAGCTGTTTTCAGATACATAGTATATTCTTATATGTTTTGTATCTGTTAGTCATGTTCTTTGTCAGAAACATGGACCAAGTTTAGTATGGGTAATGTGACAAGTGTCCAGCCTTTGATGGAAAGAGACTTCAGAGTACACTCTTCTCAAATTAAAACAAGTTAAATGAGCCAGCACAGTGGCGTGTGCTGTTCGTCTTGTACCTGGGGTGGCCATGTCCAGAGGCACGTGCCCCCTCCCCCCCTGCCCCAGCCACAGGATTGAGTGAGTGCATCAAAAACAAATGAAATCTCTGCCTGTTGACCATCACAGAGATTTATTCTCCACTGTTCACTGGACTGGTCCATTGCACATGTTGAGCCTTTAATATTATCCAGGGACAGATCTTATTTGTGTATGGATGTCTCTGTCACCCTATTACTGAACACCTTAATACAATGTCTTCATTAGACATTTTCCAAATGTACTGCACACCAGTTTGTATAAAGAAGATGGATACAGTAGAGTCCATAGAAACTGGGGTCTGAAAAACAAGAATGAGTGAAGTTTGTTTACATATTAACTTTAATATGTCACATGATCATACTGCATCTTTGTTCCACTATTGACAGTGTGAGATTAACCAGGCCCCAACTGTTTTTGATAGCTGAAAATGAAAGTCCAGTGTGGGAGGATCCAAATAGTAACTGCATGATGATATCATGTCAACATGGACCAGAATCCCTAAGGAATGTTTCCAGAACTTCTTTGAATAAATGACGGGAAGAATTTAGGACTGTTCTCGGGTGCAACAAATAAAGTGGCCACGGAGTGTGTGTCTATATACAGTATATATATATATATATATATATATATATATATATACATATATGACACACACACTCCGTGGCCACTTTGTGTCCCGGCAATCTACTTCTGACAAGGTTATTGTACTGAAGGGACATTTTAAATTACCATCTCCACCTGGACTATTTTACTGTATTGTATGAAGATTATGAGTGCAATATTTCTTCATATGTTTTAAGCTAGCAAGGATATACTGCACCACATTGTTTAACATTTTTTTCAGCATAAAAACAAAGTCTGAATACCCCATGAGATATAGTGACTTTATATAAGCCAATTTACATCACGTATAAGGAGAGTGGGAAGAGAAAACCTCCACTATCCTTCACATATAAAATTAGATTAGACTACAGTTGTTTTTTTCTCTTTTTCTACTTTGAGCACCGCCACTTAACCTTGTATTTAAGACTTTAGGATAATTGCAAATTAACATTGTAAGCCTTTATTTTCACCATAAATAGGTGAGTGTATTTTTTATATCACTTTTTGTACACATTTCAGTCCGCATTGTGTATATTCTTTTTTTTTATCACCATCACCTGAGAATTGGTACTAAAGAAAATACTTCATTCTGCTATTCACATGGAGCACTGAGACCAACATGTAAATTTGAACACTTCCCTTTGTATGTTAACCTGTAATACAGATAAACAATGAACTAATGCTTCACTTTAATAGGACTCATTAAAAAGTACATAATTATCTTTGCTCAATCTAGTGCAAATCAAACTGATGAAAGCTCCACTGATTACTCTGAATTTATGCTTTTTGCCCCACGTTAATTAAGCAACTATAGGAGTATGTGAAGATTCATGTACTTTTGTTTTAAACTTTTTCATCTTAACACTGATTAAAACTTGGTGTCCATCAATATAAACATGACAATTATCATATATTGATTATCCTGAACATACACATATTCCTTCTTTGGTATTGTATTTCAAAAATGCATAAAACAATATTAATCCAATGGAAGTCCATTGTGTCTGTAAGAGGAATACATTCCATGCCAAAATGGGCATCATGTGATTTGAGTTGAGCTAGAATGTGCTTCATGTGAGAAGCTCACATTCCATCCATAATAACCCTCTTTAATTTTATGCAGTGTCTCCTGTATAAAAACCTGTCTTCCTGAAAGCAAGAGGTTTTTTATTAACACAGGTGTGTTTTAAACATCTTTGGGCTAAAAGACAATGGAAGCTATTTATGAAAAACACTGCAGCAGTACAGATTTCAAAGTGTTAAAGACACACCTGGGGGTAAATGTATTATACTGCGATTTTTTTTCAACTCGCCGGAAATCGGCGACTTGGCAGCTGAAATTTAAAGCGGCGATGACTTGTAAAGGCAAGTTTGCCTTTACAAGCCAGCACCGCTTTAAATTTTAGCTGTGAACTCGCCGATTTCCGGCAAGTTGGAAAAACCGGACCATAATACATTTACCCCCTGGTGTGACATGCTGCTAGTCATTTAACGTACCATGGAGCTTTAAGAAAACATAAAACAGCCCATAAAGTGTATTTCCCAAAACATTACTTCTCAATTACCGTTCTTTTTTAAGTTTGTGCTGAGAACCTCATTGAAATGAATAGGAAAATGCTGCCAAAACATGGGAACAATAGCAGTGAGCCCCCTATCTAATGTGTTAACCAGCACTAGGCTGGACAGAATCCTATTATTTATAATATGGAAATCAGGAACTCGGGGTCCTCCTGTGTTAATGTAAACCAGCACCAGACAGTTCAGCACAGTGCTAAAGCCTCTGGGGGTAAAAGAGTTGAAAAAAGTGAGCATGCTCAACCCTGTGCTGAATATTACTGGTACTCTATATAGCACCCTGAGGTGGGTGCTAAGGTAATAGTGATTGTACAAAATAAGAACCACTGGAGTGTCAAAACGAGTTTCACCTATTGTGGCACTATATGTACCCAGCAAGCTCTAGCAGCACATGGCGGTTTGTGCATTCTGGAGCTTACAGATCTACAAGCACTACCATGCCCATGGCTGCCAGTGGCTGCTGTCTAACAGTTCTACATAAGCTGTTATTGCAAAAAATAAAAAAATAAAATAAACATGCAGTCAAAAGCTGTTTTAAAAAAAAACAAACAAACAAAATAAACTTTTATTTAAGTAAAGACACACCAAAGCCCATTTGTATAACTTTATTAAACATGTTTGATCTAAAGTATCCAGATGGAAATCTTCATCCAAAATGTAGTCCAATTGGAAATAAAAGTGAAAAAATCCCTGAGATGAGCAGAACTGCCGCAACATACAAATTAACTTGTGTACTTTGTGTGCCCAATGTTGCAGTTATGCCTAAGTGTATCTTTGAGATGGTCATATCTATATTGTACACTGAATCTTATGAATAAATCACTTTTGCAGTGCGCTGTAACAATCCCCCAAGTGCTCAGTACTAGTATTACAAGCAATAACTAATAATGATTTCAGGAGTTATGTTAAAGTAAAGCAACTCGAAAATGTACATTGTGAGTGGTGTAATGCAATAAAATCATCACATGCCAAGCGTTACTTTAACACTTGCTACATCTGCAGTGTATAGTGTTGAGAGATTGTTATATAAATAAACACATTTGCTTGGAGTTTTCCTGTAACTGAAGCATTGTTTTCGTTATCTCTAAAAACTTTCACACATGAAAAGTTAAACACTTCTTCATAAGAAATTTTGTACATGATTCACATTACCTATTAAAAGGATTATGTTCTAGATAACCATACTGTGTCCTTGACGACCAGGACGTCACTTATGGCTTCCAGCCTGAACGTTGCTAGGGCAATGGACGGTCGCCATGCTGTCAGAATGGCGTGTCACGGAAGGGAAATTAGCCTGGCGCGTGCACATTAAATGATAATTTATTATCAGCCTCCTGGGGCTGATTAGGTTAGACTGGGCTGCTCTGGGTATTTAAGGCAGGGAGGACTGGGCCTCCCTGCCGGTTATGGCGTTTGCAGTCCTGTGCTGTTGGACTCTTGTTTGCCTGATCTCCTGTTGCAACCCTTGCCTTTACCTTGCACTTTGCCTGTTGCCCTGAACTTTTGGTTTGAATACTGGACTCCGTTGTTTCCCTTGTGACCCTGACCTCTGCTTGGATACTGATTGGCCTGTCTGCTACGGACCCCTGACCTTGGCATGTCAAAGACCACCAGCTCCAGCTAGCGCCTCCGGTTCCATCTGCGCTGCGGCCATCATTGATGAGCTTATACTTCACTGGGCTTAAGACCTGGGGGCATCCAAGTACCTGTGAGCACCTAAAGCTCTACAAGAAAGGCAGCTGCTAAAGGTGAAGACCTCAACACTTTCCATTCTAAAAGCTCATCTTGGTGGTCGGGGGCCTTAACAGGTACCAGAAATTATATAATGGGCAGAGAGCAATGTGAAATCATTTGCAGCACTTCACGTAAAAGGCAAGAACAACACGTTTGCAGATTATCCCAGCTGTTATGAAATCTGCCCAGCACCATGGGCATAACACAAAAAAGTATTTTGGCTGGTGGTAAAGTTTGGCGTCCGTTGATAAGCTAAACTGAGATCCTACTCATGTTGCTGAAACTCCAGAGAAGAGGGAAATAGATGCTCTGAATTCAGTTTGGAATTTCAAACCAGGGTATGTATTCTCTATGGTTCCTCTCATTGCATGCATACTGAGGAGGATCAAGAGAGAGGCAGTAGAAGTAATAGCAGTTCCTTCTTTCTAGTCTCACTGACCATGGTTTGCCGTAGCACTGGGGATGCGTCTAGAACAGCCTTGGCCTTTACCGCTTCAACTAGATCTCTTCAATCAAGGACCAAGCTTTCATCTGGAGCTAGAGGCCCTCTCTTTGGGGGTGCGATCAGTCATTGCCAGGAGAGTAGAACTTCAGGATTTGTGGTCCAAAAAAACATTTTTATA
This sequence comes from Mixophyes fleayi, assembly GCF_038048845.1. Taxonomy (NCBI): domain Eukaryota; kingdom Metazoa; phylum Chordata; class Amphibia; order Anura; family Limnodynastidae; genus Mixophyes; species Mixophyes fleayi. The sequence continues at coordinate 216,565,961 of NC_134403.1, read as the reverse complement.
CATCTATATCGATAAAGGAGTTCGAAGAACAAATCCTGCCTCTTTGTCTAGTCGTTTCCACTTTTCCTGTCAATCAGGAGATTGTATTTCTGTACCTTTGCCCACAGCCAACCGATGAAAGTGAATTTTGTCTTTCTGGTATGATCATGTCAAGGGGAGGCTCTGACCATAAACACTATCACAAGATTGATTTGAGAAGTCATTACATGGGCTCATAAGAGATAAATACATGAGGTGCCAAAGTCCTTGAAAGTGTATGCTACGAGGGTAGTGACAACCTCCTGGGTCATCAGGACACAGGCTTCATGAAAATATCACTCCAAATCAGCAGGCTGTTCATTGCTTAATACCTGTTCCAGATTACTTTCTAGATGTGTCAGCTTCTAATGATGACTATTTGGAATGGAAGATCCTGCAAGTATTAGTATTCAAGCTTAGTATTCTCCTGACTTATAAGCCCACCCAGTGTAATGATAATGCACATACATCCCATTCATTATGGCTGCCATGGAGTCTGAGGAGGAAATAAGCAAGTAATACTCACAGATAATTTTGTTTCCTTGATCTATTCCCATGGCAGCCCCAATAATTATTTTCTTGTGTGCGGTATATATGTGTGTGTATATATGTATATATGTGTATATATATATATATATATATATATATATATATATATATATATATATATATATATATAATATATATATTTCAGAGACAGCTTGGGCTGTTACTCAAAGGCAACAAGGAAGAATCACACTATATACGTTCCAGGGGCATCTTTAATCAGCTAAGGGTTAACCCATTCATTCTGGCAGACATGGAGTACCTCAAGGAAATAAAATTATTGGTAAATATAGTTTGTTTGTTTCTTTTGGTAGCATAAGCATACATTTTAGGATTGTGTTACTTAATTATAAGGAAAAGTAGTATTCCTAGTAATAATATTACACAAACAGCAACAGGAATAAGATTAAACATTTATTTCAATCAATAAAAAATCTAATCTGCCCAGATTTCTATAATCAAACACGACTAAACAGTCGTTAAATTATGGCAGTCTATTTGTATTTCTGATTTGTCATTTCTATTTGGACTACTAGAGGAAAGACTATTCCCATTGGATTTATAAAGCGGTAACAACGGATGTGAGGGAGTTTGTATTTCATTATATTTTATATGGAAAATGCAACTTTCACATGTATTAAGAAGACTTTCAAGAAAATAGTTTCTCTCACATGTAGGACACTTTATTACATTACTTTGTGTACAAATAAGGTAATGTGAATTTTCGATTTATAAGATCACTGTCAAACCACTTCTATACGTTTTAGCTGGTCGTAAATATATGCATTTGTATGCATGGTGCAGAAATACTGGTGTGATTTCACCTGGATGTATCTTTAGATATATGTGCCTCAAAATATACATGCAAGACTTATTCTGCAATCAAATATTTATATGTACATTCAGGATGTTAAAATGCGTAAAATTTTAAAATCAGGCCCTATGAAAGCAAGTGTTAAAACATGCTCAACAAGTAAGATCTACATCTTAGATGGGAACCTATGTCATGTTTATACAGAATGCTATGCAATACAACCTCTAAGGACCAGAAGTGTTTTCAATTGTTTCCAACTAAAACTCAGGAACCAAGGGCTGTCAATGATAACCATGTTCGAATACAGAGAAGAGAGGGCAGCTTGTCTGGCATGACCCAAATCCCACCAAACGATACGAGTTTAAAAACTAGCCTTTAAATATGATGACAGAGTCAATAAGTTTATGAACAGGTTTATTAAAGAAAATATATAATTCTTCACATGTGAAATGTCACCTTATTCTTTCACTTATTGCTACTTATAATTAATTGTTTATTTAAGGCTTAAGGTTTTTTTTTTATTCTACAGATCTAAAAGTTACTTTTTAAACCTTAGTCTCCTTTTGCACCTTCTTTTTATTATCTAGATGATGGCACTATATACACTCACTACAGCGTATAGAGGATTATGAGAATGTACATTCTCCCTACTATTTATGTGATTGATAGATGACTCCTTGAGGCTTGTAATCACAGCAGAAAGTACCAACAAGATGGTCAGAATCCCCTTATGATATAACAAGCATACACCAATGAAAGAGAGATCAATATGCCAGAATTAACCAAGAGGCAGCAAAACCCTTACATAGCTGTATAATATACTGTAAAAAACAAAACAAAAAATAAAACAAATGAAAAAGTGTATATAATACCACTGAGTGAACGATAAACCCTGACCTATCATAACTGCCAGTGATGCCAGCAAAGTTTAATAACAACTCCCACATAAATCTGAACTTAATCTTTATGCAGATATGTTGCTAAAATGTTTGCAACTCTATATAAAGAATGCAGAATGGCACGGTAGTGTAACAAAATAATGTGCACCCATTAACAGGGACTCCAAAAAGTTAGGCAACAGCAAATAAACTTTATGTGCTGTGGCTATCTTGTTCTGCGTGTTTGTACAATGTCGGTGACAAGACACCGCACCATTACGCTTGTGGAGGAACGCAGTACATGGTGCCATCAACCAATGTTGCCCTGGGTATAAAAAAATAAAAATTGGGGAATGTAGCCAGGATATGGCAATGTGTTCTCTTCAGCTTATTTACACAATAGTTTTGGATACCAAGCATTGTGATCAGAATACATGAACTCCATGTCTGCCACTTGTAAAGCACATAAGGACTGCTGCAGAGTGGAAAGTATGCCAATTTGTCAAGCGTATTTTGTATGAAATGACTGTGCGCATGCCCAGAAAGTGAGCATACGTATATATTCTGGCACTAACACCCACCTGCACCTGGAGAGGGAGGACGGGGAAGGGAAAGAACGTTCTAACATAGGCAGAGTACAGTAAATTTGTGTTTAAGCAAACACTGTTAGGAGGTTTTGCAACAGGGCAGGTGCAAATGCATGTTAATGATGACTTGTAAGCCGGGTGCATTTGCTGCCGATGCGCAGGCATCACGAGATGTGTACAGTTTAGATATGGGTGGAAATATACTATTTGTCTGTGATTTTTTTTTTTTTTTTTTAAAAAGAGTAACTTAGCCCATTTTGCAACAACTCTACCTCAGCCTGCTGATGTCCTCCATCCATACTAAAGAACAACTGCACTGTAGACCGTATGAATTGCTAATGGAAAAGTCCATTGGTTATAAAAAGTGCCAATTCCGGAAAAAAGGAGTAGACAGCCAAACTAACTTTTTCTACTGCATATACGAATAGAGTCATCTTGAGGGCGGACACCCAACTTCCCCTTTGCTGCTGCTGTATCTTCAGTATTTTAAACTGCTTTAGCACTTTGGGGCATATTCAATTGTTGGCGAAAACGCCAAAAATCTTGCAGCGCGCGCACTATTACCGTCATTACGGTAATAGTGCATGTAAATACTGTCATTATGGTAATAGTGCGCGTAAATACCGTTATTACGGTAGTTTCTTGCTGAAATCTGAGTAGAATTACAGTAATAACCTATTTACTTTTTCCGCGGCAGAAAAAAAAACAATTGAATATGCCCCTGTGTGTTCGATCAATGTATACTTTGTGTTCATTTGTTGCTTTGAAACTTAAGAAAATACATTTAATCCCCAATTTAATATAAATGTATAAAAAACTAGAAAAATTACATCAGTTAAATAATTACAAAGTATGGCATACGTGGTTAGGCCATATGACAGACCAGAGCAAATGGTTAAAAAAGCAGCAATATAAATCAGCTGGAAAAGTGGTAACTGATTACAAACACTGTCTTAAATGTATTTATTCCAAATGTACTACACAATTTATGTAAAACTGAAACTGACAAAACAACAGAAGACTAACAACACATTAATTCTATAAATCAACATTAGAACCATGTAGTTATCACTCTAACCAGCTCCCATTTTACAAACCAGATTATATCCCATGCTGACATCAGCTGGGAGTTTCAAGTCAATAAGACAAGAAAGGAATAGCTTTCTAACCATTTTCATGTGTCATAGCAAAATTGGTACTGGAGCGGTTTCTTGTGTTCTCAGCTTCCAGATGGGTCCTGAGGTACACAAACACAAAGTGGCCACAGGTCTTGCATGGGAGGGTGTAAGGGCTGAAGAAAGACATGGTGACTTCTTGCTCATGCTTTTTGCGGTTTTAACAATGACATAATAAAAATATACTGGGACACTTGGAAGTGAAGAAAATAATGATGACTGCTTAAACAATTCGGTAATAATTTAGAATAATATATGTTTCTATGTAACTTGGCTAAACCGCTAGCCATGAAAAGCATATAAACTCGTAAATGTTTTCGTCAATTTGGTAAAAGAAAGTGCTGGAGAATTTCACAATGAATTGTAATAAGAAAAATTAAGAAACTGCAACTTTTTGTAAAAATGAAGTAAGTTGGTCTAAGTTTTTCTTGATAAACCCCAAACTGAAAGATGGCCCTCCAAAGAGCATGTGGGCTACAAATGATGCGTTCATTCAGATTGAGACAAGGTCAATGTAGTCACTAGCCATTCTGTCACTCCTCTCCTGCAGGTAAGTTGTCCTCAATCCTTCGGATAAACTTCATTCGGATTTCTGTGACACTGTCGCCCTTCAGTGTGTCCTGTGCAAATTTCACATCAACAGCCATTTGTACCTGGGAGAAAATTTGCATACATATGGTAAATCTGGGATCCCAGAGAATGCACTACTGGACAAAGAGGGCACACAGGCAGGAGGGGGAAAAAAGGGGGTGGGTTAGGGCATACAAGTGCAAAGACCACATTTAGAAAAAAGGGGGAGAAAGGCATAGAGTGTGAGATAAAGAGTGAAGGGTGAGGTAACTCTGCTGTGTGTGTGTTTTGTTTATAATTGTGATCAGTGATTTCACTTGTGTCACGGTCAATTCTTCTTCTTGTAATTATATAGAGATACATTTATATTGAACACATTGTACATATTTGACACATTTACTAGCGTTGGGACACCCTGTTCTATGCTCAAATGCTGAATTTTAGTTTTGCATTAAATTATTCTTGGTTTTTGTTTTTTATGATTGTGTTTACCTTAACTGTGTTGTTGTAGGTGACCAATGATCATTATGGAATCTGCATTAATTATGTACTGATGGAAGTATAAAATTAGCAAGCAAATAATTGTACGTCTTCTAGATCCCAAGATGACTGGTAGACAGAGACTATGTGTAATGGTGTATTAAAATTCATTGCTTAACCCTTTTATATCCACACACTACCGCTCCCTTGTAGCCATGGACACAGAAGCTGTCATATATGAGGCTACATACTCAGGCAAGCGATTGGTCAGAGAGCAATTGCAGGTGTCATTACCAGAGAGGATCAACTCTCTTCACCCTCCAGAAGTAGAATTATGACCTTATAGTCCTTCAATCACTTCCTCATTCAGTGGGATTCTGTGTTTAATCATGATGTCTTCTGTTCCTGGCCCCTGGATACAAGGTTAACCTTTTGGAAGTGAAATAACTATTTTCTAACCATTTGATCACTCCCTGGACTAGAGTTCACTGATGCTTATTTATAATATCAAGTGGGACAGATCCTGCCTCCTTGTGGTAGTGCTAAAAAATAAAATAAGTGAGAAAATTCTTTAAAAAAAAAAAAAAAAAGTGTAGGGTGTGGACCCTATTTTAGTGGCATTACAAAGAAAATGGAAAAATACACCAAAATACATACACTTAGGGTAACGCCAATTGTGTGAAAATAACAAATAACAGGAGTATGGTTTACTGTAATTTTCCTATTAATTTTGCATGCCTGCAGATTTGTTTAATCACGAGTACACACAAGTTTAAAGCAAGACGTGGTGTTTACAAACACTTTGATCATTTATGTTTAGAAAGCATTTTTGGATTACATTGTGTTTTTAAATGCAAATAATGGTTGTGCACTTTTTATTAAAAATTAAAGCATAGTGTCAATTATGAAATCATGGATGCTAATTGTTAAGTCATCAGGATGTCTACTTTAACAAAATCTATAGTTTATGGGGCTGCAATTTCAGAGCATGTAATATAGATTTTATATTTGGAAAACAAGGCTGTTCATCTGTGATGTCAGTGAAATCAGAACTCTGGCAGAGAAAGAGTTAGAGCACTGACAAGCTCTATGAACGTAAGCAGACATTCATAGGGGTAAATTCAATTGTCACCGATGTGCTGTGGAATGCCTCCGAATGGTCTCAATGACACTCCACGGTGATGCAAGATTTTTCCTCGCACCCCATAGAGTGCACAGGAAAATCTGCATAGTTGGGGTACCATAGTACCCAGAAATGGGCATGGCCATGGTGGCGATACATCGCTGTATATTCTACCCATAGAGTTTAGTTGTGCTTGTGTGACAGGAATTCAGCAGCCACATTGGCTGTAATGTGCATGCAAATAGACCATGGAAACCCAAAGTCTTTATGTTGGTGCCCAAAGTGGCCATGTTTACTAACATAAGGCAGTGACTCTTACCATTTCTAGTGCTCCCCGTAGTACTCCACACAGGAGGTTGGAGTAGATGAGGGTGGAGTGGTTGTCAGGCAGTTCAACAAAGTCTACAAGAGGATTGTTTTCCAGAATGAGGGAGAACTCGTCCCCCGCGGGACTCCAGTTTGTGATAGTGGGTGTGATTCCTAGGTACATTTTAAATGCCACCTAATCAAACACATAAAAAGTTAGTGAACAAATAAATAGTTGGCTTAACAAGCTCACTCTCTACTTATATATTGGAATACAATACTAAACATTTAAATACAGTTTTATTTAAACTAAAACAAACTAGAATAAACACAAATAGACATACAGTGAGTACGCCACTAGGAGGTTAATATTTAGTTTAATAAAAATCAACTTAAATAAATGTAAACAATATAAGACAAAGAAACCTCAGTCAAGTACAGTAAACAAAGAAAGAACAGTACAACGCTGAGAGAAGTTTAAGTTCTAATTATACGCAAATCACCAAACACAGATATAAATATATAAAATATAATTATTAATTATATAATCTTAAAAATACACATAATGCATAACATGCATTACTGTGGTACATAAAATATAATTCACTGACCACAATCAGATAATTAAGCTGGCAACTCAATAAGACATGACCATATTAACAGTATTGTTGCAACCTTAGAAGCACTCAATGAAGCGGGTTCTTTGTAATAATATTATTTCAAATCAAACGAATGACAACATATCAAACTTAAGATAATCCCGGCACTGGTGAAGTATGAATATGCAAAAAAGCAGTGCAGACCGGATCTATTGAGGGTCCATTAGCCCTATTAACAGCATTGGCCAGTTCTTATCCAAGGGAGGCAGCTGAAATCTTCTATCAACAAAACAGACACAAGCAGGGAACAGCAAGTCTGCTCTCACCGCCAGAAGCGTCGAATACCGACAGCTTACCCCTCAGAACAGGAGGCAGATGGAACGCATAACTCCAGGACGCTGCACAAAGGCTCCAGCTTCACTGGGGCGATGGTATAAAGCGGTGGTCTCAAGCAGTGCTCAACTGGTATAACTCATGATGCTGTTTGTAACCAGTAACTGGAACTGCAGTAGGTGCGATGGTCTGTCTGTAATATGCTGATCGATATACTGATACAGAGAAGTTCTGATATAGATGTAGTATAAAACTGAAGGACAATCATTATGGCTACATCTGTATCAGAACTTCTGTGCAGTATATTGATACAGAATTTACTTTAAAAGTATATCTGCATATAATATACGACCATGCGTTTTATTCAGTTCCCGTCGAAAAGTAAAATCTCCATAAATCTACTATTTGTGGCCAGACCCTGCATTACTTACTACAGTAGTTAGCTACAAGGTATTAACTGGACTTGGACAAATTTGAAACACAAGCAAAGTGGGGGACAATTACTAAACCATGTAAGCTTAGACAGCCCTGCTGAATGCAAGTTTGCATTTATCCTGTCCAATCAGTGAATTTTACTAGGTCAGTGCCATACACCATTGGTTTGGGATAGAGTACGGCTATGAATCTCTTATTTCTCAGATCTCTTGTCCTTAAAACGTCTAAGAATAACTTTATTACATTTTCACATTAAATAAGCAGTATGCCAGTAAATGCTGATAAAAAAATTGTAAGTCTAAAAGATATAAGCAAAGGCAAGATTTTTTACTGCAATAGGAAATCAAATATGTACTTACAACAAGGTATGTTATCCTCTATAACACATGTTTTTTTAATCAATCAATGGATATTGTGTCATCTCCAAGAACTATTTATAGATACAGTATATACTCGAGTATAAGTCGACCCGAATATAAGCCGAGGCACCTAATTTTACCACAAAAACTGGGAAAACTTATTGACTCTAGTATAAGCCTAGGGTGGGAAATGCAGCAGCTACTGGTAAATTTCAAAAATAAAAATAGATACCAATAAATTTACATTAATAAAATGTATTGGCTAATTAATATATTGTATCAGTGCATAGATGGATCATAGGCTGAATAGGAATAACACATGTACTTTAATCTAACATAAAAAAACTAATTAAATAACATAAAAACCGTAATTAAAAATAATGATATGAAACCATAGCACAGTCCGCTTGTGCATAATAATAAACAGTATTAGTGTTGATGGTGGTGTTAATGTCCAGAAATCTAACAATAATGTCCAGTATTCTAAAGAATAATAAAAATAGATGTCCGTATAGGTAAATGGCAATAACGGGATCCAGGGATCCAATGAGCTGTTCAATATTGGACCATCAAAGGAGGCACAATACTTGCGATTGATCCTTAATATACCTAAAGATGCAGCCAGTGGATGAGCGGCGACATTCCACTAGTCCCAGACGTTGCACAGCGGCTGTAATCCGCATGGTCTCAGTCAGAATGGCTTGCGTTCCACAGTGGAACACATGTGACGATATCCGGAAGTGGGCATCTAATCAGATGTTATTGGTTGGTTCTTTTCATTGTGGTCCTGGAGCATAACTCGAGTATAAGCCGAGGGGGGGCTTTTCCAGCACAAAAAATGTGCTGAAAAACTCGGCTTATACTCGAGTATATACGGTACATAATTTTAAGGATTTTAAACACATAATAATGGCGTTTATGTATTGCATAGCTACCATAATCAGTAGTTAGCAGTCTGGAGCTGCAAACAAAAATGTACAAATCATGCACTTAAAACACATTGGTGCATCCTTCTCAATTCTCCAATAACACACATTCTCAATTTATGTTCCGAAAACTACATACATATATATTTTCTATGTCTGGACGCAGAAGTGTGTTGGGTTAAACACCTGGTCTGACTGGTCCCATATCAACAATACAGCAGCAAGAGTTTTAAAACTGAAAAATACTGCAAATGTAAACAAACAGTCTGAACTTTGAGGAAAGCTGCCAAAGACTCTGGCAGGAAAGCACATGGTGCATGATGGGAAACAGACTGAGCCCCTGCTGAACTGGCGAGGAATGATAGCACGTGCATAGCAGTGTGTCATGAAGTCATTGGAAGAGACTAAGGGGGAGCCTTAGAGGACACGTGTACTATGCAGACTAATACACAAACAACTTTCTCAAGCACCCGAGGGGCAGAACTGCCTTACCACATGGAAAAATAATTATTACAGGTTTATGTGGTTCATTCCTTACTACAATATGAGGAGACCCAGGAGCGAATCTCAATGTCTTACACAAGTGTGATTCATGCAGCCTCTGTCACATAGCAGTTACATTGAAGTGAAAGCATGAGGATATACAAGTAGGGTTTATGTTCACCTCTTGCATAGTCGAGACAGGCAGCCATAAATTTTACTTTCCACACAGTTAACTTTAGGTACCGATTTGCTTTATAATTATAGCAGGTACAACCAGTGTTGCCTGATCTGCAGAAGTAAAATAAAAAAACATCTACTGAGAGCAATAAATCAGTGGGCATGTTATTATGAATAATACCCTTGGAAGCTTATAGAGTTAAATGCAATACCAAAACAAAGACAAGTTATTAAAAATGAAGATCATTTGTTGTAGGTTTCATTACCTTAGCTATGACATCAGCAGTTTCTCGGAAATCGTGGCATCTTCCCACATTAGATCGAGCTAAGAAATCTTCTATCAGCCTGACACCTATGTTGTATCCCCTGGGGCAGACAAACAGCAACAGTGAATTAGAATCATAAAAATATAAAACAAAGAGCAGTTATTTACCAAATCTGACCAATAAGGGCTGCTTACACACTGTAACAAATATGTTAAAAAAGAGTTGCAGGCATGTATTTATGACAAATTCTTCTTTTATACTTTCTTCCAAGAGCAGAATCCATATATTGTAAGCACACTACACTTTGTTTAGTTATGTAATATTTGTTCCCCTTTTCTACATGCATTTTTGTGATGTAAGTGGCTAATTAGGAGAAGGACACACCTTGAAATATGGTATTTGTTTAGTCCAAAAGATATCCCACAACAGCGAATGAGCAATAATACCGCCAACCTACCCTTCGGGTAATGGAGGTGTCCCTTTTGTGACACAAATGGGCTCATTTAGAGTCAGCTGTAACTACAGCTACAAGGTTAAAACCATGTTGCTCCGCTGGTTGATGGTAGGGGGCAAATCTGAAATGTGTGGGCAGATTTAGAGCTTTTGGTGGGGGGAGGGGGGTTGCATCTGACCTCAACTCCATTAAAAAAAAAAAAAAAAAAAGCTTAAAAAGCTGCATGCATAAGTGGCAGTATTTTCCCTGCAATTTGCAGCCTTTAGATGTTTTTGTTCCAAACTCTACATTGCTTAGTTCATAAAGACCATCTCATTCTTCTTTTTGGTGCTAAATCACTACTGAACCAAAAGGTCTTGAGGTTAAATTTGATTCTGACCTCTCCACTAGCAAAATAATGTCACCTCTACCTCAAAAATATATATAATGTATCCCCAAGCTAAATACTGACAACACAAAAACAGTGATCTATGCTCTCATTATGTCTATTACTGTCAGGCTGATTTTCCAAACAAAGCTGCCACTCACGGCATGGTCAGCCTGTTTCTTCCAGGATACAATTTCAAAGTCTGTCTCCCCTTTACAAAGTAACCTACAATGCTGCCATCTCCTACATCTCTTACGTCTGCATTTCATCATAGACTTACTATCAGACTAATCCTTACAAACACATAACATTTTCTAAATATATCTTAATGTTGTACTTAAAACCAATCATCTTTACGTTCCTCTAAAACTGAACTATCCTTCATCTAAGGCAGTCACACACCCTCCCGCCCGTGTTATTTCCTCCCCCAATATATGCTTCTTAATGCATTTTATTTCTGTGAGTGCATAGAAAAAAGCTCGGTGTCCTGTTCACAATACATTATGCAACACAAAGTATATCTCTCTGATCACTTATGACTGGTCCACTCACTATACACAAGAAGCATTAATACCTGATGTCTCATTTCCTTCACCTCTTTAGATTATAAACTCTAGTGAACATGACCATCTCAGCTTCTGGTGCATTGCTTGTTTCTGCATTGCTAATCGTGGTATGTTCAATTTGATCTCCCTGATTCAGTAGCACATATGTTGTTGCTATATAAATAAGTGACAATAATATTTATAAAAGTATAAGTTACAGGAACCTATTCCAATGAGTTCAGGTGTCTACATTCAAGAGATAAGCATTCCAAGACAGATGCACTGCTGTAAAAACTAGGACTGTGTGGAAATAATAGGGTACCTGGAGTCCTAGGCACACAATAGGCAGAGAACTGTATGTTTGTACCTCAGTTAAACTGGCATCATGGCTGGAAATTAGAAGGACAAATTGGTGAATGGCATAACTTCAGATGCTTTATACACCATGAGACCATGTTAGATTATCTCAATCTAGCCACAGTAATGAAACATACACAGAAGGGTTCATCACAGGGAAACATTGTGTCTGCGTTATATAAACAGTTACTGTATTACTGGGGTGTATTAATTTATCCTTCTACAGATAAACTGGACAGTGGCTTACTGTTTGCGTCTTGCAATATCACTGTACATTCAACTATCCTCAGCTTGGCAAGAGTGAGGATGCAAATCATTTAAAGTTTCAAAATCTTATATGAAGATTTCTGAGGGATTTAAAATGAGACCAAAATGTCCTTCCATTTTAGGCTTCTGTGGTTTGACTGCTATCTAGTCATGGTTTTTTTAGGCATTGAAAAACAGTGAGGGTTATTTATGAACACTGCGAAAAACTGCAAATTGGTACTAAGACATTTGCATCCACCATGTAACCAGCACACGAAAGGTAAGTTAATTGCAGATTGGTTGCTATGGTTGCATAGTTGCACCTATAACCAATTTTAATAAATAATCTACAATGCAGTAGCAGAGCAGTTTTCCATGGGGCGTGCTGGAATGTGAAGAAAACCCAGAGACAATATTACCTTAGCACTGTCTTTTTGGAACATCAACACCATATAAAATATAGAGTAACCGGTTTCAAAATGCTTGTCATAGTTCAGGAGAGAGAGCAAGAGAGCGAGAGACTAGGGTCAATTTTGATAGCAGCCAATTAACCTCTTAGTATGTTTTTGGAGTGTGGGAGGAAACCGGAGCACCCGGAGGAAACCCACGCAGACACAGGGAGAACATACAAACTCACAGATAAGGTCATGGATGGGAATTGAACTCATGACCCCAGTGCTGTGAGGCAGGAGTGCTAACCACTACACCACCGTGCTGCCCACATGTAACACAATCACAGGCACTATCACTAGTGTAGCTGAACCCTAAAGGAAACTGCAGCTTAAAAGTCCACTAAAATATATATCCATTCATGATTGTTCATGACTTTTACAGCCAGTTGTAAGGCAAATTGTATTTTAAGCTGCAGTTTCCTTTAGGGTTCAGCTACACTAGTGATAGTGCCTGTGATTGTGTTACATGTACGTTATCCGACAATTGATCAAAACTAAAGATGTTTGCAAAAAAAGTTAGTGCATTATATATATGTCTCTTCAGGAAGTCTTCACCTTCTACACTAACTTTTTTTGCAAACATCTTTAGTTCTGATGAGCTGTTGAATCATTTACATATTAAATGTGACTGATCTTCACCAGTGATCGTTTTATATAAGGCAACCTGTATTTTAGATATTAGCTGTCCTTTTAGTATTACAACACATTAGCACTCTAGGAGGGGGGAAGAATTCAATTGGTTTCGTTACTGTAAAAAGTAACGCGGCCTGCGCACTATTACTGTTACGGTAATAGTACACCTAAATACCGTTATTACAGTAATTTCAACGCCAGCTTATTGCTCGTAGCTCCCTGAGCTGAACTACTTGAATAAATAGTATGGACACAAGGGACTTACATCTATTGATATATATTCATGGGCGGTTTCACACCAGTCGTGCGTTTCCCCCACTTGGAGGTGAATGTAGTTTCAGAGACTGTCCCTGAAAAGCCTTGCTATAATGTTAGTGTCTTCACATATGTTCTGTCCAGCATTTTATGAATGTGAAAAATTTACATAGCACAATGTTTCAGGAACCATACTGCCACCTTCGCCATATGCACAAGCCTTAGCAAAGTTGCAAACTCACATCAACACTAAACCAAATTGTCACTATAAGCCCCAAACTTACATTTTCTCCAACTGTTTATTGACATCGTCATCATTTTCATAGTCCTTGCACAGTTGTGCAACGAGGGACCCATAGGTCAGATTGAAAAGTTCAGAATTCTAAAGGGAATGAAACAAAGAATTAACTTTGGGAAGATCCAGAATTTACTCTATATATGATCATTATTTTCATGCACAAAGCTACTATATGAAGGTTGCAAAAAGTTAGGGAAGGATAATGCTTTCATTCAGATTAAACGTTACATGCAAGGAAAATCTATGCATGGGGGATTACAATACATAGCCATGTTTAGCAACAGAATTTTAAACTGAAGAAGCCGTCAATAAAGAGGCCAGATAAACTGTTCAACCAGAGTTTACATGTTAAAAATAATTCACACGTCCAAATATTAAGCATGCTCTCCTTTACATCTTTGTAGACCAGGCATTTACGCAACCTGAAGGATTGAACAGAGAGCTTATGCAGTTTAACTTGGTACTTTTATAAAAATAAAATAAAAAATAAAATAAAAAATACGGACACTCTTGGCTAGTTTACGCCAATCTACAGGTCTTACCAGAAATAACAGTGCAGGCTTTAACAACATTCTTGCACAACATCAACTATGAACAAAAATAAACAGTAAAACCCATAATATTGACACATATCCTCCACACTGCAAGTTATAGAACACTGGCTTAGACCATGCTTTGCATGAAGTGACCCATATGTGCTGCAAATATTGTACCTGTTAGTAACTGGAGTATTATAATAAAATTATGCATTATCATGGTCTATAACTAATCTCTAAAAAACAGAACTACTGTTTGTGTAAATTAATTAGTTGACTTTGTTATAGTTTTAGTTTTTTCCAGAAAAAAAAAAAACATATTGATCTATAAAATCCATAACTGGAGCTTTCAACAAGTTTACTTTACGGAACTGCACCAATTTCACAGAAATTAAACAATTATAAATGTGTTTAAAAGTAGTGTGATAAAGTGTTTGCTGACACGTACCATGAGATGCAGAGATGCAGTAGGTGAAATGAATGGCAAATACCAATACTACAGAATGAGTGCAGTAGGTAGATGGAAAGAAAGGAGAAAAAGTAGTTAGGTGATACAGGTCTAATGTCAGAGACCAAGAGACTGCCATCAAGCTGGAGGACAGGAGACAATGCAACATTCATAAGAAAAGCAGAGTAAGATGAAATGCACAATAGCATAAAATTAGGAAGTCATGCTCAGCATACAAGCAGCCCATTGCTATGTAAAACAGACTAAGATAGCCTAGATGGGCCATATATGAAAGACCATACAATATCAGTACTAACAGGTTTTCCTCTCATTTTTTGGATTGTATATGTCCTTCTACAACTTTTACAAACTGGATTATTAAGCTTTCCGACATCCTTCTGCACTTTGTATTCATGTCTTTATGTACTTATATGGGGTTGTTTGTATACATAGCCACTGAATACAACTGTATGCCTTACAGGTTGCCTGGATAAAATTGTATCCAATGCAGAAAGCATAAAAGAGCTGGTTCCAGTGGTAGGGGATAGGGGGCTCTATCCAGAATAAGTAAAAAATATAATGCAAATAATTTTGTGAGAGTTGTCAAAAGAAAAAAAGAAAAAAAAGTGTAAATTAAAAAACGTTTGCAGATGGACATTAAATTCAACCAATACAATGATTTCCCCGGTAATACAACCAGTATTACATAATTTGGAAATGGAAGTTCTTACACAGCTTCATGTATATTTAAAAACAAAGGATCTAAATTCAAAACTCTTATCCATTCTCTCATCATCTCCCGTCTTGACTATTGCAATCTCCTGCTATCTGGCATTCCTGACACCCATATATCCACACTTCAATCCATCCTAAATGCTGATGCAAGTCTGATCTTCCTCTCTCACGTCTCCACATCTGCTGCACCACTTTTCAAATCCCTACACTGTCTCCCTGTGTCCTCCAGAATCAAATTCAAAATACTCACCCTTACCTACAAACAACACCCCTGCATACATCTCAAATCTTGTATCAAAATACTCTCCCTCCCGATCTATCTCTGACCTGCCCCTTATCCCGTCTCTGATAACCACCTCTCACTCCCGCATACAAGACTTCTCCTGTGCTGCTCCCCACTTATGGAATTCCCTTCCACACTCAATCAGACTTTCCCACAGCCTTCAAATCTTTAGATGCTCTTTGAAAACCCATCTCCTTTTTAGAGGTTACCTTATCCTCGATAACACTATTCACACTAATGCATCCTCACAACTATCCCAATCTCCACTCTGAGCCACACTCGCTCCTGTTGTTTCAGCTGTGCCCTCTTCCCCTTAGAATGTAAGCTCTCTAATGAGCAGGGTCCTCCATACCCTTTGTTTTCATGTCTCCATTCATTTTGTCTGCCTTGTCTGTTCTTGTTTTACGTATATACTGTTTTATGTATGTCCTTGTCTTCCTTACTGTACGGCACTGAGGAGCACTGTAACGCCTTACAACTCTACGATAATAATAAAAATAATGGTGCACATCTGTCTCTGGCACAACCTGGATCACAGGTGTCATCTAATCCTGGCACCCTTAAAAACTGTGTTCAGTCACTTATATTGTCCAAGGTAGAATGCAAAGCCACCAGGATGTGCACAGGTCTAAAGTATTTAGTGTACTGAAACTACACCACCTTCTCCCAATAGAGAAATGTATAGCACTTCCTTTATGTGTGTAAAGAGGTTAGTGAGTGTGACATAAAAACCGATCCTCCCTGTGGCTAGCAGCACACTGGGCCCTGTCTAACCAGCACTAGTAGTCTATTACATAAGTGTCTATCTCTTCAAACCCCCTCACCATCTTCTTGCTTTCTGTTCCTCTATTGGTTTGTCGGGACATGGTTTCTCGTCGTCCCGTATCCACCACTAGCAGAAATACTGAAGATCTTGTGCACGGCTCCGGAACAGTTTACCTTTAATTGAACTGTCTTACACTGAAAGACAATGTCGATAATGCGCCTGCGCGTAAACCGGCAAGGCCTTCTGGGAAATGTAGTTTTGCTCTCCTTACTTGCCAATGGCCACGATAAATAATAAACTACAGCAGTTCCAAAGCGCACTTCCTCTCTACCACAGTGAAAAGTATGAATTAGTCACTAAAAATCCCAGCACTACTTGCGGCGATTAGTACTAGATTATCATCGCTGTGTTTTCTATCGGAAGAGCCGCTAGGGGGCGCCGCAGAATCAGGTTTTAAAAATGAAAAGTAACATTCGAGATAAACTAATAATACGCATCTTTCACACATTGCAAGTAAACTTTATGTATTCAAACATGCCTATCTATATTAGTTATAAGATCTTGCACAGGTTTTAAATAGTTAAATACAATATACAAATGATATGCGGGTAAATCATAGTAATAATTAATTTCAATTTATGACAAGAAACATAGTAAACATTATTTCTAATCTAATAACCTAACAAAATTGTAGATTAATGATCACTTATTGTTAAACTTTAGGAGGCGGTTAAAAAATACACCAGGCTGCAGACAATAACGTGAGTAAGTGTGACAGGGGCAGCACATAGGTGGAATTACAGGCAAGGTAGTGTAGGGCAGTAACTTAAAATTCTAGTGCCTGGGACTAGAAGGAAAACTTTGCCCCCCCCTAGCCCTCAGTTTTAACCAAATTAACCTAAAATATTCATAAACGGTGCCCACTTTCAGCGTTGCGCCCTTGGCGGTCGCCCCTCAGCCATACTTACTGACCTGAGGTAATGATAAGCAATACTGAATCTGTCCTCTCTTGTTTAGATTATACAAATGTAGACCTACTTACCTTTTACCAAACATGATCTGGAATTTTGCTAATATCATAAGATAATTGGTATTACTATGGGGTTTATTCAAAACAGCACAAATTATTTTAACTAGAAAGCCCTTAGCCAAGCAGCCTGATTATATAAAGACATCAGTTAAAAGCGCAGAAGAAAGTACGAAAGATTAGGCACATATTTAGTATCTGCCAACTTGAAAATGTGTGAAATGGTTAAATTTGGGATAAATTAGAGTGATGTAGCCCAATTTCCATTACAGCTGGTGAGGAGACCTGCTACTACAGTGTTTATGCATTGTGCTCAGTGTGTCATAAAGGTGAAATTTCTCACTTTTCAAGGCCTGCATGTGACTCACCATGGCTGTGCATACTACTCAGTCTATACATTCACTGCACTCATTTGTCTGATTTACACTTAGGGCCTCCTGCACCCTGTAAGAAAGTTTGCATAGGGGTCCGATGATGCTGTTCTTCTTTTCCGAATAATATGTGCTATACTAGCATATTATCTGAAGAGGTCTCCACTCTGCTCTGTTGAGAGTGAGGGTGTCAGATGAGGCTCTGAGATGTGGGCAACCAGAGCTGTCTTAATACATGGGCACGCTGGGCAGTTGCCCCAGGTCCCCATGAGCATAGGGGCCCCATCTTTTCAGCATATTATTCCTGGAGATTTAGTTAGAACTTTCAAACCCTCTTTGTTAAAATGTTTAGGTGGACTAATCACCTCAGTATCAGCTGTTATCTGTACATGAGATTTTGGTGTTCAAATACACATCTTGAACTTGACAAAAACAATGTACATGTACTAATTATACATAAGCAAAACATAACACATATGATTGTTTGAAGTAATTTTTGAAGTAATTCACTGCAAAGAAATTTTGCAAATGTTTGTGTTGAACACTTGATTAATAATAAATAATTTGTAGTAATTTCATACTGTGCTATTTTACTTACCAAGTAAGTACCATTTTTATTTTATTTTATTTTGATATATGTTATATTATCCAAACGTTTGTGTGGATTAATCTCTGGTGTACAGCATGTTTTTTAATGTTTAAACACTGATTTTGTTGGATTTACCAATAAATAAAACCTTATTTTTATTGATAATTTACATTTTTATTCCTGTGGTTAGTTGTGTAGGTAGGGCCCCAGTGTACTGCTTTGCTGATGCTGTTAAGACGGTCCTTTGAGCAACAATATTGGGCCCCCCTCATCTCCATGCCTTTTAGGCCCTGCACCCACGATAGTTACGTACATGGGAACTTCTGTACAAAGTAAATAATAGGCAAGGCACATTGCAAAATCAACTTTGTGGTGCTGTGCTCATCAGTTCGCACAGGTTTGCCTAGAATTCCACTAAAGAGTTTGGATTTGCGGAGCAAGATGGCAGTGCTTTTTGAAGAGCAAAAGTTTGCACCGGCTGTTGGGTGGAGTGAGCTCCTTACTAAGTGTCGGAGCAGGTGTACCAGGTGTGTCTAACTTTGCAGAGCAATGCAAAAATTAGATTTTATTTTGCAGAAATTATTGGAATGAGGTAAAAGGGCTGAGGGGTGCAATTTTAGGGTTCTTTCATGCTGTGCAGAATGGTGCACAGCCATTTCAATTACACCAAAAGACTTGATTTTTGCTCTAGCTCTGAGCTGTGGAGGTCAAGTCTCGTCCTATACTTTTACATGCTCCGCACCCCGTTTTCTGGCTCCCTCCCTGTTCCCCTCCGACGAGCTGCACTTGCACTGAATTTTCATTGAGTAGCGCAGCACGAAATTCAACGAAGCAGAAATATATATAAATATTATATATATATATATATATATATATATATATATATATATATCTATATATCTGTATATACATATAGTGTCTTCAGGACACTATCCTATACTGGTTCTCATTTTATTTATTAAATCGTTCAGTATTTGTTCCTAAATCTTTCAAAAAAACAAGCTAGAAAATTCCCACCAGCAACAGAAGCTACCTACCTGACATCTATATTTCTGTTGACAGTACGATAATAAACTCTACCCATCAAGCTCACTGCCTAGGTGTCATCCTTAATTCAGAACTATACTTTGTTCCCCACATCAAATCTGTATCCAAATCACGTTACACGCCTCTAAGAAACGTTTCCAGAATGCACACGTATCTCTCACAAGACACTGCAAAAACTTTCATTCACACTCTCGTTACCGCTTGCATTGACTATTGCAATTCCTTCATTTTTTGGTCTTCCCATAACTAGACTTTCGCCCCTACAATCTATTTTGAATGCAGCAGCTAGCCTGATTTTCCTTGTAAAACGTTACTACTACTACCTACTGCTCTGTTCTGTCAGTGCCTACATTGGTTGCCTGCATTTTCCTGAATACAAAAATGAAATACTTGTAATAACATATGAGACTGTAAACAAAACAGTACAAACTTACATCGCTTTACTTGTTTCAAAATATCTTACCCACTCTCATTACCTGCTCCCATTCTCGGTTACAGGACATATTTCAGTTTGCACCCACTCTGTGTAATGCCCTCCAAACCTTACCCTGAAAACTCACCTCTTGAGGCAAGCTTATCAAATTAGCAAACTACCTTCTTAACTCCCCTAGGCTATTCTACCCTATTTCCACTCATCTACACAGATTTGACATTTAACCTCATGTCTCGTACTCCTATTGGACTTTAGATTGAAAGCTTGTAGGCATTACTCTCTTACTGCTCTGTATGTCTGTTAATACCCAGCCTCGCTTTAATACTGTGTTTGTTGTAAAGCACTATGGACTATTCTAGTATTATATATAAATGCTAATAATAATAATCCCAGCTGAAATGAATTAACATTTAACAGATGGAAAATTAAAAAAAATTCTAAATTGGCTGCATTTCAGCTCTGTCTCCATTCCCTCCCCTCACTCTATCTTCTCTTATGATTTGCAAGCATGGAGAGGAACAATCATAGCAAAATGATAAAAATATGGTTTTACATAAAAATAACAAGCACATACCTATGCCTGCAGAAATGAAGCTGAAGTGCTGTGGGAAAGAAAAGAGCACAACATAAGGGAGAACATATTAGTGACCAGCAAACAAGTGTCTCTGCACTTGCAGGATTAATAACAGTAAAGTTTGTAATTTGCAGATACAGTACGTGTAACCCTGAACAGTCGCCAGTGTTGACATTATGGGAGTCTTAATGAAATAAATTAGGTAATTCACTTGCAATCATTTATAGAGTCACTTTCTCTCTCCAGCATAAATTACTTAATTATATGTGGCGGTGGAATCTCTTGGCATAAGAACTGACTCTCTTGTGTTGTGTGATTGTCACTTTTTACAAGTTCTTTGTTTATACCCAGTTGTGGTCACACCAGCATTCTCATGCTTCCAGGTACCAGCTTCACCTCCTTTTTGGAATATTTGAAGTACTAGTAAATTCAGTCTTGAACGGGATATCTTTCAGAGCTAGCACTCTTGCTTATTACATTTAACTCCTGTGCACGACAGGTTAGCGGCATCCTGCCCTACAATCAGTCTTAATACTAAATAGTGAATATAGCTTAACTGGCCTCCGTCTGCATTCTGAAACCTCCTGATCGGTACTCGGACACTCCTGAGTATCAGCAGCATTAACCTGAGCAGTTATAGAAATAGACCAGATTCAACCCTCCACAACAGTATCACTTGGCATGTGAGTCAAGTGGATATACTATACCTTAATATTGAACTTATGGTAAAATTTCAAAGCTTAGCTCTGGGCCCTATGTCATAATTTGTAAGCACTCTAGCAAACACTCTTCACATACCCATAGGGGTGTGGCATTTGCACTCTGTTGACTCAGGGGGGCGTTAAATTAAGTATGTTCAAAAATGGATATTCTTGAAGCTCATAAACAAAGGTTGTAACTAGAGATGAGAGGGCTCG
Organism: Mixophyes fleayi; assembly: GCF_038048845.1. Classification (NCBI taxonomy): domain Eukaryota; kingdom Metazoa; phylum Chordata; class Amphibia; order Anura; family Limnodynastidae; genus Mixophyes; species Mixophyes fleayi. Next base: position 216,544,553 of record NC_134403.1, on the reverse strand, counting down.
GATTTCGCTAATCCGAGCCCACCCGAACAGTGCAGATCCGACGGGATCCGACCACTGTTCGGGAACTTCCGGGCACCAAATGAAGCCAAACCGAGGCTATGACATCCAAGTCTCGCGTCGGATCTCGCGAGACTCGGATCTCATAAATGCCCCGCTCGCTGCCGCCATCTTCATTCTCCTTGTGGTTAGTGAAGAGGGATGTTGATGTGCTCTGTCCTGCTGATAACTTTACTAAAGTGGTGCTTTGTCCTGCTGAGTGCATTAGTACTTTTTCCAGTGCTCTGTCCTGCTGATTCCAGTGGTGCTTTGGCCAGTGTCTGTGCTGCTGAGTCCAATGGTGCTTTTGTCCTGTATTTGTTTCTGATAAGTCCATAGCAATTTGTTAAGCAGCCAAAAATCTTTTAAAAAAATAATTAAAAATCTCTAAAAAATATTTAAAAAAAATATTAAAAAATAATTGAAAAAGTATAAAAAATATTATAGAGCAATATATTCTTGCAGTCCAAAAAAAGAGGACCTGCCAGTTCTATTACTATGTTCATTGTTTCTGTAGTTCCCAAAAAATAGGAACTGCCAGTTCTATTACTACGGTCATTGTTTGTGTAGTTCCAAAAAATAGGAATTGCCAGTTCTATTACTATGTTCATTGTTTGTGTAGTTCCAAAAAATAGGAACTGCCATTTCTATTACTACGTTTTTCTTTTCTGTAGTTCCAAAAAAGGGGAACTGCCATTTCTATTACTATGTTCTTTGTTTTTATAGTTCCAAAAAAGAGGAACTGCCATTTCTATTACTATGTTCTTTGTTTTTATAGTTCAAAAAAAGAGGAACTGCCACTTCTATTACTACGTTCTTTGTTTCTATAGTTCCAAAAAAAGGGGAACTGCCATTTCTATTACTATGTTCTTTGTTTTTATAGTTCCAAAAAAGAGGAACTGCCATTTCTATTACTACGTTCTTTGTTTCTGTAGTTGCAAAAAAGGGGAACTGCCATTTCTATTACTATGTTCTTTGTTTTTATAGTTCCATAAAAGAGGAACTGCCATTTCTATTACTATGTTCTTTGTTTTTATAGTTCCAAAAAAGAGGAACTGCCATTTCTATTACTACGTTCTTTGTTTCTGTAGTTCCAAAAAAGGGGAACTGCCATTTCTATTACTATGTTCTTTGTTTTTATAGTTCCAAAAAAGAGGAACTGCCATTTCTATTACTACGTTCTTTGTTTCTGTAGTTCCAAAAAAGGGGAACTGCCATTTCTATTACTATGTTCTTTGTTTTTATAGTTCCAAAAAAGAGGAACTGCCATTTCTATTACTACGTTCTTTGTTTCTGTAGTTCCAAAAAAGGGGAACTGCCATTTCTATTACTATGTTCTTTGTTTTTATAGTTCCAAAAAAGAGGAACTTCCATTTCTATTACTACGTTCTTTGTTTCTGTAGTTCCAAAAAAGGGGAACTGCCATTTCTATTACTATGTTCTTTGTTTTTATAGTTCCAAAAAAGAGGAACTGCCATTTCTATTACTATGTTCTTTGTTTTTATAGTTCCATAAAAGAGGAACTGCCATTTCTATTACTACGTTCTTTTTTTCTGTAGTTCCAAAAAAGGGGAACTCCCATTTCTATTACTATGTTGTTTGTTTTTATAGTTCCAAAAAAGAGGAACTGCCATTTCTATTACTACGTTCTTTTTTTCTGTGGTTCCAAAAAAGGGGAACTGCCATTTCTATTACTATGTTGTTTGTTTTTATAGTTCCAAAAAAGAGCAACTGCCATTTCTATTACTACGTTCTTTGTTTCTGTAGTTCCAAAAAGGGGGAACTGCCATTTTTAATACTATGTTCTTTGTTTTTATCTGTGCAGTGGAATTCAGACCAGTTGAGGGTGATATATTGTGGCCCCGGTACCAAATTGGGTACCGGGGCCACTCCACTACGCAGTCCAGATATATGCGTATCAACTACATTCAGTGTTGGGTCCAAATCCAAAATTAATGAAAATGACCTGTCATCGTCAAAAACAAGAGGCATTGACACGCTCGAACTACACCCTGTATATGCTGCAGAGGATGTAGGAGCAGGCAGCTGTGCAGTGGAATTGAGACCATTTGAAGGCGGAGGTATTGTGGCCCCGGTACCAAATTGGGTACCGGGCCCACTCCACTACGCAGTCCAGAAAGCTAACTCGGTGCAACGTTTTGGACTAAAAAGAATATTGTGAGGTGTGAGGTGTTCAGAATAGACTGGAAATTAGTGGAAATGATTGTTATTGAATGTTATTGAGGTTAATAATAGCGTAGGAGTGGAAAACAACCAAAAAACAGGATTTTAGTGCTTTTTATGCTTTTTAAAAAATAAATCAGAACCCAAAACCCGAAATCAGAACCAAAACCTTTCGTCAGGTGTTTTGGCAAAACAAATCAGAACCCAAAACCTCAAGCTAATCAGAACCCAAAACCCAAAACACTAAAAGTGCCCGGTGCACACCCCTAGTTGAAACAAAATCTTGTACTTTCTATTACCTTTCAACACAGCTTTTGAATAGCATTCATTGACATGTTTCAAAGCTTCTCTACAGAATATTGTACTAGCCTATGTACCTAGTGAGCATAGAACTTATTTATATTTTCATCAGTATTAATGCTTCTGAGCACTACAGGAAAATTGACACAAAGAAAAGTAAACCCGTGTAAGGTATTGTGTATGTATAGGTCCATTCTCTCACTATTTTTGCACTATCAGCATCAAAGCATGTTTAGTGGGTTTTGAGAAATTAAACACTTTAAATAACACCCATGTGTACATAGCCTTAGTGCTTACTGTGTTCAGCACTTGTACATACCTGCCAAATCAACTGTGTCTTTCTCCATCACTGTGATCTGGGAATTTCACATGGTGAACTCTGCTGATCACCATTTCTTCCTCTGTCGAAGAGACCTGTGATGTTACCCCACTTCCTGCATCCCCATACATCTCCATGCATTGCTTTCAAATAAACAGTTCCGGTGGTAAACAACGAGAACTACTGCTATCACTGCATCTATCTGGCATAATATAGGCGGGAACTCTCTTGGTCATGGCTTAAGGATGAGGGACAGAGAGCTATATCATATATAATGTAATATACTATATGACAGCATATTAAAGTATACATGCATATTGGAAATATTGGCTACATGCTGGCATGTGAGGCTATATTGAAGTGTTTTGGATTTATTGGGCATATTGGCTGTCTAGTTGCATGTGAGGTTATATTGAGGTATATTGCCTTATATTGTTATACAAGTTAACCCGTGCATGATACTCATGCATTCTAGTCAAATCAAGCTACTTAAGGTGTTAAAAAGGTTCTTGTCATGCATTTGGGCCATAGCCCAGGCCTCCTCAGGGGAAGAGCGTTACTTCCCGACGTAAGCGCCCTTTTTTAACGTGGTTTTGTCCACATGTCACCACCTCATCATTCTTCTCCATCACCTCATCCTTCATTTTCATCGCCACATCTATCCAGATGTTTATCCAGACACAGGGATCTCTCTCAGCGGTCCTGAGTATCACACTCCTCTCGCTCTGTCACCCCCGGCAACCACCAACCACTCCCCACTTTCACCCCCGGCAACTACCAACCACTCCCAACTGTCACTTCTCCTTCAAGAAATATATATATATATTTTTTTAAATCTTTATAAACACTTTTAACAATTAACAAATTAAATTAACAAATTAAAAACATCTTAGTATACCAAATTTCAGCCCTTTCTGAATTTTTTTTCCCACACACACTAAGAATTTAGTAGGTCAGTGTATAACTCCGCCCAGCAGGTGGCGCTGCAGCTTGGTTTTATTTTTTCCACACACACACAGACACACAGACAGACTAACACATGCCACTAAGCATTTATATTATAGATTAGCTACATTGTGGTATGTAAGGCAATTTGGAGGCATTTGAAGAGGCAGTTATGTCTGATGTGCATGGTATTTCAATTGCTATAACTGTGCACATTATGGGCTTCATGTAGAATTGGATAAAAAAAATACATCTTGAATGTAGACACAAAAATAAATTTGGACATTTGCACTTTTACATATATATTTAGAGTTACCAATATGGATACGACCAGTGGTCAAAATTTGCTTGTATATGGTGGTATGCCATACCGCCACTTCTCCTACTTCCTCTATTGTAAAACTGTCAACTTCCATTCACTTACATTTCCCATGCCGCCATTTCTAAATTTTCATTTTGACCACTGGATATGACAGTCATCATAATCTACTAAAAATTGCGCCATGCTTATAGGCATGCAGATATGACCCCAAAAAGACGCATCGAAGAGGTACATGGAACTCTAAATTGGATGCATTTCTAAGGGAAGTGGTTATCTTGTGTTTGCATGGCATTACTGTACTGAACTTACCAATTTGTTTTTCCAAGTGCAAGGGACTTTCAACTGAAAATGCAGGTGCATTTTTAGGTGGCATAAATGGACTTAGACCCAACTATAAATGATGCCCTATATATTTACATTTATGCTGTATATAATTTGTGCATGCATCACTTGCATATTGTAATAAGTATATATTTTTCACAGAACCATGCATTTAAGGTACTGTATGTATTTCATTATATACTATATTCTTTTTTCAATTTTGCTGTACTAACATACTAATGTAAAATTTTGGTGGCGCTCTTTGTATGACATACTTAATTGCAAAATAATTTTTGTCATGTGTACTAATTACATAGGATTATTGTCTTGCCGCATATTCTGTTTTGCTTAATTTGATACATTCATTTTTCTAATACAGCATATAGCCTAGAAACAAAATTGTGCACTAATATAGCCACTTACTAATTCCGGCCTTGTTCCTGAGGCTCTCACAGTAAAAATTAAAAATCAAGTTTGCAGGGCTGCTTATAGTGTGCATAATTTGAATGCAATTTCCAGGACACACTACTGCTGGGCAGGTGCATGTAAACCATACTTGCTAACCAGTCTTGCCCTCCGGGAGATCCCAGCAGGGATGTCTGTAGTGGACAGGATGCAGGAGAATGGCCTGCTCTAACGGGAGTCCAGGTGACCTACTTTGAATTTGGGAATCTCCCAGACATTCCGGGAGAGTGGGCAAGTATGATGTAAACATATCTCCCATGGTGATAAATGGGTCTGTTTTCAATAATTTATAAAGCACAGCACAAAACTCCATCAAAAAGACACAGTACATTACTGACGCGCCTCATATATATTCAGTTTTGCACTAAATTCCGGCAGTTGTAATTCGCGTCATTTAGAATGGCACAGTGTGATTTCCGGATTTGAATGACAGGACCGCCCTATGTATAATCTAGAAGGCTTTATCCTAATTGGAATTGTAACCCTAACCCTAATCCTAACCCTAACCCTTAAAGTAAATTATACACACGGCGGATCCTGTCATAGCCGCTTTATAAGCAGAGATCACGCTGTCGCCATGCTAAGTGACGTATATTACAACTGCCGGCATTTAGTGCAATCGGAATATATAGGAGGCGTATAGGTAATGTACTGTGGCTTTTTAATGGTAATTCTGCATTTCCATGTTATCTGCATTGTTGTAATCAGAATTGTTTTGTCGGGCTACAATGTGTCGTGATTATAAGTATTGCTGCCACCATGACTACCACCGCACAGAATCACCAATGAGGATTTTGTGCTGTGCCATGGCTATTTTCTTTTTTGAAAATGAGGCCCCTGTGTTTTCTACAGTAACATCTTTTGGGCCTGACCATTCCAGTCACAGCAGCTGTCCTGTTTCCATAAACTATCTTCACTTGAATTGTATTTGGACATTTTAATTTATGTCCTATACTGTAGACAATTTTTTTTTTTAAAACCTCGTTTCTCAATTCTCATTTATTACATTTTATCCATTTTTCATTGACAACTGAGCACTTAATGCCATAAGTTTATGTTAGAAATGTACATGATAATTTGGTTTTGATTGATGATCATTTGTCCTGTGTCACAGGCTGTTTTGAATTAAACTTCACTTGATCCGTGGAAGCTGTGTTACTGTGGTCCACTATCACTGAGGGGTCACATATTTCTCTTGCGACATAGCTTTTCTTCTGCAGAAAAAATGGTTGGCGTGTTCTCTCAGTCCTCTCTGAGCAATCAGAAGACTAGTTTGTGCAGGATAAATAACCATTCTCAAGGGTTCATCAGTGTATATGGAGCAAGGTGTTCCCACCTAGAGGAACAATGGCCAGATGAAGCCCTCTAAGGATTTTTGATGGTTCCAATCTTGCCTCATAACTTTAATAAATTCTATAATGTTGTATGATTATATAACAGCAATTAGTGGTATAGCACATAGTTCTAATATACATTCCTGTTCATGTACATACTTGGATAGCATTAATTAGGAAGATAAATAATTGGCACTTCATAAATTGGACACTAGATGGCATTGTGTTTGTTCAGATAAAAATGACATTGCTTATTCCAGGCTAAATAACTTTTGCCACTCATTAATCAACAGGCAATTGCATCCATCTTTTATCTATCACACCGAAAGGTTTCTTCACAAAAGTCTATCTGCCGGAGAACTAAGTGTTTGTGAATGTAGTTTCTGAAAGTGTGAGCCAAGACTCAGAAGGTATGGCTAAAGATTAATGGTTAGTTAAGGGTGCACCAAGTTGGTTGCAGGTTGACAGAAAAAGACACGTGATATTTTGTTCATTTAAATTAGAGATGCTCGGGCTCGGTTTTCTGAAAGCCGCACCCAGCCGAACTTAGGGGATCCGAGTAAGATTGCGAGCTGATTCTGTACTTTTGCGTGTCCTCAGATCTGAATCGAGGCAAAACGTCATTGTTGTGTTGTCGGATCTCGCGGGTTACTGTCACTTTCCAGTCTCCAGTGCCATTGCTCATACAGAAACAGGAGTGGTAGTAGTGTTCTTGTTACTTGACAAAAATTGACTGGAAATTAATGTTATTGAGGTTAATAAATAATGTAGGAACAAAAAACTAGGGATTTTAGAAAAAAATTAGGGATCCAAAATCAAAACCAAAAAACGCAAGGGCGGTTTTGCCAAACCCAAACTCAAAACACGAAGTAAATCCAGGTCCAAATCCAAAACCAAAACACAGGGATCAGTGAACATCTCTAATTGAAATCTTTAGCTTCTCATGTCATTAATAAAATACGTAATTGACAGCAAAAGTAATCCATACTATCACTTATGCTTTTGGCCAAATGATGTCAAAACTTTTTTTTTTCTTAAAAATTTTAATATGATAGAATGTATCAGGATATGGCCTTGTTGGTTCTTTAACCTTACCAATGAGAGCTATTATTTGAACTGCAGTTATTGAGAAACTATCCCAAGTTATTTCTTATTATTTATTGCACTTCACCTGTTCCTAAACAGAGGCCAATCCGAGGAAGCTCTGGGCTATATAAACTCAGCAACTTACTGTTTCCCTTTCCAGACTATAAACCATGGGAGGGTAGATCCCAGCTAGTGTGATGTGTTGACTGGAATAATGCTTACCATTGGTGTCCTCAGTGCCTCCACCTGGTCCGGTTTGCAAGGAATAGATGAATATCTTGACATGAGGGAACCCTTGCCTGGCCCACCCACAATAAATAACAGTTCACATATGGAGAAGAGTAAACCAAACTGGTAGATTCATTTAGGTACAAGGGTGGAAAAGTTAGGTGTAAGGTTTTGCATTAGGTGACTGGTAAAAGGGTGGTAGGGCAAAACAACAAGGTTAAAACAGGATAATACTGGGCCTGATTCTTTGTGATGCATACTGAACGGAATGTGCTTTTTTTTTTTAAAATGCGCTTAAATCGGTTGTTATATGTACGTCCGAATTCAACAAGGTTGTGAGGATACGTGCAGTGATGATTACGGGTGTCAGTCTGCTCTGCTCTACTACACAAGACACTGGAGGAGATGTCCAATACCTAAATTTACAAAAGAACTCACAGAAAAATAATAAAACCTATTCAATTAATGTCACACTAAAATAGTCTATAATGACAAAACATTAAAAAATAAAAGAAAGTGTCATTTTTATTTAAGTTTCTTTCCCCATGAAATTCATTTATTAGGATGTTAGGAATGTCTACTGTACATAAAATACATTTTTACAGTTGCTTCTGATTGTAAACATATGTAACAGCATGCATACACAGCCGTCATCACTAGTAATCGCCACTTAGACTAGACCTGTAGCTGGAACAAGAGATACGTTAGAAAAACAAGTACCTATGAGATGCCCAGAGCTTGAGTTGGACGCTGCTGCGTGCGCTCGAGCTGGGCACGCCCTTACTGTAGATTGACTACATGCATACGCCCCTGTTTCTTCCCTGAAATTGTAGGCAGTAGTAATTGTCCTTTCTGCTCGAAGATGAATTGAACATTGCTGTGTCTGTGGCTCTAGGCATGTGCAGAGTAATTGTGCAGATTATAAGCACAAAATCGATGTTTACAGCCATTAATGAATCAGACCCACTGTGTTGAATGCACGATAAAGATGCTCAATTTCAGTGAATTGTAGATAACATACAGTATAATGTCCTCACTGGTTTTAGATGAGTGCTATTAAAATATGGGAATAACAATAATGAAAGGCTGTGGTGTATTTGACAAAACCAGTTCACTAGCAGCAAAGCAGCTTCACACATGTTTAACTCTATGTTTGTGACCTCATTCAGACATAAATGCAGCAATATATTGGGGCTGTTCAAGCAGTGCACATGTGATTTGTATTAGTGGGCCTTATTATATATGACTGATAACCCACCTCAAGTCACTTAAAGTTCGGTAAGCCTAAGCAATTAATATCACAATACTATTAAAACAGCCGGGAAATGTTTTTACCCCAGCAGCCACTAGCTGGGAAACACCTCAACGTCTAATTGGACTTCTATTTGGGGATTTACTGTATATACTCAATGCGGAAGGTACACACAGGACATCAGGTATTAAATAAATCATTTGAACCAGGGATCTCGCGTTGCTACTTCCATTATTGATACTGCCAGTGGTCAAAGTAGAAATTTTTCAAAGTAGCAGTATGTAAAATGTAAGTCAATGGAATTTGATAGTTTTACAATAAAGGCAGTAGGAAAAGGGGCGCTAATGGCATACCACTATATACACTCCCACTTTGACCACTGTATACTAGTGTATCAAATTGACTTGTACTTAACTATGTCTCTGATTACATTATTGATGTACTGACTGTTGCCTGTTTAAAAATATCTGCCACTACTGCCTGACTAATCTGGCTTGTTCCTGATTCCTTCCACTCCGGCAACTGGAGTCCTTTTCTGACACCATATCAGTTACAGAATTAATGCATTGTTTTTATCAGCTCCTTGGTTAATGATATGTTTTAACAATTGACACTTACAAAATATATATAACTATTTCAATGTGGGCTGCAAGACAAGAAAGCAGGGCTTTCATCTGCTATTAAAACAATATGGAATTCTCATAAATTATATCAGATTAAAATAAACTTTTTTTTTGCTAAACCGTTGTAAATAGAAATTCCTCAATCTTCACTAAGGCTTACATTTATTTTGGCAAGAACCAGTATAAATATTTAGCTTCTACAACAAATAATTCATGTTCTTTCAAAATCATTGTGCAATTCAATACTTCAGCTAAAAGATTATCAGCTAATTTATTTGATTACTGATAGACACAACACAGTATTGGAAAAAAAAACTGTCAAAGCTAATAGAATAATGCTGCACTTTAATACAATAGGAAAAGTGTCACAAATCCGTTGGGTATTTAGTGGATCCCTTGTATCTGCCAAATAATAGAGCTCATTCAGGGGCACGGAATCTAACGGGTAGGTGTTCACCAGAGACCCCCGCAAGAGGGTATGGATTTCGCTGCTCCTATCCTGCAGGTCGCGATTCCCTGAATGAGTGTTGGCAGAGTAACAGGTGGAGCTTGATACAGCGGAGTGGTGACGACAAGTCAGAGAAGCACCGGAGGTAGTGGCAAGGGAGCCAGTCTCATAGGAATGCAGGGCAATGGTAGAGTAGCGGAGAACGTAGCAACGAAGTAGCTAATCTGTAAGTGGTAACTTGAAGCAACAGCAGGAGAGACACTGGTTCAGTGGTAGTTCGAATGGAAGCAATAGCTGAATAGAATAGCTGAGACGAAGATGGCCACTCAGGAGAACTGCAGATGGATTACTGATACAGCGGCAGTTCAATGAGGGCAATAGCGGGATAGAACTTAGCCGATCCGTAGATGGTAACTCAGAGCAACAGCAGGTGAATTACTGGTACAGTGGCAGTTCAAATGGAGGCAGTAGTGGAGTAGAACTAGCTGATCCGTAGATGGTAACTCAGAGCAACAGCAGGTGAATTACTGGTACAGCGGCAGTTCAAACAGAGGCAGTAATGGAGTAGAACTTAGCTGATGCGTAGATGGTAACTCAGAGCAACTGCAGGTGAATTACTGGTACAGCGGCAGTTCAAACAGAGGCAGTAATGGAGTAGAACTTAGCTGATCCGTTAGCTTAGCTGATCAAAGCATTAGCTGATCAAAGCACGGCTGGTGAATACAGATGCAGCAAGCAGTTCTATTGGAGGCAGCAGCGGAGAGGAACTCAGCTGATCCGAGGACGTTCGTGCAGAGCAACAGTAGGAGAGTCAGACCGAAGAAAGCCAGATCCTTACTGAGAGTGAGTAACTCAAAGAACAGGCATTAGACAGAAGGGAATGGGAGGTTTAAATAGTGCTCCAAAATGCTAGGACCAATAGGAACAGGTAGATGGTCATAAGAGAGGGTAGTTGGTTGCACATGAAGAACAAGAGACGAGATGGTGGATGTTGATCCGAGAGTGAAGTCAGGACACCCTGATCACTGCTTATAGGAGGAAAGTAACAATGTTGGTACCTGCCCACGGGGCCGGCGTGTGACATGCAAGAGGCCTATGATATGTAATAAGGCATAAGAAATTTATCATGTAACAGTTGTATTCTTCATAGTTTCTGTGTTGACAAATAGAAGGTGGATTATGAGGCTATCCTAGAATAATCTGGAACAGGACATGATACCAAGAGAAGGGCTGGTTTATTATAGGAACACAAGCGGCATTTGCCTTGGTTCTAAGAAATTGTGCCACTATTAATTTCTCTAGTAGATAGGAGAGCTTCTACTTAAGCATCCATGTGCAGGAGTCTTCACTCCACTCAAATAAATTGCCTACAATCTTAGTCCTTATTTTACATAGCCCTAAAACTCTTGGTTAGGCTCCTGTGTTATTGATGTATTGGACATGATCTCGGAAGGACTGGTGATCTGTAGGATATGCTCTGGATCTAGAGGGTTGGTAGTGGGTGTCTGTGGAGGCTGGGTGTGTGTAAGTGTGGAGGTGGATTCTAAAATCTTGGTGAGGTCCGCGTCAAGCCACCCTTGTTTAAAAGATCTGACTACCAGTGATTCATATCTTGTGGTGGGGAGGGAGGTGTATTGATCGGCGTTGTCCCATAGTGATGCTTCATGGGTGGTCAGGGTGGAATCATTGTGTTGTGTTGGAGAAAACGGTTCTGGAGTGCTTGGTGGTAAGAGATCATATATGTTGGATCCTGTGAGTCTCCCATGGTTGTGGATTTGGTTCATGTATTTTTGGTAGGTGAGTCCTAGTTTTTTATAGATGGGTGTTTGGTTGGTTATAGCCTGTGAGTTTCATGTGGTGCGGAATTTGGGGATGGAGAGGGTCTGTGGTTTTTTTATTCCATATTTGTCTCTGAGTGCCTTCCTCTCTTTCTTTTGGATAATTTCTGTTTCCTCCTTTTCTACTCTCTGTTAGATCAGTGATTCTAAACTAGCCAGGTCTGTGTGAGATCTGGTTATGTCTATGATGGAGTCTAATGCGGAAATATCTACAGCTATAGTATCCAGTTCTCTCTGTCTGGTGGAGATGATGAGATCCATTAGTGATTTGGAGCGTTGTGTCAGTATGAGATCCCAAGCTTCCATGAAGCTTTCATTATTCTGGTTGTGGGAGGGTGTTTTGGTGATCCGAAGACCTTGTGGTATGAGGTTTTGTTGCTTATACCATTCAAGAGTATGGAGATCCCACCATAATGCAGTTTCTTTTTTAAGTAGTTTCTGCAGCTTAAGTAGTGACTGGCACAATGTGCGGTCATGGTGGTGAATGTCTGATCCGGAGCTATGATTCTCCAGACTAGAAAATAGTCTGGTGGCTCTATCCATTCTGGTGGTCCTATATTTAAATCTCTCTAAAGTATTTTACCATGTTGACGGTGGGAATGTGTGTTGCCGTGCTATCACACCAATGGTTAATATTAAAGCATGAAGTAGAGAGGGGGGGGATGCACTATGGCAACAGAAATTTACGAGCAGCTGGGTGCAGGGGCGCACGCAGGGGGGGTTTCTGAGTCTCCAGAACCCCCCCCCCCTCCGCGGAACTTAGTCGGCAAAAGCATGTTTTTAAACATGCAAGAGATTTTTTTCTATTACAGCACCGCCGCGACGCTTCTGTCACAGCGCCGCGGCTGCTGTATAACTCACGTTCACGAGAAGGAGCTGCTGCGCATGCACGAGTGCAGCAACTCCTCCCTTGAATACCCAGCATCACTCATCCTGGCTTCCCTGGAGCACGGTAGGCCCTATAAAAGTTCAAGAATTAGTCACAATTTTTTTTAACTTTAGAGAATATTCAATAATCATCTATGGTTCTTAACCCTGTCCTCCACAAGGACAAAAAGAATGTTTAGCATTGTGATAATACACAGGGAATGGGTCCTTATGATATTTAAGCTCTATAGAGTGTAAGGGGCTCCTCTCACTTCGAGCCAGGAGTTCATTTACTGTATAGTTTTCTTTGCTCCTCCATGGAACCGAAGTCTGGGATGTGAGTAGAGTCTGTGAAACTGACTGTCCCTTAAGCTGGAGTATTTAGTACATTGTAACAGTAAAGGAGACTTGTTCTCCAGTACTTCCTGCTCACATTTATGGCAGTCTGTTCTCTTTAGGTTTATAATTTTCCTTGTGCCTCACTATCCAGGTTCTGGGCACTTAGTGTATAGAAGGTGCATGTCTCTGTTTCATATTTTTAAGTTTTTTTTATAATGGTGCCAGTAATCCCTCTGTAATGTCTGGTAAATTGATAGTTTCCCAAATGTTCTTTTTTTTAGTTCTTTCTTCCATATTTCTGTATATTACTCTTTGACTTATTACTTACTTCATTTATTTCCTTTTTTTGCTGTTAATAATGAGCTTTTGGCTAAAGAGCTTATGAGTTGTTCCTGATGACATGGTTTATTCAGGAACTCATAGGTTAGCATTGAATTCTGTTTGGAACTGCTTTTGTTTAAATGTGGCCAATATGTTTGTGATATCTTCTGTACTGCAATGTGTAAGGGGGACTCAACTCAGAGCAGCAGCCTTTTCTTTTACCTTCCTGTTCTAGAACCTCTACTATAGGTATGAGTGTAAACGAGTCAGGATTCCTTTGAAGATGGCTGGGCGTAAGACTGGCTCTACTAAATGTCCTATATTCTCTGCTCTAAATCCGTGTTTAGGGAGAAAAACTCCCTGGATCCACCCAACTTCTCCCAGAATCCTCTTGTGCAAACTTTTGCATCTCTCACAGACGCCGCCGTTATGGCCTGCAGATCCATACATTTCTCTGCACTTATGCACAAGTCTGCACTTACGCATAAGGTGTCAATGATTGTCTGTATTCCTGTATAGGAAAAAAGAAAGAAGGCACTCTCCACTAATTTACAAGAATAGGTATTATAGACAATCTGCCTAGGCAAAGCGAGGGGGGTCCTAGTGCCTGGAAACCCCCCTCCAAGCCTGGGGCACTGTATAACTGAGGTGGCTGAACCCTGTTCCCCTTCACACAGCTCTGCTTGAAAAGGGAGAGCTGTGTGCCCCTAACAGCAGTGCATGTAGCATTGCCCATGTATATTATGGGGATAGGAAGAGTTGGAGAGCTACCTAGCACTGTCTAATATTATAGCCATGCCCTCATACATGCTGGTCACGCCCACTGGTGGCGTGGTGTGGAAACCCCCCTCTACAAATCCTGCGTTTGCCCCTGGGGTGAGGAAGAGTTAAGCACACTCCTGATAGATTAATGAAAGGGGGATATCACCTTGCGCTCAAGTACATTAATGAAAAATGTCTAGTGTGAATCAGAGATTAAGGGTATTTGGTGGATGATTGTTAAATGACCATAAATGGTGTACAGTGTGCACTATTTGCCGTGATACGTGATACAGTAGGACACAGATATACGCAATGCAATTGAAAATGATTTTACAATGCAGGATGTGCTCAGAGAAAGCTGCACAAATGTACGGATGAAAAATGGTGTTTGGGAGAAGTGGAAGGTGGTGTTGGTCCGTGCACATTGGTGTACGGAAATGACCAAGGGTATAGTCTCTGTAATTCTTGCTAGTAGATGACATTAGATGTAAATGAAAGAGACAAAAAAGCAGACCCAACTCTATAGTATGGTGGCAGTTTAATTAAAGATACATGTGGGAAAAGACCAGGATTTCTTAATAATAGTACAAAAAGATAACATTGATTAGCTTAAACAAGACATGAATAGTTTAACATATCAGGCACTTCAGAAAAGGGGAAATGCCACTATTGTGGCTAAAGTTTTGTTTGGGTTCAACAATATAAAACATTATGGATTTTGGACAACGGATTCATCAGTTTACTAATTATATTTGTAAAAAGTGTCAGCATTTATGTGTACAAAATCATCACCATAGCACATGCCTCAGGATTAGGTGAAGGCCCAATTCTTCTTTAGACTCAGGGGTATATTTACTAAACGGCGGTTTTGAAAAAGTGGAGATGTTGCCCATAGCAACCAATCAGATTCTAACTGTCATTTATTTAGTGAATTCTACAAAATGACAGCTAGAATCTGATTGGTTGCTATAGGCAACATCTCCACTTTTTCAAACCCGCAGTTTAGTAAATCTAGCCCTCAGAGTTCTTCTGGTTCTTAGATGTGTCTATGCAATATTCACTCTTGTGTTTATGATACTTCATTACATTATTATATTGTGAACAAAGGGTTATGCATCTTTATTACTTACTACGAACACTGTCAAGCTACAAATCCACATTATTGTGAAGTGTAAGTATACATTTATGTATGCCAGATGAATGCCTGGCTCTCCAGGGTCTGCGTGCCTGTGATGTAGGCCCACTCAATGGTACCACTGCTATAATATCTGGTGCCTCTAAGTGATGGTTAACACCTATTTCCTGGTGAAAGATACCATGTGCTAGACACTATTTTGACCTCTGCACCACCTTGTCCTCTCTCCCATCTAGGTCCATGCCCCAATTGAACCATATAGGCCTCTGTACCATCTGGGCATCTGCACTATCTAGACCCCTGCCCCATCTACAACATGGAATATACTATAGTTCTCACCGCAGTCCAAGCCGCTTTGATGCTCATGATCCGCGCTATGAGTCTAGGACCCAGGAGCAATTTATATTTCCCAGTGTTGTACACAGGGATATCTACAGAAATGACTTTAAGGGTTAACCTTACCTTTACAAGCCGAGTCCGACTTGTAAAGGTAAGGTTGACCCTAACCCTAACTCCTAACCCTAATACCCCTAACCCCTTAAATAATACTTACAGTACATGAATGAAACCCGGGTCCTTCCATCGCTGCTTTAAGAGAAGTCGCGGTTTCTCATGACGTCATTTTCCACAGTCGGGAAGAGATCGGGTCGTTACATGAAGTCATCTGGATCTTGGTAATTATTCCCTTTTTCAGGTCGGAGTAGTGCTTCTTCGGAATCCTCATGTCGTCTTAGTCGGTGTCGAGGTAGTCAGTATCGTTAAACTGACTACTACCATTACAGTGCACTGCTCCATCTGTGTGGTGTGTTTGAGTGCTGCCAGTGTGTGTTTGGCAGTACATGGTAAAAATATAAGTAAATATTTATGCATATATCCCTTGAGATAATTCCAGTATCAGGAGCCAGTAAGGTTAACATATGACATATTGGTCCGGTGTATAAGTTTATGACCTATTAATGTTTATACTGTTGATATTATTGCTTTATTGAGAGTTATTGTGTTAACCTGCTGTTCATAGTAAGAGTTGGTGCTTTACTTTCATCCACACTGTATTGTATTGTATTGTTCACACTTTTACTTAAAATTATACCAAGCTATATTTTTCTATAAAATCACAAAAGCTGCTATTAGTGGTTCCAGTTCAATAAATATCTCGGATTGGCTTCTGCAGCAGAGTGTGTCACTGTGTGTTAGTACTTCCCGAATCTCCCATGGTGTGTTTCAAGAACACCTCCAGAAGAAGAAATCGGTGATTCCGGTGGAGGCAATGAAAACCGAGTACAGAGGTGAGAAGCACCTACATCATTCAGTGTACACCTTCACAACGCATAATACCGAAGGTGGTGTAACAGTGGAGGCAATGCTCAGATCCTGAAGACACTCAATGAAAAACCGCTCAACACAGACCTCATGGATAGTATAAGAGAAAAGTTTTTCTGTGGTGTGAACAGCAGACTGTGGTCCCAACCCGATGCTTATGTATTTATGGGGACTATCAGGGAGTGACAGAAAAGGAAGTCCTGCATGTGTTCCACACGATTTATGCGGTAGAACATCCTAAAATCCTTGGATTGAAAGATAGAGATGCAGATAAAGCCAATCTGATCCTATGTGAGGATCCACAAGAGGAATTGGATAGAGATTTTATTCACTCCATCGTTTCTGGGTCATGAAAACAATGATAGCACTTTGTGATTCCATTGAAGCCAACATAGTTAGCTGCAGCATCTCTTAACTTTGAACTTTCAGATGGAAATATTAACAAACAAGTATTCCCTGGAGCCAGGGAAGAGAATTCTCAGTCACCCTCCAGTACTAAGAAAACTGATGAGGCTCGAAGTGAACTGTTCCTCACTGCTGTATAGAAACTGGTGGAGCAGTTTGGAAAGTCACAGCATGAAGGGGGCTACAGCAGGCTCCACCTCTTCTCAGAAGTAAAACCAGTCCCTAATGGGGAAGAAAATTACGAAGCATGGAGAGAGATGGCCTTCCAATACCTGGAGGAATGGCATTGCTTCGAACCATATAATAGAAAGCAGATTGTTGAAGGCCTGAGAGGTTCCATGGGAGAACTAATCCAAGAAAAGTGACCCCCAAGCCACTGCTCAAGACTACTTAGGGGCTCTAGATCTGGAATATGGAACAGCAGAGAATGCTACAGATCTGCTCTTTCAGCTACACCACACCTATCAGGAGTCAGGGGAGAAATTGTCCATTTACATCTATCGGCTGGAAAAGCTGATCCACCTTATGGTGTCAAAGAAATGGATACCCCTAGCAGAAGTGGATGATAGGCGTATACAACAGTTGTTATGTGGAGCTCTGTCCCTTGACCCAGTAGCAATGAAGATAAGAAATGCTCAACTGGGACAAACACCTTCCTTCAGTTGATACGGAATGTTACAGGATGTTAAAACAAGAGGAAGCTATAGTCCCCAGAGAAGCCAAAGCCTGAGGCTGCCCTTCCTGGTACTGAGCTAATAAAAATTGTGGGGAAGAAAGGTGAAGATGCAGAAAAAGATCCGATCCCAGATGCTGAAAGGCCACACTACCGAGCAACCGCAGTCAAGCATCCACCACTGACACGTATCCAAAGCTATTACTCAGAAGCAGGGTAAGTATTTCATATGTGGAGAAGTAGGGCACTTCGATAGACAATGTCCTCAGAGGAAGGGAAGAAGGAGGTCTTCCTCATTACCGAGGAGGACCAGGAACACCCAAAATGCCCCTCTAAAGAAAGTTGACATTAGCACTGCGGGGAACTCACACCTAGGATTGAGTCATTTGCCTGAAGTATTGCTGGGACCTACGACTCACGTGCCTGCATGCCTAAGTGGGAGATCTTGTATGGCCTTCCTAGATAGTGGTTCAAATGTGTCCATTGTGTTTGAGAAGTGGTATGAAGAGAATCTATCTGACTTGCCCATCAAGCCGTTGTGTGGACTGACCATTTGGGGTATGAGCGACAAGAATTATCCGTACCTCAGGTACATCACTGTACCTTTTAAGTTCCAACAGGAAGTAGTTGGAATAGAAGATGTGAAGGTGGTTGCACTTGTTTGTCCTGAGACTGAAGGAGAACCTTGAGATGTCTCAGTGATTATTGTAACTAACTCTCACTTGTTCGAGATACTGGCCAACTGGTGCCAAGAGGTGGGAAGGGCAGGTTATAGTAAAACAATTAAGATCCATCCTATTTGCCTGGTTGCTCATAAGAAAGAGGGAAAGATTTCTCCACAAGATACCACATTACAAATAGGATGTTTTGATCAATGATTGGTTGGAAGTGGTGCCAGTCAAGAAGAACGACATTGGCTTGTTAAACAAATGCTACA
This sequence comes from Mixophyes fleayi, assembly GCF_038048845.1. Lineage (NCBI taxonomy): Eukaryota > Metazoa > Chordata > Amphibia > Anura > Limnodynastidae > Mixophyes > Mixophyes fleayi. Next base: position 216,526,093 of record NC_134403.1, on the reverse strand, counting down.
AAGAGAGGCTGCCTTCTTTTTGGGGACTGGGATTTGGGCCTAGCAACAGGGGTACAACACCACATCAGACAGACGGATGACAAGCCTTTCCAAGAACAGTCAAGAAGACTAGCACCTGCAGATTTGAACAATGTTCGAGAGCATTTAAGGGAGATGCTAGAGAATGATGTGATTGAGAAATCGGAGAGCCCCTATGCTTCTCCTATTGGGGTGGCTAGATAGAAGACAGGAAAAATATGAATGTGTGTGGACTACTGGATCTTAAATAAGCGCTCTATTCCTGATCAGTACACTGTCCCTAAGATAGACGAAGCCCTTGACTGTCTTCAGGGAAGCAAGTGGTTTTCTGTGCTAGACCTTTGCAGCGGGTACTATAAGATAATAATAGTGTCAGAAGGATGCTGAGAAAACCGACTTTATCTGCCCAGTTGGATTCTTTCAGTTCAAAAGAATGCCACAAGGATTATCAGGTTCCCAGCCACTTTCCAAAGATGCATGAACGATGTGGGTGACATGAATTTCAGGGTGCTGGTATTTGACAGAACATTGAATGAGCACAATGGAAGACTCCTCAAGGTATTGGATCACTTAATAAAGAAAGAGTTGAAGTTGTCCCTTGACAAGTGTAGTTTCTGCAAAATCCAGGTCAAGTATGTGGGATATTTTGTGGATCGGGAAGGAATTTCTACAGATTCAGGGAAGATAAAAGCAGTGAAAGAATGGCCTTGACCGACAATACTGAAGGAATTAAGGTCTTTTTTGGGGTTTTGTGGCTATGACAGACGGTTTTTCCCAAACTACAGTAAACTTGTCAAGCCTCTTATAGAACTAACTCGAGGTTAGCCCGCTCCAAGAGGTTCCCATCGGAAAGAGAAACCATTGTTCCAGGTAATTGATGTGTTTGGGGAAAAGTGGAATGAGGCTGTCACGTCTCGCGGGAGATTCCTATCAGTCAGTGTTAACGTAGGCCTTCCCAAAGAGCAGAGTCTAATGAACCCCCCGGTCTTCACCAAGAAACGCAGCAAGGATGGATGGATTTTGCTGCCACAGACGTGATAGGTGATAGAGGGTAGATAAGAAGTCCAGCAGTATAAAGGAGAGTAGACTCTGTAAAGGTAGTGTGGTACAGCACAGTGGAGCAGGACAGGATAGCTGCAGTAGCACAGCACGCTTAGAAGAATCCAAGCCGCATACAGTGGAACACCGGGTCGGATACACTGAGGATACACCACACTCAGGGTCGGATATATTGGTGCTCAAACAGCGGAGTGGTCAGAAAGGGTAGCCGGGTCGGATACACTGGAGCACAGGCAGCAGTGTAGTCAATAAGGATAGCCGGGTCGGATTCACAGGTAGACAGGCAGCAGAGGATTCAGAAGCAGTGGTCTAACAAGCCAAAGACCATAGACAGAGAAACACCAGAAGCAGCACATGATACATAGGTAGAGCCAGACGTCATGTGGTAACTTGCTGCTCTGACACAGGCAGCATGTGAGACTGAGCTAGATATAGGAGAAAGGAAATCAAATTCCCTGCGTCACAAGACCGCAGCAGCACCGTCCACTCAGAAGAACAGAGCAGCAGCTGAGATCGGGAAAAGGAACGCGTAGAGGTAAGTCTCTTACAGTACCTCTCACCTTAGGGGTGGTCTCCGGACACTATAAGACTTATGTGGAAATTTTCTATGGAAGTTTTTTAAGAGATCAGGAGCATAGAGATCTCTAGCGGGAATCCAGGAGCGTTCCTCAGGTCCATAACCTTTTTAATCGTCCAAGAATTGCAACGAACCTCTTAAACTACAATTTTGTTAACCTCATACTCTTGGGGCTAGATTTACTATCAGGCGGGATGCTCGGCGTGTTTGATCCGCCATGCATCGCTGCGTTTTTCCGGCGGGCTTGCATGGCAATCAGCCGGATTTACGAATGGGCGAGTTTCAGCTTCAAGTTGGGATGTAATGCTCCAAGCCGCCGGCAGCTTTGAATTGAACATGGCGCTTTTGCTTTAAATCACGGCGGCTTCGTGTGATGGCGGGTTTTTTGAAAAAAGCACCTGTATCATGGCCTTTTACTAATGGCTACTTGCAATGGCAGGAGATTTGATATCACAAGCCTTATATAAATCATTGGCCTGCCACTTTTCTTTGATAGGGTTTTGAGGAGAAAAGAGATAGGAGCTTAGAGGATTTAGGATTGAGAGAGTTGGTTTTGAGGGGTCTTCTGCTGCGATTTCTAAATGGAGTGTGAGTAGTCCTGTGTTCTTTTACAGTCTTGTGCCTTTATTTTCTGATTTAATTTCTGTCTTGTATTTATTGTATTTGTCTAGTCCTTTGTCTCTTACTTGTGTGTGAGTGTGTTGTGAGTGTTTCAGTAGTTAGTCTAGTCTGTCCTTTGTGTTTGTCAGTACTTCAGTGTTACTTGTTTTTTGTGTCTTACTGGACATTATGGCCAGAGATAGGGGAGGGGCAGAGGTTGAGGAGAGGGAGATGGAGCTGGAGGGGACAGAGGGAGGTGAGGAAGGGTTAGAAGAGACAGGACAGGGCAGGAAGATGAAATCAGGGAGGAATGTGAGATTTTCTCATGACTAGAATTGTGTGTTAGTGTACAATATTGTTCCCTGCTACAAAATAATTTTAGGGAACCTGGCAGCCCGTACTCCGCCCAGGTGGCGTCATCAATTATGGGGCCAAATATGTAAGGCCGTGAACGCTGTGGGGCCATTAAAGTGCTCAGTGGCTCACTGCCGCAAAAGATTTTCAGATATAAAGAGGAGACTTAAGGAAAAAATGGCTGAGGAAAGGAAGGCAGCAAGACGAACAGGTGGTGGACCCCCACTTTGTGTGGAATACACCACATATGAGGAGGAGCTGCAGCAGATACTGCCCTGGGAAATTGTAGAGGGGGTCAATGTGCAGGATACAGATGCACCTTCATTTGGCCAACCAGATGGTGAGTTATTTGCAATTTTTACTCTAACAGTTTTGCAAGTACACATGTCTTTTTTAAAAAATGTATTTGTTTTTTCATATTTGTGTATCCAAATAATTTGCTTTTCTATCCCCCTTACCCAAACATAGTCCAAATGAGAATGTTTATTAAAAAGAAAAAAATTGCACCCTTAAGCAGGTTGTATAGGACAAGTAATCAGGAATGCAAACATTGTTAAACAATCTGTAGTTGAAAAAGATTATTCTTTTCTATCCAGTGTCCAGAATGCAATATACAAACATATTATATCCTATATACTTACCGTGATTTTTCAAACACAGGTCCGTCTTCATATCAGGCAGCTCAGCGGGAGTCCTTGGAAATGTCACTGCACACAGAGGATGATAGAGTAATCACTAGAGATGGGCGGGCTCAGTTCCCCGAGATCCAAATCCATCAGAATTTCGCCTATCCGAGTACAGAGCCGAACAGGCTCGGTACTCTCCCGCTCATTCGGAATCGAGGCAAAACGTCATTGTGACGTATTCATATTTCTGAGCTTGGTTCTCGCAAGATTTGAAAAGCATAAATGCCAGCCTCCACAGCAATCCATCGCCATTTGACAGAGGGAGAAAGCAGGGTTAGGTTACAGGCTATATCAGCGCAGGGGCAGAGCATTAATTGGACACATTATTGTTTCTATTCTATACAATTCTAATATTAATACCAATTGTTACAGCAATAAGAGGAGGATAGAGGAGGGGTTTTTTTCAATTTCTGGCACTCCAAGTGCTTTTGGGGTGTCCTTTATTCCCCATTGTTTTGCAGTAATTTTTCTGGCTGTCAAAAGTCATATTTGTCAGCAGTATCTAAAAAAAATATTTTGCACTACAAGTGCTTTTGGGGTCTCCCATATTCCCCAGTGTTTTACAGTAATTTTTCTGGCTGTCAAAAGTCATATTTGTCAGCAGTATCTAAAAAAAATATTTTGCACAACAAGTGCTTTTGGGGTCTCCCATATTCCCCAGTGTTTTACAGTAATTTTTCTGGCTGTCAAAAGTCATATTTGTCAGCAGTATCTAAAACAATATTTAGCACTACAAGTGCTTTTGGGGTCTCCCATATTCCCCAGTGTTTTATAGTATTTTTTCTGGCTGTCAAAAGTCATATTTGTCATCAGTATCTAAAACAATATTTAGCACTACAAGTGCTTTTGGGGTCTCCCATATTCCTCAGTGTTTTACAGTAATTTTCCTGGCTGTTAAAAGTCATATTTGTCGTCAATATCTAAAACAATATTTAGCACTACAAGTGCTTTTGGGGTCTCCCATATTCCCCAGAGTGAAACACTAATTTTTCTGGTTGTTAAAAGTCATATTTGTCAGCAGTATTTAAAACAATATTTAGCACTCCAAGTGCTTTTGGGGTCTCCCATATTCCCCAGTGTTTTACAGTAATTTTTCTGGCTGTCAAAAGTCATATTTGTCAGCAGTATCTAAAACAATATTTAGCACTACAAGTGATTTTGGGGTCTCCCATATTCCCCAGTGTTTTACAGTAATTTTTCTGGCTGTCAAAAGTCATATTTGTCAGCAGTATCTAAAACAATATTTAGCACTACAAGTGCTTTTGGGGTCTCCCATATTCCCAAGTGTTTTACAGTAATTTTTCTGGCTGTTAAAAGTCATATTTGTCAGCAGTATCTAAAACAATATTTAGTACCACAAGTGCTTTTGGGGTCTCCTATATTCCCCAGAGTGAAACACTATTTTTTCTGACTGTTAAAAGTCATATTTGTCAGCAGTATCTAAAACAATATTTAGCACTAAAATTGCTTTTGGGGTCTCCCATATTCCCCAGTGTTTACAGTAATTTTTCTGGCTGTCAAAAGTCATATTTGTCAGCAGTATCTAAAACAATATTTAGCACTACAAGTGCTTTTGGGGTCTCCCATATTCCCCAGTGTTTACAGTAATTTTTCTGGCTGACAAAAGTCATATTTGTCAGCAGTATCTAGCTAATACAATTTTGGCACTACAAGTGCTTTGGCCTCATTAAAATGTATTCAAAGCAGTCCACATATGAGCAGAATCAGCAACCCGGTTCTGTCACCAGTCCTGATGGTAGTGTTCCCAGTACATCATCTGGGAAAGGTGATGTCAAACTACACCGTCTTTTGAAAACAGGCAAAAAAACACACACCCAAAAAAAAATGACTGTGTTAAAGCGAAAAAGAAGTGTAACTGAGGAAAAGTTAGGTGCCGATAAACAAAAAAATTGCCAACATGCCATTCTACACACGCAGTGGCAAAGAAAGAATGGGGTCTTCGCCTTCCTCTATTAGTGGCAGATCCAAAAATGTTACCCAGCCTTCTTCTTGTACGGTCACTCGTGACCAAGCAAGACCAAGTAATTTGAAGTCTAAAAGTGGTGCACAACTACTGTTACGTGTCAAAACCCAGCTGCAAGAAAACAGTAAGGCATTAGAGGATAATGTATACTCTGAATCAGAAATGACAACAATCCCTGTGGAGAGTCCATCCAACAGTGGTATGTCTAATCGTGAGTATTCTGTTAGCGTACCCATAAAGAAGGGCCCTTTCAGCAGTTCTGCTGATGTGTGCCTGAACAGTCCGAGTGTAGCCAGTGATACACAAATTGAGGATGCCACTTTAGAATTAGAAAAGGATGAGGGGGAGATTTGTGTAGGCGACGAGGGCGCTAATGAGGATGTTGATAAGGATGAGGTTGTTTGTGTAAGTCCTGCACCAGTGGCAGTATGTCACGGGCACTATTAGTCTTTGCCCAGGATATCACCAGATGATGTTCTTACCAGAGTAATATAGCTGGTACTATGGTCCTCTGGTAGCAGGGTGACAACGGAACAGGAGAATCAGCAGATGGTGAGAGAATGCTCAAAGAAAGTCTATGACTAGCAGCAACTGGTAATGACTTAGATGTATGAACACGAGGAACCAGATGGACAAGTAAACGTGAGGAGAGTCAGTGGTCTGCGTACAGCAAGTTGTACCACTGCTATAGTGAGGAGGAATGTCCAGGAGTAGAGAGGAAGTAGTGAAAGTCAGTGGTCAGCGTATAGCAAGTTGTACCACTGTCTATAGTGAAGGAATGGGTTCCAGGTGCAAGTAGGTAACGGGGAAGTCAGTGGTCTGCGTACAGCAAGTTGTACCACTGCTTAAGTGAGAGGATACTTGAAACTGGTGCCAATGGGAAACAGGAGTCAGTGGTCTGCGTTCAGCAAGTTGTACCACTGCTATGTATATGTGAGGAGGGGCACGAGGAGATGAATGGAATACAGAGGATACACGGGCGGCACACGGAACTTGATCCCACGATGATAACCACAATACAATAATAACTGACAAGCGCTGCTTGAAGTATACAAAGTCACTATAGAGATCCAGGTAATAGGAAACAAAGTCAATAGTAACAATAGCTTCAGTAGATGGAAGACTCCGGAGATGAACACAACACAGTCCAGACGGATATGCAATACAGTAGCAAAGTCAATGGAAAGTATGCATACCGCGGTTCAGGAGAGCACACTGTCAAGGATAGGTGCAGGGATACCTGAACGGCTGAACGCCGGCAGCAGGAGAGACCACTGGAGGATGGAAGCGGTAATCAGGTTGGTGCAGCGCACAAAAGGTAACAGGTAATCAAAGGAGCAATACTCAGGAAGCAGTAGTAAGTAAAACTGGAAACATGATGAACCCGGGAGAGTTGAGGCTGTCTGGTATCTGGCAGTAGTAGCGGAGGCAACTGTCACGGGCACTAGGAGTCTTTGCCCAGGATATCACCAGATGATGTTCTTACCAGAGTAATATAGCTGGTACTATGGTCCTCTGGTAGCAGGGTGACAACGGAACAGGAGAATCAGCAGATGGTGAGAGAATGCTCAAGGAAAGTCTATGACTAGCAGCAACTGGTAATGACTTAGATGTATGAACACGAGGAACCAGATGGACAAGTAAACGTGAGGAGAGTCAGTGGTCTGCGTACAGCAAGTTGTACCACTGCTATGATGAGGAGGAATGTCCAGGAGTAGAGAGGAGGTAGTGAAAGTCAGTGGTCTGCGTATAGCAAGTTGTACCACTGTCTATAGTGAAGGAATGGATTCCAGGTGCAAGTAGGTAACGGGGAAGTCAGAGGTCTGCGTACAGCAAGTTGTACCACTGCTTATTTGAGAGGATACTTGAAACTGGTGCCAATGGGAAACAGGAGTCAGTGGTCTGCATTCAGCAAGTTGTACCACTGCTATATATATGTGAGGAGGGGCACGAGGAGATGAATGGAATGCAGAGGATACACGGGGCACACGGAACTTGATCCCACGATGATAATCACAATACAATAATAACTGACAAGCGCTGCTTGATGTATACAAAGTCACTATAGAGATCCAGGTAATGGGAAACACAGTCAATAGTAACAATAGCTTCAGTAGATGGAAGACTCCGGAGATGAACACAACACAGTCCAGACGGATATGCAATATAATAGCAAAGTCAATGGAAAGTATTCATACCGCGGTTCAGGAGAGCAGGCTGTCAAGGAGACGTGCAGGGATACCTGAACGGCTGAACGCCGGCAGGAGGAGCGACCACTGGAGGATGGAAGCGGTAATCAGGTTGGTGCAGCGCACGGAAGGTAACCGGTAATCAACGGAGCAATACTCAGGAAGCAGTAGTAAGTAAAACTGGAAACATGATGAACACGGGAGAGTTGAGGCCGTCTGGCATCCGGCAGTAGTAGCGGAGGCAGCGGAGGGAAGGCACGCTGAACACGGGAGAGTAGAGGCGGTCTGGAATCCGGCAGTAGTAGCGAAAGCAGTGGAGGGGAGACACGCTGAACACAGGAGAGTAGAGACGGTCTGGAATCTGGCAGCAGTAGCAGATAGGAATCAGTGGAGAGTTGACACGATGAACACAGGAGAGTTGAGACGGTCTGGAACCTGACAGTAGTAACGGAGGCAGCGGAGAGCAGACACGCTGAACACAGGATAGTTGAGGCGGACTAGAATCCGGCAGCAGTAGCAGATAGGAATCAGCTGAGTGCAGACACGATGAACACAGGAGAGTTGAAGTGGTCTGGAAACCACAATCGTAGTAGACAGGAATCAGCTGGAGCTGAATACACGAGGAAACACAGGAACACCTTCAGAGGCTCATGGGGAATGAGACTCCAAGATCAGGCAACTAGGTAATGATCACAGGTGGTTTAAATAGGGAGGGTTGCCTGATCATCCAATCAATTAAAAGCAACATGTACTGAAGGTTTCATAAGGGCTGCACATGCGCAGACCCTCAGGATGGCGGACGGCCACGGTTCCTGAACACAGGAGAAATGGCACTCACAGTCCGGTGAGTGACAGTACTCCCCCTTTTAAAGGTGGGCACAGAACACATGGAACCGGGTTTGTCCGGAAACTTGGAATAAAATTTCTTAAGAAGAGCTGGAGCGTTGAGATCTTCTGCTTTAATCCATGAACGCTCTTCAGGGCCAAAGCCCTTCCAATGAACGAGGAAACGAAGCACTCCTCGCGAAATTTTTGCATCTAATATGTGAGTAATCTCAAAGTCCTCCTCTTGATGAGCTTGAACTGGCCGAGGTGCTGAAGGAGGGACCGAGAAACGGTTGATGATAAGAGGTTTGAGCAAAGACACATGGAAGGCATTGGAAATACGAAGGTTCTTAGGTAGTCGAAGTTTGAAACAAACTGGATTTATCACTTAAATGATCCTATATGGACCAATAAAACGAGGAGCGAACTTCATAGATGGGACCTTCAAACGAATATTTTTGGTTGATAACCATACACGATCTCCGATTTTAAGTGGTGGAATAGCCCGTCTCTTTTTATCTGCAAAAGACTTATATCTGGCAGATGCCTTCTTTAAACAGGTTCTGACCTGAGACCAAATATTTTTGAAGGTCTGACAAACAGTCTCTACAGCAGGAACTTGGGTGGGAGGGAGGGCAGGAAATTCCGGCAAAGACGGATGGTGACCGTAAACCACAAAGAATGGAGTTTTAGAAGATGATTCATGATACATGTTGTTATGAGCGAATTCAGCCCATGGAAGCAAATCTACCCAGTTGTCTTGGTTGGCTGAAGAGAACATCCTTATAAAAGTTTCAAGATCTTGATTAACCCTTTCGGTTTGTCCGTTTGATTGAGGATGGTAGGAGGATGAGAGTGATAATCGGATACCCAAGGTCTTACAGAGGGCCCGCCAAAATCTGGAAACGAATTGCACTCCTCTATCTGAAACAATCTCAGAAGGACATCCATGAATACGGAAGATTTCTTTGATGAAATAATCAGCCAGAGTAGATGAAGAAGGTAAACCGGTCAAAGGAACGAAATGTGCCATCTTCGAAAATCTATCCACCACTACCCAAATAGTATTGCACTTTTTACTAGGAGGAAGATCAGTAACAAAGTCCATGCTAATATGGGTCCACGGCTTGGAAGGAATGGGTAGTGGCTGAAGCAAACCCGCTGGAGTTCTGCGGGGAGTCTTAAACTGGGAACACAATTCACAAGCAGCCACAAAATCTTTGACATCTCTCCTCATAGAAGGCCACCAGTAACTTCGAGAAAGAATTTCAAAAGTCTTGCGTTCACCAGAATGTCCAGAAAAACGAGAAGAGTGAAACCACAAAAGGATTTTCTTCCTAAGAGCAGGAGGCACGAGGGTTCTCCCAAATGGTAGCACCTTAGTGGAAGAAGCAGCCAGAGAAACACATTTGGGGTCTAATATAGAGTGGTTAGGACCATCTTCAACGTCTGAGGACGTCACAAAAGCTCGAGATAGGGCGTCTGCTTTTTTATTTTTCGCAGCTGGTTTGAAGGTTATGATTAGTTCAAAACGAGAAAAGAAAAGAGACCATCTTGCTTGACGAGGATTCAAACATTGAGCAGACTGTAAATATGACAAATTTTTATGATCAGTAAAAATTGTCACAGGATGACGAGCTCCTTCCAACAAATATCTCCATTCCTCTAATGCTACTTTTATAGCCAGCAACTCCTTGTCCCCGATGGTATAATTCTTCTCCGCAGGCAGAAGACCCCGAGAGTAAAAGGCACAAGGATAGAATTTTTGTTGCTCCGATCTTTGGGAGAGAATGGCTCCTAAGCCAACATTAGAGGCATCTACCTCTAGGAAGAAGGGAAGCGTCACATCAGGCTGTCGAAGAACAGGAGCGGAGGAGAAGGACTCTTTGAGAAACTGGAAGGCTTGAAGAGCCTCAGAGGACCATTGTTTAGTATTGGCCCCTTTACGAGTTAGGGCCACAATAGGAGATGCAATCGAGGAAAAATCTTGAATGAAGCGTCTATAGTAATTGGCAAAACCTAAAAAACGCTGAATTGCACGAAGAGTAGTTGGCTGAGGACAATGTAATACAGCCTTCACCTTTTCTGGATCCATCTAAAGACCAACTCCGGAGACAATATATCTCAGAAATGGAATCTGGGGCAACTCGAATGAACATTTTTCTAACTTGCAGAATAATGAATTTTTCCGGAGTCTGGAAAGGACCTCTGCCACATGTTGATGATGAGAAAGCAGGTCCTGAGAAAAGATTAATATGTCGTCCAGATAGACGACGACACAAACATATAACAAGTCCCGGAAGATCTCATTAATGAAACCCTGGAAAACAGCGGGGGCGTTACATAACCCGAAGGGCATTACTAAATATTTATAATGCCCGTCTCTGGTGTTGAAAGATGTCTTCCATTCGTCACCGGACCTGATTCGAATTAAATTATAGGCACCACGAAGATCCAACTTGGTAAAGATCCAGGCTCCCTTGATACGATCAAATAACTCAGTAATTAATGGAATGGGATACAGATTTTTGATAGTTATGGCGTTAAGTCCACGGAAATCTATGCAAGGACGTAATGACCCATCCTTCTTTTTTACGAAAAAAACCCCTGCTCCAGCGGGAGAGGTAGAAGGTCGAATAAATCCTCGCTGGAGATTCTCTTTGATGTACTCAGATGTGGCTTGAGTTTCAGGTAACGAAAGTGGATACACACGACCCCTGGGAGGAGTCTTGCCAGTTTGAAGATCAATCGGACAGTCCCACGAACGATGAGAAGGAAGAAGTTCAGACTGAATTTTATCAAATACATCGGCAAAAGAAGCATACTGAGGAGGAAGTCCCGGTGAACAAGGTGAAATGGAGGATTGCTGTATCTTGAGAGGAACGACTTGAGAGAGGCAACGATGATGACATTCAGGCCCCCAAGACGTAACTTGAGGAGTGTGCCAGTCAATCTGGGGAGAATGACGTTGAAGCCATGGAAGGCCTAATACAATCGGACTGGTAGTAACAGGAAGAATTAAAAATGAAATTTCTTCCTGGTGTAATACCCCAATTTGAAGGGTTACTGGAGACGTACTCTGGGTGATGAGACCATTAATAATGCGTGATCCATCGATAGCAGTCACAGTAATAGGTATTTTCAAAGTAATCACTGGTAGGGACCATTGATTCACGAGGGATTTAGAAATAAAATTTCCTGCAGCTCCAGAGTCAATAAGTGCTTGAGACATGAAAGATTTGGTAGCAAAGGAAACCGTAACATCAAAAGCACAAACTTTTAATTTCGTAGAACATGGAGAGGACTCCAGGGACCCTAACTTCACCTCTCCAGAACTGGTTAGGGCCTGGCATTTCCCGATTTTTTAGGGCATGAATTGAGCATATGAGTAGAATCAGCACAATAGATACAAAGTCTATTTTTTACTCTTCGGTCCCTCTCGTCTGAAGTTAATTTGGAGCGACCTATCTCCATAGGTATCACCGGAGATGAAACTGGGCGAACTGGAGGACTTGAGCGAAGAGGTGCTTTAAATGAAGTTGTTTTTTCAGACTCTCTTTCATGAAATCTCATGTCTACACGATGGCAAAGAGAAATCAAATCTTCTAGAGAAGTAGGTAATTCTTGAGTAGTCAGTGCATCTTTAATTTTATCAGAAAGCCCCTGCCAGAAGGCGGCAATTGAAGCTTCAGTGTTCCACTGAAGTTCAGAGGCTAATATCCGAAATTGAATGACGTACTGGGCTACAGTACGAGAACCCTGACGTAGACGGAGGATGCTGGATGCAGCGGAAATAACACGACCAGGTTCATCAAATACACTTTGAAACGTGGAAATAAATTTGGCACTATCTTGTAATAATGGATCATTTCTTTCCCACAGAGGGGAAGCCCATGCGAGAGCTTGTCCGGAAAACAAGGAAATGAGATAGGCCACTCTGGAACGATGAGTAGAGAAATTGTGAGGTTGAAGCTCAAAATGAACTGAGCATTGATTTAGAAAACCCCTGCATGTTTTGGGGTCTCCATCATATTTTAAAGGAGTAGGCAGGTGTAGCGTGGAAGCAGTAGACACCTGGGATGGCACTGGGGAAACGGAGGAAGGCACAGGAGCATCAACAGTAGCTGTGATATTTTGCGCAGACGTTCTTTGGGAGGCTAACGCCTGGCAACATTGCAGCAATTGTTGTTGGCGAACATCCTGTTGTTCAATACGGGTAACCAGATACTGCAGCATCTCTTTAGCTGTAGGTTCCGATCCTGGGTCTGTCATGGCCTGATCTTACTGTCACGGGCACTAGGAGTCTTTGCCCAGGATATCACCAGATGATGTTCTTACCAGAGTAATATAGCTGGTACTATGGTCCTCTGGTAGCAGGGTGACAACGGAACAGGAGAATCAGCAGATGGTGAGAGAATGCTCAAGGAAAGTCTATGACTAGCAGCAACTGGTAATGACTTAGATGTATGAACACGAGGAACCAGATGGACAAGTAAACGTGAGGAGAGTCAGTGGTCTGCGTACAGTAAGTTGTACCACTGCTATGGTGAGGAGGAATGTCCAGGAGTAGAGAGGAGGTAGTGAAAGTCAGTGGTCTGCGTATAGCAAGTTGTACCACTGTCTATAGTGAAGGAATGGATTCCAGGTGCAAGTAGGTAACGGGGAAGTCAGTGGTCTGCGTACAGCAAGTTGTACCACTGCTTATGTGAGAGGATACTTGAAACTGGTGCCAATGGGAAACAGGAGTCAGTGGTCTGCGTTCAGCAAGTTGTACCCCTGCTATATATATGTGAGGAGGGGCACGAGGAGATGAATGGAATGCAGAGGATACACGGGGTACACGGAACTTGATCCCACGATGATAACCACAATACAATAATAACTGACAAGCGCTGCTTGAAGTATACAAAGTCACTATAGAGATCCTGGTAATAGGAAACACAGTCAATAGTAACAATAGCTTCAGTAGATGGAAGACTCCGGAGATGAACACAACACAGTCCAGACGGATATGCAATACAGTAGCAAAGTCAATGGAAAGTATGCATACCGCGGTTCAGGAGAGCAGGCTGTCAAGGAGAGGTGCAGGAAAAGCTGAACGGCTGAACGCCGGCAGGAGGAGAGACCACTGGAGGATGGAAGCGGTAATCAGGTTGGTGCAGCGCACGGAAGGTAACCGGTAATCAAAGGAGCAATACTCAGGAAGCAGTAGTAAGTAAAACTGGAAACATGATGAACACGGGAGAGTTGAGGCTGTCTGGTATCCGGCAGTAGTAGCGGAGGCAGCGGAGGGGAGACACGCTGAACACAGGAGAGTAGAGGCGGTCTGGAATCCGGCAGTAGTAGCGATGGCAGCGGAGGGGAGACACGCTGAACACAGGAGAGTAGAGACGGTCTGGAATCCGGCAGCAGTAGCAGATAGGAATCAGTGGAGAGCTGACACGATGAACACAGGAGAGTTGAGATGGTCTGGAACCCGGCAATAGTAACGGAGGCAGCGGAGAGCAGACACGCTGAACACAGGATAGTTGAGGCGGTCTGGAATCCGGCAGCAGTAGCAGATAGGAATCAGCTGAGTGCAGACACGATGAACACAGGAGAGTTGAAGTGGTCTGGAAACCACAATCGTAGTAGACAGGAATCAGCTGGAGCTGAATACACGAGGAAACACAGGAACACCTTCAGAGGCTCATGGGGAATGAGACTCCAAGATCAGGCAACTAGGTAATGATCACAGGTGGTTTAAATAGGGAGGGTTGCCTGATCATCCAATTAATTAAAAGCAACAGGTACTGAAGGTTTCATAAGGGCTGCACATGCGCAGACCCTCAGGATGGCGGACGGCCACAGTTCCTGAACACAGGAGAAATGGCACTCACAGTCCGGTGAGTGACACAGTAGTTCTGGTACGTGACAAGAAAAAGGCCATTGTCATGCCTGGCCATAAAACAAAAAAATCCACTTCTTATGTGTGGAATTATTTCTACCCCAATCCAGACAACAATTGTATAGCCATTTGTAGTGTATGTCAAGCCACAGTCAGTCGGACCTTAACCATCTTGGAACCTCGTCTATGTTACGCCATTTGACGAGAGTTCATGGCAAAGTGTTGGGAAAAGCTGGAAGTTCTTCCAAAAAAATTACAAGCACTCCATCATCAGCTAGGACCCTCCGGTCACCGACATCCCAACGGCTACAAAATACACCCACCACACCATCCTCATCAAAATATCCTCAGTAGCGTTCGGTGTTCGCCATGCATCCCACTTATTAAGGCTGGATGACTCCTGCACTATTATTGATTCCTCTGAAGAAAGCGTTAGTCCCACCGCTGCTGTTGCTGCTGGGGGTGAATCGTCAGCCCAGAGGAAGGCCAAGAAAAAGAGCAGTCCTACATTTCAACAATTAACTGTGAAGCAGGGGCGGGCTGGCCCGGGGGGCAGGGGGGCATAGGCCCCCCGGGCCACTTGGTCAGGCCGCTATTAGGGCTGGGGGGTAGGCCGGCCGCCCCCCGGCTGCAAAATACTATGCTTTCGCCCGCGGCTGCATCTGATGACATCAGATGCGGCCGTGTCAGCGCACAGGCGGCTGCATCACATGAAAAGGGATGCGGCCGCCTGTGTGCCCCCCGGCCACGCCTCTCCCAGCCTGCGCCTGCTGTGAAGCAATCATTTGCTAGGGGAAGCAAATATGACAGCAGTCACCCAGTCGCCAAGCGAAATCACAGACGCCATGGCTGCAATGTTAGTGTTAGATCTGCATCCAATATCCTCAATAAATGCAGCTGTTTTTTCAGTTAATTGAGGTTTTGTGTCCGCATTACAGAATTCCATCGCGACACCATTTTTCCCGTAAAGCTATTCCACAACTATACCAAAAAGTGTGTACAAATGTAGAGATTGCGCTGAAAAATGCCATTCCGCCCACTGTCTACTTAACCACAGATATGTGGACAAGTGGAAGTGGAAGTGGTGAAACCAAAGACTATATGACTGTGACAGCCCACTGGGTTGGTCATTCGCCTTCACCATGGGAACAGCAGCAGCATGTACACCACTATGTAACATTTGTCACAGGCAGGCCACTCTTTGTATCACTGGCTTCTCTAACAGGCATACAGCTGACAATTTGTTACGCAAACTAAGAGATGCGATTGATACATGGCTTATAGCACTTGGACTCTCCCCAGGATATGTCATTTCTGAAAACGCCAACAATATAGTGCGAGCATTACAGCTGGGTGAATTCCATCACATTCCCTGTTTTGCTTATTAAAGTAATTTTATCGTTTCCAAATAAGCATTGCCCAAGCGATTGTATTGTGTTTCCGAAGCACAGGCAATTTATTTAGCAAAAGCAATTTGTTTAGCAGTTCAATAAATAAGTACAATACAATATAGCCGATACATGATACCTATTAAAGATGTTACATTAAAGCAGGAAAGTATGAAAACACCGAATACATTACATTTTCCTTATAAAGCTTTACCGAGGTCCATGCAACACAGCCATGCTCACATGTAGCCATGTTCAGAGAGAGAGATCAAAAACCAGCGTGCTTGTATATACTTGTCCAGCTAACACTTAGTAAGGTCTTCATTGGTCCGGGGGTTAATGGCATTCCAGTTCCTTGCAAGTTATAGGTCAGTTCATTTGATCCTTACAAAGGTTGAGGGGAACATCCCCCGCCCTATTGTTCCCATGATTTGACTCTGAATGACCAGTTCAAACTGACCCACACAAAAGTCTTTTTTTTAGCATTAATCTCATCTGGTTAATGCTGGTGAAATAAGCTTTAATATGAGACCAAACTCTTTATCTTTTAAAACACCTGAACCATAAAAACTTTTACTACAGTATTATATATGAATAAATATACAATCTAATACATTTTACTAATAAATGAATGTGGATTGGAACCTTAATAAATATGAAATATATAAATAACTAAATGTTGTAGTGCGAGTGTGTGTGTGCGTATTTTACCATGTGATAGCGCCATGCCCCGTGTAGCGTGGCATACTGAGTGCAATTGCACGATAAAACAATATTAACCAATATACTTTTGTTCATCCAATTAAACGACTTTGACATGCTCACACCATCAACTTGGTGGTGCAGAGCTTCCTACAAAATAACTGTGAGGTGCTGGAGATGCTTTCGGTGGCCCGTAAAATTTCAGGCCATTTCAGGCATTCTGCCACAGCATGTAGGAGATTGCAGCAGCTCCAAGAACAGTTTAACTTGCCCTGGCACCAACTTCAGCAAGGTGCTAACTAGGTGGAATTCCACCCTGTACATGCTTCAGAGGATGGAGGAACAGCGCAAAGCCATCCAAGCGTATTGCACAAGCCATGACATTGGGAAAGGAGGGGGTATGTATTTCACACTTGCACAGTGGGGAATCCTTTCAGTGCTGTGTAAGGTGCTGAAACCATTTGAAGTTGTGACATGTGAAGTGAGTGCAGATTCTGCTAGTTTGAGCCAAGTCATTCCTTTAATTAGACTATTGGAAAAGCAGCTTGAGAAACTGAAGGAGGAGATGAAATCAAGCAATTCCGCAAAGTATGTTGGCCTTGTCGATCAAGTACTTAATTCGCTTCACCATGATCCTCGAGTTATTAAGATTTTGAACTCGGATGAGTACGTTTTGGCCACTGTGCTTGATCCAAGGTTTAAGACCTACATTTAGTCTTTCCTTCAAAATGAACGAGATGTGAAATTTTGCAAGGAGCTATTGCTCAGCAAGTTGTCCGCTGAACTGGGCCTTGGCTTGACGACGTGTCCTCCTTCAGTTTCTCAAGCAGCTGCTGCTCATAAAAAATTGAATTTTCAAAAAAGAAGCAGGGAAGACGCAGAGGGCAGACCAGAACAGTTTAACATCTGGGCTGGTTTGAAGGATTTTTCAAAAAAAAGTGTGAACTTGCCCATAACTCCATCCAATATGAGTATTAACATGCAAAGAATGGTGGAGGATTATTTTCAAGAGGTAATTGATATGGAAATGTCAGACTTGCTTGACAATACTTAAGCTGCCCACCCTCCAGTGTGTACTCTGAACGAGTGTTCAGCACAGCAGGGAACTTAGTCAGTGATCGCCGTAGAAGGTTACTTCCCAAAAATGTTGAGAAAATTATGTTTATAAAAATGAACTACATCTTCCACGAGGAAGGCCTTCACCATCCACCATCTAAGACATCCAAGTACTGACTGTTCTCTAATGGCGGATTCAAGCGGCGATGAATTGATAGTCTGTGATGATGACGTACACACTGATGAAGCTGAAGATGATAATAACATCTTTTTAAAACTTTCTATTTAAGTGTAGGGTGCAATCTACCCCCAAAGAGGAAAGGGACTTGGGGCATTTCCATATCACGTACTGTCTTGAAAGGCTGCTGTTTGAGCAATTTCTCCTTAAGGGTAGGGTGTCATACACAGAGTGACCCCAAACTGGCTTTGTCCATTTCTCTTAATATTGTATAGTCTATAACGGCTGAATTTTTTGGTATTTTATACAAGTGGAGGGGGGCCTAGAGAGACAGAAACCAAACTGGCTTTCTCCATTTCAATTAATATTGTACAGTCTATAACGGCTGAATTTTTTTGTATTTTCGACAAGTGGAGGGGGGGCTATAGAGACAGAAACCAAACTGCCTTTGTCCATTTCAATTAATATTGTACAGCAAACTGCACCTCCTACATTGGATACAGGCAGAGAAATGGCCGAATCCATTGCAAAATTCCAACTACTCCAATTCCAGTTCATGGACACACAAGCAAGGCATATGTAGCATATTGTGGGGCATTTGAGGCATGCACACCGCAGTAATAGTCAGATCCTGCAGCGTTTAATCGTATTGCTACAGCTATTGAGCAATAAATTGTAACGATGATCCAAATGACTGGTGCTGTTGAGGACTTACACACAACTGTAAGGGAGGTGAATGCTAATGTAAATAGGATGGCAGGGCAAATTCACCATGATATAATGGCTCGTTTCCCCGTCCCAATGTCATCGGCCACAACCAGTACCGCTAGCCTAGTAGATCAGTCCAAAGTACACCTCCAAGGAGAGGTGCTCGAGGGAGAGGAGAGAGTGTCACCAGAGGTGCAGATGTACCTGTCAAAAGGCGTAGGTAGCCTAATGCTTGTGGTTTATGTTTAAAATTGTTAAAAACAAATGTTTTATATACCACACCTGTTCCATTTTGATCTTGATTAAATATTTTTGCACTTTCTCCAGCCTGTTACTGCACTGGTACACTTATGTAAAAAGAAGTTTATATTTTTTTGAGAATGTGTATGCAATGTTCATTTTCAGTTAAAGCTTACTACTGCAATAAATGCGGTTACATTTCAATGCTAACAGTCTTTCTTTTATGCCTATTAAACAAGAGTATACTGCTTACAAAAAGCAATGCACAAATTCCACTTACACATTGACATCTGACTGTAACTTAACAATGACGTTCAAATTTACCACATGAGGAGTACACACTATCCTCTGTTTCAAGATTTCAAACTCTAATAATAAAAAAAAAATAACCATTGCTCTCACATCAAACACATTTTGTACCAAGAAATGTTTTGACTAGTATACACTAGGGATGTGCACCGGCGACTTTTGGTGTCTCGTGTTTTGTGTTTTGGATTCGGATTTTCGTGATGTTTTGGGTTCGGATTTGTTTAGCAAAACACCTGCCGAAAGGTTTTGGTTCGGATTTAAGGTTTTGGATTCGGATTTTTTTTGAAAAAAGCATAAAAAGTTCAAAAATCAAGTTTTTGGGCTTATTTTCACTCCTACGCTATTATTAACCTCAATAACATTCAATAACAAGCATTTCCACTAATTTACAGTGTATTCTGAACACCTCACAATATAGTTATTAGTCCAAAACGTTGCAACGAGGTATCTTTCTGGACTGCGTAGTGGAGTGGTCCCCACAATATATTAAGAAAACCATCAACTGGTCTTAATCGCACCAAAAAATGTACCTGGACTGCGTAGAGGAGTGGTCACCACAATATAATTTAAAAACCCTGAACTTGTATGATTCGCACCAATAAATGTATCTGGACTGCGTAGAGGAGTGGTCACCACAATATAATAAGAAAACCATCAACTGGTATGAATCGCACCGAATAATGTACCTGGACTGCGTAGAGGAGTGGTCTCCACAATATAAATTAAAAACCCTGAACTTGTATGAATCGCACCAAATAATGTACCTGGACTGCATAGAGGAGTGGTCACCACAATATAATAAGAAAACCATCAACTTGTATGATTCGCACCAATAAATGTATCTGGACTGCGTAGAGGAGTGGTCACCACAATATAAATTAAAAACCCTGAACTTGTATGAATCGCACCAAATAATGTACCTGGACTGCGTAGAGGAGTGGTCACCACAATATAAATTAAAAACCCTGAACTTGTATGAATCGCACCAATAAATGTATCTGGACTGCGTAGAGGAGTGGTCACCACAATAAAATTAGAAAACCATCAACTTGTATGATTCGCACCAATAAATGTATCTGGACTGCGTAGAGGAGTGGTCACCACAATATAATAAGAAAACCATTAACTGGTATGAATCGCACCAAAAAATGTACCTGGACTGAGTAGAGGAGTGGTCACCACAATATAATTAATAAAAAAAACCTCCACGGGTCTGAATTCCCCCCCCAAAAAAATCTGGACTGCGTAGTGGGGTGGCCCCGGTACCCAATTTGATACCGGGGCCACAATATATTTAATACACCCTCAACTGGTCAGAATTCCACCAAACAAGTATCTGAACTGCGTAGTGGGGTGGCCCCGGTACCCAATTTGATACCGGGGCCACAATATAATTAATACACCCTCAACTGGTCAGAATTCCACCAAACAAGTATCTGGACTGCGTAGTGGGGTGGCCCCGGTACCCAATTTGATACCGGGGCCACAATATAATAAATACACCCTCAACTGGTCAGAATTCCAGGGAACAGATGGCGGATTCCGGATGGACGTCTAAAACCAACATAGCAGTTAAGGGCGCAGTTCCTCTTTTTTGTGACTGCACAAACAATTAACGTAGTAATAGAAATGACAGTTTTTGTTTTAAATAGAGAAAGAAAGAAGGTAGTACTATAAATGTCAGTTATTTTTTTTTAAAAAAAATATAGAAAGAAAGAAGGTAGCAATAGAAATGGCAGTTCCTCTTTTTTGGAACTGCACAAACAGTGATGAAAATGAAGGTGGAGCTGGTGGCATGTCACGGTCCTCTTCAGAGGACAATCTCCTGACCAGCAGGTCTTTGCACCGCTGTAGACTTGTGTCCACTGGAAACAGAGACACAACATACGCTTTAAACCGAGGATTGAGAACGGTGGGCAGAATGTATTCCTCTGACTTTAAAAGACTGACCACCCTCGGATCCTGGCAAAACGTACAAAGGGCTTCATCCACAAGAGCTACATGCTTGGTGGAATCGCAATGGTTTACCAGCTCCTCCCTCACTTTCTCCAGCTGCTTCTGCAAAAGCCTGATCAGGGGAATCACCTGACTCAAGCTGGCAGTGTCGGAACTGACTTCTCGTGTGGCAAGTTCAAATGGCTGCAGAACCTTGCACAACACGGAAATCATTCTCCAGTGCGCTTGACTCAGGCGCATCCCCACTCCTTTTCCTATGTCGTAGGTGGCTGTGTAGGCTTGAATGGCCTTTTGATGCTCCTCCATCCTCTGCAGCATATAGAGGGTGGAGTTGTAGCACGTCACTACCTCTAGTTAATTTAGATTGCAAGGCTTGTAAATACTTTGAAGATAAAAAAAGCAGGCTGCACAGACTGTGGAGCTAGAAAGTGAAATTAAATGGACCACGTTACTTTGGTGGCTATCTATGCCCTCCCCCCCTCACCCTACACTTGTAGTTGAATATAAAAAAAGCAGCCTGCATAGACTGTAGAACTAGAAATTCAAATATACAAAGAAATGGACAAAGGCTGTTTGTATCTGTCTGCATCAGATGCCCTCTCCACTAGGAGTAAAATAGAAAACTATTCAGCCGTTATATAATCTAGAATATAAATAGAAATTGAGAAAGGCAATTTGGTATCTGTCTGCATCATAATCATCAACATCCTCCTCAGCGCCAGCTACATCAATATCCTCCTCCCGGTGTACAACATTCACACCTTCATTACCCAAATCTGTAACTGGACTGTGGGTGATCCTTCCAGCATATGCAGAGGGCGTGCTGCAAATGCTGGATGGAGTCACCTCTTTCCGTACAGTGATGGGAAGGTCAGGCTTCACAACCACCAACACCCTTGGACTCGCCTTGGGGATTTGTGATGTCATCTGTTTAGAAGGCAGAGTTCTTTGCTGTTTTGTTGTTGTTGCTGACAGCATAACTCTCTTAAATTTTTTGTAGGGGGGGGAGAAGGAGGGCTTAGATCCTTGGGTGAAGCTGGACCACTAGTCATGAACACGGGCCAGGGCCTAAGCCGTTCCTTGCCACTATGTGTCGTAAATGGCATATTGCCAACTTTACGTTTCTCCTCAGATGATTTTAAGTTTCTCTTTTTGCTATTTTTTGAGAACTTGGGCTTTTTGGATTTTACATGCCCTGTACTAGGAGATTGGGCATCGGGCTTGCCAGACGACGTTGATGGCATTTCATCGTCTATGTCATGACTAGGGGCAGCAGCTTCAGCATTAGGAGGAAGTGGGTCTTGATCTTTCTCTACTTTATACTCCAAATTTTGGTTTTCCATTATATGTAGCACAAGAGAGTGTAACCCTAAGTCACACACACTCGGCAAAGCCTTTAAAAATAATATGCGGCACAGGAGAGTACCACTGGACTTATACTGCTGAATCAGTGAACTTTGTTATATATGAGTACCACTGGACTTATACTGCTTAACCAGTGAACTTTGTAATATATCAGTACCACTGGACTTATACTGCTGAATCAGTGAACTTTGTAATAGCAGTACCACTGGACTTATACTGCTGAATCAGTGAACTTTGTAATAGCAGTACCACTGGACTTATACTGCTGAATCTGTGAACTTTGTAATAGCAGTACCACTGGACTTATACTGCTGAATCAGTGAACTTTGTAATATATCAGTACCACTGGACTTATACTGCTGAATCAGTGAACTTTGTAATAGCAGTACCACTGGACTTATACTGCTGAATCAGTGAACTTTGTAATAGCAGTACCACTGGACTTATACTGCTGAATCAGTGAATTTTGTAATATATCAGTACCACTGGACTTATACTGCTGAATCAGTGAACTTTGTAATAGCAGTACCACTGGACTTATACTGCTGAATCAGTGAACTTGGTAATATTGCAGTACCAATGGGCTTATACTGCAGGATTGGTTTTGCAAATTTTGTTGTAATTAATTTTTTTTTTAATTTTTTTTTTGTATTTTTTTTATAACTTTTTTTTAATTTTTTAAACACTTGGGAATAATGGGGAAATAATTATGCCCTTAGAAGCACATAGCACAGGACACAGCACCACTGGACTGAACAGGACACAGCACAGGACCCAGCAGCACCACTGAACTCAAAATTGACAGAGCACAGCACACAACACCACTGGACTGATACTGCTGAATGTGTGAACTTTGTAATATTGCAGTACCACTCGACTTTTACTGCTGAATGTGTGAACTTGGTAATATTGCAGTACCAATGGGCTTATACTGCAGGATTGGTTTTGCAAATTTTGTTGTAATAAAAAAAAAATTTAATTAGTTTTTTGTATTTTTTTTTTATAACTTTTTTTAATTTTTTAAACACTTGGGAATATTAGGGAAATAAGAACTATGCCCTTAGAAGCACAGAGCACAGGACACAGGACCACTGGACTGAACAGGACACAGCACAGGACCCAGCAGCACCACTGAACTCAAAATTGACAGAGCACATGTCGAAGTCAGCAAATTGGATAAAGTCATTTCAATTAAAGTCTAGCAAACTTGGTTGTCTTTGTCTAAAAAGATGCGTACGGTACGCTACGGCGTACAAGGGCACGCTACGGGCGTGCGCATCCACTACACGTGGCAGCAACAGTAATCGGTCTTTTACCACACATTCGCACAAACACGCATACATATAAAATAGTACACATTAATGGTAGTTGCAACACATAGTTAGTTATGTTGAAATATAGTTATATTTATTAGTTATATCAGAGTTACATGCATATTAGTGAAATACACGGAATGGGTTGAAGGAATAACATCATGAGTGGTATCATAATGAACCTTGTCACATATCCTACTGTTTGGTTCACTCTGCGAGGGAATCGCAGAGTGCATACGCAAGTTATGAATGATAGGGAATTATGAACTACTTAAGACTAAGGAATCTTGGTGGGAAGAGCAGAGCATGCCCCCTGCTGAGATGACCCCCTCCTTTGGATTCCTTTGTATGAACTGGCCAATGATGACAACCCCTTGGACCTTCCTGAGACCTGGACCAATAGATGCAAGCTATTCCATCTTTATTGTATTACTGTATGTGATTGTGTATATAAGCAGCAGCTTGTGATCCAGAGGGCAGACATCTTGTCCCCAGACTTCAGGATTGAATGACTGCACTGGATCCAGAGCGCCTGCGATAAGTAACGGCTGTATTTACTATTACTTCGCTTGAGCATATTTATTCTACTATTTGCGAATAAATCTTTGTGCTTTGGAAACAAATCGAGGTTCGACAATCGTTATTGGTTAGCGACAATACGCACATAACAATTTGGGGGCTCGTGAGCTTTGGAGGTTTCATTGCCGATGATACGCAAGACCAACGGATTTCGGTTCCTCAACAAAGGGTGGAGACGCGTCATAAATGGGTAAGAACGCATGGTGTTCAAAACCTGAATTTTACTTTGTGTTGCGAAACCGAATGTCCGTTTTGCATTATCTAGGGCACGCTAACTAGAACCTAGGGACAAAAGAGAAAACTGTTTCTTTTTTTTTCTGTCATTGTGCGTTTTAACTGTATTGCATTGCATAGCGTATGTGTACTTCCTGCTGTGCGTACGTGAACTTCCGGTAAACTTGCCACGTGGTTAAACAATCGTTTTGATAGTTATTGTACATGCATAGTATAATTACTTGTGAAAGCCTCTGAGACATTATTACTATTGTTGGGAACTTTTGATTTTCTGCGCAGAAAAGGTGTATAGTGTGTGATGTTGTAACGTAGATACACTGTTTTATTGTGGATTGTGCTCAGTTGCTGTCTGACGAGGCGGATTTCCCAACTGAAGGACGGTATACAGGGCAGGTATACCGAATGCGAAAACGTGTGTCTGTGTTCCGGGTAGAAGGTATATTGTTCAACATGGGTGCTAAGCATACGCTAGAAATGGTCAGTGTACTGCCTAAGGAAGGCCCTATTGGTTCAGCTAGGTTTCTCATGTGTAAGAAATATGGTGCATATGCAACTGTGTATTGTGACACGTGGGTCGGGATGACCAAAGCTTGTGATAGGCCTTTCCCAACAATAGGGAGTTTTAATGCAGAGGTACTAAATAATGTAAAAGATAAAGTATGGTTGATCAAGTCAACGAAAAAGAGAAATAGACATAATGATTGTTTAAAATTGTGGCAAATGGAAGGTAACACGTGGCAGAGCAGCGAATGCAAACCGGAAGTAGGCGTGGCGAAAAGCGCGCGCGAGGCGGGTGTAACCATTAAGAAGCGTGGCGAACTCAGCGCAAGCGCGCCCCCGCCACCTTATGTGGCGGGAGGGGTAAGTACAGCCGTTGTTAAAACTGAAAATAGAAAAATTACTAAGTTGTACCCTGTTTTAAACCAGTTTCAATCAAGTGTATCTGAAAATGAAGATGAACCCACTGTGATTTCGGCCATTGCCCATGCTGTTAGTGTACTAGAGGCTCAGCGCAAGTATGAGAAAATGGCTGAGATAGGTGAGAGTAGCGTGATCACTAGGAGTGAAAGTGTTCTAAATCTAGGGCCTGTAAATCCTGTAGTGGGTAGCACACCAGAGGGTGTGTTCCCGGTCCGCACAATATCGGTTCCCAATGGGAAACCGGATAAGGATGGTGTAGTTCCTTTAAGAAATGTTACAATGCATTGTCCCTGGACTAGATCGGAATTACGTTCCATTATGACTGAATTCCCAGACCCTAGAAAGGAGTTAGCTAAATGTCAGAAATTTGTTAAAGACTTAGGGAATGCTCACGAACCAACCAGTAAGGATTGGCGGGTAGTGTTGAGGGCGTGTCTTCCTCCCAATACTAACATACAAAAATTTATTGAAAATTGTTTGTTGGAGGAAGATGACACCTTGACTGATGGGATTAACCAACGGAATATAGAACAAATTGTCAAACACTTAGCCATCTGTTTTCCAGTAGTAGTAAATTGGAGTAAGATTTTCACCATTAAACAAAAGGATAGTGAAACTGCCTCAGATTACTTTGCTAGAGCTATAACAGCGATCGCACGATTTACTGGGATATCCAACATAAGTGAAGATCCACATCACAGAGAGGTAGCTGTAGGAGTACTGATGGACGGCCTTAGAGAAAATTTAAAGACGAGAGTACAAACCACATTACCTAATTGGAGAGGCGTCACGGTAGACTCTCTTAGGGAGTCTGCTGTGGAGCATGACAAGAACCTTTTTAGAAAAAGGGAAGAGAAAAGTGATAAGTTAATGACGGTAAGTATACAGGCTCTAGAAGAGGTGCACACACGACCACCAGCATACAACCCATATAACAGGAAACCTAAAGTGATCAGGTGTTTCAACTGTAATGAGGAAGGACATTACAGGAGAGATTGTAATAAGGAAAGACTCAATACACATAGGGGTGGGTCACATAGATATCCTCCAAGGAAGGATTCACATAGACTAGAAGACTCACATCTACCCGCGCATATTACGGCAGCAAATGCTGCGCGGGAAATCAATAGTCAGCGCTAGGGGTCAGGTCATACCTGTAGTCTACAGCCAGTGAGGTTAACTGAGAGTCAGAGTGAAGAACCAACAATGATAGTTGACATAGCTGGTAGGAAACAAACTTTTCTTGTAGATACAGGGGCGGCCCGATCTGTGATAACCTCTCCTTTCAATCTACAGGTGACCAGTAAAACTATTCCAGCTATGGGGGTGACGGGAAAAGTGTTACATTATCCTCTAACTAAACCCGCTGAAGTTACTATCGGCCCTCTGCATACTAAGCATTCGTTTCTCTTAGCTGCAGCGGCTCCTACTAACTTGCTAGGGAGAGACTTGTTAAATGTAAAATGGGATGTGTCATATACTGTACTTCAGATGGTGTGTTCCTAGATATACCCGAGAAGGTTGCACATGAGGTACAGGACATATTGGACACCCCTCAAAGGTTAATGTTACACTCTCCTGTTATAGAACAAAGTCCATCTCAAGTAAAGGGGATGTTGCTGGAAATACCAGGTTCCCTATGGACCAGAGATGGACAGGACACTGGACTGATGGCAAACATAGCTCCTGTCATGGTCAATCTAAAAAGTGGTAGGATAGCTCCAAAAATCCCACAGTATCCATTAAAACCGGAGGTGGAACTAGGGGTATATCCTGTTATTGAGAGGCTAATACAACAAGGGATTTTAATCCGTACGGCCAGTACAGCAAATAGTCCCATTTTCCCTGTGAAGAAGAGTGGGGGGAGGGGCTATAGATTAGTCCAGGACTTAAGGGGAATTAACAAAGTTGTTGAGAGCCAATTCCCCGTAGTGCCGAATCCAGCTGTCATCCTCATGCAGATTCCACAGTCTGCCAGTTATTTTACTGTCATTGATCTATGTTCTGCTTTCTTTTCAGTCCCTCTTCACCCTGACTGCCAATACCTTTTTGCATTCTCCTACAGGGGAGTGCAATACACATGGACCAGACTACCCCAGGGGTTCATTGACAGCCCCAGTATTTTCTCCCAAGCCTTACATGACTGTTTGCAATCCTTTCAACCCCACAATGGGTCTGTTCTAATTCAATATGTGGACGATTTGTTGTTGTGCTCTGATTCTTTTATGTCATGTTTACATGATACTAAATTGTTGTTGCCTTATCTTTCACAAACAGGGCACAAGGTGGCAAAGGATAAATTACAGCCATGTCAGACTAAGGTCAAATACTTAGGACACTGCCTCACTAAGGGGCTAAGACACCTGAAAACTGACAGAATTGAGGCCATACAACACATGACCCTGCCACAGAGCCAGAAGCAGATTTGTACTTTCTTGGGGATGTGTGGATACTGTAGGTCCTGGATCCCAGGTTTTTCTATTCTGGCATTACCATTGCAGGTGCTAGTCTCTTCCTCAAAACCAGAACGTGTTGTACACACAGAAGAGTCAGAGCAAGCGTTCTTTAATCTTAAAGATAGTCTGACAAGAGCACCTGCATTTGGAATACCTGATTATGAAAAGTCTTTTGAGCTATTTTGTACAGAAGCTGATGGTTGTGCAGCAGGTGTCCTCGCACAGAAACATGGTGACGCTAGCAGACCGGTAGCATACTACAGTGCACAATTAGACAATGTGGCAAGATCACTCCCAACATGTCTCAGAAGTGTAGCAGCAACGGCCCTTCTAGTAAGTAAGAGCGAGGATGTAGTATTAGGACATAATTCAACCATCTATACACCCCATGCTGTATCAGCTCTGTTAAATTCAGCCCAAACCAGACATGTTTCTTCAGCTAGATTCACAAAGTGGGAACTAGCCCTGATGGCACCCTCAAACATCACCATCAAACGATGTAGCACCTTAAATCCAGCTACATACCTTCCATATGTGTCTCAAGAGACACAAAGGGTGGGAGGTGAGGAGACCCTGGTTGATGATGAGTTAGGCAAGAATACTGACACGCATGACTGTATGGAACACCTGAATCAGACCTTTACTGCAAGGCCCGACATACGTGACACCCCCTTAGAAAATGTAGATTTTACGTTTTATACAGACGGAAGTTGCCATAGACAATCAGAGACAGGAGAGCTATGTACTGGTTACGCTGTTGTAGACGATCAGGATGTGGTAGTAGCTGAACCCCTTGGTCCACCTCACTCAGCCCAGGTGGCGGAACTAGTAGCACTAAGGAGAGCGTGTGAATTGGCAGAGGGTAAATCAGCCAACATATATACTGACTCTAGGTACGCCTTTGGGGTAGTGCACGATTTTGGGGCCCTTTGGCGTCTTAGAAACTTTACGACAGCAGCAGGTACACCAGTGGCACACTCACAACACATAAAAGGACTTCTGACAGCGATACAGTTACCCAGAACAGTAGCCGTCATAAAGTGCAGAGCCCATACCTTTGAAGAAGACCCAGTGTCATTGGGCAACAACAGGGCAGACGAAGCTGCTAAATGGGCAGCAGGGCAACCTATGACTGTATCGACCGAGACTATGATGGTTTTTCAGACATTAGACATGCAGAAATTAATTGAAATGCAAGATTTGTGTTCCCTGCAGGAAAAGGCGGTCTGGAAGGCGAAGGGATGTGGTCAAGAGTCCTCAGGACTCTGGAGGGATGGGCAAGGTAAGTCTGTAGCTCCCCGAACATACTATCCAAGCCTGGCTGAAGCAGCACACGGCCTGACTCACCTGGGTAAAGAAGGTATGCGCAAACTGGCGAGAGCATACTGGTGTGCTCCCGGATTTTCCTCTCAGGCTGGTAAGAAAGCAATGTCATGTCTTACTTGTTTGAGGAAAAATGTTGGGAAAACTATTCCAACTGAGCCATCCCACATCCCTCCTACAGACGGACCTTTTCAGGTAATACAAATTGACTATATCCAATTACCACCGTGCAGGAATCTAAAGTATGTGTTAGTGTGTATTGATGTGTTTTCCGGTTGGGTAGAAGCATATCCGGCAGCCACTAATACTGCTGTGTTCACTGCAAAGAAAATTGTACAAGACTTTGTGTGTAGGTTCGGTATCCCTAGAATCATTGAAAGTGATAGGGGTACCCATTTTACTGGTGATATCTTCCAAAATATGTGTAAACTCATGGGAATCAGTAGCAGACCTCACACCCCTTACCGACCACAAGCCAGTGGTAAGGTGGAGAGAGTAAACGGTACTATCAAGAACAAACTGGGTAAGATAATGGCTGAAACCGGGTTGGCATGGCCTGAGGCTTTGCCGTTGGTCCTCCATAGCATTCGAACCACTCCTAGACCTCCTCTTAATCTGTCCCCCTTTGAGATACTGTTCGGACGACAACCTCATTTGATCGTGAGTCCGCAAGACGACTTAAAGTGTAATAATGAAGTGACTGTACAATATCTTATAAGAATGAGTAGACAGCTGAAACAACAACAACAAAAACTAAAAATGCTGTCACCTGGTATGCCAGAGACGAACTGTCATGATGTTGAACCTGGAGACTATGTTATGATCCGCAATTTCTTACGTTCAGGTTGTTTAACAGACCGTTGGGAAGGCCCGTACCAAGTGCTGCTGACCAGTACTACATCACTGAAGGTTGCAGAGAGAGACACTTGGGTCCATTCCACCCACTGCAGGAGAGTCCATAATCCGGAAAAAGTGCAAGACAAAACTCAGACCGACGACATAGAACTGTCACTTGTGAGCCTGTTCCGGGAGACCTAAAGCCTGCAGTTGAGACACCTGAACCAGAGACGTTGCCTCAGAACTATCTTTCCAGCGATGGAGTGGCGGTTTTTGTTTTTCTTTTGTTCCAGGATTTTCCTTGTTTTTACTTTTTCTAGGACATTCTATTTTTGTGAAGGAGGATGGAGGACGGAGGAGAGTTCTTAGAGTGATACGGATGAAATGGAGGCCGAAGAAAAGTTAATAGGATACTCTGAGCAGCCCATTATCAAACTTGGTCCAGGGGTTATGAAAAGGTCTGCTAGCTCAGGAACTCGGAGGCAGTGTGAGGGGCTATTGTCTGATGAGTATTGTATCTGCAAGTTTTGCGACTCCCTAGTTGAAGAGAGATGCATCCAACGATGCCAGTCCCCCAGTACTCTGAATATGGGCGGGCATCCTTTGGAGGATTATCACTCCCTGGTGGGTAAGGTGCTAAACCAAACCGAGTGTTGGGTGTGCTCTCACGTGCCTCAAGGGCAGCATAACATAGGACTAGTGCCATTCCCTCTAAACATATCTGAAGTACTCGAACTAAGGGGTGGGAGGCCCATAGAAGGGAGGTACAATAACACTAGGTCCCCTAGTCTGACGCTTCGACAATACTCCATAGGCAGATCTTTACTGTGCCTAAACATATCTCATGCAAAGCGCCTGGAGAATTGGGAGGCTGACCCATCAGATCAGACAATGGCTCGCCACACTCATTTTAGAGGAAGACTCTCAAGGTGACTACTAGGCAGGAATGTTGATGGAAGTCACAAGTTAGGGCGTATAACCAAACATAAGAAGGTATCCGTTGGAAAAGTCTCTACAGATAAATGTGAAAATGTCATTTATGCCGACACGTGTCTAGAGCAGATGGAGACACTAGGCATGGGTAGTTTTATCAAAACTCTGTGTGATATAATTCATGGGCATACTGTTCCTTATCTTCTCCCTGATGATGTGTATTTTGTTTGTGGAAGGAAAGCTTATTCCTGGGTGACTCCGAGTTCCAAGGGCTTGTGTTTCTTAGCTAAACTGGTTCCTGAAATCATGACTAATACTCATGAAGAAATGGTTGGTATTCACAAGACTACATCACCACCATACATACACACACAGTATGAACACCGTGGCAAGAGAAATATGATTCCTGGTGAGGAACCCATAGCTACAAAATTGATTAGTGAAACTGCTGGTTTTCAAGTTATGGTTGCTCTAGATCTCACCAGGACCGCTCGGGGAACATTAAACTTTAAATATATCCAAGACCTAGCCAAATTAATAGATAATATCACCGAGATGTATGATGACACTTTCAGGTATACTGGAAGGTAGCTACAAGCGTACAAGAAAGAGTTGGTGCAACATAGACTGGTACTAAATTATCTCACCTCTATTACTGGTGGGTACTGTGTGACACTGGCCACCCAGTTCGGTGTCAAATGTTGCACGTACATTACTAATAATACGGATGACCCTAAAGAGGTTATAGACCGGAAGATGGATGAAATTTTGCAGCTGAAATGGGAATTTCGAAAGAGCCATAATTCTTCATTATATGAGGTCGGGGAAAAGGTGGCGGGTTGGTTCTCATGGTTGAACCCAGCAAAATGGTTCTCCGGTCTGGGGGAGTGGGTAAAGGAAATGATTGCGAGTGTAGGTAAGCTCCTCCTGATACTGGGTGTCATCTTAGCAATTGGTTTAGTTGTCAAATGTGTTCCTACTGTGTTGAAGTGTGGAAAATGGTCTCATAGGAGTAACACTGAGAAAGAGACTGAAAGGGTGGTACCAGATACCGAGATCATGGTCTGTGGAGAAGTATTGTATAATCCTGAACTTGAAACGGTGATTGGGTGATAGTTTATTACACTATCAAAGGGTGGAACTGTCGAAGTCAGCAAATTGGATAAAGTCATTTCAATTAAAGTCTAGCAAACTTGGTTGTCTTTGTCTGAAAAGATGCGTACGGTACGCTACGGCGTACAAGGGCACGCTACGGCGTGAAAGGGCGTGCGCATCCACTACACGTGGCAGCAACAGTAATCGGTCTTTTTCCACACATTCGCACAAACACGCATACATATAAAATAGTACACATTAATGGAAGTTGCAACACATAGTTAGTTATGTCGAAATATAGTTTTATTTATATGTTATATCAGAGTTACATGCATATTAGTGAAATACACGGAACGGGTTGAAGGAATAACATCATGAGTGGTATCATAATGAACCTTGTCACATATCCTACTGTTTGGTTCACTCTGCGAGGGAATCGCAGAGTGCATACGCAAGTTATGAATGATAGGGAATTATGAACTACTTAAGACTAAGGAATCTTGGCGGGAAGAGCAGAGCATACCCCCTGCTGAGATGACCCCCTCCTTTGGATTCCTTTGTATGAACTGGCCAATGATGACAACCCCTTGGACCTTCCTGAGACCTGGACCAATAGATGCAAGCTATTCCATCTTCATTGTATTACTGTATGTGATTGTGTATATAAGCAGCAGCTTGTGATCCAGAGGGCAGACATCTTGTCCCCAGACTTCAGGATTGAATGACTGCACTGGATCCAGAGCGCCTGCGATAAGTAACGGCTGTATTTACTATTACTTCGCTTGAGCATATTTATTCTACTATTTGCAAATAAATCTTTGTGCTTTGCAAACACAAATCGAGGTTCGACAATCGTTATTGGTTAGCGACAATACGCACATAACACACAGCACACAGCACCACTGGACTGATACTGCAGAACAGCACAGCACAGCACCGTACAGCACAGCTCAGCACAGAACTAAACAGCACAGCACAGAACTAAAAAGCACAGCACGAGATCTACCAGGACAGAGGACCAACTAACACACCCTCCCTCTACCCTGATCAATGCCCGAGTGAAGATGGCGGCGACTAGCGGGGAATTTATAGGTTCCGAGTATCACGAGATCCGACAGCGGGATTATGACTCCGAGCCTCGGTTTCAAGTTTTCATTTGGCGCCAATACCCGGATCTGTCTCGGATCCGACTCGGATTGGCAACGTTCGGGTGGGCTCGGATTCAGGAAATCCGAGTGCGCTCATCTCTAGTATGCACTTACATGTAAAGTAGTTAGCAATGAGACGCAAAGCCGGATTTACACCTCATGGGGCCCTAGGCAAGATATCGGTTTGGGCCCCCCCCTTCACACACACAGTGGCCCCTCGCACACACATAATACACGCATGCAGTGGCCCCTCACACACACACACACACATAATACACGCACGCAGTGGCCCCTCACACACACACACATAATACACGCATGCAGTGGCCCCTCACACACATAATACATGCAAGCAGTGGCCCCTCACACACACACACACACATAATACACGCACGCAGTGGCCCCTCACACACACACACACACACACACACATAATACACATACGCAGTGGGCCCTCACACACACATAATACACGCACACAGTGGCCCCACACACACACACATAATACACGCACACAGTGGCCCCTCACACACACACATAATACACGCAGACAGTGGCCACACACACACACACACAATACACACAGACAGTGGCCACACACACACACACAATACACACAGACAGTGGCCACACACACACACACACACACACACACAGGGCCTGATTAAGGGTTCTGGCCGCCCTAGGCTAATACGGCCGCAGCACCCCCCCGAATATATAAGTGTATAGGAACACTCCTGAATATGAATGTTCAGGTGTATTCTCCAGCATTCAAATTTAGACAGATTGTGCCATTGTCTCTTACCTGTGCTTGCTCTTCTCTCTTGCAATTTTGTTATCCTCTCGCTGGCTTCTGGAAAGTTGGTGTCCTGTTTTAAAAATGCAAAAATTTATTATACTGCAAAATTTTAACAAACCCTGAATGATTAGGCCCTTTAGTTAAAACAAAACACTCCATTATGGCCAGCTAAAAGTACCCCATTGTACAGGCATATATAAGCAATATCTAAATATTTGTGGTCAATCAAATACAAACCTCTACCAGCCCCATCTCACTAATATTTAGTATTCTAGTGATTGCTGAGACCACAGAGAGCATCCACGTGACCACCACACAATCATGAGATTATGCCCTCCAAAGCTGCTCTATTTTTTAAATAACCACTTCAGCCATTTTCCTTAACCACTCCCCCCCGCAGCCATTTTCCTTAGCCCCTGCTGCAGCCATTTTCTTTAACCCCCCTACAGCCATTTTCCTTACCTCCCATCCTGCATCCATCCCCCCTGCAGCTATTTTCCTTACCTCCACACTGTAGCTATCCCCCCGTCACATCAAAACTCCCCCAGTCACATATATCAGCCCCCCTCCTCTGCCCTCCTTCACACATATAAACCTCTCTCCCTCCCTATAGATTTTCATGGCAGCCCCCCCTCCAACTCTATAGATTTGTATGACAGTCCCCCCTCTCCCTCCCTATAGATATGCATGACAGTACCCCCCTCTCCCTCCCTATAGATATGCAGGGCAGTGCCTCCTCTCTCCCTATAGATATGCAGGGCAGTTCCTCCCCCCTCTATAGATATGCAGGGCAGTTCCCCCCCCCTCCCTATAGATATGGAGGGCAGTTCCCCCCCCTCCCTATAGATATGCAGGGCAGTTTCCCCCCCCTCCCTATAGATATGCAGGGCAGTTCCCCCTCCTCCCTATAGATATGCAGGGCAGTTCCCCCCCTCCCTATAGATATGCAGGGCAGTTCCCCCCTCCCTATAGATATGCAGGGCAGTTCCCCCCCTCCCTATAGATATGCAGGGCAGTCCCCCCCTCCCTATAGATATGCAGGGCAGTTTCCCCCCTGCACTTACCTGTAGTTGTGCCAGCGTCGCTCCTCGTTCCTCAGATCAGCAGACAGGAAGTGAAGACGTTCTGCTTCCTGTTTGCTG
Organism: Mixophyes fleayi; assembly: GCF_038048845.1. NCBI lineage: Eukaryota > Metazoa > Chordata > Amphibia > Anura > Limnodynastidae > Mixophyes > Mixophyes fleayi. The sequence goes on along the minus strand of NC_134403.1, from coordinate 216,491,232 downwards.
CACTGCAACAGGCAGCCTAGCGATTGGCTGCCTGTTACTACTGACCACCAATGCTTTTGATTGTGGAGCACCAAAACTCCCCCCCCTCCCCCGACTCGCGGCACCACCCCCCCCCCCCCGAGTCACGGGGAGCGGGGGGGCCGCGAGTCAGGGGAGGGGCCGAATTATTTTTTTTTAAATTGCTCCTGTCCCCCACAGCTGGGCCCCCCGAGAGCCGCTAGGCCCTAGGCAGGTGCCTAGGTTGCCTAACGGTAAATCCGTTTTTTTTTCGATATACATTCGCCATTTATTACCCTACACCCACCGCCCAGGGGTGTAGGAAGAGCCCTAGTGCTATCAGCACTGGGCTGGGTTACTCTAGAGGGGGTCCCGCTCGTTTTTTTCGGCGGACCCCACTCCCTAGGGAATCCAGCCCAGCGCTGAACAGCCTGGGGTTGGTTAGTCATTATGGCAGGGGGGCCCCTGCTGCGTGTCCCCCCTGCTATCGTGCCACCAAACCCGGCTGGTTTGTCTAGTGCTGGTTCCGTGAAAATATGGGGGACCCAATGCAAAATTTTTCCCCGATTTTCATGGGACCAGCAGTAGGGTGGCAGCACTAGGGTTAAGAGTGAATAGAGGGGGGACCTCACTCTTTTTTTTAACACTTTTATCTTTTTTTTACTATTTTGACAGCTGCCGGAGCTCTGACAGCATGCTGTTTGTGCAATCTCGCCGCTCACAAGCAGCTCTCTTCTTTTGGTCGTTTGAATGGCGTTTTTCCGGCGGTTTGACAAACCCCTCAATAGTAAATCTGTATTTGTATGTTCAACATTGTTCAAATCATCATGGTGATTTCTAAATTGGTGGTTTTGGAAAAAGTCATTTCTGGCCGTTTGGACGGCGGTTTTACCATTAGTAAATCCGGTGATAGCTAAACCGCTGCCAAAATCGCCGAAAATCGTCGGTTTTACCAACACGCCTGTTAGTAAATCTAGCCCTTAGTCTTGTAAGACTTTTTTCCTTTTTTTCATATTAAAATGGATTAATTTCACATATTAGAAGAAAAGGCCACATTGGAAGAAAAGGAGGAACTATTTATATGAACTTGTTACTTTGTCAATAAGCACGCTTTTTTTTACAGCGTCCCGCTTTTCGTTAGTGTTTTTGTTGTGTTGCTGCTTTTGAGGTGTGGTTGCACATGCAGTTTTTTCACTGGAGTGCTGGTTTATACTTTTTATATATATTTCTCTCCCAGCACTGCCATCAGTCTTTGTTGGGGCTAGTATAAATAAAACAACAGGATACGCCCCCCATACTGAAGTGTGCCAGGGGAAGGATGTGGCCAGCATGTGGGGGCAATTTGAAGTGAGAAAAAAACCCCAATAGTTGTTCCCTGTCAAACATCAGCTGAAAGAAAACAAGGGATTCACTTATGTGAAGAGTAATGGTTGGGCTCTGCTCTTTGTGCCTCAAGTCGTACCTACGTTTCATTGGTGTGGGGAGCTGGAACAATAAAACAAACAAACAAAAAAAAATACTCACGTGACTGCGGCGCCGCGTCCCTCCTCTCCTTTTCTCCATTCACACTGACTGTCGGGCGTGACGTCATCAAGTCACGCCCGTCAGTCAGTGAGGAGCGCCGGACAAGACAAAACCAGAAGAAAGAAGAGAAGACAGAAGAGAAGAGAAGAGAAAAGAAAGAAGCTGACAGGAGGTAAGTAAAGAAACGGAGAGGCAAGGGGAAGAAAGGGACAGTGCTATAAAGAAGAGGGAGTAAAAAAACGGGGAAGAGAGGCTGAGAATAAATAAAAAAGGGGAGAGAAACATAGAATAAATAAAAAAGTGGAGAGAAACATAGAATAAATAAAAAAGTGGAGAGAAGCACAGAATAAATAAAAAAGGGGAGAGAAACATAGAATAAATAAAAAAGTGGAGAGAAGCACAGAATAAATAAAAAAGGGGAGAGAAACATAGAATAAATAAAAAAGGGGAGAGAAACATAGAATAAATAAAAAAGTGGAGAGAAGCACAGAATAAATAAAAAAAGGGGAGAGAAACATAGAATAAATAAAAAAGGGGAGAGAAAAATAGAATAAATAAAAAAGGGGAGAGAAGCACAGAATAAATAAAAAAGGGGAGAGAAACAGAATAAATAAAAAAGGGGAGAGAAACAGAATAAATAAAAAAGGGGAGAGAAACAGAATAAATAAAAAAGGGGAGAGAAGCACAGAGGTAAAAAAAAAGGGGAGAGACACATTTAATAGTGGGGACTATTAATTTAAGTTGGGGTGGTTTGGGGGCTATTGAATATGGGGGTGAGTTTAGGGAGAATGAGGTCTATTTATTAAATGTGACTATGAATTTATTAATGGCAGTGATGGTTGCGGGAAATAAGTATTGCTAGGCTGTTTGCAGGAAGGGAAATAGGTTTATTTATTAAATGTGAATACTATTATTTTAATGTTGGGGCTGGAGGAAGGCCTAATTATTAATCGTGGGTGCTATTGATTTAACGCCGGGGCTGGCTGTAATTTTCTAAATGTAGCCATTTTTTCCCAAATAGGTCCTCCAACATTCCAGGATCCGGACAAGCCGCAACTAAAGAAAGCAGCAGTCACAGGTGGTGAAAGTGAGAAGAACAGGTAGGAGAGAGCAGCAGGGTGTGTGAAATGTTGTGATTCTAGTAGGGACAATGGCAATTTTTGGTGAGTGTTGTGCCCAATGTAAGGTGCAGGCCAAGACTGAACTCTGTGTACACACTGCATTCTTTGTATACTACACTGTGGTGCTAGATGTCTTAAAAGTCAGGAGTGCTGGGACATATGTGACGCTCTGGTGCATTCAGAACCTAGTTATTTTGATGTGCTAGCTACGCCCCAACGGCGCATTGCCACGCCCCCAAATGTGTGACCACACCCCCAAAAAAATTTGTGCCGTCGTTAGGCTAGCCACGCCCCATCTGCGCCTTGCCACGCCCCCAAATGTATGACCACACCCCATAAATTTTTGCACCACCCTTAGGCAAGCCACGCCCCAATGACGCATTGACACGCCCCTGAATGTATGACCACAGTCCCGAAAATTTTGGCGCCAAAATTTTTTGGGGGGGCTTACTCGACTAAGAGTGGGGCCCCATGAATTTGTTGTACCCAGGCCCTGAATTCCTCTTGGCAGCCCTGACTGTATGATAATTTGTGCTCTGTGAAGGTCACTTACAAATAGAGATGGGCGGGTCCGGTTCTCCGAGAACCGAACCCACCCGAACTTTGGGTATCCGAGTACCGAGCTGAGCAGCTCGGTACTCTCCCGCCCATTCCGAATCCAAATCGAGGCCGAACGTCATTGTGACGTCGTCGGATCTCGGGACTCGGTTCTCGCGATACTTCAACTTTATAAATACACGCCTCCACAGCAATCCATCGCCATTTGACAGAGGGAGAGAGCAGGGTGTAGTCATAGGCTAATTAGAGCAGGGACAGAGAATACCATATTGTTCTTGCAATTGCTCTAACCAAAATCGCTAGTGCAGAGAGGAGGATAGAGGTTTATTATTTTTTCTTCATATTTGGCACTCCCCAGCGCTTTTGGGGTGTCCCCCATAATTGTGCATTAATATTTCTGGCTGTCAAAAGTCATATCTGTCAGCAGTATCTACTCAATAATTTTTAGCACTCCTCAGTGTTTTTGGGGTGTCCTCCCTAATTGTGCATTAATATTTCTGGCTGTCAAAAGTCATATCTGTCAGCAGTATCTACTCAATAATTTTTAGCACTCCTCAGTGTTTTTGGGGTGTCCTCCCTAATTGTGCATTAATATTTCTGGCTGTCAAAAGTCATATCTGTCAGCAGTATCTACTCAATAATTTTTAGCACTCCTCAGTGTTTTTGGGGTGTCCTCCCTAATTGTGCATTAATATTTCTGGCTGTCAAAAGTCATATCTGTCAGCAGTATCTACTCAATAATTTTTAGCACTCCTCAGTGTTTTTGGGGTGTCCTCCCTAATTGTGCATTAATATTTCTGGCTGTCAAAAGTCATATCTGTCAGCAGTATCTACTCAATAATTTTTAGCACTCCTCAGTGTTTTTGGGGTGTCCTCCCTAATTGTGCATTAATATTTCTGGCTGTCAAAAGTCATATCTGTCAGCAGTATCTACTCAATAATTTTTAGCACTCCTCAGTGTTTTTGGGGTGTCCTCCCTAATTGTGCATTAATATTTCTGGCTGTCAAAAGTCATATCTGTCAGCAGTATCTACTCAATAATTTTTAGCACTCCTCAGTGTTTTTGGGGTGTCCTCCCTAATTGTGCATTAATATTTCTGGCTGTCAAAAGTCATATCTGTCAGCAGTATCTACTCAATAATTTTTAGCACTCCTCAGTGTTTTTGGGGTGTCCTCCCTAATTGTGCATTAATATTTCTGGCTGTCAAAAGTCATATCTGTCAGCAGTATCTACTCAATAATTTTTAGCACTCCTCAGTGTTTTTGGGGTGTCCTCCCTAATTGTGCATTAATATTTCTGGCTGTCAAAAGTCATATCTGTCAGCAGTATCTACTCAATAATTTTTAGCACTCCTCAGTGTTTTTGGGGTGTCCTCCCTAATTGTGCATTAATATTTCTGGCTGTCAAAAGTCATATCTGTCAGCAGTATCTACTCAATAATTTTTAGCACTCCTCAGTGTTTTTGGGGTGTCCTCCCTAATTGTGCATTAATATTTCTGGCTGTCAAAAGTCATATCTGTCAGCAGTATCTACTCAATAATTTTTAGCACTCCCCAGTGGTTTGCGCTCAGAATGGATTCAAAGCAGTCCACATATGATCTAAATGAGCAACCAGGTTCTGTCACCAGCCCTGATGTTAGTGTTCCCAGTACGTCATCTGGCCAAGGCGATGTCAAACAACAGAGTGTTTTCAAATTAGTGCAAAAAACAAAAACCAAAAAAAAATTTACTGTATTGAAGCGAAAAAGAAGTGTAACTGAGCAAAAGTTAAGTGACGATAAAAAAAAAATTGCAAGCATGCCATTCTACACACGCAGTGGCAAAGAGAGAATGAGGCCTTCACCTTTGGCTATTAGTGGCAGATCCCAAAAAGTTACCCAGGCTACAATTGGTGCACAACTACTGTTACGCGTCAAAGCTGAGCTGCAAGATACCAGTGAGGCATTACAGGAGAATATTTGCTCTGATTCACAAATGACAACAATCCCTGTGGAGAGTCCATCCAACAGTGGGATGTCTAATCGTGAGCATTCTGCTGATGTGTGCCTTAATAGCCCGAGTGTAGCCGGTGATACCCAAATTGAGGATGCCACTTTGGAATTAGAAGAGGATGAGGGGGAGATTTGTGTAGGCGACGAGCGCGCTAATGAGGATGTTGATGAGGATGAGGTTGTTTGTGTAAGTCCTGCACCAGTGGCAGCAGTTCTGGCACGTGACAAGAAAAAGGCCATTGTCATGCCTGGGCATAAAACAAAAAAATCCACTTCTTATGTGTGGAATTATTTCTACCCAAATCCAGACAACAATTGTATAGCCATTTGTAGTGTATGTGAAGCCACAGTCAGTCGAGGGAGGGACCTTAACCATCTTGGAACCTCGTCTATGTTACGCCATTTAACGAGAGTTCATGGCAAAGTGTTGGGAAAAGCTGAAAGTTCTTCCCAAAAGAATACAAGCACTCCCTCATCAGCTAAGACCCTCCGCTCACCGACATACCGACGGCTACAAAATACACCCACCACACCATCCTCATCAATATCCTCAGTAGCGCTCGGAGTTAGCCCGGCATCCCACTTAAGGCTGGATGACTCCGGCACTATTATTGATTCCTCTGAAGAAAGCGTTAGTCCTGCTGCTGCTGTTGCTGCTGCTGGGGGTGAATCGTCATCCCAGAGGCAGGTGAATAAAATGAGCAGTCCTACATTTCAGCAATTAACTGTGAAACAATCATTTGCGAGGGGAAGCAAATATGACAGCAGTCACCCAGTCGCCAAGCGAATCACAGACGCCATGGCTGCAATGTTAGTGTTAGATCTGCGTCCAATCTCCACAATAAACGCAGCTGGTTTTTCACAGTTAATTGAGGTTTTGTGTCCGCGTTACAGAATTCCATCGCGACACCATTTCTCCCGTAAAGCGATTCCACAACTATACCAAAAAGTGTGTAAAAATGTAGAGATTGCGCTGAAAAATGCCATTCTGCCCACTGTTCACTTAACCACAGATATGTGGACAAGTGGAAGTGGCCAAACCAAAGACTATATGACTGTGACAGCCCACTGGGTTGGTCATTCACCTTCACCAGCAGGAACAGCAGCAGCATGTACACCACTACGTAACATTTGTCACAGGCAGGCCACTCTTTGTATCACCGGCTTCACTAACAGGCATACGGCTGACAATTTGTTACGCAAACTGAGAGATGTGATTGATGCATGGCTTATACCACTCGGACTCTCCCCAGGGTATGTCATTTCAGATAACGCCAACAATATAGTGCGAGCATTACAGCTGGGTGATTTCCAACATATTCCCTGTTTTGCTCACACCATCAACTTGGTGGTGCAGAGCTTCCTACGAAATAACCGTGAGGTGCAGGAGATGCTTTCGGTGGCCCGTAAAATTTCAGGCCATTTCAGGCATTCAGCCACAGCATGTAGGAGATTACAGCAGCTCCAAGAGCAGTTTAACTTGCCCTGCCACCAACTTAAGCAAGAGGTGGTAACTCGGTGGAATTCCACCCTGTACATGCTTCAGAGGATGGAGGAACAGCGCAAAGCCATCCAAGCATATTGCACAAGTCATGACATTGGGAAAGGAGGGGGGATGTATTTCACTCTTGCACAGTGGGGAATCCTTTCAGTGCTGTGCAAGGTGCTGAAACCATTTGAAGTTGTGACATGTGAGGTCAGTGCAGACTCTGCTAGTTTGAGCCAAGTCATTCCTTTAATTAGACTATTGGAAAAGCAGCTTGAGAAAATGAAGGAGGAGCTGAAAGCAAGCAATTCAGCAAAGTATGTTGGCCTTGTCGATCAAGTACTTAATTCGCTTCACAATGATCCTCGAGTTATTAAGATCTTGAACTCGGATCAGTACGTTTTGGCCACTGTGCTTGATCCAAGGTTTAAAACCTACATTGAGTCTTTACTTGTAAATGAGCGAGATGTGAACTTTTGCAAGGAGCTATTGCTCAGCAAGTTGGCCGCTGAACTGGGCCTCGGCTTGACGACGTGTCCTCCTTCACTTTCTCAAGCTGTTGCTCGTAAAAAATTAAATTTCCAAAAAAGAAGCAGGGAAGACACAGGGGGCAGACGAGAACAATTTAACATCTGGGCTGGTTTGAAGGATTTTTCAAAAAAATGTGTCACTTTGCCCATAACTCCATCCAATATGAGTATAAACATGCAAAGGATGGTGGAGGATTACTTTCAAGAGGTAGTTGATATGGAAATGTCAGACAGTCCCTTTCCTTACTGGGAAGAAAAGCAGGCCATTTGGAAACCCATGTACAAACTTGCTTTGCAATACCTAAGCTGCCCACCCTCCAGTGTGTACTCTGAACGAGTGTTCAGCACAGCAGGGAACTTAGTCAGTGATCGCCGTAGAAGGTTACTTCCCAAAAATGTGGAGAAAATGATGTTTATAAAAATGAACTACATCTTCCACGAGGAAGGCCTTCACCATCCAAGACATCCAAGCACTGACTGTTCTCTAATGGCGGATTCAAGCGGCGATGAATTGATAGTCTGTGATGATGACGTACACACTGATGAGGGTGAGGATGAAGCTGAAGATGATGCCGATAACATCTTTTTAAAACTTTCTATGTAAGTGTAGGGTGCAATCTACCCCCAAAGAGGAAAGGGACTTGTGGCATTTCCATATCACATACCATCTTGAAAGGCTGCTGTTAGGGCAATTTATCCTTAAGGGTAGGGTGTCATAGACAGAGTGACCCTAAACTGGCTTTGTCCATTTTTCATAATATTGTACAGTCTATAATGGCTGAATTTTTTAGTATTTTATACAAGTGGAGGGGGGCCTAGAGAGACAGAAACCAAACTGGCTTTCTCCATGTCAATGAATATTGTACAGTCTATAATGGCTGAATTTTTTGGTATTTTATACAAGTGGAGGGGGGCCTAGAGAGACAGAGTGACCCCAAACTGTCTTTCTCCATGTCAATTAATATTGTACAGTCTATAATGGCTGAATTTTTTAGTATTTTATACAAGTGGAGGGGGGCCTAGAGAGACAGAAACCAAACTGGCTTTCTCCATGTCAATTAATATTGTACAGTCTATAATGGCTGAATTTTTTGGTATTTTATACAAGTGGAGGGGGGCCTAGAGAGACAGAGTGACCCCAAACTGTCTTTCTCCATGTCAATTAATATTGTACAGTCTATAATGGCTGAATTTTTTAGTATTTTATACAAGTGGAGGGGGGCCTAGAGAGACAGAAACCAAACTGGCTTTCTCCATGTCAATTAATATTGTACAGTCTATAATGGCTGAATATTTTGGTATTTTATACAAGTGGAGGGGGGCCTTGAGAGACAGAAACCAAACTGGCTTTTTCCATTTCTTTACATATTTAACTATAAGTGTAGGGTGTAATATACATTCAAAGACGATGGCTGCATTGCCAATATGCATAGATGGAGAGGAAGACAATCTGTTTTGTGTGTAGAATAGGCCTACCAACGAAGAATTAAACTGTTTTTTTGGATGATTTATTACCTCAACAATTAGATTACTTGTCTCTAAAACAGTTGGAGCACTAAATTGGGTTAATTTAGGCCCAAAAACATGGATTTTCCCAAAAAATAGCAAAACAAAACCAAACAAAACCAAAACCAAAACCAAAACACGCAATGGCGGTTTTGCAAAACCAAAACCAAAACCAAAACACGACGGTAATCCAGATCCAAAACCGAATCCAAAACCAAAACACGGGGGTCAGTGACCATCTCTACTTACAAAACACAAAATATCCGATTTGCTGTTCAAACACAGACTTGGTCCTGCTGTGCGCATTAAATTGTGCTAGCTTGCCTAGATTTACTAAGAAATAAATAGGTTTCCTGAGCAAGGTAGCAGTATTTACGGAGGACTTAAGTTTTCACAGTCTCATAAAAAGAGTTGGGTGTAGTGAGGGTTTTCCTTACAAAATACATAGTAGACATACCAGTGCAATGGGATGAAAAGCTTTAATAACACAAAAGTGCCATATGTAATGAAATCTGATGTCCTCATTCATGATTAATTTAAACTATAAATGAGGCTAAACAAAACATTATTTTAGGAGGGGGGAAATGGAATTTTTTTTTTAATTAAAGGGGTCATAGTAGATTGCACTTTGATGTGACATTAACAGATTTGTACAATGCGCCTCTCATATTACTCTGCTTCTCCACACACTTCTATTTGCGGTGTGTGGCTCCTGAAAGAAGGTTTTGTGTGTGCACCTTAATAATAACAGGGCTGACTATCTAAACACATTGGTGCAAAACCAAGACTTTTTTTGATGTGCACTTAGTAAATGAGGCGCTGTGTTTGCAAAAGTGTGTACTTTGTTGTAAGCAAAAGTAAATCTGTTTATACTATAACTGCCATTCTTAAAATGTTGTGCAATATAAGCAGGGGCGGATTGGGAACTTAAAGTGGCTCTGGAAAAAATTCTTGAAGTGGCCTCATGTGGGTGGCACCAAATCAGCTGTAGGTGGGGCCAACACAGAAGTAGGCGGGACTTTTCCTGGTAAGGTCTATGACCAATCCGCCCCTGCCTGGCAGTGTCTTCTGTCTCTCAGTTTGAGCCTTAAATGATCAAACTGTCTTGCTTTGTAGCTCCACCCTGGTTATATAGTTGTATAGAGAGGAGAAACACCAATTGTGCAGTTAATGTTTGATAGGCAAAAACATATATATATATATATAAAAAATTCAATGGTCAACATTAACTCTGCGTAAAGCTTCCTGCTTATGGTCATGGAAGTATTTGTCTCTGACAGTGGGGGTTATGTACTAACAAAGCACAAAAATGATGGAAGTCCCAGTCTGAGATTTTTTTTTTTGTGATGTTATAATCCTCTTTAATAAATATTCATTTAACCCAGAAAAAAAAATAATACAGTGAGTACCTAGGACTGTCCTTGGAAGTTAGGGACATTTAGCATATGTGACTAATACTAATAGACTCTATAATAATAATAATAATAATAATAATAATAATAATAAAAGTAGTCATTATCCCATAAAAAGAATAATGTTTGAAAATTTAGGTGGACAGAGAAGACACACTATCCTTAATTTGAATGGACAGTACCAACTTTCAAAGGTTTGCTCTTGGAAATGTCCCTACTTTTTTTTATCAACCAACTACACAATAAAATGCCCTTTCCAGCATGTTAGCTGCAATTCTTACCATTTACTCGTCAAATTCAGTATAAATGAACATTGCAGTGATATACATCGTACAGGACATACTAGGCTGCACTGACCCAACAGCAAAGAGTCTTCTATATTTTAAATATGTCGGCAAATATGAATAGAATAAACATTAGAAGTGGAAATAGTGCGTGATGAATGTACGATATTAGCGTTACTTGAATGTGTTTTAATTTCAGTGATGCAGTGTCAAACAAGTTTTTTGTGATGCCAGTTTACAAACTTACCTGTGCCGGCGCCGCTCAGCTCCGTGATGCAGTGGACATAACCTGTGTGGAGCTGAAGTATCGCGAGAGCCTCTGCAGACCCCTCTCTGTGATAGGCAGCCACCATATTCGCTGCCAGGACAGCATTACTGCCGTCAGCCTCTTCAGGACAAAACAAATGAGAAACGGATTCCCCCCTCCCGATCCCTCTACCACCCACCACCATCCCCCGCGCCGCCGAGAGACAAATTAAAAAAAAATGTACTAAAAGAAAAAAAAAGACATGAGGCAGTATCCAGACGGCCTCATTAGGCCATCGGCCTTCCGGGAAAATTCCCTGTAAGGCCTATGGCCAATCCGCCACTGAATATAAGGTAATAAGCATGCCTAAAAATATAACTTTAATTCATTTTTCTTGCACATCCTTTTCCTTAAATGATCAATTCTACTTTAAATGCTGAAATGGCTGCCTTTGTGGTTCTATATCAAGCCTATGAGCATGTCAATTATGTCTCTTTTCAACAAGTGCAAGCTAAGACAAAGTGTTGATATTCTGTTCAAGAAACTATCAAATTTCAAACAGTCTCTTGAAGTAGGCATCCGTGTGACATATTGTTGGCATAGATTGACTGGGATCAGTTATCAAGGTCTCTCCACTCTGAGATTTACTGGAAGCTCAAACAGTGTAAGCACTGGCTACAGATTGGTAAAATTCCTGTGGTTTGTTGAGCAAAAATTTTGAAGCCATTGCACCAATAGATCTATTATTGATTTAAAACTTAGCTGTGTGATTTACTTATTACAATTTTGAGGTACTTTCTTTCAATTTTATATATAATATTGACAGGAAATACAATATATATTTCTTTGGGCACAAGGGGAAAGGGACTGAAGCAAAGATTGTTATTCAATACTCAAACAAATAAATATGTTAGCTATGATGCACTTCCCCTTCCAAATTTCAAATAGTAGGACAAGTTTTGGATGTCATGAGCCGCGGTGATCCGCGGCTCGCTTCCTCCTTCGGCATCCCAGCTGTCATGGCAACGGCCGGGACGTCACTTTCGGTTCCCGTCGTCCTGACCGTCTCCATGGTAATGGTCGGGACGCCTTCTGAGCAGCGCCACTTCACGCAGCGCTGAGCAGACGGGCGTGTGCGCAGGGTAGTGAACAGCCTGTGGGCTAATTAATCAGATACTAATTTATTAAGCAGCTCATGGGGGTACTTACTTGGTAAGGGTCCTGATTGTCTCTCTTCTGTATTTAAGGCAGGGAGGGATTAGTCTCCCTGCCGGTTATAGCGTTCCAGTCATGCACTGTTGCTGACCTGCTGCTGAATTCCTTTATACCTGATCTACCATTGTGACCATTTGCCTGTACCTTGGACCTTGCCGGTTTACCTGTGACCCTGACCTCTGACCTTTTGGCTTGTATTGTGGACTTTGCTGTTTTGCTATGGACCTCTGACCTCGGCCTGCCTCTGACCACCCGCTCCAGCCTGGGCTAGCGCCCCCGGTTCCATCTGCGCTGCTACCATCTTTGATGAGCTTTTACTACTCTGAGCCTAAGACCTGGGGGCATCTGAGTACCTGTGAGCACATAAAGCTCTACGGGAAAGGTGGCTGCTAAAGGTGAAGATCTCTACTCTATCTGTTCTAAAAGCTCATCCAGGTGGTCGTGGGCCCTAACACTGGATATTTGTAGAGACAGCCTCTCTGTTAAAAGCCCTTCTGGAAGTACCAGAAAAGTAACGCAAAACCAGCAAAAGGAAGTCCATAAAATAGATAGGTGTATTCACTGATAGGTGTGTTTGCTGTAGGCTACTTCAGGCCTCAGAATCAATGGTTTGTCAATAATTTCCTCCTTGGTCATTATTACAAGACAAGGCTTATATTGATGGGTAGCTGTCAGTGGGTGAGCATTCTAGAATAGCTAATGTCACCAGGGCTACTCTACTGTACTATATAGAGCACCATCTCATGTCCACTAGACAGTGCAGAGCCATCTTTTGATATCCAGTATATGTTCCAAAGCATCTATCTCATGTACAGTATAAAAAAGCAACAATAAAGCCACAACTAATAAAGAGAACAAGTTCTCATGTAGTAGTAGTTTTATTCTGAAATAGCCAAACATAGAAACATAGAATTTGGCGGCAGATAAGAACCGCCCATCTATTCTGCCCATATTTGAACCTATGGTAACCTCAAACCCATTTGATCCTTTATTCTTAATATGGATATCCTTATATCTATCCCAAGCATGTTTAAATTGCTCTACTGTATTAGCCTATACCACATCTGATGGGAGGCTATTCAACTTTTCCACTACCCTTCCTGTGAGGTAACTTTTCCCAAAATTTCCTCTGAACCTACTTCCCTCCAGTTTCAGTGCATGTCCTCGTGTTCTCATACTTCTCTTTCTTTCAAGAATGTTTCTCTCCTGTACCTTGTTAAAACTCTTGATATATTTGAAAGTTTCTATCATATTCCTTCTCTGCCTTATACATATACTATACATGTGACAGAATGGACCGCCTATGCCACCCTGTCTGTTGTTTCTGGGAACCGGCTGGACTTACTTTGCCACGCTCCCTTTCTTTATCCCAATTGCACCCTCGCCGTAGTAGGAGGGGCTTACAATGCTGCCACCACTGGACTCCTTAGCGGCATCCAGAACCTCTTTCCTTATGGGTCGCTGCTAGTGTACCGCCTTGCTGGTGCACCTGGGCTGGTACCCCAGACCTCTTCCTATATATCAGGGTTGCTGTGAATGGTACCCCTGGCCTATCCACTGGTCAAAGCTGCAGGTAGCGGCAAAGCGTTGGTACTGGAAAGCTGGGTCCAAATCTCAGAGCAGCCGGAAACGGATTTGATTTGGGTCTAATCTGTAGGTCACAGGAAATACAGCAGGGAAGAAGTTGTCAAATCAGGATCTTGAAGCAAGTGATGTTTATTCCCTCAAGTGTCCTGATACAGAGAGTTCACACTGGTTGGAGTTACCGGTGATCAGAAGGTCAAATGGAACAATACTGATACATTTCAGTACAAACCAGTGCTGTTTTATACAGTTATGGACACAGACTAGCCAGCCCCCTGAACTATTTCCTGGCCTCAAGAAGTCTGAGTTATTTTTAGTATCAGGAAGCAATATGTTTCCCAAAACATGGATTTAAATGCAATTCAAAGTTAACAAAATTTACACTAATCTGATATATCCCAAAACTTTCTGTGTGCATTATTCAGACAGAGTCTGAGATGCAGGATACAAGCCACACAGGCAGAGAGGCAGCGGCTCCCCCTGCTGTGTATACGGGCTAAACAGACGTGTTGGCCACTGAGATGAAAAGGTCATGAAGGACTTTCTTTAGAAAAGTTATACAAATCCAATCAAGTTACAAATCAATACCTCAGAAATGAATACATTTCTGATACAGAAATATACATATTCCGATACAGAAACACAATACAATAAAATAAGTACATTTCTAATACACAATATAAAGAATCAGTACATTTGCAACTATATAAATTGGCACATTGTGCTAATAATTTAAATATATTATTAAAATAAGTTATTTATAAGTGATCCAGCCACAATACATATTAAAAATGTTTAGTCTTATCAGGCAAGTTTTGTGCTGTAGGCCATGCACAATTTTAGATGCCCTTCATTGTACAGTCTCTAATGTATTTATATTTTTCTGGAGATATGGACTCAACAACGGAACATGATACTCTAGATGAGGCCGTACCAATCGCCTATACAGTGGTATTATTACCTCTTTCTTTCTGCTACTGATTCCTCTCCCTATGCAACCAAGCATCTGACTTGCCTTTTCGTATTGCTTTGTCACATTGCTTACCTGCCTTTAAGTCACCTGAAATAGTGACTCTTAGATCCCTTTCCTCTTCAGTAGTTTCCATTACAGTGCTGTTAATACTATATTTAGCCTTTGGGGGTTTGAGTCCCAAATGCATGATTTTGCTTTTTTTTTACATTAAACTGTAGTTGCCACACTTTTGACCATTCCTTTAATCTACCTAGATCATCAATTATTTGTTTTACCCCTCCTGGTGTGTCTACCCTTTTGCATATCTTTGTGTCATCTGAAAAAAAACATACTTTTCCTTCATTGCCATTTGCAATGTCACCAATAAAGCAATTAAAAAACACTGGTTCAAGTACAGATCCTTGAGGTACTCCATTGGTAACCTTCCCCTCCTGTGAATGCACTCCATTTACTATAACTCTCTGTTTTCTATCCTGCAACCAAGATCTTATTCCTTCAGCCATCTTAAAATCCAATCCCAAGCTTTCAAGCTTATTTAACAGTCTGTTGGACCTGTGTCAAAAGCCTTGCTGAAATCCAGATCAGCTACATCTACGCCCCCCCCCCCCCTTGATTACTTTAGTCACGCAGTCAAAAATATTAATTAATTAAGATTTGTTGGACATGACCTCTCCCCAATAAATCAATGCTGTTTGGGATCCTGTAAGTTACTTGATTTGAGATATTGTGAACCTGACAGGTATTTAAAGCTGTGGTAGCCAATGAGGGCCGGTGTCAGATTAGGTTGCAGGTGACTGAAGTTTATGTGATCACACCCAGATTGACAACAACACTGCAACAGCAACAACAAGCTGATAGACCAAGGCCCAAATGGAAAATAGTGCAAGATGGAATTGTCCTTTGTGCAACAGAATGCTGACTGTCATACTTGTTTCTCTTGCAAAAGCTTGCTTCACAGGCAATTGCGAATCATCATCATCATCACCATTTATTTATATAGCGCCACTGATTCCGCAACACTGTACAGAGAACTCATTCACATCAGTCCCTGCCCCATTGGAGCTTACAGTCTAAATTCCCTAACGTACACACACACACACACACACTCGTTCACCACTAGTATATTTCATAAATCTATCGCTAAAATTATTTACAGATGTTGACAAACATTTTCTGTGTAAAAGATATTTAATGCTGTGGGACTTAAGAATAAAAATGTATCATACCTATAGGCTTCAAAAATGTAAATCCATCCACTTTACGAAGGAGACAGAGTGATTTCAGAGTGGATAGAGGCCCTCTATCTGTGTATGGCTGTAGGTCCTACTGTTCAGCATAGTGATATATAATCTCTGACATGATAATCTCTGAAATGTCATGAGCTAGCACATCCTACTGGGTTGAAGCACCATTTAGGCACAGGCAAACATTAATCAATTGCATCGCCTTTCATAAATTTTCTTACACTATGTAAGATTTGATTAACATTTAGATAAGGTGAGTGATAGGTAGTGTTATGGTGAAATCTCTGTGTCCACCAAGAGTGTATGGGCAGCACGGCGGCCTAGTGGTTAGCACTTCTGCTTTACAGCACCGGGGTCATGAGTTCAATTCCCAACCATCGCCTTATCTGTGAGGAGTTTGTATGTTCCCCCCATGTTTGTGTGGGTTTCCTCCGGGTGCTCCGGTTTCCTCACACACTCCAAAAAACATACTGGTAGGTTAATTGGCTGCTATCAAATTGACCTTAGTCTCTCTGTATGTGTGTGTGTGTGTGTGTGTGTGTTAGCGAGTTCTCTGTACAGCGCTGCGGAGTTAGTGGCGCTATATAAATAAATGATGATGATGAATGATGACGAAGACCTATCAATGTGACCTAGTCAGGAAGTGCCCCTTACACCCCCCCCATCCCTGATGGCAGTGCTATGTACAGCAGTAGTAGTTATTACCGGTAAGATGCCTAGCAATAACAGTAATGCCCAACAAGATGCCCAATAGTAGTAATACTGATTAAGATGCACACAGTAGTAGTGACAAGTAAGATACCCAGTACATCAGTAATGTCCTGTAAGAGGCCCACTAATAGCAATATTATCTGATCACCTCTTCCCACTCTAGAATCCAAGACTTCTCCCGTGCTGCCCCCCTTCACTGGAACGACCTCCCTCGCTCCATTCATCTCTCACCCAATCTGTGCTCCTTCAAGCGGGAACTTAAAACTCACCTGTTCCTTAAGGCCTACCAACCATCCACTTAACCTCTCACCTCTTCTGGTTCTCCCCTGCCCCCTTTCTCTCTCCCCGTTGCTTCACTGGCTCCCTTCTGTACCTGATTCTGTTTACCCTCCCTTAGGATGTAAGCTCGTATGAGCAGGGCCCATCTTCCCTCCTGTCTCCATACCTGTTCTTCAGCTCCGTCTCTACTGTATCTGCCTGCCTGGAGTTTCTGAAGTACTGGTACTTTGTGTTTAATGTTCTGTACTGTTTTACCCTGTATGTTACAAATAAACAATAATAATAATAATAATAATAATAATAATAATAATAATGTCAATGAGTAGCAATAATGCACATTAAAATTCCCTTTAGTAGCAGTAATGCCTACTAGGATGCCATCATTTGCAATAATGGCTAGTAGTAATAATGGGCAATAATTTACATAGCTGTAGCATTTATAATGATAGTGATATGTTGTAAGGTGTTAGTAAGGGTATGGTCAGGTGAGATGGATTCATGCACTTAAAGTGGGTCATGCAGCTTATGGGACTCATAGACACACCACTTTGTATTTCCCTATATTGTCTCATTTCTTCTTTTATATTGCAAGATCTTCTGAACTTCTGAATGAGTCACTCTGCAAATTTAATGGGCCTGTATTTGTATGACACATAATATATATTTTGCCTTTTTTACAGAGCTTCCTATAACATATCTTTACATTTTTTAGATAGCTGTGTAATAAGGAAATTTTTTAAGACTAAAATACAACAATGGGTTAATTCAGAAATTTGCTAATCATATTCCAGTAAAGGAAAGGGTTAAATTCAATGTTTCCATCCATTCCCAAAGTTTTCTTTATCTTACAAAGTGGCACAGCCTGAGAGGAAAGGGTGTGAGCTGCCACAGGCCGCAGAGTCAGACCATGGCACTGTCACGCTGTCTAAAATAGAACATGATTGGGGCCTGTTTCATCGCAGCCGTCACCAAATGTTGGCAGCTCATATTTAGCCTTTCAAGTACGTGGAACAGGGGATAATGCAGCACTCGTCATTACTACATACTGAAAAGTAATGTCACTCAATAGGATGCAGAATAATGTGAATCATTTTTAGACCCAGATTGTGTCTAACAGTAATACAGCAATAGTGTAAAGAGACACATGCATATCTTATATATATATATATATCAAATATATATATATATATATATATAATATTATTTTTGCAAACATGACCTAGAAAGGATCAGGCAAGTTTTGATCACCTTCCCTGTTTTGCAGTGGGAGATTTTCTGATTCTCTACAGACACACATGACCTCACACCATAAGCAGGAAAAAACTAATGATTGATAGCTGTGAAGTGAGGAGGGCAGGTGTGCAAGGTCAGTGACCCCAGCTTCTACCCCAGCTGAAAAACAGGAAGTTCTGTTTCAGTGCCGATATGAAGTCCAGCAGCTGTACACAGTCACTCCTTTTCATCAGAAGATCGGTTGAAAGACTGGTGTCTATGAATTAGAAGATGGACCTGCGGTCATTTCAGGTCGATCAGTTCACGTAGGGTAAAAACATTTCTTCAGTTTCCTCCTGTCCAAAACTTTACCATCTGTAGGGTTTCCATATTTTGATACTGAAAACTGTGACACCCATGTGACATGAAGTTTACAAAACCAGAATATTCCTTATGCTTAACTTTGAGTTTACAATAAGGACATAGAGAAACATATTTTAGCCAGAAGGTCATGTGGCGGTACAGGAACCATAGAAAGTGAACACTGTGTGTTAAATGCCAAAGTGCAAAACTTTCACATTTTTAACAGGAAATCCATGACATTGTCATGTGCAGTGTTGTACTGGGGCATGAAGATCTCATCGGGGCCGCTAAAGGGGTGTGACCAGCCACAGTGGGCATGGTCAGCTGACCTGGCTACTACATTACATGAACTGGGCCCCCATATAAATATAATTCGTAAACACTGCATGAAGTAAAATGCTCTAGTGATAACAGCAATGCAGTGTAGTGAATACACCATATTCCTGGTAATTTAATTTAATGTAAGATGTGTAACGCATAATAATAAGGCAGATTGGGTGATCCTAACTGTACATAGCACATTAATGCATTGTACATGTGATACCCCCTTACTCACCTTGGGTATCCCTGAGTCAGTCCAGTTCATATAGAGTGCATATTCATTAGAGATGGGCGGGCTTGGTTCCCCGAGAACCGAACCCGCCCGAACTTTGCCTATCCGAGCAGGGTGTAGTCACAGGCTGATTAGAGCAGGGACAGAGAATACAATTCTGATTACAATTCTGATTACAAGTCTGATAACAATTGATAGAGAAGAGAGGAGGATAGAGCAGTCTTTTTTTTCAATATTTGGCACTACAAGAGCTTTGGGGTGTCCCCATTCTTTTGCATTAATATTTCTGGCTGTCAAAAGTACTATTTTTCAGCAGACTAAAAATATAATATTTAGCACTCCCAAGTGCTTTTGGGGTGTCCCCCATTCTTTTGCATTAAAATTTCTGGCTGTCAAAAGTCCTGTTTGTCAGCAATCTGAAATATAATATTTAGCACTCCCAAGTGCTTTTGGGGTGTCCCCCATTCTTTTGCATTAATATTTCTGGCTGTCAAAAGTCCTATTTGTCAGCAGACTTAAAATATAATATTTAGCACTCCCAAGTGCTTTTGGGGTGTCCCCCATTCTTTGCTGCAATGGTTTTGCTGACCATGGCAGGAACCGTTGTCATTATTCCAAAATTGGCCTAGTTTCCATAATAATGCACCATGCACTTGTGCCCAATTCTACTATTTATTTCCTGCTCCATCTGGTAACTGACCCTTGCAATGTATCATTCCAATTCACGATCTGAGCAATGCCACCTAGAGGAGGGTGCAGGGTACTCAGGCAGTGTGGCCCAATCCAACATTGATCATGTGACATCACAGGAGTCTCTTTGCAGGGTAGCAAGACCCTGGTAAATACATGGAAGACCTGAATCAGGTCTGTCATGCAAACCATCACTAATAGATTCTTGCAAAATGGATCTGACAGTAATAGTTATTATTAAATCCAATGTGTATTGTGTCTATTAGTGCTGAAAAAATTACTCCTCTGATTAAAAAATTAATTAATAAAACAAATAGGGAAGAAAACATGAAAAAGAAACATCCTACCATTGCTCCTGGCCACTTAATATCTAAAAGCTTAAACAAAGAATAACTAGGCTAGCTTTGGTCAACCTATGTCTCTCCATATGATGTAAAATATGTTCCCACATGTCCTGACAGCTATTGGCTGGCTATCTGTTTGCAAAGCATGCTGGGGCTTGTTGTTTCGCAACACTTAGAGAGGTTGGCCAGGCCTGAACTAGGCAATACAATTGTGGATTTTTTGGGGTTGCACTAATTGCATAAAGGTAACTGTGGGAAGAATTGAGGGATTGTTTTTGTTTGTTCGTGATTTCTACTACCCTTTTTCTCCTATTATGCACAGAACATAAACATGTATTTAATCCAATGTATACCGAATGAAAGAAAACTCTATCTTATCTGGAAAAAAACCAATATAAAATTTGCTTACTTAAAAGTGATTGCTGGGAAACCACCTCAGCAAAACAATGTAAAAATATTTCCAATCATTAAGGTTTGCCAATGAGCCTTGGCATGGTAAATAGGAGCAGCAGTACATTTTGTATCGCTGTGCATAGAAAAGTTTGACCTGCCTGCAATGCACTCTGCATTCTCGAGCTAAGGGCTTCTGTGAATTTGATGTAGGACTTCCAGCATCTGCCCCAATAGAAGTCTCACTACCTCTCATAGCAATCTGCATCTCTTGTGATTGGAGACATTCTGGCTGAGGAGGAAAGTGTTGGGGAAGTCTCTAATTGATTGTGAGGAACTTCTCGAATCCCACTATCATACATTATGTGTTGAGGCAGCAAGTCACTGCTAAAGATAATTTTGTACCAGTCAGTCATTTGGGTAAATTCTCATTTCTGAAGAAAAATTTATTGATTTTTCCTCAGATGTCTCTTTGCTTACTTTTAGGATGTCTCTACTTGCCCAATATCAGATATTTTGGGTTGTTTGCTCTTGCAGTGAGATCACATAGAGAGTGATCCCACAGAAAATCCTACAAAACAACCTTTTTGCCATTTTAGGCTACATACTCTCAGTCAGCACTGCAATTGTCACCGGTAATAGTGAAAGACACAGCCACTGATGGTGTAGTAAGTATAACTAGTGAAGATGCAAACAAAACAGCAATGTCATTGAATAAGCATGCTAGCAACATGTATTATAGCGTATTAAATAATCTCAATAAAGGTGTATGTATTTTGTTTTTTAACATCTTGCTAAGGGCGACTGCAAAGACTAATGGTAAATTCCATCTAGCATATATGGAAATGGGAATATTAATTTCCTGCATACAATAAACTATGCACATATGCACTTGTCCATATAAGACTAAAGAAAAGAAAAGTCAACATAAAAATAACACAAATGGCTTACAATGTAAGTAATGATGTCATGCAGAAAGCAGAAGCCTGACACATCAGAATAATGATGCATAGGAGATTCTAAGAAAAATAAGCAGTTATTGTTGGGATGAAGTAAGGTTATCTTGTGTCTACAGTAAAGAATGACTCAGATGATTTCCCAGTAAAGAGATCTAACATCCTAAACTGTAAATGTTGTAATCACCAAGTGACTTTTTTCCCATACATAGTAATTTTGAAGCATCACAATGCTCAATTCTGTCAATGGAATCTATCTTTAATGCATGTTGACTTCATTTTTTATATGCAATTGCAGTATTGCCTAAATCTATGTCTCTTCAGTGAGGAAAAGATGGCCTGATTTCATGGATCTTTCTGTTCTTTTTAAAATTGGAAATTATTTTAGGTTTCCATAGAGGGATAGAAGAAATTCAGTATATGTAAGCCATTAAAGGCACATCATTGACTCATATTAAATATGTCAAGCCAATATATTTATTGTAATTAGAGATGTTCACTGACCCCCATGTTCTGGTTTGAATCTGGATTAACTGCGTGTTTTGGTTTTGACAAAACCGCCCTTGCGTGTTTTTATTTTGGATCCCAATTTTTTTTTCTTCTAAAATCACGATTTTTTTTTAGTTGTTGCTAAAATCACATATTTTTGCTTCCCCCCCCCCCTACATTATTATTAACCTCAATAACACCAATTTCAAGTCATTTGCAGTCAATATTGACCACCTCACAGGTCAGAATATTTTCATACACTTTCAAACAAAGACTGCAGGTTTAGAAGATCAAGCCTGTCAGACCTATTATGTCTATTTGAACAATGACAATTAGCAATGGAGCAATGGAGCTCTCCTCTTTGTGTGTTACCTATATAACACAGTACAATGGGGCACATTTATCAAAACTCGCAGAATATGATAAATAGTTTTCAATCCTTATTGCATTGATAAGGATTGAACTATTTCTCATATTTATTAAAAAAGCAACACAGGAACAGCAGTTCCGAAAAACTCCTGTTCCTTTGAAGTGGAAATCATACTTACCACAGTCTCTTCGGTTCTGAAGCAGCATGCGATGAACGGAGCTCCTCTTCTGACTCCAGTGTGCATGCGCCGAGTGAAACCCTCGGGCATGCGCACAGACATCTCTGCTCTCGCTCTGCAACTATAGTTGCAGAGAGTGAGCGGTGAGTGACAGGGAGGGATCATGTGATCGCTCCACACATGCGCTGTCCAGCTCTGCTCTTCGGAGCATAGCTGACAGCACTGAAACAGCTTCAGCTGACGTACATTATCATGTTTGAAAAGTTAATTACATTCATTGTTAAATAGCGTTACTGAGCACTCCAGGGGCAAACGCAGGATTTAGAAGGGGGGGCTTCTGCCCCCCCGAAAAAAACCAAACAAACAAAAAAAACGAGAGAGAGCTGCTGCGCATGCGCAGCAGCTCCATTTCAGCGAGTCTGAATTCTACAGCAGCCGCGGCGCTGTCAAGAAGCATCCGCGGCAGTGCTGTAGTATACTACAATACAGCACTGCCGCGGACTCTTCTTCGACAGCGCCGCGGCTGCTGTACAGTACTGTTGGTTCCCGGAGGGGAGGGGTTTCTGGAGAACCAGAAACCCCCCCCTGCGTGCGCCACTGCACTCCCCATACATTGTTATGGGGAGTGCTCAGTAAAACGATAGGAGATGCAAAGCAGCAGATATCTATGATATGCTGCTATCATAAGTAGCAAATTAGTGTTTAATCCCCGAAAACTGTTGTTTTTCGGGGATTTTACAGGGGGAAAACCTTTCATAAATACGTGACTACAGATTTAGAAGATCAAGTCTGCCAGACCTATTATTTCTATTTCAGCAATGATAATTAGCATTGGAGCACTGGAGCTCTCCTGAATGTCACTGGAGACTTTGAAGAACACTGCTACCCCTCCTCTTTCTTTTCTACCTATGATGCTGCCCAACTGCACTAGAGACTGCCAAGAACTGTGTTGCCCCTTCTGTGTCCCTCTGTGAAATGGCGCTGGATCGCCGTGGAGGGCAGTACTTATAGAATCCAAAACTCGTGAGATCCGAGATCTGATGACGTAACAATGACGTTTTGCCTCATTTTCAATTCCGAGGGCACGTGAAAGTACAGAGTCGGCTCGGCTCGGTACTCGGATCTGCTAAGTTAGGGTGTGGTCAGTTCTCGGGGAACCGAGCCTGAGCATCTATAATTGTAATATCCCCTTGCCGTGCGTGACACCCCTGAGTGATGTTGGATTAATGTATCAATCTCTGATGCATGTCAAAGTTTGAAATGTCCAATTCAGTACTCGGGAAAAAGCTTCTCAGCAATGCCTTAAACTCAGACTTAATTTTCAGACCTTCCTTGAATTCAAATCTAAATTATTTACTGTCAGCTTAAACTGTACATTTCTCTAGAGCACCCAATGAGCCCCCCCTGTCCCCCAGCTGTCCCAATGCCATCTGACAGACATCAAGCCTGAGTCATTAAGGAGAGCAAAGCATAAAAAAGGAATTAGTTTGCACTTGGGCAAAACCATGTTGCATTGGAGGGGGGGATTTAAAATGTAGGGACATATTTAAAGTTGGGGTAGGGCATATCCTAGATTAACTTTAACTTTCAGTGTACAAATAAAGCTATCAAGTATTTGTGTGCTACATGAAAGAAACAGCCAGTATTTTCCTTACATGCAAAGTAAAAAACTGATTTGCACCCCTTGCATTCTAACATGGTTTGTCCCGTAGAACATTTACTCCTGTTTTTGCCTTACTTTCCTTATTGATTCAGTACCATCAGGACTAAAGATGGTGCCAGCCACTGATTGACAAGTGTGAGTCAGTATGAGAGATGATCTCCTCAGTGGCGGAACGACCATTGGTGCCGCAGGTGCTTTGCACTGGGGCACATGAAGATAATGGGGCCAGCTCCATGGCAGATCCAGAGGGTCGGGGGCCCCGGTTTCCTCCTCCCCGTCTCACTGGGGCCCACAGCTCGCTGTTCTGCCTCTGGAACTCAAATATGAGTGAAAGAGAGCCTAAGTTCCGAGAGGGAGGCTCCAGAATCCATTGAGGTGCAAACAAAAGCTAATGATGCCATTGTATGTTGTGGTGACTGTTCAGATTTGCAAACAAGCCATGTGCTGCCAGCCTTACTTGTTAGTGATATGAGAGTTGGGTTCTTGGGCAGATGACCACCAGTCAGTACATTTTGGGCCGCCCTACCTACAACCACACAGTTCGTAGCCTCTGCCTGCCTAAACCTTCAGTTTATTTGATGGTATACTTGGAGAACAGCAGTGAGTAGTTTTAATTGTTTATGGAAGACAAAAATGTAGTATGTATTAATAATAATAATAATAATAATAATAATAAGTCTATTGGTTTGATTTTGAGGTATAGCAGCATTATAAGACCACCAGGGTTCTGTATTGGTAAGCAACCAGAGATCTTAGGTCTGTATAGTAAAACCACCAGAGATTTGGAATCAAAAATCAAGGTTCTGTATAGTCAAACCACTATAGGTCTGGGGACTGGAGAGTTTAGGTGTAATCTTCACTATAAAACCAACAGAGATTTGGGGCTCTGTATTTTAATGTAGTCTCCATAATAAGTTGAAATTGAATTGTAGTCACTAGTATCTATTGTGTTTTGACTAGTGGTCATGATAATGTTCTCTGTATTGTATAGAGATCGTTATTCCGTATTTTATACAGATCAGTGGTCGAAGTATAAATTTAGAAGTGGCGGTATGGAAAATGTAAGTGAATGGAATTTGATAGTTTTACAATGAAGGCAGTAGGAGAAGTGACGGTATGGCATACCACTGTATACCAGCTCACTTTGAACACTGATAGAGATCATTAAATTGTTATTTATATGTATATTGTTGATCAAGACACTCTCTTAAAAATATAATTATTAAAACAAATATTGATTAAAACATGTTTTGAAACATTAATCACATAAAGATGATTTTAGTGCATACTGTACATATAGCGTCTTTTAGTAGTTTTACTTACTTGAATACACCTTCTGTACTATCTAGTGGCATGCATACATTTGTTTTAAAACAAATACTATATACCATGACAGTCATCACTATCAGTCAGCACTTAGATCTGCCCTGTAGCTGGTGCAAATGATACGGCTGAAACCAAGCGTACTAACGAGAAACCCGGGACTTGAATTGGCTGCATCTGCATCAGAACGTCCTCGGCATGCCCTTACTGTACATGGTTTATGTTAGGCCAACCCTTCCCTCTCCTGTTCCATTCCTTAAATCGCAGGGTGTTATAAGTGTCCTTAGTGTTCAGATATGAATTTCATCCAATTGCATCCATTGGCGTAAGGTCTGTTTCTGAGCATGCACAGAGCTATTTCACGCAAGATATGCTACGCAAATGGTTATATGTCTGAACATGAATCAGGCCCACAGTGTATTGTATATTGGTCATTAAGCTGTTCTCTGTATTGTATATTGGCTAGAAAGATACTCTCTGTTTTGTGTGGTCACTAGCAGGGGAGAGCTGGCAAATTTTAGTCCAGAGGTCAAGTCTTGACTCGGCAGCCTATTTTAAAGGAAAAAAAGCAGGTGACCCAGTGACCCAGCCAGGGGCTGCCTGGCAGAGTTTAGCCCGGGGAGAAAGCACATAGCACTGGTCCATAAGTAGTGGCCCATCCTTAAATGGTAGTTTATTTACTAAACTGCAGGTTTGAAAAGTGGAGATGTTGCCTATAGCAACCAATAAGATTATAGCTGTCATTTTGTAGAATGTACTAAACAAATGATAGCTAGAATCTAATTGGTAGGCAATAGGCAACATCTCCACTTTTTCAAACCTGCAGTTTAGTAAATATACCCCCTGCTTTCTCCTACCTGTTCATGTCACTTTCACCACCTGTGGCTGCTGGTTTATTTAGATCAGTTGCTGCTTGTCTGGATCCTGGAATGTTGGGGGTCCTACTTAGAAAAAAAATGGGTACATGAAATTTAGAAAACTCCAACCAGCCCCGGTGTTAAATCAAAATAGCATCCACGTTTTATAATTAGGTCTCCCTCCAGCTAAAATATTAAAATAATAGTATTCACATTTGATAAATAAATCTATTACCCTCCAACTAGCCCCGACATTAAATAGCATAAACATTTAATAAATAAACCTATTTCCCTCCCTCTAAACAACCCCAGCAATAAATTAAATAGCATTAACGTTTAATAAATATAACAATTTCCCACAACAATCCCAGACATTAAATAATTCATAACCACATTTAATAAAATAGACCTGATTTTCCCCAGCCAGTCCCACAATCAATTAATAGCTCCCAAACCACCCCAGCATTAAAGTAAAGGTCCAATCACTCCATCTTAATTTCATAGACCCCAGTATTAAATTAAATTGTGTTCCATCACCCCACAAATTAAACAGTACAATAATTACCCCCCACCTGCACTCCACGGTTAAATTAAGACCCCCTCCCTCACACACACTACATTCATTTACTGGCCCCCACACACACACACACACACACACACACACACACACACACACACACACACACACACACACATTCATTTAGTATACTGGCCCCCTCTCACACACTACATTCATTTACCGGCCCCCCCACACACACCACATTCATTTAGTGGCCCCCACACACACACTACATTCATTTAGTATACTGAGACACACACATAAATTTTGTATACTGGCTCCCTGAACACACTACATTCATTTAGTGCCCCCCCCCACACACACACTACATTCATTTAGTGAGCCCCACACACACGCTACATTCATTTAGTGGCTCCCACATGCACATTTAGTATACTGGCCCCCTCACACACACTACATTCATTTAATGACAAACACACAAACATATGGTATACTGACACACACATTCATTTAGTATACTGGCCTCCTCACACACAGTAATTTAATTTACTAACACACACACATTTTGTATACTGACTCCCTCGCACACACTACATTCATTTACTGACACGCACATTTAGTATACTGACACACACATTCATTTAGTATACTGCCCCCTCACACACACTACATTCATTTAGTGACACACACTACATATTCATTCAGTGACACACACACACACACACTTAAATATACTATACTACTTACCGAGCTCCATCCGCCCACGCAATGTGTAGTCTCTTCATATATTGGACGGCACCTGTCACATGGCGCACGTCCCATATGACAGCAATAGAGAGCATATCACATAGTAGACGGGAGGGAGGGGGTACGGATGGTTAGGATCCGCGGCCAATCAGAGAAGGTGGCTGGTCCTGGGGAAGGGGCCAGCCATCATGTACAGACTAGGGACCGGCCCAAAATCATCTTTTTTTGTCCGGCCCAGCCCGCGCCTGAACCCAGCCCAAAGTAGCCCACTGTGGGACCGGACCGGGGAGCAGATGCCCCCCTGCCTCTAGAATGTTCTCTGTATTGTACAGGGCGATTCAAAAGTCGCAGTACACCCTTTTATTTCAAAAACTCTACAGGAATTGGGCCGATTTCAAGATGGCGCCCATGTTTGGTACATACCATAAAAGATAGACCACGTCGCCCATACCTTACTGGAGTATTCAGGTTTCCCAATTTCCTGTAGAGTTTTTGAAATAAAAGGGTGTACTGCGACTTTTGAATCACCCTGTATATTGTATATTATATTTTTTTCTATATTGCATAACGGTCATTAAGATGCTATCTATACTGTATTAAGGTCAACAGAATGTTCTCTGTATTGTATATTTCTTTTTATCAAGATGCGCTCTATATTATGGTTGTTAAGGTGCTCTCTGTACTGTATATGGTTAGCAAGGTGCTCTCTGTATTGTATATGAGTATTAAGGTGCTCTCTGTATTTTATTGAGGTCACTAGAATGTTCTCTGTATTGTATATTTTTTTTTTATCAAGATGCTCTATGTACTGTATATGGTTCTTAAGGTGCTCTGTATATTGTATAGATGAGTAGTATCTGGTAGGTAAACCAGAGAAAAGAACAAGCCCGCTTTCGGTACATCCCATATTATATATGATACCAGCTGCGTGGCAATATAAATGCCCATATATGTATACAAAACAAAAAAAACAGTTGTCAGCGCTTATCCTTTACACTGCGTATCTTTGTGTGTGTAGCAAATTGAAAACATGAGATATTAGTTTATATTTTAATCAAAACACTTAAACCTGCATCTCAGCATCAAGGGCACCTCATTATATGCAGGTCCTACACTGACCTATATGCTTTAAACACCATTAAAAATCAGTTAAAATCAGATGCACTTACCTCCCTGGTACAAGGGTTATTACGGTGCTCTCTGTATTATATATGGTTATTAAGGTGCTCTCTGTATTGTATGTGGTTATTAAGATGCTCTCTGTTTTGTATTGAGGTCACTAGAATGTTCTCTGTATTGTATATTTATTTTTATCAAGATGCTCTCTGTACTTTATATGGTTCTTAAGGTGCTCTGTATATTGTATAGATGCATAGTATGTGGTAGGTGTATTTGATCGATGACATAACAATTTTTCATATATTTAATTAGCTATATAAAAACCATTACCGAGTGGGGCAGGGTACAGAACAGGAAGTGATACCAAGTATTTAATAAGATGCAAGTTAGAGCAAGACAAGTTAAGTGACTTAGAGAGGGGGAAAGGGAAAGGGAGAGAAAGAAAGAGAGAATCCCAATCAGCATATTGCAACTGTGATTTATGCTATAAAAGTCATTATTTAATCCAAGAGATTGTCCGGTACCCATTAATTTGTTACCTGTAACTGTACTGTGCTATTATGCCTGTATAAGTTGCCCACTTATCGTTTTTATTTCTAAACCTGCATTTGCAGTGACAACAGTTTGTTTAACTACCTAGTGTATCATGGGAAGAAGAGGTATACTTGGGTGGAGATTATGAGGAGCTACAGAGGTAGGTGCCTGAGTATGCACCCCAACACCACATGAAAAGGTACACCAAGTTCACTTGTCAAATGTCCAAATGTGTAAATTAGTTACAGACATATATTTTATGTTCCAGCAGCTTGTATACCTACATTGTAGTTTAGTAAGATGCATCTTCTGCGACTTACCATAACCACCCATCCCTGCAGATCCTCAAACACTGCCATTGTTAAACATTTTGCACCTTTGCAGCTTACTGCAGGGCTGTCAATTGTGTAGTAAGCAACCCCTGTAAAACATGTCAAAGATCAGTGTGCTGAGATGTGGCAGAGTTAGTAAGATTGCAAAGTAGGTTCATCAGCAAATCAAGAGCAACAGCAGTGGAGGGCTGGCAAATTTAGCCATGGGGCAAGACTTGACTCAGCAGCCTATTTTAAAGGAAAAGCAATGCAGGTGGGCTAGTGATGCCACCCAAGGTAGCCCACTATGGGACCGGCCCGGGGAGCATATGCCCCCATGCCCCCCAGCCCAGCCTGCCCCTGGGCAACAGGAACAAGGTCACAATAAATCAAATCGACTAGGGATAGAGGTACACTGGCACACTGCGAGCAATGTTCATAGAGCTTATCAGTGCAAGTGCAGCAGAAACCTAATATTACACTGTCTGCTGTGTACAGACAAAAGAAACAGATAAACACCAGCTTCCTGCCGTTGATAAATGCTGGTGCAGAAAATGCCAGTCTGCCTCTACTCTCAGGAAGATAATCCACTATGTCAGCAGTCAGGAAAATTCCCAGTTGCTAGAGGTACTCAGTATTCCCTGAGGCATAGGTTGTTTATCTCTGGAGTATGGTGGGGGACCATAGCAATGTAGACAACCTCCAATTATAAGCTGTGGAAAGACAGTTGGCATAGAAGATAAAAATCAAATACCTATTCTGATCCCAATCTAGTGTACAGTATTTACTTTGTCTTTGAACTGGCTTTAAGTTCATCAGAGCCTCATGTATATATTATTTTTCCTTACATTTATGAATTACATTATTGTATTGGTCATCATTCTTGCTTTGTTTATTGTATCTTTTGTCATTTGTTCTCTTTGGGTTTTTTTTGTTTTTTTTAAAGACTTTATTTATTAAGTTTCATCACATAAAATACAAACAACTGACATGGTCAAAAGGTAACAGGAACAAATGATACCTTACAATATAGGCAAAAAGAGAAGACCAAACTTGATTAGCATAATTAAACAGTATAAACATATATACTGGGTATTGTAACTAAGGATGAGCGGGCTCGGATTCCGCTAATCCGAGCCCACCCGAACAGTGCGGATCCGACGGGATCCGAGCACTGTTCGGGTACTTCCGCCCGGGAAAAAAATCCGAAACCAGGCTATGACATCCAAGTCTTGCGTCGGATCTCGCGAGACTCGAATGTCATAAAATCGCCGCTTGCGGCCGCCATCTTCATTTGGGCTGTGATCAGGGAAGAGGGAGGTTGTAGGGTAGTGGTGCTCCTGCTCCTGTGTGATCAGTGCAGTGGTGCTTTATTCTTTTGTCCAGTGCTCTGTCCTGCTGAGTCCAGTGGTGCTTTTGTCTTGTGCTCTGTCCTGCTGAGTCCAGTGGTGCTTTTGTCCTGTGCTCTGTCCTGCTGAGTCCAGTGGTGCTTTTGTCCTGTGCTTTGTTCTGATAAGTCCATAGTAATTTTATAATTATTAACAAATCATAAAAAAATAAATTAAAAAAAAATAAACAAAAATAATTAAAAAAAAATATAAAAAAATAATTTAAAAAGTATAAAAAAAATTCTAGAGCAATATATTCTTGCAGTCCAGAAATATTAGTACTGCTAAATTTCCCTACATTCACTGTTCTTGCAGTCCAGAAATATTAGTACTGCTAAATTTACCTACGTTCACTGTTTCTGCAGTGCCAAAAAATAGGTACTGCAATCTAAATTACTACGTTCACTGTTTCTGCAGTCCCAAAAAGATAGGTACTGCAATCTAAATTACTACGTTCACTGTTTCTGCAGTCCCAAAAAATAGGTGCTGCAATCTAAATTACTACGTTCACTGTTTTTGCAGTCCCAAAAAGATAGGTACTGCAATCTATATTACTACGTTCACTGTTTCTGCAGTCCCAAAAAGATAGGTACTGCAATTTATATTACTACGTTCACTGTTTCTGCTGTCCCAAAAAGATAGGTACTGCAATCTATATTACTACGTTCACTGTTTCTGCAGTCCCAAAAAGATAGGTACTGCAATCTAAATTACTACGTTCACTGTTCCTGCAGTGCAGAAATATTAGTATCAGATATTAAAGTACGTTCACTGTTCCTGCAGTGCAGAAATATTAGTATCAGATATTAAAGTACGTTCACTGTTCCTGCAGTGCAGAAATATTAGTATCAGATATTAAACTACGTTCACTGTTCCTGCAGTGCAGAAATATTAGTATCAGATATTAAACTACGTTCACTGTTCCTGCAGTGCAGAAATATTAGTATCAGATATTAAACTACGTTCATTGTTCCTGCTACATCAAAAAAGCATGAACCTGCCCTGCCATCAACTAAAACAAGAGGTAGTGACGCGCTTGAACTCCACCCTCTATATGCTGCAGAGGATGGAGGAGCAGCAAAAGCCCATTCAAGCCTACACAGCCACCTACGATGGGCCACGTGTTTGTGCCGCCCACTTGTGTCGCTTAGCTTAGACATCCAGCTACCTCGGTGCAACCTTTGGACTAAAAACAATATTGTGAGGTGTGAGGTGTTCAGAATAGACTGGAAATTAGTGGAAATGAATGTTATTGAGGTTAATAATAGTGTAGGAGTGGAAAAAACACCAAAATATGGATTTTAGCACTTTTTATGCTTTTTTAAAAAAAAAATCAGAACCAAAACCTTTCGTGGGGTGTTTTGGCAAAACAAATAAGAACCCAAAACCTCAAGCTAATCAGAACCCAAAACACCAAAAGTGGCCGGTGCACACCCTTAATTGTAACATGAAATTGGAAAGACCTTGGAGTGTGACGATGAATAAAGTAAATCGGGAAGAGGTAGGAAGGAGAAAAGGGGGAGTGGGGGAGAAGAGGGGGTTGGGACTGAATTTGGGACTCCTTGTTTGTTTTTTAATGCTTAGTATGTCTCCAAGACATGATTATAAGGTGAATTGAATAGATTCCATATTGTGTCATCACTGTGAGGATATGCAGAGAGATGGCTGCAGCCAGTGGCGGATCCAGGGAGGGGGGGCGATCGGGGTGATCGCCCCCCCTAGCAGGGGCTTACTGCCGGCGGCTGCACACTGTGCAGGTCCGTTCAGCAGTGACAGTGTGCTGCCCAGCTGCTCTGATTGTGTTTTAAACACAATCAGAGCAGCGGGGCAGCACACTGTCACTGCCGAGCGGACCTGCACATACTGTGCAGCCGCCGGCAGTCTTAGAAATTAGAAAGGGGGCGGGGCCTAAATCAACCCCCCCTAAAATCGCCCGGGGTATAGCAATTGTCTGGATCCGCCCCTGGCTGCAGCAGAGGACACCCATGGAATAATTACCCTTCCAACTTACAGAAATCTAAGTTTTATAATTATAACCATTTGAGAATGGAGTTTTCTACCCAGCAGGCTAACATATTCGGAGGTAAATGTAGCAATCTGTGCTTTCTGCAAGTCACTGATATTCTGCAACTTTGCAGGGCAGATTTAGAATAGCAACAACTATACAGGCGAGTTTTTCCTTTAAAGACATTGCCGTTTTAAATCTGCCCTGCAAAGTTGCCGAATATAGGGGACTTGCAGAATGCGCAGATTAATACATTTACCCCTTGATCTCTTATAGAAACCATGAATCTTAAGGACTTTTGAAAACTCATGTTTAAAAACAATAAATTATTTTTAATGACACAAAATGCACATTTGTTATAAAAATTATAATTATATGTCCTTGAATCAGAGCAATTGTGTGATGTCAAACCAGGAATAGATTCGAAATATCCTGATCCATTTAATCTAAAATTACATTGGGTTTGTGATACAGAAAGCAATCCATCTTAAATAATTTGGCATAAAAAAAATAATAGTTTCTTAACACATCTTTAACTCTTCCGCAGCTTGTCACCAGAACTTCATGTCTGATAAAATACACATTTTATTTAGATACATTTGTGCATTCATTTATAGGCCTATAGCAATAACTTGGCATCAGAGTTATATTTCATCTCAGGAGTAAAAATCATCGAGGCTACCCTGATAAATTGGCACCTGTATCTTCATCATTGCCAAATAGTGATAATATAGGGACAATTTCAACTATAGTTTAAAATTAAACCTATTTTTACAAATAAAATCTAAAAGAAAAAATTATGTTTTAAAAATATTAGAGAATACAATGTCTATGAATCTAGCTACAAAATTATTTCACATGGGAAGACCAGTGAATGTGTCATTACAAGCTATTCAATTTATGTACATTTCTTAAAGTAAGATAACTACTTAAACATTATTTTTATACATTTTTGTGGTTTTGTAATTACAGAACACTACTATTTTACTAAAGCTGAACAAAAAATCTCCATGGAATTTATTTTTTTATAAAGGTCCCCTAATTATTCCTGTCATAGTTCTTCTGCATGCTTAGTTTGTGAGTGCCTTTGGACTTTTGTTTTGAAATCTGAATGTTTTGAATACGAAAAAAACCTGAGAAGAAACTATTAAAAAGATAAATGTTAGTATGTGAGTAAATGTTCCACAGACTGGAAAATGCCACCTGACACACATGTGATGAAGTTAAATAAAATCCAGTTTTTCTTTAGAATCTCCTATTTTGTATGTCTGAAATGGACAAACAATTAATTTGAGATAATTACAAAAATATTAACTGAAAACTCCACAATGATTTTTTTTTAAAAACCAATGAAAATAAATTATCGGCTGTAAACTTGGTTAGTCTCCCTAAAAGTCCACAGTAATTATAATGTACTTCCAGGGAATCATTTTGAAATATATAGTATAAGTGGTAGCAGATGATGCTCCAGATAAATTCATAGATCCTGTAACATCTATATTATTGGAGAATTGGAGCACTGCTCTATAGAGTACTGTATCATTTCATATAAGGTGTTAGTGAAGAACAACAAGACATGGATTACTCAAACAATACCATGCAAGGAAATAGGTTTAGATGAAATCTAAACTGGTTCAAGAAATATGATTGCCTCATGAATGATTTCTAAAACATCTTAAAAAAGTAATTGTTTTGTGGAGATACAATAAAAGAGGTGAAATAATCATCTTATCTTATGTATCTGGCACCAAATGAAAAACAAATATGATAACATTCTAGTTTTTTACTTCAATATTTTAATCCAAAAAGGAATAGATTTAAACTTTTTAAAAGTAGAAATAAGTCTCAAAATTTAAGACATAATTTTAATCTAGGATATTTTAATTTAAATCCATGAAAATTACAGACAGCTCCGCTTGATATTATTATTATTGTTATTATTATTAACAACAACATTATATAGTACTTTTCTATAATTGTTTTCAGTCAGTTTTAAACAATAATGTAATGTAATTATGAATGCTGGTGAACAGATTAAGTTTGAACATACCTGAAAGTGCCTCTCATACTGTCGAGGATATATGGAACTTCAAAGTGTAGAAGAGCTGAAGGACTTTAGGTAATCTTTGGGAACCTTTAGTTTCCCTGTTCCTGAGAAGAATCACAAGGAATGAGGTACCAAAGGATCCTTCAAATAGCTGGGGCCCTGATTATTTTGAGCTTTAAAGGTCAGTAGGCCAAACTTACAAATCCTCTATTTTGCAGACAGCCAATATATGAAGCAAACTACTGGTGTAATATGGCAACAGCAATATTTTTTTGGATAACAGCTATCAGACGCTGTCCCCGCGCCTCCTCGCTAGCCGGGGACGGACTTCTTCTGTCCACGGAGCGCCCCGTTGCTAGGCAAGGATGTTCCCAATACCTCGTGCACTGGAGGGGCTTCGGACCTGAGGAGAGGTCTTGGGTTTTTAAAGAGGACTTGCATGTTCCACGATTGTTGGCCGCCTTCCTAAAGCGGCGGTTGTTATCCGCTGATTCCCCCAATTGTGAGAGGGGGGTACTATCAGACGCCGTCCCCGCGCCTCCTCGCTAGCCGGGGACGAACGTCTTCTGTCCATGGAGCGCCCCGTTGCTAGGCAACAGGGACACTCCTTCTGGCGGCTCCAGGGCGCACTCCCCTGCTTCCTGTTGATGGTCAGCGCGTCTGACCGCCGACCCACTGCTCACCAATTACAGAATATATATCCTGCTCTGACACCACTAGGGTGCCAGAGCAACTAGTTTCTTGTATCCTAGCCTCCAGTGTTTATGTCCATACATACCCTGCTTGCTGACCAGTGTACCGACCCGGCTCTCCCTGACTCTGATTTGGATACTCCCTTGGTTCTGCATTATACTCTCCGGTTTGACCTTTGGCTTGTTGACTACTCTCTGCTTCCTGATTTGGTACTTCATCTGCCTGCACGGTTCCAGACCTCTGCTTGTACGACCATGATTACCACCGCCATCTCGCAGGTAGCTTCCTGGGAGGGCCGCGACCACGTCGTTAGCGTGTTAGACTCCGCGCTTCCTAGTGTTGCAGTGCCAATACCCGCAGGTGCCGCAATCTTACCTCGTGACAGCAGCCTGGCTGAAGCATTATGCATTAGATAGAAGACCTTGGTATTATTATTATTATTATTATTATTATTATCCTTTATTTGTTAGGCGCCACAAGAGTTCCGCAGCTCCATACACAGCACAAACAGTAGAATATACAGGGTGAAACATTAGCGAACAGTAAACAAAAAATACCAAAACTTCAGAAACTCCAGGAAGGCTAATGCAGTAAAGACGGAGCAGAAGAACAGGTATGGAGACAAAAGGGATGAGGGCCCTGCTCAAACGAGCTTACATCCTAAGGGAGGGTAAACAAAACACAGGCACAAAGGGAGCCAGTTGAAGAAAGTGGGGAGAGAACAAGGGGGCCAGGAGGAGAGAGGGGAGAACGGGCGGAGGAGATGAGGGGGTTAGGTGGAAGGTTGGTACACTTTGAGGAACAGGTGAGTTTTAAGTGCCCGTTTGAAGGAGCGCAAATTAGGAGAAAAATGGATGGAGCGAGGGAGGTCGTTCCAGTAAAGGCGGGCTGCACGGGAGAAGTCTTGGATTCTGGAGTGGCAAGAGGTGATCGGAGTGGAGGAGAGGCGACGGTCATTAGCTGAGCACAGGGAGCGGGCAGGAGTGTGAACGAGAGAAGGTTAGAGATATAGGGGGCAGTAGACTAGGAGAGAGCCTTGTAAGTAATGGTCAGGAGTTTTGAAAAGGATTCTGTAGGGGATGGGGAGCCAGTGTAGGGCAAGGCAGAGAGGGGAGGCAGAGGAGGAGAGGCGAGAAAGAAAGATGAGTCTTGCACCCGCATTGAGTATAGAGCGGAGGGGGGCAAAATGGGAGTGGGGGAGACCGGTAAGAAGGAGGTTGCAATAATCGAGGTGGGAGATGATGAGTGCGTGGATGATAATTTTGGTGGCATCTTGAGAGATGAAGGGCCAGATGCGGGCAATGTTGCGTAGTTGGACAGGCCTGGGCAAGGGATTGAATGTGGGGGGCATTGGACAGAGAGGAGTCGAGGGTAATGCCCAGGCAGCGGAGTTGGGTGATAGAGGAGATGGCGGTGTTGTTAACAGTGATAGACAGTGATAGACAGGTCATGGTGAGAGGGGAGTCTAGGGGGAGGAAAGACAATAAGTTCAGTTTTAGAGATGTTAACTTTGAGAAAGCGTGAGGACATCCAGGAGGAGATGGCAGAGAGGCAGTCAGATACACAAGAGAGGAGGGTGGAGGAAAGATCGGGCGAGGAGATGTAGAGTTGAATGTCATCAGCATAAAGGTGATACTGAAGACCGAAGGAGGAGATGAGAGCACCAAGGTAGGAGGTATAGAACAAAAAGAGTAGAGGTACGAGAACAGAGCCCTGTGGGACTCCCAACAGGGAGAGGGGAGAGGGTGGAGAAAGAACCAGACGTGGATACAGAGAAGGAGCGCTTAGCAAGGTATGAAGTGAATCAGGCGAGGACTGATCCAGAGAAGCCAAGAGAGAGGTGTTTGTATCAGGAGGGGGTGGTCCACGGTGTTGAAGGCCGCAGAGAGGTCGAGGTGGATGAGTAGGGAGAAGTGACCCCTGGTTTTGTCTAATAGTAGATCATTAGTAACTTTGGCCAGGACAGTTTCGGGATAGTGGAGGGGGCGGTAACCTGATTGGAGAGGGTCGAGGAGGGAATTGTCCAAGAGGTGACCGGTGAGGCAGCTGCAGACAATCCTCTCAAGAAATTTGGAGGCATAGAGGAGAAGTGAGATAGGGATATAATTAGCAAGAGAGGTGGGGGGGACTACGCCAGAGGAGAGTGATAGGTTGAAAAGGTGCAAGGCAGGGCTGTAACTAGGGCTGTGCGACAGGGGCGACCGCCCAGGGCGCAACACTGAGGGGGGGCGCAATTTAGGAATATTTTAAGTTCATTTGGTTAAAATTGAGGGCTAGGGGGGCGGCATTTGTCTTTCTCACCCATGGCACTAGAATTCTAAGTTACGGCTCTGGTGCAAGTAAGAGCAGGCAGTGGGAGAGAGAGAGAGCGAAGAAGAGGAGAGGGGATGGGATCGAGAGGACAGGTAGATGGTGGAGAGGAGAGAATAAGGTAGTGTACTTCTTCACCCGATGTAGGGCAGAAGGAGCACCAGAGTTGGTTGTTGGAGGGAGAAGAAGGGATGAGGGAGGCGGGAGAAGGATGGGAGGAGGAGATGTTCAGTCTGATGGCCTCAATTTTGGAAGAGAAAAAGGTGGCAAAGTCAGAAGCGGAGTTGGAAGGCGGGACAAGAGGGGGGAGAATGGAGGGAGTTGAAGGTGGCAAAGAGGCGGCAGGGATTGGAGGACTGAGAAAATCAGGGACTTAAAGAAGGATTGTTTAGCCAGGGACAGGGCAGAGCAGAATGAGGTGAGTATGAATTAAAAGTGAAGGAAGTAGGCCAGGGAGTGAGATTTCCTCCAGAGGAGTTCAGCAGTGCAAGAGCACTTTTGGAGGAAGCGGGTGAGTTTGGAGTGTCAGGGTTGAGGAATGAGGCGGCGCTGGCGGATAGAAGAGGCTGGGACGAAGGCATCCAGGGCACTAGAGTGGGAGAGGTTGTAGAGAGAGGACACCTGATCAGGGCAGACCAGGGAGGGAAGAGGTGAAAGGAGAGTTTCAAGAGAGGAGAAGAAAGTGGTAGGGTCAATAGCATCAAGGTTGCGCCTAGTGAAGGTAGCTTTAGGCGAAGTGGGAGCAGGGGAGGAAGACAGAGTGAAGGTGAGGAGACGGTGATCAGAGAGTGGGAAGGGAGAGTTGGAAAAGTCAGTGAGATCGCAGAGATGAGAGAAGACAAGGTCCAGGGAGTGACCAAGACAGTGGGTGGGGGAAGAAGTCCACTGAGTGAGGTCTAGGGAGGTGGAAAGGGCGAGAAGTTTGATGGTGGCAGGGTCAGAGCGGTTGTCAATAGGGATGTTAAAGTATGATGGAGGGAAGGTCGGAGGAAAGGTAGTGGGGGAGCCAGGCAGCAAATTTGTCAACGGTAGATGACAGAGATGCGGAGGTGGATGGGGGAGAAGAGACAGATGGAGTGTATTTCAAAGGAGGCGAAAGAGAGGTTAGGTACAGTGGAACTAACCCAAAAAGTGCAGTTAGGGGATAGGAGGAGGCCCATTCCACCACCCGGACTCCCATCCGATCTGGTGGAGTGGGTGAATGAGAGGCCCCCATAGGAGAGACCGGCAGGTGAGACGGTGTCAGAAGAAGTGAGCTAGCTTTCAGTGATTGCAAGAAGGTTAAAAGAGTTGGAGATAAAGAGGTCATGGATGGAGGAGAGTTTGTTACGGACGGATCTGGAGTTCCAGAGGGCACTTGAGAAGGGGAGGGAGGGAAATGGGGAGATGTGTATGAGATTGTCAGGGTTGATGGAATGAGGGGGAGGGTGAGAGATGGGCCCATGAGGTGGCGAGGGGAGAGGATGGGTATAGGAAATGAGCGGGGTGGCATTGTAAATATGTAACAGTAAACATGTAAAACAGTAAATAAGTAAAACAGTAAATAGTAAAACAGTAAATAAGTAAGTAAATAAGTAGAAAGTAAGTAAAACAGTAGATAAGTAGATAAGGACTATGGAACAGAGTAGAATAACAGAGTAAAACACAGAGTAAAACAGAGAGGCAGTGGCAAAACAATATAAGGGGAAGTAAAAATTAATATAAAGGTTAAGAAAAACTGTGGTAAATTGAATTGAAACATATGGTAATAGCAGCAATGGAGGGCTACAGAGAGCCGATACCAGGCGTGGAGGAAGGAGAACCCAGGAACATGTGAGTTGAGCCAGATTGCCGGTAGTCGCAGGGGCAGGGGTGGTCAATGAGTCCAGAGATCGGCTGGGCCAGAGATAAGGTAGGGTCCAAAGGTAGGGTCTGAAGATAAGGTAGGTCCAGGGAACAGGAGGGCCTAGAGAGCTGGTGGGGCCAAAATTCAGGTGAAAGTGAGTAGGAGTCAGGAGGCCAGGGTCATCAGATGAGGCACAGAGGTCGAAGTACCAGGCACATCAGAGGAGGGTGGACAGCAGGTCCAGGCATCATATTAGGCCAGCAGTCGAGGGAGAGAACACCAGGGCTCCCAGGGCAGGAGAGCAGGCAGGCGTGGTGCAGCAGAAAGGCCAGCCATCACAACCGCAAAGGGAATTGAAGAATGCAAACAAACGGGGACAGCAGCAGATGGTCGCCTGAAGACAGCAGTGAGAGGAGATGAGCGCCAGCCGAGTTCTGGGAGTGAGAGGCGAAGTGCAGCGAGACGATGAGCGGTAGATGAGTCCTCCCGACCGGAAGTAGGCCACAGTGTAGAGACAATCGGGGACAGAGAAATCGCTGGACAGATGAAGAGGAGTCCTCTGGAGTTGTTTGTGCAGGGCCAAAGAATGCTGGAGGTAGACACTGGATCGCTGGAGGAGAGCTAGGCCCACGCAGCTAGGCCAAAGCCGGGAACTCAAGTGGATGATTCGCCGGAGGCAGAATCACCGGCGGGCAGTTCAGCTGGATACAAGGCAAATGGAGGCAGCAGGGTAACGTATCGGAGCTGGGGGCAACACCATTAGAATTAGAAATAGGGGCCCAGAGCTAGGTCCCCAGTGGAGAGCACACCCGGCAGGTGCATGCAGCTGGGAGACCGAAGCAGTTAGAGAGGTATGCAGTAGTCTAACTGTGAAGATTCAAAAAGTAATGATTAATTTTTGAATTCAACTGGCATTATATGTTTTATTCTTGCAATATTTCAGAGATGAAGAAAGAGGATTTGATGGCACCTGACACTTGTTGTTTAAAGAACAGACCCCATTATAGTATCAAAACCCTGCTGTGCACATGGTGTGAGATCCTCAAGTCCAATCCCATTTGTTTCCTAATTCTGCCATCCTGTTACCTGTCTCTGTCATCCCACCACAAGTACTTGTGCCTTTTCATCCAGGTTCAGCTTCAGCCAACTACTACTCATCTACTCATGCAGATCAGCCAGGCAGTCATTTAATAGAGGTAATAAGTATATATAGGTAATAAAACTTATATATTTTTAAGGAGTTATGAGTCAAGTCACAACAAGTGACTTGAGAGAGATCAGCACTGCACGCTGCCTCCGTTGCTGGGGAGGCACAATGCACGTTGCCAGAAGTACCTACTGTGCATGCGCAAAGTCTGTTTTCTTGCTGTGTGTATGTGATGCGGTGCAGTACTCTGCTCTAGTATATATATATACTACTTTCACAATACTGTTCACTGCAATACCTATATACCTGTATCCTGTGCTCAATAAATGTTCTGCTTAAAATTGCAACATGTGGATTAACATCCTTACTCACACCTATTACAGTCCAATAGGCATCTGCCAAAAAACTGCATAACAGCAGAAGCCTAGGCCATGATGTTGCATAATGATGCCCAGTGGCAGCATAATATCTTCCTGATGTGCCCCTTTGGGATCTAACTGTAATGTAGGACTTAATTAAGCTGATGCACTATACCATCCAGACCGCAAAAGTATTAAAATGCCATTGTCCACCGTATGAAATGTTGTAGAAAGATCAATCAGGGATTACTATAGAATATTTTCTCATCATATATAGGATCTTCAGTATATAAATCAGTGCTGTTTTCATACAGTGATTTCTTCTGAATACAAAGTTAAATGTGTTCTAGGTATAGTTGTTTAAGAATCTGGCTTCCGGTTTTGTTTTGTTTTTTTAGCAAACGTAGGAGTATAGTTTTTTTCATTGATCCAAGAAAATGCCCTGTTTCAAAATAGCACTGTAAAATGTCACGCATGCTGGTGCAGTATATAGGTCACAAGTGGCTGGGCAGAGTCCTTTAATTACCTCATATTCCTTTCTGACCATTAGGCTAGGGATTTGATATTCGTCTTCATAGAACCTGGAAGGTATTTTGATACCACCAGGAGCATAACTAGAGACTTCAATCCAGGCACCTCGAATTATAGCCCCACCCTCTTGCAACAGTATATATTTAGCTGTTGCGAGTGCTGGTCACTTTGTCCATCGGCAAGACAAAAGAAGACTCACGCGATCAAAAAGGAAGATGCCGGAGGAGAAAATAGAACAAATAACAGCGCAGACAATGGAGAAGACTGCGTGATCAAGAACAGAAGAAGGAAGGCATCAGTTGAAGCCCCTGTGTAGAAAAGGCTGTAGGAGGAATGCATAGAGCTGTCATGGTTTCCCCCTGCTGACAACGAAAGTCAGGTAAGGGCTTTGGGCAACCCTCTACAGGCCCATGTTTGCACTCTATTTGTTTTTATACACATTTTCTAGGGCACAATGCTTTTTGTATGTGTCATTGTACTTGTTCAGTTTCATCTTTCTCTTGGTGGGGCCCTGACCAGTACATCAGTGAGCAGCATATTCAGGTGGGATTCTTCCCTGTCCTGAATATCTGTAGCCCCACACCCAGGCTCAGACCAAATTGCAGGGTCTCTACTTCTGGCCATCACCTGGGACACCCCCTTCCTTTCACTCTGTATTCCTTCTCCCAAGTAACTGTTGTTGTTTCCTCCTTAGACTTGAACCAAGTGGTAAGTACAGATGTTCACTGACCCCCATGTTCTGGTTTTGGTTTTGGTATTGGATCTGGATTAACTTTGTGTTTTGGTTTTGGCAAAACCACCCTTGCATGTTTTGGCTTTGGTTTTGGATCACTATTTTTTTCTAAAATCACATAATTTTGCTTTCTTTTCCACCCTACATTATTATTAGCCTCAATAACACTAGTTATAAGTCATTTGCAGTCAATTTGGAGCATCTCACAGGTCACAATTTTATTTTCATACACTTTCAAACAAAGACTGCAGCTACCTGGATGGATTCTAAGCGACAAAACACTGAGTGAAACACACGGCAGTTCATAGCACATCTAGGAAACATTGGCACACAGCAGTGGCAGAAAATAAAAGTGGCCCAAGATGGAATTGTGCTTGGATCATGACAGAAGTTATGGTTCATTTGATCGCTCCACCTGTTACTTGGATAACTCTGGTAATTCTACAGCTAATACATGGCGACTAGCGCTGACCCCCCCCCCCACCCGGGGATGCATGCTTTTATCAGACCCAGATTAATCCAGGGTGCCAGACAATGCACTAAAAAGAGCCATTGTAATTGACAGAAAAAAGTAAGTTCATTACTGAGCTTCAAATCAGCCCCAATTCCCACAAAATAATAATTATTAATTAGGTACTTTTTGACGTAAAATGCAGATTACAAACACTTGATGAAACAGCAGCAAAGTGGAAGGTAATACATATTCACGTCTATTTAGACATCCATGCTTACATTGCTTCTGTAAGCAACGATGTTCTTTGTTAATAAAACTGTTGTCTTTATACCGTTCAAAAAAATTTAAAATAATCCTCCACCATTCTTTGGATGTTGATAGTTGATTGTAGGATCAGATGGAGTTATAGCAGAGGTGTCACTAATTCTTGTCAAGTCTTTTACAGTAGACAAGACCAGGGGGTAAATGTATCAAGGTCCGATTTTGACAGCGTGTTAAAATCGTGGCAAGTCGCGGGTGATAATTCGCGATTTTAGTGGAAAAAAACAGAAATGTATCAAGCTGCGATTTTGACCCTGATCTTCAAAATCGCTAGTCATCTCTGGCGATTTTCTGCGATGTAAACACTCCCGTGTTTAGCTAACACTTCTGTGTTATAGCAGCGAGTTGTCAAACACATTACTGTTACACTGCCTGT
This sequence comes from Mixophyes fleayi, assembly GCF_038048845.1. Lineage (NCBI taxonomy): Eukaryota > Metazoa > Chordata > Amphibia > Anura > Limnodynastidae > Mixophyes > Mixophyes fleayi. The sequence goes on along the minus strand of NC_134403.1, from coordinate 216,447,761 downwards.
CATACAGCTGTCGGAGCTCCGGCAGCTGTCAAAACAGTAAAGAATAGATGAAAGTTTAAAAAAAAAAAAAAAGCATGGGGTCCCCCCTCTATTCCTGCTTAACCCTAGTGCTGCCTGACTACTGCTGGTTCCGTGAAAATCGGGGAAAAAATTTGCGTGGGGTGCCCCCCGATTTTCACTTAACCAGCACTAGGCAAACCAGCCAGGGTTGGCGGCAGTATAGCAGGGGGACACGCAGCAGGGGTCCCCTTGCCATAATGACTAACCAACTCTAGACTGTTCAGTGCTGGGCTGGATTTCCTAGGGAGTGGGGTCCGCCGAAAAAAACGAGCGCCCCCTTCCCATTAGAGAGAACCAGCCCAGTGCTGATAGCACTAGGGCTCTTCCTACTACCCCTGGGCTGTGGGTAGTAGGGTAATAACGGCGATAAGTAGTGAAAAAAATAAACGGACGCCATTCTGTTTTGTGGAACTACAAGTGCCAGGTTACCCAAAATAGTGGGCGGATCCCACTCCCTAAGGAATCCAGCCCACGCTTTTTTTTTTTTTTTAAACTTCCTTCTATTCTTTACCATTTTTACACTGAAAGGCAGTGTAACAGTGATGTGTTTATATAACACGCCACTATCAAGCAGCGTGTTGTATCTGGCATGTTTTCAAGCAAACTCTCCTGAGTTTGCTTACTCACAGCTTCATACATTGGAGACTTGTATAGCTGCAGTGACAAACAGTCGGGAGTTTGATCTCTGGCGATTTTGCAAATAGCGATTTTGACAGAAGCACAACTCTGGCGATTTTGCATGAAATCTCAGCTTCATACATCTGTGAGTTTCAACTCTCACGATAAAATCGCTGGATTTGCATAATCGGACCTTGATACATTTACCCCCAGGTGTCAAAATGTTGTGCTGAGTCATCTGCATCATCAATGGGTGTCTAAGATTTTTGCTAAGCACACAACAGTATATAGCACATGTAGCTAACATTAGCACACAGCAGTAGCTGAAAGGAAAAGTGGTGCAAGATGAAATTGTCCTTGGGCCCTCACACCCACTCTTATGTTGGATCTTAAAAAGGACATGCACACTTTAACAAACCAAGCACTTCAGCGACAAGGAGTGCCACTTTTGAGGCTAATTTGCTTGGTTTGTTTGGGCCCCCACAAAACAAGCTAACAATGGCCTTAAAGCACCAAAGGTAACAGTGCTGTTAATGAACTCTACTGTGGCAAGATGTTGTTGTCATCGTCCTCAGCCTCATCCTCACCCTCATCAGTTTGTACATCATCCTCACACATTATTAATTCATCACCGCTGGAATCCACCATTACAGAAGTCTCAGTATTTTGATGTAATTAGCGGGAAACTCCTTCCTCGTGGAACTTGAAGTTCCTTTTTTTGAACATCATCTTTTCCAGCTTCCTACGCCGATCGCTGACAAAGTTTCCTGGCTATGCTGAAAACTCTTTCCTAGTACACACTGGATGGTGGGGAGCTTAGGCAGTGCAAAGCAAGTTGGTACATAGGTCTCCAAATTCCCTTTTTTTCCTCCTAGTTTGTAAAGGGAATGTCTGATGTGTCTATTTCTATGCTGTCGTGAAAATAATCCTCCACCATCCTTTGGACGGGCCATAGTTAGCATCTACTGCACGTCCCTGTCATTTTTTTAAAAAGCTCTGCACCACCAAGTTTATTGTGTGAGCAAAACAGGGAATGTGATGGAATTCACCCAGCTGTAATGTTCTCACAATATTGGTGGCATTATCAGAAATTACATATCCTGAGGAGAGTCTAAGCAGAATAAGCCATGTTGCAATAACATCCCTTAGTTTTTGTAACAGACTGTCAGCTAGATGCCTCTTAGTGAAGCCAGTGATACACAGAGTAGCCTGCCTCTGTCAAATGTAACGTACTTGGGTACATGCTGCTGCTGTTCCTGCTGGTGAAGGAGAATCACCAACCCAGTGGGCTGTCACAGTCATATAATCTTTAGTTTGCCCAGTTCTGCTTGTCCACATATCTGTGATTAAGTGTACAGTGGGTAGAATGCCATTTTGTAGCCCAATAATTACATTTTTACGAACCCTCTGGTAGAGGGGAGGAATAGCTTTTCTAGTGAAATGGTGTCGAGATGGAATTTGGTAACGGGGACACAAGACCTCAAGTACCTGTCTAAAACCAGCTGCAATAATAGTGGATTTGGACGCAGATCTAATACTAGCATAGTCGTCATGGCGTCTGTGATCCACTTTGCGACTGGGTGACAGCTTTCATACTTGCTTCTTCTTGCAAAGAATTGTTTAACAGTCAATTGTTGTAAACTACTAGTGGTCTTCTTCTTGGTCTGCTTCTGGGATGAAGATACACCCCCCACAGTAGCAGCAGCAGTGGGACTAACGGTCAAGAATTCTTCTGAGGAACCGAGGATAGTGGAGGAGTCATGTAGCCTTAGCAACTTGGATGCAGGACTAACTCCGATCGCTACTGAGGATATTGATGAGGACGGTGTTGTGGGTGTAGATTGCAGGTGTTGGAATCTAGCTCACAGAAGGAACCTAGCTGATGATGAACTGCTTGTTGTTATTTTTTTAGCATAAGTTTCAAATTTTCTCAACATGAACTCGCTTTAAATGGCGTAACATGGATGAGGTTCCTAGATAGTTAAGGTCTCTACCTTGACTGACTGTGACTTTACATACATTACAAATGGCTAGACAACTGTCAGGATTTGGGTAAAAATAATTCCACACATAAGATGTGTGTTTTTGGTCTTATGTCCAGGCATGACAATGGCCTTCTTCTTATCACGTGCAAGAACTGCTTCCACCGTTGCAGGACTTACACAAACAACATCATCCTTATCAACATCCTCATTAGCACCCTCTTCGGCTACACATATATCCCCCTCATTCTGTTTCAATTGCAAAGTAGCATCCTCAATTTGTGTATCACCGGCTACACTTGGGCTGTTCATGCACACATCTGCAGAAATAGTGAAAGGGGCCTTCTTTATGAGTACAGTATCAGAATGGTCACGATTACACATAGCACTCGTGGATAGACTCTCCTCAGGGATTTGTGTCATTTCTGAAACTGAACATACATTTTCCTCTAATGCCTTACTGTTTTCTTTCAGCTCGGCTTTTACACTTAAAAGTATTTGGACACCACTTTTGGAGTCCGAATGACAAGGTCTTGCTTGGTCACGACTGACCTTACAAGAAGACAGTGACAGTTGCAGAACTACCACTCATAGAGAAAGGCGAAGGCCTCATTCTTTCCTTGCCACTGCATGTGCAGAATAGCATATTGCCAATTTTATTTTTTTCTGTAGATAATTTTGCCTGGATTGCAGGATTTATTTTCTTGACCAAGGTGAAAGGTGGTTTTTTAAATTTTTGTTTCCCTGACTTACAAACACTATGCACTTTAACATAAGCTTTACCAGATGACGTTGAGGGATCACTATCATCATGACTGGTGCCAACAGCTGCTTGGTGCTCCTGCTCTTCTGTGTACTGCTGTGAATCCATTTTGATAACACTGTACAATTTGACTGCAAATTCAGAAGACCAAGCATGCCAGGTCTAGTATTTCTATTTCAGCAATGACAATTAGCAATGGAGCAATGGTGCTCTCCTCTTTTTGTGTAATCTATATAACACCGTACAATTTGACTGCAAATTCAGAAGACAAAGTCTGCCAGCCCTAATATTTATATTTCAGCATTGACAATTAGCAATGGAGTTCTCCTCTTTGTGTGTTACCTATATAACACAGTACAATGTGACTGCAGATTCACACCAAGACTGCCAGCCCTGCTATTTGTATTTCAGCAATGACAATTAGCAATGGAACAATGAAGCACTCCTCCTTGTGTGTTACCTATATATAATGTGACTGCAGATTTAGCAGACCAAGCCTGCCAGACCTATTAATTCTATTTCAGCAATAACAATTAGCAATGGAGCAATGGAGCTCTCCTGGATGTCACTGGAGACTTTGAATAACACTGCTACCACTCCTCTTTCTTTTCTAGCTATGACTCTGCCCAACTGCTCTAGAGACTGCCAAGAACTGTGCTACCTCTTCTGTGTCCCTCTGTGAAATGGTGCTGGATCGCTGTGGAAGGCGGTATTAATAGAATCCAAAACTTGCAAGATCCGACGATGTAACAATGACGTTTTGCCTCGTTTTCAATTCCGAGGGTGCGCAAAAGTGCCGAGCCGACTCCGCTCGGTACTCGGATTGGCTAAGTTCGGGTGTGTTTGGTTCTTGGGGACCCGAGCCTGAACATCTCTAGTGGTAAGTGTAGAAGTGCTGCTAAAGAAACGATGTGATTAGTTGATGGATCTATCGAGAGCTGATAGGCCCCTTTATACATACACCTAAATGACATAAATAATTCTATTGAATACAGTTGCACATATGATTTTCTTATTCGTGGTGACTAAATTCGTAACATATATCCATGGAAAGCCCTAGAACTTCCTATATAGTAGAAAAGGCTATCAGAACTGATGTGGCAAGTGTACAAGACCATACCACTGGGACAACTTTCCTATATCTGACAGAAAAGTTGGTTAAGGCAGGGATGTAGAGGTCTGGTACCTAGTGAAACAATGGTAACTGCGGACGTGCTGGCCACCTCTACTTGTAACAGGATTGCCTACGCCCAACTCTTCCAGGCATTTGGAGCTCTAGGCAGGTGCCTTGCCAAGAATTCAGAGAATTAATATAATATTATTATTGTTTATTTATATAGTACATATTACTCAGCGCATTACATAGACATTAGCTCTTTGCCCCACTGGAACTAGGGTCCATTTTCTCTGAAGCAAATAAACCTACCAGTATGTTTTTGGAGTGTGGGAGTAAACCAGATCACCTGGAGGAAAACCACATAAACAGAGAGAACAATTAAGCTCCACAGATAGAATAGATATCCAATGAATAGATAATTTAAAATGTTCTTTGTTTTTGTTTTTTTGGCATACTCACTATGGTTTTATATTTAGATGACAGGACCACTTCAACTTATCTTATGGCATAAGAAACCATCTCTTAGTTTGTATTTTAGTTAGGTAAATTAGTAGCAATTAAACCAAACACCCATTTCTCAATAAACAGTGTGACAATTTGCTATGCAATTCCTGAATGCAAAGCATCTGTGTAGAAAGCAACTCATTCCAGACACTTGTAAATGACCCGTGGAGCTCATGCTAATCTGCAGTGTTAACATACATGTATTGAGAAGGATTACTAGCCTGTAACAAGTGATAAATTCCTTGTCCACCCTTTTCTATAGTCTCAAAGAAATAATCTATCAGAGGCTTTGAAGGCAGAAGTGATGATGTGTAGACAAAGAAGAAGAGCATGAACAGGTCTTCACATGTACATTTAGGATTATAAACTGCTACTTGTAATTTACATTGTTTTAAAGTGGTTGTTTACATTAAAATGATCTACTTCAACTAAGGTGCCGGAATTCCAAATCAATCTATCTATATCATGCTATCTACCATAGGATATCTTCGAATCCAGATGTCAGCTTTTAAATTCCATAAATAATTTGCTGTATATTATGGGGCTCAATTGGAGTTGGCCACATTTGCTTTCCACACATATGTAAGAAAAGATGTATGCAAAAGTATGCTTACATGTGTGTGTTTTGTCAGACATATCTAAGATGCGTCTCGCTCAAGCACAGTAGTATTTACACCAGGGGGTATATGTATCAAGCTCAGATTTTATTCAGCGATTTCAAATCACCGCAAATCACGAGAGATAAATGTCGATTTGAGTCTCCAAGTCACCATATGTATTAAGCAGAAATTGTTAGTCTGATATTCAGGATCGCTGTTCATCTCTCGCGATTTGCAGCAATTTCAAACTCACCCGTGTTTAACAAACTCGCTCGTGTTTAGCTGAAAGTCGCAAGTTAAAAGACAATACTCATTACTGATTGGTTGTATGTTTTTAAGGCTAAACATGTGGGATTTTGACCTCACTAACATTATAAAATCAAGGTACTTCCTTATTTGAGTTGATAGCAGTTTCAGGAGTTTGAGAGAGAGTGGTGGTAAGTCAGGGAGAGTGTAGTTGTGTTTAATATTTATTTTTTGTTAAGTGTTTTTTGTCCTCTTCACTGTATTTCCCTTCATTGGTTTATGAGTGGATTTGTTTGTTGTTTTGTATTTCCCCTGTGTTGTCTTTATAAGTATATATATTTTTTATTTGTCTTTCTCCTGTGTGTTCTTTGTCTGTGAGGATGGTGATAGGAAGGAGAGGTGAGGAAGCTAGGGAGAGTGGGGATGAGAAGAGCGGAGTTAGGAGGTGAGGAGCGGCAGGAGGAAGAGACAGGCTCTTCTTCGGGCAAAACGAACTTTGGCTGCAATGTTCGTTTTACTTTTCCGAAGAAGTGTGCACTAATTCAAAACTTAGTTCCTATATATGAGTTCATTTTGGGCAGTCTAGCTGCCAAGACCAGTTTTGCCCCAAAAAAGCACTTGTGGACAGCATTGTGTGATGCTGTTAATGTGGTTGGCCCTATTAAACGCATCGTAGATAACTGCCACAAGCGCATCAGCGACATCAAGCGCAGGGTCAAGGAGAAGATGGCCGAGGAGAGGTGAGCGGCTGCAGGGATTGGAGGTGGGCCTGCTCTTGGGATGTCCTATTCAACTTATGAGGAGGAATGCAACTAGTTTATCTATATATAGAGCTTCTTGAATGAATTAACGTGAGGGACACGGACAGACATGTGTCACAACCTAAGGCTGGTGAGTAATGTATAATGGTGCAAATGTTTAGATTTTATATTAAATCAATTATCCTGCAGCATGTAAAAGTATGAATTTTCTGCACAATGCAAACAGAAGTCTGAACACTTTTTTTTTTTTTTTTAAACAAGTGTTTATTAACGGTCAAAAGAAAAAAGAATTAACAGTGCAAAGGATACATGTTATATCAAACAAAATATATTCAGTACATTCGATAGTGAAGTAGAAGTCTCCGTGCTTCAGAGATAAAATAGTACAGATTCAATGAAATAAAGACCGGCATTTTTATTTTTCAAAGAGAAGAAAAGAAAAGGAGAAGGAAGAGAAAGAGGAAGAAAAAAGAGAAGGTGAAAGGTGGAGAGGGAGAAGGGGAGGTGCGTGGGAGATCCCTCTTGAGTCAGAGGCAATGAAATGGGAGAGGAAAGGGTTACGTAAGGGTAGGGGGTATGATTAGGTAAAGGGGGAGCGGTATTGGAAGTGAGACATCTAGGGGTCCCAGACCTTGTTAAAAGATTTGGCCGTGTTTCGCATAATGCTAGTCATGTATTCCATCTTATACGTATGCCAAATCCTATTAGTTACAGCGGAGAATGAAGGGGGGGCAGCCTGCCTCCACCCTATGGCGATTTGACATGTGGCTGCTGAAATAATGTGACGAGCAAGTTTATTTTGGTGTCTAGTGGCCGAGGGGAAACCGAGGGGAAGAATAAAAAATTTAGGGTCGAAGGGTAAGGGGATTTGAATTAACATTTCTATCAATGCTTTAATTTCGCTCCAGAAGGGAATCAGTTTCGGCCAGTCCCACCATATATGTAAGAAAGAGCCCGCACCAGAGCATAGACGCCAACACCTGTCAGAAGAATCCGGTAGTATCTTTTGTAGCCGAGTAGGTACATAGTACCACCGGTATTGAGCCAGGGCACAGAGACAGGTAGCGGGCGGCTGCTGCGCCCCCTTGGGCTTGCGCCCTGGGCGACGGCACCGCCCGCACCTGCTTATTTACGGCACTGGGTGTGCAGATGGCCATCCACCAGCCATGACAAGGCTGCAGAGCCTGCAGCCAAGAGAGAAAAAAATCTAATAAAATATAGTTTGTTATTTAAAAACACAGACTGTGTTATTTATGTTATTTAAAATTTAGTTCGTTAATACATTTTCATTTATGCACGCTGTTAATGTTTAGTTGGGTAATCTGGGAAAACTTATATTGTTTTTATCATGCAATAATGCCTAAATGGTTATTTCAACACACATACATATACCCATAAAATAATGTACATGGTGTTTGCATATGATGTTCGTAATTATGTTGATTTGACAATAACAGGTACGAATTAAAAACAACGTTACTGGTAACTACACAATAATTACACTGACTTTTATACCAATCTCGCCTGAAAAATAAGTATGGATGATTCTCTATCACCTGGCTCCACCCCCTCTGTATTATGAACATCAGCTGCTAGAATGAGTTCACCTGGTTCATTACTGTATATTGCTGGTGTTAGTGGTACACTTTGGTTTAGGGACAAATTATGCAGCACACAGCACCACAACACCTTAGCTGTGGCATAGAGAAGCACACCACCAGATGTATCAAGGCACATGAATGTGGACTTCTAAAGGCCAAAAGTAAGTCCTATCACCCCTCTATGACAGAGGTGTCATAAACCAGGATTCACACCCATATCCAAAATCACTTCATCATCATCATCATCAACACGAGAAAATTCCATAGCGCTTTACAATTGGCTACAAATAAACATAAATACATGTAGATGTTGCAGGCGTAAACATCTATCCAGTGTCATAATTGGAGACCCAAAGGATACGGTGATATATTTGTAGATTTACATTTAGTTTGAAAATAAATATTTTTTTTCTGCACACTGGTATTAGCAAAGTTCATTGACCTTAATATGTTTAGATGAGCAAACTGGATAAACTTGTGATATTCTTTTGATCTTACAATTATGCTCAAGTTGGTATAGAAAATCATATACACATACCCTTGAAATGAGGTTATAGGTTTTTCCAACATATTCCTGTGCTTGTGATATTGATGTTGATGTTTATACTACAATAATAGATATAAAAAGGTTACTAGTAATTACTAAACAATAACACTTACTTAAAAACCATACTCACCTGAAAAATAAGATCATTTCTCTGACCTGCCCACCCCTCCTCTGTATTATCCACACCATCTGATGGAATAAGCTCACCTGCTTCATTACTGACTACTGCAGATGTTAGTGGTAAGTTTTGATTTAGGGACAAATTATGCAGCAGGCAGCATGACAACACGATATCAGCCACCTTATCTGGGGCATAGAGAAGCAATTATTTGTTGAAACAACCTCTTAAAAACAGCTAATACTCAAAAGAAAAAAAAAACCATACACAGCAGCCATCCCTCCGGCATTTCACCATGGCAAGGGAAGCCTGCAACAACACTCATGATTTTCATGTTTGCGTCACAGGCCACCTGCATATTAATAGAGTATGAATGGTGTCTGTTGGCATACACTTCTGCCCTTTGACAAGGTGGTCTCAGCCCAATGTGTGTGCAGTCTATAGCCCCCTCGACATTAGGGTATCCTGAGAGCCTATAGAAAGCTCCCTACAACTCATGCCATTCCGAATCCTGGTGGGGAAAGATATGTAGGTAGACAGCAGCTTTATAAGAGCACTTAACACTACATTTAAGTGCCTAGAAAAAGTTGCCTGGGTGAGCCCTACTACCTGGGAGCAAACTGACTGGAATGATCCAGTTGCAAAAAAATGTATGGCACACAGTAATGTATGCATCCCTGTTAAAGCATGTGTGCAGCAGGTTATTGTCTCTAAATCTAGTTGCAAAAGCTTGTGCAGATGTGCTCCGCTGCCGTGCTTTGGAAGAGGGTAAAGAAAGAAGAGAAGATGGAAGTCAGGAAGTTAGAGTAGATGGGAGAAAGAAGAAGAGAGAAGAGAAGTCTCAATTTACTAGGCTGTGGATCCGAGGCAAGTGAGTCCATTATCTTCTTTTCTGCAGGTCCTAGCAAAGGAAAGAAGACGTGGACGCTGACGGAAGTGGCAGGGAGCCCTTGTAAGGGCTAGGAGTTACTCTGCCAGGAGAAGATTTCAGCGAGTCAAGTGTCGAAGTCAGCAAATTGGATAAAGTAATTTCAATTAATATCGAGCAAACTTGATTGTCTTTGTCTGAAATTATGCGTAGAGCACGCTACAGCGTGGAAGGGCGTATCCAGCCGCAACACGTGGCAATAACAGTTTTTACACTTTTGTATACATTTGCACAAACACACACATTTGTAAATGGTACACATTAATCGTAGTCGCAACACATAGTTATTTATGTCAAAATATAGTAGTGTTTATATGTGATATTATAAGTTATATGCATATTAGAGATACATATAGTTCAGGTTAAAGGAAATGTGTCATGTCTGATATCATATTGATCCCCTTTACATCAGCAGCTGTCGGGTGCATTCAGCGAAGAGATCGCACATTGCATACTCTAGTTATTGATGTTAGGGAATAAACCTTTAATATGATACTGACCATAAAATGCTAATGGACTGGTTGTAATTGGAGTTATGGCGGTAGGAACAGAGCACATCCCCTGGAGAGATGACCCCCACCTTTGGATTCCTTAGATTGAACCAACCTATGATCTACAACCCCCTGGACCTTCCTTAAACCTGGACCAATAGAAGCAAGCCACATCATCTGCATTGTTTTACTGTATTTCTGTTTGCATATAAGCATGAGACTTTCATCCAGTGATCATACATTTTGTCCACAGACTTCAGGATTGAATGACTGTGCGCAGGATCCAGAGCACCTGCGATAAGTAACGGCTGTACTTATTATTATTTCGCTTGAATTATTCTGCTACATTTTGAGAATAAATATTTGTGCATTGGAAACACAAATCGAGATTCGACAATCGTTATTGGATAGCGACAAAACGTGCATAACACAAGAGAAGAAGATGCCGGAAGAAGCGGTCGCTGGAAAGAAGGCAGAAGACGCTGCGATCAAGTAACAGAAGAGAAATAGCCGGCGGGAAGCTCTTGCAAGGGCTAAGAGCGCCCCTGCTAAAAAGACAGCAGCTACCAAAGAGAAGCGGCACCGCCAGCTGGAGTGTCTGGAAGACCCGAAGGCACCATGCAGGTAAGTACCCTAGCCCTGTAGATCGGGCACAAGGCCCATGGGCACAGCTCGGGCACTAGGCCCATTGGTAAATTAGGAGGTCACAAGGCATTGGCCCAGTTGGTGTAGCTGGGCACTAGCCCATAGGTAGGGTCATTGGGCACTAGGCTTAAAACATTTATGGAGTTGAGGCACAAGGCCCCTAGGATAGGATTGGACACAAGGCCCCTAGGTAGCTTGGGCAGAGGCCCTTTAGTTAGGACACAAGGCCCTTTAGTTAGAATTGGGTATAAGGCCCATTAGGTAGAAACTTAGGGCACATGGTTCCTAGGTAGTTGAGGTGGCATAAGGCCCTTAATACATGGCCGCAAGGCCCTTGAGTATAGGGTGTGGGAGGGCGCAAGGCCCTGATTTAATAGAAAGGCTTTAGGCACTATTGTTAAAAGGGTACAGTAGGTCCCTGTTGGTTAGGGCAGTAGACCTTTATAGTTTATAGTAGGGCAATAAGCCCTTGTGGTTAGAAGAGCGTTAGACCCTTGGAAGTGAAAAGGTCATAAGGTCCGGGTAGTCTTTACAAGGGCACTCTCCCCTTGATATAGAGGTTCCTTGAGTAGTGTAGTGCAAGGCTAAGAGTGGCATATAAGACCCCTCTGAACAGTCTGAAAAGGTACCTAAAGTCCTGAGCCCCAAGACAAGGCGGGCTTAACAGCAAGGGTTCAGGCAGCGAGCGGAGGCCTGCGGAGTGGCTGAGTACCAGAGGACATGGGTGGCCCAGAACGAGTGAGCAGCAGCAGGATCGGTCCGCTCAGAGAGGAGAAGTGACCATTGGTGAGGTGGTCACTGGCAGGTAAATTACCAAACCGTTTGTTGTTCGTGTGCAAACTTGTCTCTCTCCTTAGTATCTGCCCCTGCAGGAACTAAAGATCATGCTCCAGCAATGGCGGACGCACTAGTGTGATCAGTTGTGAAGTGTGATTTCCGGATTGATGCGTAGAAGAGCCCGGTGTGTCTCATGGTTGTCCCTCTGGATCAGGTGAGTACCTGGAGTGTCGGCAAGGGGATTGTGTTTGTGTGACTTTGTCTCCCCTAGCACTCGCTACAAGCTTATAGAGCTGTTGAGCCTAAACATTTGTATAATGTCCTTCTCTGACAGGAAATTCAAACTTGCCCTGATATCACGTTGCATGCACAGCCTAAGAAGAGCCTGGTCCTGAGGATGTTCCTCTCTCCCTCTATTTGCTGATCCCATTAGCTCATTTTGCTCCAAAACACACAACAACAAATTTCCTAGATACTCCATTTTCCACCACCCTCAGATTAATGGCCATGTTGTGACCATTTTATAATCATCATCAGCTTGCATAGTCCAATGAATGATTTATTTGCTAATCAGGCCTATAAAATGCTGTGTCTTTTAGAGCTACATAAAGAAAACTAAAATGGTGACCCCATTTTAAAATATTGTAAAAAGTGTTTAAGTGTAAAGGGCCTAAGGGAAAGAGTGCCACATAGACGACAAACCCCTTTTTAACACTTCAAGAACTTACCCAATTCTGAGGGATCACTATGGAATACTTCCCTGTTTCCTATCCCTGAAGACCAGCAGCTAAACCTCCGTCAGATCACTCTACGTCTCCCTAAGGAAGAAACAGAGGTTAAGACTCGTGCATATCAGGAAGGACTGTCCGAGGCTATGGTAAGGAGTAGAGACATTCACTCAACCCTGCCTGCCGCCACCTCATTTTGTTCTGGCCAAGGGAGCAGGGCTACGGTTATTTGTGGCCGGAAACAGTTCTGCCCCAAATACTCTACTCACCCCTTGTTGAGGGCCTAATCAACAGTAGGAATCGAGAGCCATACTCACCAGGGCACTCCAACTTCCAGTCCCTGCTCTCCTCCTCCACTTCGTCACCTGTGGAAGACAGAATACAACACGGCCTCCCTCTACTCTACAGGTGAGGCTAGAATGTACCACCCACACAACTGGCACTAGCTAACTACAGGCGCCCTGACCCTACAAAAACTAATGGTTGGGTAATACAACTTTGCTAAGTACTGGGTGTGGTGTACTCCCTAAACCTCCTCCCTCTGCCTATGGGGAACACCAGCCGCTGTTCGCCTTCTACTCCGGTGCTGACCCTAACCCTCACCCAGGTCGTACAGAGAAGACTGTCTTCTCACTATGGGGTCACTTTCAGAATCCCAAGGACCAGTTGCCACTTGCCCGACCGGGGCTCACTGGAGCAACGCGCCATCGGGGTGGTGGCTTCCACTCTGTACCGACAGTGGCCACTGCGGGAACTCGAGTCGGTCACGTTCACCCGAGTGGAAACACCACCCCAATCTGGTACCTTCAGGGACCTTGCCGGAACTCAGACTGGGACACCCAATTGGAACCACGGGACGCACCCCTGGAACTCAAAAGGGCTGTGCTGCACTTCCAGTGAGGTGCCCAATCACTGCCTCAGGAATCCGACGTAACCCCAGGGACCTACAGGACGGGAAGACTACCGTGTGTCCTATCCTAACTGCGTGTGTGTGCTCTAACTAACCCCATATCCCCACAGACACAGTGAATTACAGGAGTACAGTAAGGAAACAAGCGTCTACCTTTAATGAGTGCCTGACGTCTTGCACCTGGAAAGAAATGTACACAGCACAAACAAACACAATACACAATGCTATATTACCACACAAGTTCAATAACACGTTGCCACTGTATATGGTAGACTGAGAATGGAAGGACTTGCCTCTAGTAACTAACCAGCCGATTATGCAGAACGTTAAAGGGAGCCTTCTGCTCATCTGTTGCCTCAGGTTTATTGACTGAGATTACTCTACAGTCTCACGCTACACCTCTGGGTCTTGCGCCCTGTTCTAACTCAGGGCTCTTTTGCCCACTCTAACTACAGGGCCTTGGGCCCTCTTTATTGGGCCTTTTGCCCTCTCTAACTATGGTCTTTAAGCCCAGCTCTCCGCCCAACGTCTTCCTCTCTTGCTCTCCCCCGTCGAACTCAAGCTTAGATAGGCGGCGGTGCATTGACACCAGGTCGCATCGATGGGACGCCGTGTGATGACCCGGCGAGCCCTGATCGCCGTGCCACTAAACATTCAAACGGCTGGGAGGTGAGCCCTGATTGGCTCACCGACCTGGCCGAACAGGAAACAGCGCCACCTCTGCAGGGACGGAGGAAACCTATCTGAGCTCATCCCGCAGGTAAATCCTCCACAGGCCCACTGTTGATGAAATAGTAATCCCCTGCACTGTAAAAAAAAATACAATGTAAAAACTTGCATATGTGTTTGAAAATTTTGATCACTTATATATTATGAAATAAAATAGTCCCCGTAAGAAAACACATGATTAGTTTACCCTCTAAATGGCAAAAAAGTTTTATTGCAATTTCCATTGTGCCTACTGTTAGGTTGACATTGGTCAGCAGGGGAGGGCTACAAAATAGTGACACTTGAATGGCCCACACCAATATAACAGACACTAAAATTACTTTTAAACAAGAAACTAACTACAGCCGCAGGGCCTGGCGGCTAATATTAAAATCTGAAGAATGTAAAAAAAAACAAAAAAATTGCATAGAGTTCCCTTCTAAGCATTATTAACTATAGTGAAAGATTATAAAATGGGGTCTTCCTGAACAGAAGATTAGAGTATATTTTCAAGCATGGACTATTTGGATCTACAATTTATTTGGACATCTTCATGGACCTTATTAGGAATTAAAATTAATTTAGACATGAATTGCAAGCCATTTTGGATTAAAAGCTGCTGACAACAGTTGAAGAAATCTGATTGGTGAGTATTTGGGCTTTTATTATTTTTAACAAATAGATGTGGTAATGAAGAGGGTGTTTTGTGTATTTTTGGGGGTTTTATTATTTTTATTAAAATTATGTGGGTTGTATCAGAGTGTTGTGGATTATTTTAAATTTTTCTTTGTGGACCTACAGGACAAAGCAAGGCATGGGTGTCAGGGCATGTTGGCACTTCTGGTTCTCCAAGTACCAGCATGCCCTAGCTGCCATGGGTATGCTGGTGCTTGTAGTTCTACAAGCACCCGCATGCCCAGACTGTTAATGGTGTTTATTTTTTCACATTACTTTGCTATTCGTTATTTACCCTACACCCACCGCCCAGGGGTGTAGGAAGAGTCCTAGTGCTTTCAGCACTGGGCTGGGTGTTCCTAGAGGGGGCCCGCATGTTTTTTTTTTGTGGACTCCACTCTCTAGGGAATCTAGCCCAGTGCTGAACAGCCTGTGGTTGGTTGTCATTATGGCAGGGGAATCCCAGCCACGTGTCCCTTAGTGCCACCTACCCCAGAGCTGGTTTGCCTAGTGCTGGTTGCATGGAAATCAGAGGGACCCCACGCAATTTTTTTCCCAATTTTCGTGCAACATTTTATTTATTTTATTTAATAAATTTTATTTAATTTATTGGTGGGGCCTATTAAATTAAGATGGGGTGACAGAACCTTTAATTTAATGCTGGGGTGGTTTGGGGCTATTAATTGAATGTGGTGCTGAGTTTGGGGAGTAGGGCTATTTGTGAAATGTGAATATTAATTATTTAATGAATTAATTATTTAATGCTAGTTATATTAAACGTAAATGCTATTAATTTATTGCTGGGGCTGTTTGGAGGGAGGGAAATAGGTTTCTTTATTAAATTGGAACACTATTACTTTTATTTAAGGGCTGGCAGGAGGGAAATAGATCTTCAACATTCCAGGATCCAGACAAGCAGCAACTGACCTTAAGAAACCAGCAGCCACAGGTGGTGAAAGTGACCACAACAGGTAGGAGAGAGCAGTACAGTCTGCCAACTGTCCTGAATATGGTGGGGAAGTCCTGAATTTGGGTGACTGTCTTGCTTAGTCAGGGATTTGGTCCAACTTTGGTCCCTCATCTCTTCCCAGTCCTCTAACCCCCGCCGCCTCTTCGCCACCTTCAGCACTCTCCTGGCCTCCTCCCCTCCCCCCACCCCCTCCTCCCTGACTGCCTCCGACTTCGCCTCCTTTTTCTCCTCTAAAATTGAGGCCATTTGACTTGAAATCTCCTCCTCCACTCTCTCTTCTACCCCTCCCACTCTTCCGTCCTCCCCCCTAAACACCTACCCCTCCACTCCTTTCGCCCCACCACGGGCGAGGAAGTCCACTCTCTCATTTCTTCCTCCCCCCCTACTACCTGTCCCCTGGATCCCATCCCCTCCCACCTTCTTCGCTCCCTTTCCCCCACCACCTGCTCCCACCTCGCTCACCTCTTTAATCTCTCCCTCTCCTCCGGCATCTTCCCCTCCTCCTTCAAATATGCTCTTGTATCCCCCATTCTTAAGAAGCCTAATCTCGACCCCACTTCTCTCTCAAACTATCGTCCCATATCTCTTCTCCCCTTTGCCTCCAAAATTCTCGAGAGGCTCGTCTGCAGCCGTCTCACCTCCTACCTTTCTGAACACTCCCTCCTTGATCCTCTCCAGTCTGGTTTCCGCCCCCTTCACTCCACTGAAACTGCCCTGGCTAAAGTCACCAATGACCTCCTCTCTGCTAAAGCCAGGGGCCACTTCTCCCTTCTCATCCTCCTTGACCTCTCTGCAGCCTTCGACACCGTTGACCACCCCCTCCTCCTCCACACCCTCCAGTCTCTCGGCCTCTCTGGCCCTGTCCTGTCCTGGTTCACCTCTTACCTTGCTGACCGATCCTTCTCTGTCACCACCACGGAGTCTCTCTCCCCCCCCGTCCACCCTTCCAGTCGGGGTCCCCCAGGGCTCTGTTCTGGGCCCCTTACTCTTCTCTCTATACACCTCCTCCCTGGGTGAACTCATCAGCTCCTTCGGCTTCAACTACCACCTTTACGCTGACGACATTCAACTATACCTCTCCTCTCCTGATCTCTCTCCCTCCCTTCTCTCTAGGGTGTCCGCCTGCCTCTCTGCCATCTCCTCCTGGATGTCCTCTCGATTCCTCAAACTCCTCCCCCCCATGCCTCATCCCCAGTCGACATCTCCATCACTGTCGAGAACTCGTCTATCTCCTCTGTCCCCCAACTTTGCTGCCTTGGTGTCACCCTTGACTCCTCTCTCTCCTTTGGCCCCCATATCCTCTCTCTTGCTAAATCCTGCCGCTTCCAGCTGCGTAACATCGCTCGCATCCGGCCCTTCCTCTTCCAATATGCCACCAAATGCCTTATTCACTCTCTGATCATCTCCCGCTTGGATTACTGCAACCTCCTCCTTACTGGCCTTCCCCTCTCTCATCTCGCTCCCCTTCGATCCGTACTTAATGCAGCCGCTAGGCTTATCTTCCTTTCTCGCCACTCCTCTTCTGTCTCCCCCCTTTACCAATCCCTCCACTGGCTCCCCTTCCCCTACAGAACTCTGTTCAAGCTCCTCACTCTTACATACAAGGCCCTCGCCAACGCCACTGCACCCTACATCTCCACACTCCTATCTATTCACGCTCCATCCCGTCCTCTCCGATCTGCCAACGACCGTCGCCTATCTTCCCCCCTCATCACCTCCTCCCACGCGTGTATCCAAGACATTGCCCGCGCTGCCCCCCTCCACTGGAACAAGCTTCCTCCTTCCATCAGAACTTCCCCTAACCTGTCCAGTTTCAAACGGGCTTTAAAAACTCACCTTTTTCTTAAAGCCTTCCAGTCTCCCACCTAACTACCTACCTTAGCCTCTCCCCCTTCTTTCCCCTTCCCTGCCTCCGTCCCTCTACTCTCCCTCTCTCCCCTGCGTTTCTCTGTCTGTCCACCCCTCCCCTTAGATTGTACGCTCCTCTGAGCAGGGCCATCTCTCCTCCTGTTTCCACCACTTCTAACTCTGCTCTCCAGCTACTATGCCCTCCTCCTCGAGGGCCCTCCTCCCCCCTCTGGGGGTCTCCCTGTCTTCCGTGCCCTCCTTTTGGGCCCCGTCATTTGCGGATACTCCCCCCGCCATCACTAGCTGTGCATTGAGCTTACTGAGTTACTGTGCTTTATGTTTACTGTACTGTGCTGTCTCACCTTGTATTGTAATTCGTTTTTGTCCCTGTATGGCGCCATGGACACCTTGTGGTGCCCTATAAATAAAAAATAATAATAATAATAATAATAATAACTACAAGGAGAGTTGGAAGGTATGTCCCGCTTCACACTGTACTACTTGTGAAGGAAGAGCTGTGTTCAACTAACAGTAGTGCACACAGCATTGCCTGTGTATTTGTCTAAAATGTATCTAAAATGATAACCCCCTTTCCTGTCTTAAGTGTCCCAGGCCTTATTTCAGCTCTGTTGATACTTAGTAGTTCTTGCATTGATTCCATTGTCTGCCTTATACCTTGCACTAGTCCCATTCTCAGATCATTTTGTAGAACATACGGCCAGCCCCCATTGCACTGACAATATCATTAATCCTTACTCCTTTGCACTTACTATATCACCAGCAAAGCCATTGTCTGCCGACTCTTCCTGCACTGTTATTATTTCAAACCATCACCAATTACTGGGCACATTTAGGGCTCATACAGAATTGTTATAAAAGAAATGTTTTCTTGCAGATACTTTCAAAATTTCACCTTTATGGTGATCGCACTGGATAGCCATTTATTATAAGGATTATTTTTAATGCTTTTTTTAAAAAAACACACCGTACACATATTCATATATTATATAGAGAGAGATTTGACTGGTAGTTTGCATCTCAGGACATCAGGGAAAGATGGAACAATGGGGTGAGGTGCTCATATGCTGCTCTGACAGACTGATCATATACAATTGTGCCAACGTGTTTCGTAATAGTTAAACTTATTAAACAAATTCATATTTGTTTTTATGAAGGGAATTTTGGAAGGATGTGTTAGTAGGCAACAAAACAAGTTTAAGCACAGAGGTATAAACCAGTCGCAGATCATCCAAAAGGATTCATGTATTTTTATAGCACAGGATTGGCAGCTTTTTCCCTGCATTGCCTTAGAGATGACCATCTGTGTCTTAAGTAGAGATGGGCACTGACCCCTGTGTTTTGGTTTTGGTTTTGGATCTGGATTACCTTCGTGTTTTGGTTTTGGTTTTGCCAAAACCGCCCTTGCGTGTTTTGGTTTTGTTTGGTTTTGTTTTGCAATTTGTTAAAAAAATATATTTTTTGGGGCTAAAACAACTTAATTTAGGTATTATTTTGTACCTAAATTATTATTAACCTCACTAAAACTAATTTCTATTCAATTTTGACCAACTCATAGGTCACAATATGATTTTCATACACTTTCAAAGAAAAATTGCTGCAGTTCTTGCCAGTGATAAGAAAAAGGCCATTGTCATGGCTGGGCATAAGCCCAAAAATCCACCTCTTAAGTGTGGAATTATTTTTACACAAATCCTGACAACAGTTGTCTAGCTATTTGTAGCGTTTTTAAAGCCACACTCAGTAGAGGTAGGGTCCATGTTACGTCACTTTTCAGCGAGTTCATGGAAAGCTGTTGGGAAAATCAGAAACTTAGGTTAAAAAAAATAACAACAAGCAGTTCACCATCATCTGCCTCCCTTCTCTCATCTACATCCCAGCACCTGCAATCTACACTCCCAACACCTTCCTCATCGATATCCCCAGAAGCAACAATTGACAATTAAACATTCCTTTGCAAGAGGAAGCAAGTATGAAACCTGTCACCCAGTCGCAAAGTGGATCACAAACTCCCCTGGGTACTATGCTAGTATTAGATCTGCGTCCAATGTCCACTATTAATACAGTTGGTTTAAGACATTTAATTGAGGTCTTCTGTCCCAGTTAGCAAATGTCATCACTATACCATTTTACTAAAAAAGCTACTACTCACCTGTCCTGGAAGGTTCCTAAAAATGTAATTATTGGGCTACAAAAAGGCATTTTACCTACTGTACACTTAACCACAGATATGTGGACAAGCGGAACTGGCCAAACTAAAGATCATATGACTGTGACAGCCCACTGGGTTGGTCATTCGCCTTCACTAACAGGGACAGCAGCAGCATGTACCCAAGTATGTCACATTTTTCAGATGTAGGCTACTCTGTGTATTAGCGTCTTCACTAAGAGGCATACAGCTGACAATCTGTTACAAAAACTAAGGGATGTCATTGAAACATGGCTAATCCTGCTTGGACTCTCATGAGGATATGTCATTTCTGATAACGACACCAATATTGTTCAAGCATTACAGCGGGGTGGAATTCCATCACATTTCCTGTTTTGCTCAGACAATCAACTTGGTGTTACAGAACTTTTAAAAAATGACATGCAGGAGATGCTGTTTGTGTCCTAAAAAATTTAGCGTCAATTTCTGGTTTCTGCAACAGCATGTAGGGGAATGCAGCAGCTGCAAGAAGACTAGCATTTGAGGGGAATGTACTTTAGTCCAGCGAAGTAGTCACCTGTGAAGAGAGTGCAGACACGGTTAGCTTGAGTCAAGTGATTGCCTTAATAATACATTTTCACAAGGAGCTACAGAAATTTAATGTATGAAATAAAAGAAAGTAAATGTCCTAAATATATTTTAATTGTAAATACTTAATTTGCTTTGCCAGGATCCAAGAGCTATCAACATCTTGTAATGACGTCTTCTCCTTCAGTTTCTGTGGCAACTGCTTGTTGGAAAAAAATTTGCTTTCCCAAGACACCTAGTGGTGATGCAGATGAGTTATGGTACAATAAAATGTAACTGCAGATTTAGATGTCAAACTGTTGTGGTCTGCCACCTGTGTCATCCCTGCTTGTGTTTGGAAAGTGCAAATTGGTGCCAGAACCTCACGTGCCAGAACTGCTGCCACTGGTGCCACACTGCTGCGACTGGTGCAGGACTTACACAATCAACCGCATCCACATCAGCACACTCGTCGGCTACCCAAATCTCCCCCTCATCCTCTTCTAATTCAAACATGTCATCCTCACTTGGTGTATCACCGGCTACACTCGGGCTGTTCAGGCACACATCATCAGAAATGCTGAAAGGGCCCTTCTTTATGGGTACACTATCAGAATGGTCACAATTACACATACCACTCGTGGATGGACTCTCCTCAGGGATTGGTGTCATTTCTGATTCTGAGCATACATTTTCCTCTAATACCTTACTGTTTTCTTGCAGGTCGACTTTCACACGTAACAGTACTTGTGCACCACTTTTGGACTCAAAATTACTTTGAGTAATTGCATGGGTCTTGATTGCTCATGAGTGACCTTACAAGAAGAAGGCTCAGTAGCATTTTTAGATCTGGCAGTAATAGAGAAAGGCGAAGGCTTCATTCTTTCTTTGCCACTGCTTGTGTAGAATGGCATGTTGGCAAAAAAAAAATTCTCGCCATTTAACTTTTCATCATTTACAGCTCTTTTTCTCTTCAACACGGTTACATTGTTTATTTTTTTTTTGTTTTTTCCCTGACTTAAAAAGCCTATGTACTTTTACATAGGCTTTACCAGATGATGTACTGGGAACACTACCATCAGGACTGGTGCCAGCACCTGCTTGCTGATCCTGCTCATATGTGGACGGCTTTGAATCCATTTTAATGAGCCCAAAGTACTTGTACTGCAAAATATTAAATAGATAGTGCTGCTAGATAAGACATTCAACACCAGAAAAATTGTGATTCCACACTGGGGAATATGGGTCACCCCAAAGCACTTGTAGTGCAAAATAGTAAATAGATAGTGCTGCTAGATAAGACTTTCTGCAGCCAGAAAATAGTTTCTGGAGGAGGGAATAGGACACTCCAAACTGTTGGTAATGCTTGGAAAAATGCCTCCTCTATCCTCCTCTCTTCCTGCTATAACAATTGCTAGAAGAATTGCTAGAAGAATTTCAAGAATAATTGTAAGAATAATGTATAGAACAATTGCTCTCTCCCTGCTCTAATGCTGCCTGTGACCTAACCCTGCTCTCTCCCTTTGTGAAATGGTGATGGATTGCTGTGGAGGCAGGTATTTATGGATTTCAAATATCGCGAGAACCGAGCTCCGAGATCCGACGACGTCACGATGATGTTTTGCCTCAATTTCGATTCTGAATTGGCACCAGCCTGCTTGGCTAGGTACTCGGATAGGTGAAGTTCAGGCGGGTTCGGTTCTCGGGGAACCAAGCCCGCCCATCTCTAGTCTTAAGTCATCACATCCAGGTTTTCCTGAATGTTACTACAACCAAATTCCAGTAGTTCTAAATCCTACCTACTTTTGTGTTGGCCCTGCCTACAGTTGACTTGGTCCCACCCACATGAGGCCACTTCAAGACTTTTTCCAGGGCCACTTTAAGTTCACAATCCGCCCCTAATTACAATTATAAGTTTCTGCAATTAAAGCAAATTAATAATTAAGTGCTCTCAAGCATGTGTCTAGTCATATGTTTTCAATTGACTGACAGAACCCTACAGTAATCAGCATTTTTGGCATATCACATATTAGTTATCAGTACCTGATGAAACGTACAAGGATGATAATACACTATATGGCTTTGTGGCTGCCTCTGGAACCAGCCACCTTCATGCTGTCACGCATCATATGATCTGTTCCTCTCTCGCTCCCTTTCCCTCTGTGTGTGGCCACTTCTTCCTTTGTGAGCCCGCCTCCTCCTATTTCCTTCTAACATGTCACATGGAACGCGCATAATTTTGCTCTTTTTTTCCCTACATTATTATTAACCTCAATAACACTAATTTCAAGTAATTTGTAGTCAATTTTGACCATCTCACAGGACACAATTATTTTCATACACTTTCAAACAAAAACTGCAGCGACCTGGCTGGATGCTAAGCGACAGAGCAGTAACCCAAACACACGGCAGTTCATAGCACATCTAGGAAAAATTGCCACACAGCAGTGGCAGAAAAGTAAGATATTGAAAAGGACATGTACAGTTTAACAAAGCAAGTACTCCAGCAACAAGCAGTGCCACTTTTGTGGCTGAAGTGCTTGGTTTGTTTGTGCCCCCTACAAAACAAGCTAACAATGATCTTAAGGCACCTAAACAAACAGTTCTGATAATGAACTCTACTGTGGCAAGTCATGCACCAGTGGAAGCAGTTCTTGCCAGTGATAAGAAGAAGGCTATTGTAATGCCTGGGCATAAGACCAAAAAATCCACCTCTTATGTCTGGAATTATTTTTACACAAATCCTGACAACAGTTGTCTAGCCATTTGTAGCATTGCAAAGCCACAGTCAGTAGAGGTAGGGATCTTAACCGCGAGTTCATGGAAAGCTTTTGTGAAAATCAGAAACGTATGCAAAAACATAACAACAAGCAGTCCGGCATCAGCTACCTCCCTTTTCTCAGCTAGATCCCAGCACCTGCAATCTACACCCACAGCACCTTTATCATCAATATCCTCACAAGTAATCGGATTTAGTACTGCATCCAGGTTTCTAAGACGAGATTACTCCTCCCCTATCCAAGACTCCTTAGAAGAATCCTTGAGCATTAGGCCCACTGGTGCTGCTCCTGCTGCTGGGGTGGATCTTCAACCCAGAAGCAGACCAAGAAGAAGACTATTAGTAGTGTACAACAATTGACTGTTAAACAGTCCTTTGCAAGAGGAAGCAGGTATGAGAGCTGTCACCCAGTCGCAAAGTGGATCACAGACGCTACCAGAAGGTTTGTAAAAATGTAATTATGGGGCTACAAAATGCCATTCTACCCACTGTACGCTACCAAAGATATGTGGACAAGTGGAACTGGGCAAACTAAAGATTATATGATTGTGACAGCCCACTGGGTTGGTGATTCGCCTTCACCAGCAGGAACAGCAGCAGCATGTACCCAAGAATGTCACATTTTTCAGAGGCAGGGTACTCTGTGTATCATCTGCTTCACTAAGAGGCAAATTATTATTATTATCGTAGATTTGTAAGGCACCACAGTGCTCCACATCGCCGTACAGTAGGGAGGACAAGGACATACATAAAACAGGACATACGTACAACAACAGGCAAGGCAGACAAAATGAATGGAGACATGAAAACAAAGGGTATGGAGGACCCTGCTCATTAGAGAGCTTAAATTCTAAAGGAAGATGGCACAGCTGAAACAAGAGGAGCGAGTGTGGCTCAGAGTGGAGATTGGAATAGTTGTGAGGAATAGTGTTATCGAGGATAAGGTCACCTCTAAAAAAGAGATGGGTTTTCAAAAAGCATCTAAAGCCTTGAAGGCTGTGGGAAAGTCTGATTAAGCGTAGTAGAGTGTCACGAATCAGAGTAGTAATACAGCTGAGGAGTCATGGATAGGTGGAGAAAACAAACAATGTTTATTGCTGGTGAACAGTTGATGAGATAATATCTTGCAGAGTTTACCAGATATACAGCTGATGCAGGTAAATAGGAGGTGAGGTAATATTCCAGACAGCATGCACAGGGAAATACACGGATAGGTCCCAGGTACAAATAAGGAACAGGTCAGCAGATAGTTCCCAATGCAGCATACAATCACAGGAGCAGGGTAGGAGACAGAATCACAAGGTGGAACCACAGGATATGACATCAGGATGACAACAATAACCAGCAATGTGAGCTGGGGGAAACAGGTTTAAATGGACCACACCCAGGTGCATAGAATGATTGGTGAACAGGAGGGTTAACCCCTAATGCACACAATAGCAGCACCTCTGGTGAGTGGAGGTACTGCCAATACAAAACAATAATAGGACAAAAAGGCAGGAGCTGCCATGCAAAGCAGCATGTAGCACATAAGCTGAGGGCAGATCGTGACAGTATCCCCTCCCTTAAGGGCGGATTCCAGACGCCCAATTATCAAAAATGTCTGAATTCATCGGAATCATAATCCAGAATTGGGGGCCCGGCAGAAAAGTCCTCGTCCAAGGGCGGAAAGGCAAAGGAGACCATGCCAGTTGCCAGTTCAAGAACTGCAGAACCTCCTCTTCTCTTACGTCCTCCTCTCTTACGGGACTTTCTCGGAATTGGGGCCTGAGCCAACTGAGTGGAGCACAAAGATATCTCTTGGCCAGGTGAGATGGGTGGACCTGCTGACAATACAGAGGCCCCGTAACAAGGCATAGCGGGAGGTGTTGGTGAAAACTTGTTGATCACTGCCTCAACAAATAGTTGTAAGTCAGAAAGAATGGGGTGATCAGACTCAACAAAAGGGTTTGCCCATTCCATAGCCTCTCCTCTAAAATGTGTTAACAAAAACAAAACTTGCCTCTTTGGGTCACTGGCAAGGCTAGGTACTGAGGGGAAATAAGAAGCACAAAACCTTAGTAGAGCACTAAATTGAGAAAGGTGCCCCTCAAAGGTAGATGACAGCTCACACTTGGCACCCTTGGCAACGGATGGTTCGGACTTGGCAGCAGGCTTGACAGGAGGCCCGGACTGGGTGGCAGGCTTGACAGCAGGCCCGGACTGGGCGGCAGACTTGGGAGCAGGCCCGGACTGGGCGGCAGACTTGGGAGCAGGCCCGGACTGGGCGGCAGACTTGGGAGCAGGCCCGGACTGGGCGGCAGACTTGGGAGCAGGCCCGGACTGGGCGGCAGACTTGGGAGCAGGCCCGGACTGGGCGGCAGACTTGGGAGCAGGCCCGGACTGGGCGGCAGACTTGGGAGCAGGCCCGGACTGGGCGGCAGACTTGGGAGCAGGCCCGGACTGGGCGGCAGACTTGGGAGCAGGCCCGGACTGGGCGGCAGACTTGGGAGCAGGCCCGGACTGGGCAGAAGGCTTGCCAGGGACAGCGCTTTGAGAAGCCTGAGGGCAGACAGCGCTTTGAGAAGCCTGAGGGCAGACAGCACTTTGAGAAGCCTGAGGGCAGACAGCACTTTGAGAAGCCTGAGGGCAGACAGCACTTTGAGAAGCCTGAGGACAGACAGCACTTTGAGAAGCCTGAGGGCAGACAGCACTTTGAGAAGCCTGAGGGCAGACAGCACTTTGAGAAGCCTGAGGGCAGACAGCACTTTGAGAAGCCTGAGGGCAGACAGCACCAAGTGGTAACTCGGGCTGAACCGCATGGACTGGCAACTCGGGCTGGACCGCATGGACTGGCAACTCGGGCTGGACCGCATGGACTGGCAACTCGGGCTGGACCGCATGGACTGGCAACTCGGGCTGGACCGCATGGACTGGCAACTCGGGCTGGACCGCATGGACTGGCAACTCGGGCTGGACCGCATGGACTGGCAACTCGGGCTGGACCGCATGGACTGGCAACTCGGGCTGGACCGCATGGACTGGCAACTCGGGCTGGAGGGACAGAACCCCCTCTGGAGCAGACTGTAAGAGCAGCGCCCCCTCTGGAACAGTCGATAAGGGCAGCGCCCCCTCTGGAGCAGACTGTAAGAGCAGCGCCCCCTCTGGAGCAGACTGTAAGAGCAGCGCCCCCTCTGGAGCAGACTGGAAGGGCAGCGCCCCCTCTGGAGCAGACTGGAAGGGCAGCGCCCCCTCTGGAGCAGACTGGAAGGGCAGCGCCCCCTCTGGAGCAGACTGGAAGGGCAGCGCCCCCTCTGGAGCAGACTGGAAGGGCAGCGCCCCCTCTGGAGCAGACTGGAAGGGCAGCGCCCCCTCTGGAGCAGACTGGAAGGGCAGCGCCCCCTCTGGAGCAGACTGGAAGGGCAGCGCCCCCTCTGGAGCAGACTGGAAGGGCAGCGCCCCCTCTGGAGCAGACTGGAAGGGCAGCGCCCCCTCTGGAGCAGACTGGAAGGGCAGCGCCCCCTCTGGAGCAGACTGGAGCTCAGGAACAGAGACAGCGGCTGAAGACTCGGAACCGGACACAGTGGCAGGAGACTCGGAACCGGACACAGTGGCAGGAGACTCGGAACCGGACACAGTGGCAGGAGACTCGGAACCGGACACAGTGGCAGGAGACTCGGAACCGGACACAGTGGCAGGAGACTCGGAACCGGACACAGTGGCAGGAGACTCGGAACCGGACACAGTGGCAGGAGACTCGGAACCGGACACAGTGGCAGGAGACTCGGAACCGGACACAGTGGCAGGAGACTCGGAACCGGACACAGTGGCAGCAGGCTCCAAGCTGGAGGCAGATGATGTGACCTCGGCACAGGAGACAGAGGCTGGCACCTCGGCACAGGAGACAGAGGCTGGCACCTCGGCACAGGAGACAGAGGCTGGCACCTCGGCACAGGAGACAGAGGCTGGCACCTCGGCACAGGAGACAGAGGCTGGCACCTCGGCACAGGAGACAGAGGGAATGGGTGCCTCAGGACAGGTGGCTGGAGCTGGCAGATGGGGTCTCTTCGCAGAGAACAGGGATGCTGGAGCATAAACAGATTTGGAGTGCCAAGAGGAAACAACAGGAGATGGTTCAGTAAGCTGACGTGGTCTACGGACAGGACAGTCCTGCAAGAAATGTGCATTGCTGGCACAGTAGAGACACAGTTTGTTGGTTACTCTGCGCTGTCGCTCCACTTCGGTCAGATGGGGGCGTGGCCCACTTGTGAACCGGGCATTAGTTAAACTGCAGTTGTGAGTTAAATGCAAATTTGACATGGTATTATTGCAAGGTGTTGGCGGCACGGATTCAGCAGCAGACAGAGTTGGCTGGGTCAAATCAACAGCATTAGATTTCAGTGAAACCGTCTCTGATAGTCTCCTGAGTGGGTCCAAAAGCAAAGCGGAAAATCCGGCCAGCTGGGAGCGCAACAATATAATGTCCATTTGTAAGGTCTGTAGCAGGGGTAATTCCATGATTGGTAAAACAGACATGTTGCAAAAGACAAATGAAAACTTGACTGCAGCAAAAAAAGGTCCCAGAACAAAACAAAACTTTCACCTGACTCCAAAGCTGTTTTTTGGGCTGGTTATACTGTCACGAATCAGAGTAGTAATACAGCTGAGGAGTCATGGATAGGTGGAGAAAACAAACAATGTTTATTGCTGGTGAACAGTTGATGAGATAATATCTTGCAGAGTTTACCAGATATACAGCTGATGCAGGTAAATAGGAGGTGAGGTAATATTCCAGACAGCATGCACAGGGAAATACACGGATAGGTCCCAGGTACAAATAAGGAACAGGTCAGCAGATAGTTCCCAATGCAGCATACAATCACAGGAGCAGGGTAGGAGACAGAATCACAAGGTGGAACCACAGGATATGACATCAGGATGACAACAATAACCAGCAATGTGAGCTGGGGGAAACAGGTTTAAATGGACCACACCCAGGTGCATAGAATGATTGGTGAACAGGAGGGTTAACCCCTAATGCACACAATAGCAGCACCTCTGGTGAGTGGAGGTACTGCCAATACAAAACAATAATAGGACAAAAAGGCAGGAGCTGCCATGCAAAGCAGCATGTAGCACATAAGCTGAGGGCAGATCGTGACATAGAGAAATCCATAAGTGGGGAGCAGCATGGGACAAGATTTGAAGGCGGGAGTGAGAGGTGGTTATCAGAGACGAGACAAGGCGCAGGTCAGAGGTAATACCACTGACAACCTGTTTGAAAAACTAAGGGATGTCATTGCAACATGACTTATCCTGCTTGAACTCTCCTGAGGATATGTGAGCTTTGATAATGCCACCAATATTGTTAGAGCATTACAGCAGGGGAAGGGGCCGGGGGGGTTCCATCACCACATTCCCTGTTTTGCTCACACAATCAACTTGGTGGTACAGAACTTTTTAAAAAATCGCAATGACATGCAGGAGATGCTGTCTGTGTCCTGAAATATTTAGGGTCATTTTCGGGATTCTGCAACAGCATGTAGGAGAATGCAGCAGCTACAAGAAGAATAGAATTTAGGGGGAATGTACTTTAGTCCAACGCAGTGTAAAATACTTTCCGTGTTGTGCATGGTGCTGAAACCACTCGAAGTATTCACCTGTGAAGAGAGTGCAGACACTGTTAGCTTGAGTCAAGTGATTCCTCTAATTAGACTTTTGGAAAAGCAGCAAGAGAAATTGAAGGAGGAATTGAAACAAAGCAATTCCGCTAATTATGTTGGACTTGTAGATTAAGTACTTTATTTGCTTCGCCAGGATCCAAGAGTTAGCAACATCTTGAAATCGGATCATTACATTTTTACTTCTGTTCTTGATCCTAGGTTTAAGAGCTATGTCTTCTCTTTCTTTGCAACTGACCCAGATCTCAAGAGATGCAAAGAGCTGCTGGCCAGTAAGCTGACAGCTCAAGTGGTAACTGACACAATGACATCTCCTCCTTCAGTTTCTCTTGAAACTGCTGCTAGGAAAAAACTTAGCTTTCCCAAGACACCCAGTGGTGATGCAGATGAGTCTGCATAACATTTTGCATTTGGTCTGATGTAAAAGAATTGGCCAAAAATCGTGACAGCTCTTCCGTAAAATGAACTACAAATTCCATGAGGAAGGCAATTACCGGCAATTACATCAAAGTACACATACTTCTGTGATGGTGGATTCCAGTGGGGATGAATTAGTATTGTTTGAGAATGATGTACACACTGGTGAGGCTGAATATGATGACAGTGTAGATTGCAGGTGCTGAGATATAGCTGAGAGAAGGGAGCTAGCTGATGCTGGTATGCTTGGAAATATTTTGGGTGAAATGGCATGTTGGCAATTTTATGTTTTTCTACAGTAAGCTTTCACCTTTATTAGAGAGGTGTTTTCTTCTTTAAACTGGTACAAGCTTTTTATTTACATTTTTGTTTTCCTGACTTAAAACCACTATGCACTTGAACATAGGCTTTAGCAGATGAGGTAGAGGGATTAGTATCATCATGACTGAGACTGGAGAGGGACAAGAACAATGTGACTGAAGACTGTAGAGTGACAAGGACACTGCCACCCCTCCTGTTTCTGTATGAGCTATGACACAATAAAATGTGACTGGAGACTTTTAATAACACTGCCAGCCCTATTATTTGAATTTCTGTTTCAGCACTAAACACTGCCACCTCTCCTATTTCTGGGTGAGCTATATCACAGTAAAATGTAACTGCAGATTTTGAAGAACACTGCCAACCCTATTATTTTTATTTTAGCAATGACAATTATCAATGGAGCTGTCCTGTTGGTGTGTGAGCTCTATAACACTGTACAATGTGACTGCAGATTTGGACCAAGGCTACCAGCCCTATTATTTCTATTTCAGCAATGACAATTTCCAATGGAGCAATGGAGCTGTCCTGTTGGTGTGTTAGTTATATAACACCGTACAATTTGACTACACATTTAGACCAAGAAAAATGAGGACAGATTAATCTTAACTCTAAGGGCAGTTCAGAAAATTTTCCAAAATGTAGAAGTGAACTGAACACCTTGATCAGAAACTATATCATCGGGGATGCCATGAAGCCTGTATATATTCTGAATTATAAGTTTTGCAGTATGCTCAGCAGTGAGTACCTCTTTAGCAGGGATAAAATGCACCATCTTAGTAAGACGAGCCACTACCACTAGGATTGTTGTCATCCCTTTTGAAGCAGGTAGATTGACTATTAAATCCATAGAGATAGAGCTCCAGGGACAGGATGGAATAGAAAGAGTAAGCCCAGTGGTGTTTCATGCACATGTCAGGCATGATGAAACATATCGTTTAACATATCTTTTAAAATGTAGCCACCGGAAGGTACCTGATAGCAATTCTTGATTCTAATATACTCCTAGATGTCCAGCAGGTTTGGAATCATGGACTAATTTTA
Organism: Mixophyes fleayi; assembly: GCF_038048845.1. NCBI lineage: Eukaryota > Metazoa > Chordata > Amphibia > Anura > Limnodynastidae > Mixophyes > Mixophyes fleayi. The sequence continues at coordinate 216,417,210 of NC_134403.1, read as the reverse complement.
ATACTTCTACTTGTACTGACTCAGGCACATATAAACAATGAAGCTGAGTCCAGTAGCTATTATGAAATGTTAATTTAACATCTGTGGAAGGATTTCTGTGGTAAGGATCAGTGTTATAATCATTTTACAAAAGAGAGAGTAAATCATAGCCCCTAAGAAGTTGTGCTCAGGTAGAATCATTTTTCCAGCATTATCTTCTAGATTGGGCTCAGAAAACATTCTAGAGAGTGCATCTGCTTTGCCATTTCTGGATCTAGGTCGATAAGAAATTATGGAGTTAAAACAAGAGAAAAATAAAGTCCATCTGTGTTACGAGCCGCGGCGGTACACTGCATCCTGGCGTGAGGTAGCAGCCGAGCACGTACATTAGTTACTATGCACTGTTATCTTGTGGCATAGAGTAGGAGGGTGTAGGGACATCCTCCAACCCCAGGGGGAGCTCTTACATGATTCTATTTGTCATTTATACATGTTCATGGTTTGTGATATGACCTATGCTAGTTCTAGCTAGTAATTAATTAGCAGCCTCCTGAGGCTGATTGTCAGCCCTGTCCTCCTCCTTTCTGATTTGTCCATCATAGTATTTAAGGCAGTGAGGACTGGGCCTCACTGCTGGTTATAGTTCCTGCTCTGTGCATACTTACCTGCGCCCTGCTCTGTTTCTATTCTCTGCCTTTGCATTGATCTTGCTGTGTATGACCTTGGACCATGTACTGGACTTTGCTATATTGCCTGTGACCTTGATCTCTGCCTGTTACCTGGATTAGTTTTTTGCCGCCAGCCCTGACCTTTTGCCTGGACTACACCCTGCTGCCCGCTGTACCCCTTGACCTCGGCCCGTTTGGACTTTGCTATTCTTCCACAAGGCCCTCGTCTGCGCTGCGGTAGGGTTATAAACTTGCACTACTTTGAGCTTAAGACCTGGGGGCACATTCAGCTCTACAGGAAAGGCGGCTGCTATAGGTGAAGACCTCTGTGACCTGTTCTACAAGTTTATGACACTTGCTGTAAGCCATAACAATCTGGCCTGTCTAGGGGACAATCGTTTAGCAGAGCGTAAAAATTCCAGATTTCTGTGATCGGTGAGAACTGTTACTGGATGGACAGAGCCCTCAATAAGGTGTCTCTATTCTGAAAAAGCACACTTAATGACCTGTAATTCTTTGTTTCCAGTATTATCATTAACTAGATTACTGGCAGGAGCAGAATAATCTGGCAAGGAAGACATGAACAGGCCAGGTATTTATGGGAAGTCAAGGGGAGGAGCTAGAACATTTTGGAGTATCAGGAGATCAGTGAAACTGAGGTAAAACACAAAGTAAAGGCAAGGAGCTGTCCAGCATCTAGAATAGCTTGGTCAGCAGAGCAGCAGTCCACAAAGCAGAAGTCCTGGATTCAAATCCTGACGATTCTATTATTAAATGTGAACACTATTAGTATAACATAAGGATTGGTTGGAGAGAAATAGGTCTGTTTATTAAATGTGAATACTATTAGTTGTATTTTATTTAATTTAATTTAATAATTAGGGCTGGTTGTAGGGAGGGAGGCCTAATTATTATTAAATGTGGATGCTATTGATTTTTCCAAATAGGGCCCCAACATTCCTGGATCCAGACAGCAGCAACTGAGCTTAACACACCAGCAGCCACAGGTAATTAAAGCTGTAAGAACAGGTAGGAGAGAGCAGGACAGTCTGCCAACTGTCCTGATTCCGGTGGGGAAGTCCCGAATTTGAGTGTCTGTCACACTCAGTCAGGATAGTTGGGAAGTATGTTCCTCTTCACGTTGCTCTGCATGTGAAGGGAGAGCTGCATGCACCTAACAGTAGTGCACACAGTATTGCACATGTATTTGTTTAAAATTATAGCCATATTACACCATATGGGCCCCCCTCTCTTAATTCCCCTGGGCCCCCCAGAGCCTTAATCCAGCTCTGACTACCCTATAATTCTAAAACTCCTTTACATGAGTAATAAAAACATTTTTACCAAGTTAAACCTTACTGGTATCCTCCCAGGAAAATATATCCCCCTTTTAAGACTGTTAACATAACCTGGTATTTTAGGTATTCTAAGGCAGAATAAGAATTGTGGAAGTGTTTCTGTATCCTCATTTCTCCTGAATCTGGAGTTAAAACAGATTGAGAGGTTAACACCACTTCTGCCTTTTGAGCCAGCTGAGGACACATCTGGATGTAATACAGACACCAATCATTTCTGCCACATAGGCCTTTTTATGATAAATGAGGGGTCTGTGTGTTTTGTATAGACAAATGTAAAAAATAGTTAATTCCTGGTCCATTATTCTATCATTAGTTTTCGGCTCTGGGGTAGTCAATCATTTCGTACAGGTGAGTCATATTCACTTGTCATTTAATTAGCTTTTTCATATGTGTCTATTCACTTTTTAATTTGTGTTTTTTTTTAATTTCTTGTCACTTCTCACTGTTCCCTGTTGTTAATCATACTTTACCCAGTTTACTACCATTAATATGTATAGAAAAACAAATTAGTAAAGAAAATAACTACAGTATTGAAAAAAATGAACATGGTTAAGTGGAGAACTACAGAATGGAAACATATGGTGCATTTTGTGTTTTAAACTAGTTATTTTAATTGTTTTAGTGTTTTTTGGTGTTTTTGTAACCTGTTTTAACATGATTTTTACCCAAAAAGACCATTGATGTGTTTACTAACAAATATAAAAAGCTAAGTGCCCCTCTTGGCCATATGAAATGATCAGACATTCATGTGGGGCTGTGGTGAATGTTAGGAACCAAACTGTTAATCATCAAGCTCACCTGGGGCTTAATACCTAGTAATCATGGATGCAGGGAAGGTGAAACAACAAAGTGTCAGAGGACTATATCTTTACAGTCATGTGACCAATAAAGCTGATTTACTTGTATATTACCCTGTGCTTTTTCTACTGAAGTTGGTTAGTTTAGCACAGGGTTTCCCAAGCCCAGTCCTCAGGGCTCCCCAACAGTACAGGTTTTCTGGATCACATGTGACATAATTAGGACCACCTGTGGATCTGTTACAATGTGTCAGTCAGTAAAGAATACACTTGTGCTCCAGCAAGGAGATATGGAAAACCTGCACTGTTGGGGAGCCCTGAGGACTGGGTTTGGGAAACCCTGGTTTAGCATATTATTTTACTGTCTAATCTGTGGTGGGTAGTTTATGCCAAAATAAACTTGTTTTGTTTGTATTTGGCTTTCTGTCTGAGCTAGGATTCCTACCTGCATCGAATATATATCCCATCATACACTGAGTGGACATCCACCTAGTAGGGACACACGACCATTCATGTCCCTGGGTATCGTCGCAAGAGCTTTATCCAGTCGTATAATTAGAGGTGGAAGAAGGTAATGATGGTCCTTTTTTAGAAACAATATCCATTCTCCTAGTACATAGTATGTTAAGAAAAACAGAACTACAGTAAGCCAAAGATCCACTTGCTAATCTTGGTACTTGGGGAATGTATGATTGGTCAATTCACTCAGATTCACAAAAGAGATTGTTAAAAGAATAATGGACATGACAAATCTATAAAGATCAACCATTTCATGAGTTGTTTTATATCATTGGCTTACATATATCTAACTCATATAGAAGCTGGATGCAATGGTGCTCAACAGGCTACAGTCCTATATACACCATGCAGGTTGGTATAACTAAGACTCCTTTCACTTTCAACTAATTTAGCCCATGTGGCCTAATGTTTGCTCAAACCTTAAAATCCACCCTGTGGTTTTTGGATGCCAAATGATGATCAGTCTTCAGTATCTCCTCTCTAGAGGCTGCACTGCCTTTGTCTGATCCGGCCTACAAGGGGTTAAGCCTCCATCCTTACTTCTAGAGGCTTATCACCTGCGCCTGGCTTTTAAGAGACTGTCTCTACCAGTAATCTGAGTCAATTCATTAATTGCCATTGCTGCTGCTGGTTTCTCTGTGCATTCTTGTGCTCTGTTCCTGACCTGCTTCCTAGTATTTGACTCCTGCTAGTCCCTCCATTTTGCACTTCCTCTTGTGATCCAGATCCCGGCTTCATTTTGAGCTTCCTCCTGCTCATTCCCTGGCATTGTGCATTTCCTGGCTTCTGACCTCTGGCCTGTCTGACCCTCCATTTTCCTGACACCCCTGGATCATCCAGTGCCTCATGCCTACTGGCTAACCTGGAATGCTTACACCCATGAATCATCTGGTGCCTTGTGCCTCCTGGCTAATTTGGGAATCCTGACACCCAAAGATCATCCATTATCATCCAGATAATGCCTCCCGGCTAAACCTGAATCCTGTCTCCCATGGTTTATCCAGTGTATCCTGCTTTCACTGCTTCTCTAGCCTTAGAGCCAGACCTGGTAAACCTGCTACCTTGTGCTACAGTTCTCCCTCAGTGTCTAGGAGCCTGCATTTATCCTTATACCTGCCATCCCTGCTGTCCTGAACCTGCTGCCCCTGTGAACTGTGTTGCCATTAACCATTCATTGCATCTGTTGGTTCCTGTGTAATCCATGCTATGCTTGCTATTTCCTGCTGTCTTGAATCTGTTGCCTCTAAGAACTGAATTGCTGTTAACAATTGACTTCACCCATTGCTCTCTGTGTAACCATGTTATCAATAAAGACATTCTGTTTTTATTACCATAACTCTCCACAGTATTCATGCTAGGAATGCTGACTCCAGGTTAACTGGAACCTTTCCACATAAGTGTCAATAATGGAAAAATACATTTCTGTCACGATCTGCAGCTCGCGTCGTGCCCCTTCCTCTTGTGTCCCGGTTGATATGGCAACAAACGGGACGTCATTTCCCGGAACTCCCATCCCGGGATGCTTTTATAATCAGCGCACTGACATCTGTGGCAGCTGGGCACATGTGCAGGTAGGTTTAATTAATTAAGCAGCCTCCTGGGGGTTATTAGGCACATTGAATTTCTGTCCCCTGATTGGCCAGTCGGACTATTGAAGGCAGGGAACGCTTAGCCTCCCTGCATAGCAACCTGAATACGCCTCACATTTGCTCACCAGCTCAGTCTCTGGACCCTGCTTGAACTCTGATTGCCCCTGACCTCTGCCTGCATTTTGGATAATTCCTTGCTAGCTACCTGCATTGACCTCTGGCCTGTCCCTGTTTACCCTTCTTGCTGTCGACCCACGACCCACGATATTTGTCTCCTGCCTCCAATTGTCCTCCCCAACTATGCTACGACCACCATAGATAAACTTTTACTATGCTAGAGTGAAGTCCTGGGGGCATCTGAGTACCTGAGAGCAGTTCCTGCTCTAAGGGAAAGGTGAAGACCACTATACATCTCTTCTAAAAGTTTATCTTGGTAGCCATCAACAATAACAATTTCTAATGGTAAATGAAGACTGTACTGCGCAAACCAGGTCAGCATAACTTGCTAGATAATCTCAAAGGAAGGGAAACAGTAATAGTAGTGATACTAAACAATGCCACTCTCCAAGCTCAGCTTAGGAAGACTCAAATATCACAGGATGCATGTTGGAATTGAACTCCCAAGGTGACCTTAAGAAAAAGAAAATAATATTATAACGTTAATGAACTTTTCATAATCTCACATTCTTAATTTGTGGTGGCTATCCCTATACACAGGCACACACATCAGTATGCCTAGACAGATGAGTTGTACACTACAATAGTAAAGGCATTCTGATTGTGACTCAGAATAACTAGAATAGATCATACAAATTACTTAAAGCTGACAGCTTTGTCTAAGTCATAGCTCTTATTAGCTATAGAATTTCCTAGTCAACAACCATATCTTGTATATTCAAATTTTGCCTGACAAAAATCCCCTAGCATACATGGGAACCACAATCCAGAGGACCCTGAAGCATGATGGAATCTGAGGTTGGCCAAATTCCAGTACAAGATCCTCTACCTTACAGGCAAGCAGAATGGGAATGCTGATGCCCTGTGGAGGTCGAAGTGGTTGGTAGAAAGAGTATAGATCGAGATCCTGGGCTTTACCAGGTTGAAACAGTTGCCTCACACCCACCTTGAGGTTGCCATCCTATAGTGCACGCCATCACAGTGAGGAAGACAGTCCCCAAGTGGCTTAAAGAGCAAGGGAAAGATGAGAATATCCTAGTCATCAGACAGTAGAAGCTAGAGGAACTTTGGCCCTTGTACGAGTCAGCAGAGTCATCTGATGTCAATGAGCAGAAGTATTCTACTGGTGTGCATATCTGCAGTAGGAGTAGCAAAAATACAAGCCGTGGATACCTATTTGCAAGAAGCCCATCTGGGTGCAAGCAAGACATATCACTGGTTATAGAGGCGGTTGTTTATGCCTGGATTGCAAGAAGTGGTAGAGGCGGTGTGCAGACAGTGCAGGCCCTGTGTCCTGGCGAAGCCCTCGGAACAATGAGCACCTATGCAGACCATTGAGTCCATCTGACCCCTGAATATTCTGATGATGTCTTGGTCGATGAGCCCATCAGCAGGCATAAATACGTATTGATGATGATTCACAAAGTTCACCGTGGTGATGCCCACATGTGACTAGACCGCAGTGTCCTAGCTGCCAAAGCTATCATGGGGCAGTTCTTCAGGTTGTATGAGAGTGAATATTGAGAGAGCAATGTTGGCCAACTCTACTAGAGACTGCCAAGAACCGTGCTACCTCTTCTGTGTCTCTCTGTGAAATGGCGCTGAATCGCCATGGAGGGTGGTACTTATAGTATCCAAAACTCACAAGATCAGATGGCGTAACAGTTACATTTTGCCTCGTTTTCAATTCCGAGGGTGTGCGAAAGTACCGAGCTGTCTCGGCAATCGAATCTGCTAAGTTCGGGTGGGCTCGGTTCTCGGAGAACCGAGCCTGAGCATCTCAACTTTTTATGCGGTCCCAGATTGTTTTCAGCTGCAGTTCATGATTCATCAAAAGGTGATAGTCTGCATATCATTGCAAAATATATGAGGCAATGGCTCCCTTTTATTCTCCATGAGACACTCCAAACAATATGAATTATACCCTGGAACGCATAACCAGAAGTGCCAAACAGGAAGTGTCAAAGTTGGAAGTGCACAAACAGGTTTTCACTATAACAACCAAACACAGCGATTCCTAGGTGAGTCACTGGGACACCTGCATAGCAGGTGTGTATTCCCCCTTAGTACCAAAGACCTGTACCAAGGAGGTACAATAGCGCATCACCACTATCAAATGCGCACTCTGGCGGTATGTGTTCCAGCTTGGAACACATTAACCAGAAGTGCAATGACACACTTCTAGTATAGCAAGCGTTTTGCTTCCATATGTTCCTGAAAATTATGTTTTGCCTGATTCTCAGATCCTATTTTAGCACGAAGAATCAAGTTGTGTTTTGTATTTACTCGGAACCCCAAATCTCGGATCTGTCGGATTTCTACAAATCCGAACCGCTCATCTCTAGTTATGATATCCTAGTATTATATTTTTAGCAGAAATACACAGTTTTACAATATTTACATTCTGATTTGATAAGTAAACTAGGTAGGGCTCAAGTTCCTTCAAATGGAGATCTCTATAAATCTGAAAAAACCCTACTCACTGCCCCACTCTCTGGAGCTCCCAGGGCTCCATCATTCATCTCACAGTCCAGCAAAAAGTCGTGTAACGCAATGCAGAGGTGTGTCTAATACTCTGCTTGTGACTTCCTTTTTGTCTCTATTCCATCCCCCACATCATGACACTCATCCTGTCATGCAGCCCAGTCCTTAGTAAAATAATTGCACATTAGGCTCAGTCTTTATCTCACAAAAGATCCACACACTTTTTTCTAGCTGCTGTGAACATCTTGATGAATAGGTTACAGGTTGTTCCATTATCACCAACTCCAAAACTGAACATAATAATAATAAATGTTACATTTACAGGTCGACCATTTCAGTACCTATCATCAAAAACAATTTGTACGTGGTAATCTTTAAATGTATGTGTTTGTCCACAGCAACTGTGCAAACTGTTATAGAACGCTTACAAATTCAGGTGAGAGCCAAATATATTTCTTGCCTTGTTAATACTTGCTATACTGATTACATCTGCCACCCCCTTCCTCCATACCTGATCTAACAAACCAATTTCCTTTTCTATAAATTATGTTTGCTTATTTTCTATTTTCTGTTTATCTGGTCACTTATTACATCTCGGGTTTATAGAAGCTATATAGCACAAACAAGTGAAACTGAATGGGGTGTGTATTGTCTACTAGTCACCAGTGAATGGCATCTCTAGTGTCCACTGGTCTGCAGTTGATTGAGACTCCACAACCATCAATTAGCAAGATCTGTATTGTCTATTGCACCATATAAAAGTATCTGTATTTTCATTAATCCCCAGTGAATAGGATCTGTATTTTCCACTAGCTCCCACTGAATGAATTAGGTCTGTATTGTCCAGGAGTCACTAGAGAATAGATTCTTTATTGTGCTCTAACCACTTGAGAATAGACTCTGTATACCTCACCAGCCACTAGAAAAAAGGGTTTATTATGTACTGTTGTCAACAGAATGGGGTCTGCTTTGTATTCAAACCACCATAATAGTGTCTAATTGGCATACTAGCCATCAGAAAGGACTTTCAATAAGAGCCATTAACCCAGATCACAACAGAACAGGAAACCTAATCGTAGTATCACTAGCAGTGAAGTTTATATAAGAGAGACCCTAAAAATTCTTCTATATCAGTCTGCTGGGATCCTAGAATGGATAAGAACCCTGATGTTTCAAAAATATTTCTACACTCTTCAAATGATTGCTTGGCCAAGGTAATCCAAGATTTTTCTGTGCCACAACCTAAAATAAATAGCCTCAACCAATAATCTTGATCCCAATCCTTACACAGTCCTTAATCTGAGCAAACTGTACCCAAGCTTTAACCCTATAACTAACATAAATCCAAGCCCTAACCCATACCCAATATCCAACTGTAAGTCTATATCTAAAAGTTTCCAAAACAGCTCTGTTATAATTTGTACTAGTGAAAGCATATACATTGTTTGCTCTTGTACTGCTCTCATCAGAAAACTTGAGACACTCTAGGATTTATTTGTAAATTAAACTACATGTTTTACAAAGATGCATTGGAGTCCACTAATTTTTCTCTTTTACCCACAGCTTGATAAATTTACCTCCTAGACCGGAACCATATATAATGCTTTAGCCGAATCCACTGCACTGGTATTCTAACTGACATTTTTAATGATCATGCAAAAGTATACATAAAATCAAACTTCTAAACCCAAATCCTAAAATTCTATACATAAAAACATATTTTAAACTTTGACTTTTCCTTGATTACTTAACTAACTGGGTCCGGTATACAATTAGTTTGATACCTGACATTGATTCTGCATTTGTCTATCTTCAATCACAAATCCTAAAATTCTGTGACACCTATGTTCCATTCTATAAAGTTAGAGTTTTGTGAGCCAACTGTCTGTGGAACTGGCACTCAGTGTAGAATGGAACATGGGCAATTGACATGAGCAGTATTTTGCAGAAGCTTTTCACACTCTGGATCACACTGTATTGGAGCACATGCACTGAAGTGGTTTCACTGTTTAACAAGAAGATCCCAGCTTGTGACCATCTATGGCTCCAACTCTCGACTCTGATATATTATCCCAAGGCTTAGTTCTGGGGCCACTACTGCATGCTGTATTTATAAAATACTTCCATGCAGTTTGTAAATCAACTTCTATGCATATATAAGTAGAGTATACTATTTTGTATGCACACAGCTAAAACTTCTTTGACCTTAAAATTGTACTGCAATCTGGTTTCTCTCAGGTGGATCATTAGAAAACAAACTGTTTTGAAAACTGTTAAAATAGTATGCATGCACCAACAATCAGTTGACATCAGTTTCCAAATATAAACATTTGGGTTTATGATTTGATCCTATTCTTTTATTTGTTTTGCATATAAATATCCTAACATTCAAAATGTAAGGTTTGTTCTAAAGAGACAAATCCTTTCTAACTCCCTTGTGCAGAAAGTGCACCACACAATTGATGCTAATGCCTGTTATAGACTATGGGAATGTAAGTAATGGTACAGTCCCCTAAACTCACCTTGGCAAGCTTGATACACTTTACACCTCAATCTACCATTTTGTTTCACTGTGTAACTACAAAACTGACCTTTCTGATATATTATCAGTTCTTGGTGTGCTGTTCATGGAGTCCAGACTAAAATACAATTTGCTTTTTTATCCTTTGAAACCTTTCTGTGCAAATTACCCAAACAGACCTGAATAGACTTTTACCCCTGCTGTCTACAGCACAACTTGCAAAACTTGCAGTTTTAAATTTTGTCACCGGATATCAGCGAGAATACCCCCAGATGTTACCCCCAGATGTTCATTGTATTATTGTTATTATAACAATAACACTATTGCTATAGTATTATTGTATTATTGTGTAACAGAAGCACAGATTTGCAGCTACACTTGTCTGATGTGTAAATGCTTTATGTCATACTTGCCAACTCTGGCAAGCAGTCCTGAGGGAGGTCAGGGGAAAGTTTGGCACGTGAGGGCGGGACTCCTTGATTCTCATCTTTTGGCCCTGCCCCCTAGATGGCATCACACTTTTGTAGCCTATTACAACAGGGGCGGGGCTACAACTCGCATCCTAAGCCCTGCCCCCGCCACTTAAGTAATGAGGGGACCAGAAACCGGGAGGCTGTGCTGCTCTCCTGGGAGTCTGGGAGAATTCCCAGAAATTCGGGAGTCTCCCAGACATTCTGGGAGAGCAGGCAACTATGCTTTATGTTCTATAACAGATAACATGTCAACTATGTTAAGACAAGAATCTGTTAGCTTAATTGTGATATTACCAGTGTAACACTCTGGAGGAATGGAGTGACTACAATGCAAGGACTTACTTCTTTTTCTGCTATGCTGTTCTTCCTCCTTCCTCGCAGTTTAGATTTGGTTGGTATGAGAATGAATATGGGTGACAAAGGGCCAATGGTACTGGTAGGACTTACTTGCTCCTAACTCAGTAACCCACAACAAGAACCTTTAACCATTTATTTCTGAATCAAAGAGGTTAAGGTGGAAAAGGCAACTTACAGATAATTGATACACATGGGATAGACAATGCATTTAGCATAAACAATAAAAAAAAGGTAAATAATCACTACAATTAACAGATAGCCTTGCGATCAAACCAGATAAAGATAAGGTTCCCCACAATATATCAGTCTTTTGCTTGAAATTAAGGTGAAGTAGAAACAGTCGGGAAGTGTGGCCTTTAGACAAAACAAAGTTAAAATCATGCGGGTGAGTGACCAAAGTAATCACCAGTCATATGAGGCTTACATAGAATAACAGCCAATAGGGGCTGGAAGAGGGTTTTTGCTAAATCCTCATATATATTGCAGCTCGTGCAGTACCTGGGTGTTCCTGCTTCCAGATTCCTCCCTCTCACCCTTCAAGTTGGAATTGGTAAGGGTTTTAGGTTACGGTTGCAGGGATTTTTTGGTTTGGATAGAAGAGCAGTGCAGTCGTTAGACATTAGCAGACATTAGCATAATCTGTAGAATCACACCTCCCAACATTAAGAGTCCCGAAAGCCGGACAAAATAAGCCACGCCCCCGTTTAGCCCAATCTCTGCTCCACTTATTTCCATGGTAAACACCACAGAGTTCTGACATGTGTATAGCAGGGGTCGCTCTTGTGTTCTGCGCATGCGCTGTATGGGAACTGTATGGTGATTGGGACATCACAGTAAGTCAGTTTTTGAGTGCATACCTCCCAACTGTTCCGATTCTAGCAGGACAGTCCCACTTGAACCGGGACTGTCATGCTGGAATCGGGACAGTTGGGACTCTCTAGAATAACCAGGAACACACTGGCATGGATGGAATAACCAGAAACACACGGGCGAGGATGGAATAACCAGAAACACACTGGCTTGGATGGAATAACAAAGAGCACACTAGTATGGATGAAACAGCCGAGGGTTTAAATAGAATGGGCATACACGCTACTGTGCATGGCAAGGAAATCCAAAATGGCAACCGCCATCTATCTCAATATTGCAGGCGCTGGAGAGGAAGGAGATCCCTGACACTAACTGAAGTAAGAGAAAGAGCGAGCTGGACCCAGATATGTGAAATGTAGGATCCAGCATGTGACATACACAGTACCAATATGCCATATCTAAGGTATTTCTGGATCTGCATATGCCAGCACTGAAACCTCTGTCAGGCATATCTTCAATTTCTGTAAAGCTGCCCCACACTTAGAGATCTACCATTTACTTGAAAGGTATTCTTTAAATGTACCCAGTGGGGAAACCTTGGTTGGTGGGTAAGAATAGAAAGATGCTTTGGGATTCTTGAGTAATGTGGCAAAAATCTCCTGAAGTATACCTAGAAACCCCATAAAGGATCTCAAATCCCCCGTTCATAGGCTTTGGCCAGTTGGTGACAGCTTCAACCTTGGCAGGATCAGTTACCATCCCTTACCCGCTCATAATTAACATACTTCACTTCATTCCTACAGACCTGGCACTTGTCAACTGACTGCTTTAGTCCAGCATTCACAAGCTGATCTAGCACCTTAAGTAGTCTATTGTCCCTTTCAAGGATTCAGCAAAATACAATAATATTGTCAATGTACATCAGCATTTCTCAGAAATTCTTGTCACTTGCCATTGGGTCCATTGTCCTTTTGATCAGAGTCTGGTAATCAATGCACATCCTGCTATCCCTATTTTTTCTGGCTATAGGGGCTGACTGGCAACTATTACTTCAGTTTTTAAGAGACCTGGTAAGTATCATCTCATCTTCTTGACCTTCTTTGAATGTTCTGTCATCTCAGAAACAATGGGATTTCGATATATATCTATTTAGCGATCTAGCTATCTATCTAGCATTATAGATAGATATAGATATATAGATAGTTATTAGCTCCTTGTCCTTTGTTTGAAAAGTAGCAAGACAGATGCAATAAATAATGAAACTGATATTGATCTGGATCTTGAAAACAAATAAATCCTTACATAATACATTAACTATACAATATAGATTGGATGGGAGTTCCGAATAAAAACAACTCACCTTAATTTAACCTTTTACTTTTCGAATAAACCACATAAACTAATTACAGTACACATATTAAATATATAAATAATAAAAAGGGTCAACTTGTAAAAAAAAAAGGTTTATTTTATAATATGCTCTTTATTCTTTAGACAAAAATATGAAAGTTAAACAATTGCATTGCACATATATTGATCAAAAAAATAGCTGACGTTCTGATGCATAGCAAAATCTTTAATTAGAATGTACTGTATTGCACATATAGAGCAGTTTTTTTTAACTTCAATCCTCACAGCACCCCTAACAGCTCATGTTTTGAGGATTTCTGGCTTTCTACTTGCTGCAGTATACGATGGAGAGGGGGCTCTGGTCTTCACAGCAGTTCCCACATCTGCTGGCCCATTGGAGAAAAACTCACCAGTGATTTCCCCTGATTTCATCAGCAGTCTGCACAGACTTACCACATAATAGAGCAGTAGCATGAGCTGCTGCTATGTAGTGCATTGTAGCTCTCTGTCCCCTCCTCCACCAGACACCGTAGCAGGCTAAGGGCTAGATTTACTATCAGGCGTGATGCATGGCGGCTTCAAACCGCCATGCATCGCGGCGGTTTTCAGGTGTGTTTGCATTGCAAACAGCCGGATTTACTAATGGGCGCATTTCAGCTTCAATTTGAAGCCGCCGGCGATGTAACGGCGGGATGTAATGCTCAAAGCCGCCGGCAGCTTTGAATAGAACATGGCGCTTTTGCTTTAAATGACGGCGCTTTTGTGTAAAGGCGTTTTTTTTGAAAATTACACCTGTCTCCTGGCCTGTTACTATTAGAGATGGGCGGGTCCGGTTCTCCGAGAACCGAACCCACCCGAACTTTGGGTATCCGAGTACCGAGCTGAGCAGCTCGGTACTCTCCCGCCCATTCCGAATCCAAATCGAGGCCGAACGTCATTGTGACGTCGTCGGATCTCGGGACTCGGTTCTCGCGATACTTCAACTTTATAAATACACGCCTCCACAGCAATCCATCGCCATTTGACAGAGGGAGAGAGCAGGGTGTAGTCATAGGCTATTTAGAGCAGGGACAGAGAATACCATATTGTTCTTGCAATTGCTCTAACCAAAATCGCTAGTGCAGAGAGGAGGATAGAGGTTTATTATTTTTTCTTCATATTTGGCACTCCCCAGCGCTTTTGGGGTGTCCCCCATAATTGTGCATTAATATTTCTGGCTGTCAAAAGTCATATCTGTCAGCAGTATCTACTAAATAATTTGTAGCACACCTCAGTGTTTTTGGGGTGTCCTCCCTAATTGTGCATTAATATTTCTGGCTGTCAAAAGTCATATCTGTCAGCAGTATCTACTCAATAATTTTTAGCACTCCTCAGTGTTTTTGGGGTGTCCTCCCTAATTGTGCATTAATATTTCTGGCTGTCAAAAGTCATATCTGTCAGCAGTATCTACTAAATAATTTGTAGCACACCTCAGTGTTTTTGGGGTGTCCTCCCTAATTGTGCATTAATATTTCTGGCTGTCAAAAGTCATATCTGTCAGCAGTATCTACTCAATAATTTTTAGCACTCCTCAGTGTTTTTGGGGTGTCCTCCCTAATTGTGCATTAATATTTCTGGCTGTCAAAAGTCATATCTGTCAGCAGTATCTACTCAATAATTTTTAGCACTCCTCAGTGTTTTTGGGGTGTCCTCCCTAATTGTGCATTAATATTTCTGGCTGTCAAAAGTCATATCTGTCAGCAGTATCTACTCAATAATTTTTAGCACTCCTCAGTGTTTTTGGGGTGTCCTCCCTAATTGTGCATTAATATTTCTGGCTGTCAAAAGTCATATCTGTCAGCAGTATCTACTAAATAATTTGTAGCACACCTCAGTGTTTTTGGGGTGTCCTCCCTAATTGTGCATTAATATTTCTGGCTGTCAAAAGTCATATCTGTCAGCAGTATCTACTCAATAATTTTTAGCACTCCTCAGTGTTTTTGGGGTGTCCTCCCTAATTGTGCATTAATATTTCTGGCTGTCAAAAGTCATATCTGTCAGCAGTATCTACTAAATAATTTGTAGCACACCTCAGTGTTTTTGGGGTGTCCTCCCTAATTGTGCATTAATATTTCTGGCTGTCAAAAGTCATATCTGTCAGCAGTATCTACTCAATAATTTTTAGCACTCCTCAGTGTTTTTGGGGTGTCCTCCCTAATTGTGCATTAATATTTCTGGCTGTCAAAAGTCATATCTGTCAGCAGTATCTACTCAATAATTTTTAGCACTCCTCAGTGTTTTTGGGGTGTCCTCCCTAATTGTGCATTAATATTTCTGGCTGTCAAAAGTCATATCTGTCAGCAGTATCTACTCAATAATTTTTAGCACTCCTCAGTGTTTTTGGGGTGTCCTCCCTAATTGTGCATTAATATTTCTGGCTGTCAAAAGTCATATCTGTCAGCAGTATCTACTAAATAATTTGTAGCACACCTCAGTGTTTTTGGGGTGTCCTCCCTAATTGTGCATTAATATTTCTGGCTGTCAAAAGTCATATCTGTCAGCAGTATCTACTCAATAATTTTTAGCACTCCTCAGTGTTTTTGGGGTGTCCTCCCTAATTGTGCATTAATATTTCTGGCTGTCAAAAGTCATATCTGTCAGCAGTATCTACTAAATAATTTGTAGCACACCTCAGTGTTTTTGGGGTGTCCTCCCTAATTGTGCATTAATATTTCTGGCTGTCAAAAGTCATATCTGTCAGCAGTATCTACTCAATAATTTTTAGCACTCCTCAGTGTTTTTGGGGTGTCCTCCCTAATTGTGCATTAATATTTCTGGCTGTCAAAAGTCATATCTGTCAGCAGTATCTACTCAATAATTTTTAGCACTCCTCAGTGTTTTTGGGGTGTCCTCCCTAATTGTGCATTAATATTTCTGGCTGTCAAAAGTCATATCTGTCAGCAGTATCTACTCAATAATTTTTAGCACTCCTCAGTGTTTTTGGGGTGTCCTCCCTAATTGTGCATTAATATTTCTGGCTGTCAAAAGTCATATCTGTCAGCAGTATCTACTAAATAATTTGTAGCACACCTCAGTGTTTTTGGGGTGTCCTCCCTAATTGTGCATTAATATTTCTGGCTGTCAAAAGTCATATCTGTCAGCAGTATCTACTCAATAATTTTTAGCACTCCTCAGTGTTTTTGGGGTGTCCTCCCTAATTGTGCATTAATATTTCTGGCTGTCAAAAGTCATATCTGTCAGCAGTATCTACTAAATAATTTGTAGCACACCTCAGTGTTTTTGGGGTGTCCTCCCTAATTGTGCATTAATATTTCTGGCTGTCAAAAGTCATATCTGTCAGCAGTATCTACTCAATAATTTTTAGCACTCCTCAGTGTTTTTGGGGTGTCCTCCCTAATTGTGCATTAATATTTCTGGCTGTCAAAAGTCATATCTGTCAGCAGTATCTACTCAATAATTTTTAGCACTCCTCAGTGTTTTTGGGGTGTCCTCCCTAATTGTGCATTAATATTTCTGGCTGTCAAAAGTCATATCTGTCAGCAGTATCTACTCAATAATTTTTAGCACTCCTCAGTGTTTTTGGGGTGTCCTCCCTAATTGTGCATTAATATTTCTGGCTGTCAAAAGTCATATCTGTCAGCAGTATCTACTAAATAATTTGTAGCACACCTCAGTGTTTTTGGGGTGTCCTCCCTAATTGTGCATTAATATTTCTGGCTGTCAAAAGTCATATCTGTCAGCAGTATCTACTCAATAATTTTTAGCACTCCTCAGTGTTTTTGGGGTGTCCTCCCTAATTGTGCATTAATATTTCTGGCTGTCAAAAGTCATATCTGTCAGCAGTATCTACTAAATAATTTGTAGCACACCTCAGTGTTTTTGGGGTGTCCTCCCTAATTGTGCATTAATATTTCTGGCTGTCAAAAGTCATATCTGTCAGCAGTATCTACTCAATAATTTTTAGCACTCCTCAGTGGTTTGCGCTCAGAATGGATTCAAAGCAGTCCACATATGATCTAAATGAGCAACCAGGTTCTGTCACCAGTCCTGATGTTAGTGTTCCCAGTACGTCATCTGGCCAAGGCGATGTCAAACAACAGAGTGTTTTCAAATTAGTGCAAAAAACAAAAACCAAAAAAAAATTTACTGTATTGAAGCGAAAAAGAAGTGTAACTGAGCAAAAGTTAAGTGACGATAAAAAAAAAATTGCAAGCATGCTATTCTACACACGCAGTGGCAAAGAGAGAATGAGGCCTTCACCTTTGGCTATTAGTGGCAGATCCCAAAAAGTTACCCAGGCTACAATTGGTGCACAACTACTGTTACGCGTCAAAGCTGAGCTGCAAGATACCAGTGAGGCATTACAGGAGAATATTTGCTCTGATTCACAAATGACAACAATCCCTGTGGAGAGTCCATCCAACAGTGGGATGTCTAATCGTGAGCATTCTGCTGATGTGTGCCTTAATAGCCCGAGTGTAGCCGGTGATACCCAAATTGAGGATGCCACTTTGGAATTAGAAGAGGATGAGGGGGAGATTTGTGTAGGCGACGAGGGCGCTAATGAGGATGTTGATGAGGATGAGGTTGTTTGTGTAAGTCCTGCACCAGTGGCAGCAGTTCTGGCACGTGACAAGAAAAAGGCCATTGTCATGCCTGGGCATAAAACAAAAAAATCCACTTCTTATGTGTGGAATTATTTCTACCCAAATCCAGACAACAATTGTATAGCCATTTGTAGTGTATGTGAAGCCACAGTCAGTCGAGGGAGGGACCTTAACCATCTTGGAACCTCGTCTATGTTACGCCATTTAACGAGAGTTCATGGCAAAGTGTTGGGAAAAGCTGAAAGTTCTTCCCAAAAGAATACAAGCACTCCCTCATCAGCTAAGACCCTCCGCTCACCGACATACCGACGGCTACAAAATACACCCACCACACCATCCTCATCAATATCCTCAGTAGCGCTCGGAGTTAGCCCGGCATCCCACTTAAGGCTGGATGACTCCGGCACTATTATTGATTCCTCTGAAGAAAGCGTTAGTCCTGCTGCTGCTGTTGCTGCTGCTGGGGGTGAATCGTCATCCCAGAGGCAGGTGAATAAAATGAGCAGTCCTACATTTCAGCAATTAACTGTGAAACAATCATTTGCGAGGGGAAGCAAATATGACAGCAGTCACCCAGTCGCCAAGCGAATCACAGACGCCATGGCTGCAATGTTAGTGTTAGATCTGCGTCCAATCTCCACAATAAACGCAGCTGGTTTTTCACAGTTAATTGAGGTTTTGTGTCCGCGTTACAGAATTCCATCGCGACACCATTTCTCCCGTAAAGCTATTCCACAACTATACCAAAAAGTGTGTAAAAATGTAGAGATTGCGCTGAAAAATGCCATTCTGCCCACTGTTCACTTAACCACAGATATGTGGACAAGTGGAAGTGGCCAAACCAAAGACTATATGACTGTGACAGCCCACTGGGTTGGTCATTCACCTTCACCAGCAGGAACAGCAGCAGCATGTACACCACTACGTAACATTTGTCACAGGCAGGCCACTCTTTGTATCACCGGCTTCACTAACAGGCATACGGCTGACAATTTGTTACGCAAACTGAGAGATGTGATTGATGCATGGCTTATACCACTCGGACTCTCCCCAGGGTATGTCATTTCAGATAACGCCAACAATATAGTGCGAGCATTACAGCTGGGTGATTTCCAACATATTCCCTGTTTTGCTCACACCATCAACTTGGTGGTGCAGAGCTTCCTACGAAATAACCGTGAGGTGCAGGAGATGCTTTCGGTGGCCCGTAAAATTTCAGGCCATTTCAGGCATTCAGCCACAGCATGTAGGAGATTACAGCAGCTCCAAGAGCAGTTTAACTTGCCCTGCCACCAACTTAAGCAAGAGGTGGTAACTCGGTGGAATTCCACCCTGTACATGCTTCAGAGGATGGAGGAACAGCGCAAAGCCATCCAAGCATATTGCACAAGTCATGACATTGGGAAAGGAGGGGGGATGTATTTCACTCTTGCACAGTGGGGAATCCTTTCAGTGCTGTGCAAGGTGCTGAAACCATTTGAAGTTGTGACATGTGAGGTCAGTGCAGACTCTGCTAGTTTGAGCCAAGTCATTCCTTTAATTAGACTATTGGAAAAGCAGCTTGAGAAAATGAAGGAGGAGCTGAAAGCAAGCAATTCAGCAAAGTATGTTGGCCTTGTCGATCAAGTACTTAATTCGCTTCACAATGATCCTCGAGTTATTAAGATCTTGAACTCGGATCAGTACGTTTTGGCCACTGTGCTTGATCCAAGGTTTAAAACCTACATTGAGTCTTTACTTGTAAATGAGCGAGATGTGAACTTTTGCAAGGAGCTATTGCTCAGCAAGTTGGCCGCTGAACTGGGCCTCGGCTTGACGACGTGTCCTCCTTCACTTTCTCAAGCTGTTGCTCGTAAAAAATTAAATTTCCAAAAAAGAAGCAGGGAAGACACAGGGGGCAGACGAGAACAATTTAACATCTGGGCTGGTTTGAAGGATTTTTCAAAAAAATGTGTCACTTTGCCCATAAGTCCATCCAATATGAGTATAAACATGCAAAGGATGGTGGAGGATTACTTTCAAGAGGTAGTTGATATGGAAATGTCAGACAGTCCCTTTCCTTACTGGGAAGAAAAGCAGGCCATTTGGAAACCCATGTACAAACTTGCTTTGCAATACCTAAGCTGCCCACCCTCCAGTGTGTACTCTGAACGAGTGTTCAGCACAGCAGGGAACTTAGTCAGTGATCGCCGTAGAAGGTTACTTCCCAAAAATGTGGAGAAAATGATGTTTATAAAAATGAACTACATCTTCCACGAGGAAGGCCTTCACCATCCAAGACATCCAAGCACTGACTGTTCTCTAATGGCGGATTCAAGCGGCGATGAATTGATAGTCTGTGATGATGACGTACACACTGATGAGGGTGAGGATGAAGCTGAAGATGATGCCGATAACATCTTTTTAAAACTTTCTATGTAAGTGTAGGGTGCAATCTACCCCCAAAGAGGAAAGGGACTTGTGGCATTTCCATATCACATACCATCTTGAAAGGCTGCTGTTAGGGCAATTTATCCTTAAGGGTAGGGTGTCATAGACAGAGTGACCCTAAACTGGCTTTGTCCATTTTTCATAATATTGTACAGTCTATAATGGCTGAATTTTTTAGTATTTTATACAAGTGGAGGGGGGCCTAGAGAGACAGAAACCAAACTGGCTTTCTCCATGTCAATTAATATTGTACAGTCTATAATGGCTGAATTTTTTGGTATTTTATACAAGTGGAGGGGGGCCTAGAGAGACAGAGTGACCCCAAACTGTCTTTCTCCATGTCAATTAATATTGTACAGTCTATAATGGCTGAATTTTTTAGTATTTTATACAAGTGGAGGGGGGCCTAGAGAGACAGAAACCAAACTGGCTTTCTCCATGTCAATTAATATTGTACAGTCTATAATGGCTGAATTTTTTGGTATTTTATACAAGTGGAGGGGGGCCTAGAGAGACAGAGTGACCCCAAACTGTCTTTCTCCATGTCAATTAATATTGTACAGTCTATAATGGCTGAATTTTTTAGTATTTTATACAAGTGGAGGGGGGCCTAGAGAGACAGAAACCAAACTGGCTTTCTCCATGTCAATTAATATTGTACAGTCTATAATGGCTGAATTTTTTGCTATTTTATACAAGTGGAGGGGGGCCTTGAGAGACAGAAACCAAACTGGCTTTTTCCATTTCTTTACATATTTAACTATAAGTGTAGGGTGTAATATACATTCAAAGACGATGGCTGCATTGCCAATATGCATAGATGGAGAGGAAGACAATCTGTTTTGTGTGTAGAATAGGCCTACCAACGAAGAATTAAACTGTTTTTTTGGATGATTTATTACCTCAACAATTAGATTACTTGTCTCTAAAACAGTTGGAGCACTAAATTGGGTTAATTTAGGCCCAAAAACATGGATTTTCCCAAAAAATAGCAAAACAAAACCAAACAAAACCAAAACCAAAACCAAAACACGCAATGGCGGTTTTGCAAAACCAAAACCAAAACCAAAACACGACGGTAATCCAGATCCAAAACCGAATCCAAAACCAAAACACGGGGGTCAGTGACCATCTCTAGTTACTATTGGCTATTTTCAAACTCAGGAGATTTGACATCACAAGCCCTATATAAACCACTGGCCTGACAATTTTTTCTCTGATAGGGTTTAGAGGAGTTTTGTGAGAGGAGTTTGGAGGATAGTGGTTTGCTGAGAGTTGGTGAGAGTTGGAGTTTGGTGGATTGGTGGAGCGATATCTGATTGAAGTGTGAGTAGTCCTGTGGTTTTTTCCTGTTTTGTACATTTATTTTCTCATTTATTTTCTGTCTTGTATTTTTTGTATTTGACTTGTCCTTTGTCTGTGTTACTTGTGTGTGACTGTGTGGAGAGTGTGTCTGTAGGTAGTGTAGTTTGTTCTTTGTGTTTGTAAGTCCTTCAGTGTTTTGTGTTTTTCTGTCTTCTGGGTAAAAATGTCCAGAGATAGGAGGGGAGAACAGGCTGAGGAGAGGGAGATGGAGGTTGAGGGGTCAGAGGAGGGAGAGGGAGAGGTTGAGGAGACAGGACAGGGCAGGAAGACCAAGACAGGGAGGAATGTGCGCTTCTCACATGATGAGAATTGTGTGTTGGTGCACAACATCATTCCCTGCTACGAGGGAATGATGTTGAGGAACCTGGCAGCCCGGACTCCTCTAAGGCGGCGTCACCAACTGTGGGGGAGAGTCTGTGAGGCCGTGAACGCGGTGGGCCCACTGAAGCGGACAGTGGCACACTGCCGCAAGCGCTTCTCTGATATTAAGAGGAGGCTTAAAGAGAAGATGGCCCAGGAAAGGAGGTCGACAAGGCGCACGGGTGGTGGCCCCCCACTTCGTATGGAGTACACCACGTACGAGGAGGAGCTGCGCCAGATAATGCCGGCTGAAATTGTAGAGGGCATAAATGTGCAGGACACCGATTCGCCCTCTTTTGGCCAGGTAGTTGGTGAGTTATTTGGTTTTTTTACCCTAACAGTATTTTAAATGTTTTTTTCTTTTTAAAACTCCTTTTTACTTTTTAAAACTGCTTTTCTCTTTTTAAAACTGCTTTTCTCTTTTTAAAACTGCTTTTTTCTTTTTAAAACTGCTTTTCTCTTTTTAAAACTGCTTTTTTCTTTTTAAAACTGCTTTTCTCTTTTTAAAACCTCTTATCTCTGTGCAAACGTTTTTTCTTATTTGTTATTTTTTTTTTGGTTGTTTTTCAAAGTGTATTTTTGACTCTAATAGTTTGTAAAGGTTTTTTTTTTCTCATGGCAAAAAAAAAAAAAAAAATTGCAAACACATTTGTGCAATAAACAGTATATTTGGAAATTGTTTTTTATGGAAATACATTGTATGCTTTTTCTAATACATCCAGATTCGCCAGGACCGCAGTTCAGTCCCAGTGCCAGACCTACACCTCCACCTTCAGCGAGAGATTCGGGCACAGACGAGCAAGCAGGTGCGTGATTTCTGTTTAGGAGAGAAATAATGGAGTTAATTGATTTTCTGTGCAAATGTTGCTGTCAATTTTTTTTTATTTTTTTTTTAATTGTTTGCAATGAGAAGTTTGGGCTACATTTTACTAAACTGATATGTTGCCTATAGTAACCCATCAGAATATACCTTTACTTTATTTATTGCATTCAACAAAATGACAGCTAAAATCTGATTGGTTGCTATAGGCAACATCTCCACTTTTTATAGCATGTAGTTTAGTCAAAATAACCCAGCATGTACTACACAGTCCAAATGATAATGGGTATTAAAAGGATAATAAGTGCATCCGTAAGCAGGTAGCATAGGACTAGAAATCAGGAATGCAAACATTGTGAAAGAATCTGTAGTTGCTAAAGAATATTCTTTCCTATCCAGTGTTCAGAATGCAATATACAAACTTATTATATACTATATACTTACCGTCATTTTTCATACACGGGGCCCTCTTCATACCAGCCACCTCAGGCGGAGTCCCTGGAAATGTCCCCTGAGCCAGAGGATCAAACGACCATCACCCTGGTAACAGTGGATGCCCCTGTGTCTGGCCTCCAGGAAGTTTCACCTGGCCCTGCTGAACCATCACACCACCAACCTGCACCTGAAAGTATGGACCCAGCCAGAGAAATGGCGTTGTCTATTGGCGCATTCCAGCAGCAACAGACATTGTTCATGGACAGGCAAACTCGCCACATGTCACAAATTGCGGCCCAGTTGAGGCGGATACACCGATCCAATAGTCAACTCCCTGCTGGAATCAACCGTCTGGCAACAGCTTTAGAACAGACCAATGTGCAGCTGGCCCAAATGACTGGGGCTGTGGAGGCCTTACATTCCACAGTACGTGAGGGGAATGCCAATGTGACCCGGCTGGCAGGGCAACTACATTCAGAAATTGTAGCCCGTTTACCGACACCTATGTCTTCAGCCACCACCAGTGCCGCTAGTACGCCTACCACATCTCTACAGAGTACTCCTCCAAGGAGAGGTGCTCGCACCAGGGGTGGGCGAGGGAGGGGAGAGAGTGGCACCAAGCATAGTGATATGCCTGCAAAAAGGCAACGCTAGCACAATGTTTCTTATTGATTAATGTTTTGTCAAGTTTCTATAACCATTATACGTTATTATTTATTGTGTTCTGCAATAAATGCAGTTAAATTTCTATTGTGTCAGTCTTTCTTTTCTGCACATTAAACAAGAGTATACTGATTTTTTAACAACTATGCACTAATTTCACTTAAACATTGACCTCTGACTGTCACATTCCAGGGATGTTCATATTTACCACATGAGGAGTACACACTATCCTGTTTTTAAAGGTTCCAATTTACAAAACATTTAAAATAAAATACTAAAATTGCACTCACATAAAACACATTTTGTAGCAAAAAATGTTTTTCATACTATGTACTTACACGTAAAGTAGTTTGCAATTAGACGGTCTCTAATCTCCCTTCCGCCCTCTGTGCTCTGCACATCACCAGATGTGACACGTACCCCTTCTTCTTCACTGTCTACTGCAATAATCGGTGGGGTAAGTTGATGTAAAGCCAGGTTATGCAGCAGACAGCAAGCCAGGACAATCTCAGATACCTTTTCAGGTGCATACATAAGCACCCCACCAGATTTATCAAGGCACCTGAACCTGGTTTTCAAGAGTCCAAACGTACGTTCTATGACACCTCTAGTGGTTATGTGTGCCTCATTGTATTGGTGCTGTGCAGGAGTCTGAGGATGCAGCAGGGGAGTCATGAGCCAGGAGCGACACCCATATCCTGAATCTCCTGCAATAAAAGTAAAATGTTAGCTACCATTTACTTTGAGCATGTTGTACAGCAGTTAGCATATGTGAGTCCATTTGAGCAAGGATAAGGGATATATAAAACATGCAAAGTACATACCCAAAAGCCATCCCTCCGGCATTTCACCACTTTCAAATTTGGCATAAAGGGTAGACTGTCTCAGGATAAAGGCATCATGACATGACCCAGGATAGCCTGCCACAACACTCATTATATGCAGGTTAGCATCGCAGACAACCTGCACATTCAGGGAGTGGTAATGATGGCGATTAACAAAAACCTCTGCCCTGTGGTGAGGTGGTCTCAGGGCAATATGAGTGCAATCTATTGCACCCATTACATTAGGGATACCTGCGACCCTATAGAAAGCTCCCTTGAGCTCATGCCACTGTGACTCCTGGCTGGGGAAGCTGATATATCTGGGGCACACTCTTTTAAGGGCACCTAAAACCTGTCCAAAATGCCTTGAAAATGTCGGCTGCGTTATGCCAATCACTCTGGAGGACACAGATTGAAAGGAACCTGTTGCCAAAAAGTGAACTGCACACAGTAGTTTGTGTAGTCCTGACACTGCATTAGAGCGGCTGGTTGTAGGCTCCAAATCATCCTTCACTTGCTCATACAGTGCCATGAGGTTAGTACGATTGAGGCGAAACATTTGTACTACCTCCACATCAGCCAAAGACTCCAGATTCAAACGCACTGGAAATGCACGTGGAGTGCGGGGTCTTTGCAGGCTCCGCGGAACAGATGCCAACTGCTGTTCATCCTCCTCCTCCTGGCGCCTTTCTGCCTCCATCAGGTAAAAAGCTGCAAACATACACTGGCAAGAATGCACCACATTACCTGCAAAAGCCATTCTCCAACAACCCCGCACCTGCCAAATAATGAGGGGCCCTTTTTGTAAGCATCATGATTAACTGCTGGGCAATAGACGGTGATTGTCTGTGATTGTTTCAGGCAGAAAAACCATTTTTCACATGTGGATTGCATTAGCATTAAAATAAGGGTTAACTATGTAATGCAACAATTCCCATCCTAGTTTCTTTGAGGCAACAGTATTCTAGTGGTTTTTTGGAAAGTACAAAACAACTAGAAAAAGGAAAGGTGAAATGAGATTTTACTATGCAATCATACTGGGTGAAAAAATAATGGAAAAAAAAAAAACCAGTAGCCTGAAATTTCATGACACTTTGCCCATTTTCTATACACAGTCCTAATGGGTCATTGGACATGAAATAGGCCTTTCTCTTATGGTCTGATTGGCAAAATACCTGAAACAGCACACTGTTTGAACCATCACGCCGCTCACAAGCAGCACTTTCATTTTGGTCTTTTGAATGGCGGTTTTCCGGCGGCTTTATAAACCCCCTAATAGTAAATCCGGCTGTTTGTATGTTGAACATTGTTGAAACCGTCATGGCGATGTATACAGAGGCGGGTTTGGAAACATCATTTTTGGCCGTTTGGACGGCGGGTTTAGCCTTAGTAAATCCGGCGATGGCTAAACCGCCGCCAAATCCGCCGAAAGTCGGCGGGTTTACAAACACGCCTGATAGTAAATCTAGCCCTAAGAGCTGCTGGCAGTGGCGGTTTGGAAGAACAGCATGAAGTGAAACATACTTCCCAACATTCTTTGCAGTTAGGATAAAGTCGTTTGTTCCCCAAACCCAAAATTGGGACTGTCTTGACAGAATCAAGACAGTTGTCTGACTGTGCTGTTCTGTCCTGTCTGTTCCTGCAGATTTCATTACCTACTGCTGTATAATCGATGTTGCTGCTTGCTCAGATAAAGGAATGTTGGGAGCCTGAAAAGGGATAGGTACTATACATTTTCTGTGTTATGCCTTATGAAATGATCTAAGCACACAACAGTGTGCATTATTATTTCTTTAATATCCCCTACAATATATAAATAGCCCCCATCAATTACTTTTGCATTATTATCATGTACAATATATTAATAGCCTCCATCAATACCACATTACTTTAATTGCCCCAGATTTAATTAAAAAAAATACCCCATATTAAATAATTAGCCTCACCTATTACTCAATATATAAAAAGCAGCACATTTGATACATTACCACTACCAGAAATCACATTACATTAATACCCCCACTACATTAAATAGCCAACTACATTGCAATAATAGCACCCATCAAATCCCACATTGCATTAATAATCGAACATTACATGAATACCCACTTACACAAATTATTAGCCCACACTACATTATATTAATGCTATCTGTCACAATACCGGCACAGGCACAGGCTATTTAAGCTTAGTACCATGGATGTGGGAAAATACTTTCACATAAAGGGAAATAGCAGAATACAAATAACAATTAGGTCTATTTATACAAAGCCAATAGCAATTATAGCATTTTCATAATATGGTTAACATAATAAGTCTACAGCGCCTCACACACAGGTACAAATACAACAGTATACTGGTATATTAACCACACTAGGGTATCCGATCTGCGCTTCTATCAGCCCTGTGAAGGCTTCTCAGCTGATGCTGCCATATAGGAGGCAGTGGCCCTGCTTCACTGTCATTCCGGTTTTGGCGGATACACAGGGGTTTCAAATGAAGGAAGAGGACTTGTCACTCCTAGCAGTCCTTTTGAAGCAGGCTTGTCAGGCCTGGCATAACCCCATGCCAGGCCTGACATTTAGTTCTTCCAAGGGGAGTGTGTTTGATACAGCAACATGTATCTTTATAGTCCCCAATTTAGTTTCCACCCTTACAACAGCACGACCACGTTGTCTAAGGATATCAGGTTTGCACAAGTTGCCTCTCAATAGGAGCTGAGGCATTACTGAAGAAATTAGCAAGGCAATTTCCTGGATCAAACACAGGGATGTAATCAATGGTGATTGAAATTTCAGGGGTATTGTTCCAGAGTTGACCCTTTCCTTGTAAGCAGGGCCGGATTAAGGGGGGAGGCACAGAGTGCACATGCCCCGTTCCCCACTCTCTCTGAAGGACCCCTGCCGCCAGCCGCACACCGATCGAATAACCTGTTGTTTGGTCATCCCATTCTACTGCTTTTGCGGCTGTGGGGACCCCCCGACTCAGGCGCACGGCCCCCCCACAAAATTTGACAGCTGGCCTGATGTAACGTGTGTTTGTGAGAGGGGGTAGTATGTTAATGTAATGTGTGTGTGTGTGTGTGAGAGGGGGTAGTATGTTAATATAATGTGTGTGGGAGAGGAGGTAGTATGTTAATATAATGTGGGAGGGAAGGGGGGTTCTTAATTTAATGGTGGATTGCAGGTGGATGCTAATTATTTAATGGGTGCTATTTTATTTGTGGGGTGATGGTGGGGCAATTTAATCTAATAGTTGGGGCTATCAATTTAAAATGGGGTGATTGGACCTTTAAATTTAATGCTGGGGTGGTTTGGAAGCTCATAAATGAATGTGGGGTTGTTTGGGGAAAATTAGGTCATTTTATTAAATGTGAATATTAATTATTTAATGCCGTGGATGGTTGTGGAAAATGGTTATATTTTTTAAATGTAAATGCCATTTAATTTTTTGATGGGGCTGTTTCGAGGGAGGGAAATATGTTTAGATATTAAATGACAATACTATTGATTTAATGCTGGGGCTGGTTGGAATTTTCTAAATTTCATGTATTCATTTTTTTTTCCAAATAGGGCCCCCAACATTCCAGGATCCAGACAAGCAGCAACTGAGCTAAAGACACCAGCAGCCACAGGTGGAGAAAGTGACAAGAACAGGTAGGACACTGCAGGACAGTCTGTTAACTGTTCTGAATCTGGTCGGGCAGTCCTGAATTTGGGTGACTGTCTCGTGTAGTCAGGATTGGGTCCGATTATAAGGACAGTTGGAAGGTATGCCTTGCTTCACACTGTACTGCTCGTAAAGGCAGAGCTGCGTGCACCTAGTGCAGTAGTGCACACAGCATTGCCTGTGTATTTGTCTAAAATGATAA
Organism: Mixophyes fleayi; assembly: GCF_038048845.1. Lineage (NCBI taxonomy): Eukaryota > Metazoa > Chordata > Amphibia > Anura > Limnodynastidae > Mixophyes > Mixophyes fleayi. The sequence continues at coordinate 216,388,753 of NC_134403.1, read as the reverse complement.
CCATGTTACATCATAGGGGCCCCCCTGTCTAAAGTGCCTCGGGCCCCCCAGAGCCTTAATCCAGCTCTGCTTGTAAGTCTGCAGATGATCTTTATGACTTTTACCCAGGATAACCACAGCTCTGAAAAAACTTATTGTTAAATTTAAGATGATTACATAATATTTGCACACATTAATATAGAACAACTGTATGGGCATAAAACTTAACTGGGGAGCTGTAGGATCTGGGGAGGGGGGACAACAGGGCTACTGATTTCAGTCCCATTTTGTGAAAAATGAAGTGCAGCAGTGTGTTGAATTAACCTTTTGTTTCCTCACACTCCCGTGCAATATTACACTGATTATTGGTTGTTTTAGACAATGTTAAATTGAATGGTACATGTTAAATAGTTTAATTGAGAAATGCCTAGTTGCAGTTTCTCTGTTTTTATCCTGTAATTTAATATAAAACATTTTTATAGAGCAAGCTCTTACTTCATACTTGCCAACGTTTAATTATTAAATTCCAGAGATCCTGGTCAGGGGGCGTTGCAGGAGGCGGGAGGAGGTGTGATGCGGACAATCACATCATTTTGGCGGGGCCAATATGATGCGTATCGCGTCATGAAGACTCCCATCCTGCCCACTTCACTAGGAAGTGGGGTAGTATGTTAATACATGCGTGAAAATTGTCTGCTCTCCCGAGAGTTCGGGAAACCTACCCGGATTTCTGGAGTCTCTCGGACATTCCGGGAGAATTGGCAAGTATGTCTTACCTCTTTTGGATCTGGAACACCTACAGTTGACAGCTACACACACTTGTACTCATAATGTATTGAAAGCAGTGCTATCCATATTTTTAATGTGGTTGATGCTGAAAAAACATTTTTGTGGACCTGATCCTATTTAAAATATTATGCATATAGAGGTGGTAAAGGAGATCCTTTTGTGAAGCTATGGAAAAAAATTACTATAAGGACCACACCTGAGCCTAGTTGAATGGTTCTGATTTATAGTGTGGCATAAGGGCAATGAGCTCTTTATTCAAGTCTCACACTCTGGGGTATGCTCTTGGCAGCAGAATAATTCTCCTTGGTCTACAAATGTAGCCATAGCTGAGGACAAGCTTTTGCCGCAATCAATCATTCAGAAATACTACATTCCCATTTACATTTTTTGAACACAGCAAATATCTGGAGTGAAGGAGCAGAGGTGTTGTGAGTCTCTAAGAAATGCACAATGTAGCTGTTGCCAAATCCTACGGTAATCATTTAACTTGGATAAGCACTAACCATTACACGGTTTACATCAGTGGATTCTGTTTGACAGGCAATTAGGAAAATCTAAACGTTAGCGCTTAGCACACCCAAAGCAGAGGGAGCTGCCCATTTTCTTTTTTTACTAATGCAGAGAAAAATAAAACAAAGAAAACACCCATTTCAAATTACTTAAAGTCCCACTGCCTGAGAGCAAGCCAAGAACCTCTCAAAGAATTGGCTCAAAATGTGTGATCTTGCAAAAAATAATGGAAATTAAATATTCTCCCTGCTAACATGGATGTTGAGAAATTGACGCCTTGGTAGCTTGGCTGAAAAACTATGACTGCTGGCAGCACAACATTTTGATTGGAGCAGAGCATGGTTTTGGACATTGTAGTGCGAACATTCTTTACATAAGTTTAAGCTCTATTCTAACTATAGTGTATTAGCTGCAATTCTAGCCAAGGCACATAAAGTACCAGTGCCTTTTGATTGCCTTGAGTCAACAGGGGCAATGTTTTGAGGTTAATCAGGCAAATAGTAGTTTAGAACTGCACATGTGCCTGCCACCCTGACAGTTGACTTTATAGCAGATTATAAACTGTACTGTAATTTAGTTCACACGGATGTATTAACCCTGTGTGAAGTTTATTCCAATTCATTACTTATGGAACACACACAAAGGATAAATAGACTTTAATGCTTTAAAAATAGAGACCATTCATACCAATGCCAAGAAGCTCTTGTATAATATGAAAGACAGCATGCAAAGCACCCCCTTTTGAATCCAACAAATTCTAATTCCCTACCACTGGTCATGCTCATGAGACAGGTACCCATGCACCCCCATTGCTTTGACAGAACATCACATTTATAAATAAAGCTGTTAGGGATTGGGTTCAAGTTTCAGTTATGTTTTCGGGCAAAGCTTTGGGGTTGATGTGAGGCTTTTTTATTTGTTTTTTTTCACTTTTGCATTTTGTTCTAGGCTGAGAATTATGGTTAAGGTTTCCTAACCCTTAAGTTTATATTTTAAAATTTCATTTTCTGGGGACATGGCCTGGTGGAGCATGGAGAAGGACATGTGCACCTAAGCTCCCTAGCCCAATTATCCGTTAAAAACACCCTGATGCACTGCTTACGTCTTAAATTTAATCTGGATTCATGGTGGAGTTGCCCCTGCTCCCTTTGGTTAGAGTCACGATCTTGCTGGTATATCGGGGTATGCAGCTGGCGTTTATGACAGGAGCTAGACGGAGAGATCGCGTTCCGTGTCTCTGGTGGAGTTGGACACTTACAAGGCAGTGCGGGCACTTACTCAACTGCTCCCTTACCTTCTGTGCGGTGTGTGGAGACCGGGGAGACATCTAACTGCTGGCTGTGTGCAGGATACCTGCATCCGAGTCTTTCCGCCAAGGAATGAGCCGGGGCGCCATCTTGGGGATGTTTGCTAAGGCCAGGTCTGAGCGCAGATCTTTGTAACTGGAGGGGAGGTCAGAAATCTCCTGTGGTAACTTGCAGGTACAACTTCCCTAGCCTCACTGTCTGGATTTGCTGTGGATGCTGCACAAGCATTCTTCTCTGGCGCAGTGGAGAGAGTGTATTGCCTCATTAGATTCTAATGGAGGACCCTCATTCTCTGAAATTTCCGTATGTGGGTGCTGTCTGCTCTGTGTGTGTGTCTCCCTTGCCCTCTCACTGCATTAACTGCATTCTTCTGTGGGACCTGTAAATGCTGGCTGTATATTCGTCTGCGGCCTCAGTGCCCTCTCTGTGGCTTGCTTTTGTGTTCCGAGTTACCTATATATTGCCAATATTATATTTATTGATATCTGTATATAGAGGGTGTCACCATGGGTAAACACTCTGCAACTACTTCTGCTGCTAGCAGACTGGAGAAATATGCACTTTCCAGTTCCTCTACGGCCTCGGGAGGGATTCCTGTACCTGAGTTGCAGGCGTCTCAGTCTTCCAAAGACTCAGTTCAGCCCACAGATGCTGATACTACCCTGCAGGGGGTCTTGAAAGGATCCAGGAACAGGGTGCAGAGACAGAGGCTCATGTCTCCATCCTTGAGGACACCACAACTCCTTTAACTCAGAAGATTGCTGGTTTGGTTCGTTAAACAGAAGCTTTCAAAAATGCAAGGCCGACTAAGACACAGTAATGTTCGGATGGTGCGTCTTCCTGAAAGGGCAGAGGGGGATGCTCCTGAAACCTTCTCGGAGAACTGGATGATCCGGATGTTTGGCAGATCACATTCCAGCTCAGAGGCCGCCTCCTGGTGCGCCACCGCGCACATTTATTGCCAAAGTGCTTCATTATAAAGATCAGGATGCTATTCTTCATCTGGCTCGACTTAAAGGCCCCTTAATGTATCAAAACCAAAGAGTGGCAGTGTTTTCAGATTTTTCGTGGATATACAAAAAGCAGGGCTCAGGTGAAGCGGCGCCTTTGTGAGATGCAACTGCCATATGCTCTGCTTTTCCCGGCCAGATTGCGGGTGGTTGCTGATGGAACTACCTTCTTTTTAATTGAGACTGAGACAACTTCCTGGATGGATAGGAGAGCTCCTCGAGGCCTTCACCCAGATTGAAGATGTTCCTGGTGATGTATTGGCTTTTCAGAGTGAACTGACTTAACTGATCACTGTATGATTCATGTAGTTAAAAGTTTGCGATAACTTTCTCTAGTACATATCATACTGATTTCTGTTTATACTAGTTGAAATGCTTTTGGTTCACACAGACATTATTTAGCTATTTCTGAAGGTGATAATCCTAAGGTGGTATGTCTAATATTCCCTGATATTCTGCATTTACTGACCGGATGGTTATGGGGTGTTGGAGGAGTAGTATTGTGGTTATATTGGCTGGGGGGGGCTTGCTTAAAGGGTCATGGCCTCCACTCCTCTTATAGCACATACTAGCATTTCCATACATACGTAGGGATAGCTGTGTAGGTTGTTTGAGGGGATAGGTTTTAGTTGTAGTGGGTTCCAGGTATGTCTAAGTTGGGGGTGGATGTACGGGGAGGGGGGTGGTTTGGATAAGGTAGGGAGTGTTAGGTTTACTAAAGTTCAATGCAGTGTCAATTTGTTTTTATATGCAAGTACTGTCAAATGTCGAGATACATTGATTTTGTATGTGTTTTTGTGGTTGTCTGGTGGCTGAGTGGCTGCCTGGATCTGGAGGGGGGGGTTTTTATGTTGAGTTGTGTCATGTGTATTTCCTAATGATATGGTGACTGGGAAGCTGAGTAGGGGTTATATAAAGTTTCTGACCTGGAATGTTCATGGCCTAAACAATAAAATGAAATGGTCTCTGGTTATGTCTCAATTAAAGAAATATGAAGCGGATGTTATTTGCCTTACTGAGACCCATTTAGTGGGAGGCAGATTGTTGGCTCATAAGAAACCATGGGTTGGATGGGCTTATCATGCTACTCACACTTGCCACTCCAGGGTAATGTCTCTCCTTATACGTTAAAGAGTCAATTTTGTTTTGGAGGCGGTGGAACCTGACCCGCTGGGTAGATTCATTTTTTTGAGGGGCATTTTTTATTCAACCCGTATAAATCTCATGGCTGTACATGTTCCACCCCTTATAATACTGAAGTCTTGAGGAAAGGTAGTGATTTTATCTCTTTGTCCCCTGATACTCCTGTGATTTGCTGTGGGGACTTTAATGCTGTGCAGGATCCTGTCCTTGATAGGTCTTCGCATGTTGGAAAGTCGAAATTTGCTGGTCTAGTGGATGAGATGCGTTTGGTGGATGTGTGGCGCCTGAAGCATCCAGCAGAAGTTTGAATCTCCTGCATTTCTACCTCTCATTATGCTTTTTCCCGAATTGACTTGGAACTTATCTCTAAGAGGTTATTGCCAGTTCCTGTGGATGTTGCATATCTACCTAGAGAGATCTCGGACCATTCTCCTCTACTATCAACTCTGAAATTGAATGCCAAATATTTTGGAAGCTTAACCCCTTTTGGTTGACGTTATTGAAGGATAGTGGCACATTGGAGTCCCAGTGGGAGGGTTATTTTGCCACAAATGTACATACAGCTGCCCCATCTCTCATTTGGGATTCCTTTAAGGCCTTTCTAAGGGGAACCCTGATTACTAGTATTAACTCTTTTAAAAAGGAATCCAGATTACATAATGATTAGCTAGAAAAGGAGGTCTCACGGTTGAAGGAGGTGTATCTCTCTTCTCGTATGGCAACTGATAGGCAGGCCTGGCTGGTGGTACAGCGGGAGTGGTCAGACTACCTACTAGACAAATCAAGACGTAAGCTGCTGTTTGCTAGACACACTCAATACTTTGAGGCAGACAAGTGTGGTAGATTCCTGGCATATTTGGCTAGATCAGAAAGGGTGGCGACTGTAGTGGCAGGGGTCACGGATACCTCGGGTGTTGTGCGCATTTCGACTGGGGAGATAAATTATCTTTTTATACTTATTGTAAAGATACGTATGCATCTAGGGCTGAATATTCTGATTCTGATTTAGACTTGTACCTGGCGACTGTTTCCTTGCCTGAACTGAGTGCGGCTGGTAGGGAGAGTTTGGATTTGTCGATCACTGATGAGGATCCAGGTCCCTATAGAATTCTAAATAGGAAGGTTATAAAGTTGTGTTTGGAAAAATGCACATGAACTCTCAAGAGTAGTAGGAGATGTTGAGCACTGTACCGTATGCAAGGTTATAAAACTTAACTTTTATTGACCAAATAAAAATAAAAATATAGCAAAATATAAAAAGGTGATTAATGTGAATAAAGTGTAAGTGATTAAAATGCTCTGAAAGCACTTTCTATCCAGAAAAAAAGATCTAAGAAATAAGATTGGTAAAAATTCCCATATGATATTGGGCTCTATAAAACAGTATAAACTACTACAAATCCACAGATTCTCAGATTATAGTCCTCTCTAAACAATTACTTGGTAAGAAAATACCATATTTATCATAGGAGATAAGGGTCTAGTGGTAATTGAGACTGATCAAGGATTGTAGGAGATCAGAATCTGTGACACAATGTATCTAGATATAGATGCAGGTAAGTATCTTTCTATGCATTCTGGGCATAACGGATGAGCTTATGAGGAATCCATGATCGGTAAGACACCGACATTTTACAAGCAGTTTTAGGATGATTTGGCTGTGGGTAATCCACCAGTGGCCAGCTGTCTAATTTAGATAGAGCAGAGTGGTAGGGGTTAAGAGAGAACCATTTCAAACATATTGCCCTAAATAATATTTGTATTTGTGCCACAACTAAACACAAGTTTGAACTTTGACACCAGGGTTTTCTCTCACCCAGAGCACTAAAATGTCTAGTTACGGCTCTGGTTGCACCATTATACAATATTAATACAATAATACAATACAGATACCACTTCTGATGTATATTATACAATAACGAGCCGAGCCGGCTCGGTACTGTCGCGCGTCCTCGGAATTTAAAACGAGGCAAAACGTCTTTTCTGCTACTGCTGTGTGCCAATGTGTCCTAGATGTGCTAGGAACTGCCGTGTGTTTGTGTCATTGATCTGTCGCTTATCATCCAGCCAGGTCGCTGCAGTATTTGTCCAAAAGTGTATGAAAATAATATTGTGACCTGTGAGGTGGTCTAAATTGACTGCAAATGACTTGAAATTAGTGTTATTGAGGTTAATAATAATGTAGAAACAAAAAATTAAGTGATTTTAGCATATTTTAGGATTTTTTCTAAAAAATGAAAACCAAAACACTCGAGGGCGGTTTTGCCAAAACCAAAAGACATAACTAATCCAGATCCAAAACCAAAATCACTTCACGGGGGTCAGTGATCTTAAATCATACTTGCCAACTCTCCCGGAACATCCGGGAGACTCCCGCATTTCGCGTGAGTCTACCGGACTTCCGGGAGGGTGTGGAAATCTCCCTGATCTGCACACTTCCTAGTGAAGTGGGCAGAATTCGGTTCAAATGCCGCGATTCACCGGGAATCGCAGCATTTAGCCTCGCCCCCGCTGTAAAATGACACGATTTGCGTCATTACATAATGGGGGTGGGGCTAAAATGACGCGATTTTCGGGGCCCCGCCGCCTACATGCCCATCTCTTACTTGCAGCTCCCGGAAGAAAAATATTAAATGTTGGCAAGTATGTCTTAAATACATTTTGATCTAAAGGTTTATACTTAAATACTTGGGGCTAGATTTACTAAACTGCGGGTTTGAAAAAGTGGATAGGTTGCCGATAGCAACCAATCAGACAAGCTAACATTTATTTAGTACTTTCTACAAAATGACAGCTAGAATCTGATTGGTTGCTATAGGCAACATCTCCACTGTTTCAAACCCGCAGTTTAGTAAATATACCCCATGAAGTTAGTTTATTAGACAAATATAAATAGTGAAGTTGATGCCTAAGTATAAAATGTTTTTCAAAATTAAATTTGTATTAAAAAAAAACAAAGGTTTTACCTTAATGTATATCACATTCCATCTCCATCTGAGGCTTAATGTGGAAATATCTGCTAAAGAATTTAAACAAACCATCAAGACTCAAAAATGTTGCTGCTCCAAGCCCTGATGGTTTCACAGCAGTTTATTATAAGAAACTAATGCCAGCTCTCCTTCCCCTACTGTTTTATTTAATACCATTTCCAGGGCAAGAAGTTTGACAGAACCATCACCAGAGTGAACATTGTTAATATACATAAAGAAAGTAGAGACGCAAATCTATGCTCTAGTTATAGACCCTATTAAACTTTGATCTCAAATTATTTACCAAAGTTTTGTCTAATAGACTTGTTTCTGTCATAACTACATTAGTACATCCAGCCCAAGTGGGTTTATCCCTGTCCGTTAGGATGTTGGTAATACAAGAAAAGCCATTTGTTTAATATACGCTGCCAACAAAAAGGAGGTTCCCAACCATCTGAGTACAACAGGTACCAGAGGACCATTCTTCAAGGGCATTGCTGCATTATACTACAAGTTCTACAGTCTCGGCCCTAGCTAATGGTTGTATCTCCCCCTCCATTCCCTCCGGAATGAGATCAAGGCTTATGGTCATTTCTCAAATCTGAAAATGAATTCAAACAAAACAGAGGCCCTTGCCCTCAACATCCCCCTCTACATTCAGCAATGATTAAAGATACTATTACTTTCAAATAGCAACTAGAGTACTTGGGAATCTATCTAACAAAAGATTATGACAAACTGTTTTCAGCTAATTTTCCCACTTCTTCAATACTTTAAAAAAGATCTACACACTTGATTCACACTTTATATCCTGATTAGGCAGAGTCACAACCACGAAAAATTAACCTGCTCTACCTGTTCCAAACAAAACCAGTGAAAGTATCCTCCACTACCCTCACAGATGCCCAGAAACGAATATCCTGTTTTGTATAGTCAGTTAGATGACCTAGAGCCCACCAGAAAAAACACTCTTCAGACATCCCAGGAATGGAAGCCTTGGCCTCCCTTGTCTCCATAAATATTATTTATTTGCCCATCTTCCTTGCTTATAAGGATGTGAGTTGATTTCAAAGCTGAACTAATGAATATGATGTCCCCCTATGTGGGGGTAGACTTGGTAGACTCCAAGGACCTGCTCCCATCATTGCAATCACCCCCCTTACAATTTTTACTTTCATATTGGAAATATTGCACACGCATATATAAACTCATAGACAACCCAGAGAAAATGGTTCCCTTGTGGCATAATCCGAACTTTATTTCACGTCTCAAGCCCAGAGTATTCAAAGACCAAACATAATATTAAGTTTCAACTGGATATAGTGTTGTGGGGCATTTGCCCAGAGTTCTTTGAGCTCAGCGATCACCTTAACTTTTCTCCTGGTTCTAGTTACCAATATTTACATATACGCCCTCTTTATAATAGCAAGATTAAAATCACAATTCCCCTATAATCCCTCCCCTTAGATACATTTTATTTACATAGATCTTCATCCACAGAACTTAATTCCACTTTTTACTCCCTGCTGCTCCAATATGACATACCAACTAAGGAGCCTCATGAGGTTTGCTAGGAAGAGGACATGGTAGAGACTCGAATTCGGGAAGAGGTTGCCAAATCTCCAATCTGCACTCGGATGAAGAAAGATTCATATAAACTCTTGTTTAGATGGACTTGGTCCCCACCAGATTAAGAGATATACAGTATCTGACTGCCTAAGACAGATACTGTATATTCTCCCACATGTGGTGGAACTGTCCCCAGATTGAGATCTTTTGGTGTGATGTTAAGGATATAGTAAATAAGATCACCCAGATACGGCTCTCTCCAAACATCTCCTCTTATCTTCCCCTCGACCAGCATCAGAAGTCCCAAAACAGATATGGAAGCTCACTGAGCACATACTTACAGCAACTGGATGCCTGATAGCTTTGAATTTGAAGAAATCTGACCCCCCCAACCCCACAATTCCTGGTCTTATTAATTATGTTTGGCAGTTACATATGATATATATACTAGACCACATCATAAGCATAAGTCATGACCTCATAACCCTGCCAATCAGTTATCTTCAGTCTGGAGTGCATGGACTGAGCACTTTGATTTGTAAAGATCCCTCCTTTCCGAGAGTACTAATATATATGCCCCTAAGTTTCATCTCTCCAATGCTCAAGATAAGAATCTTTCTTACTCCCTTTTTGATTGATGACATTAGTGTGTTATAACATATGTTTTCTTTGAGGCTGATGTATTCTCAATTCATGTGTTGATGTAATGCTCCCCCTCCCTTCATCAATATTCTGCCCCTCCCCATGTTATACTGCATAAAAAAATGAATAACATTTTATTTAATAACTTCACCCCCAACAGGTAGTTTTCATCTAGAATTTCAGCGAAATTTTAGAGGTGAAAACTTCATTGGTGAGTATCAGGGAATTTTTTTAATTTTTAATAAAAATATGTGGTATCAATGAGGATGTTTACTGTATTTATTGTGGGTTTATTATTTTTATTAAATGTTAGTGGTTGTAATTAGGGAGTGGTGGTTTATTTAACATTTTGATTTGTGGAACTACAGGTCCTAGCCAGCCGTGGATGTCAGGGCATGTTGGCACTTGTGGTTCTCCAAGTGCCAACATGCCCTGGCTGCCGTGGGTATGCTGATGCTTGTAGTTATACAAGTAGCAGCATGGCCACAATATTTTTGGAAACCTGGCTGGCTGGGACTTGTAGTCCCACAAAACAAAATGGCGTCCATTTGTTTTTTAAACCATATATGCGTCGTTATTACCCTACACCCACCACCCAGGGGTGTAGGAAGAGCCCTAGTGCTATCAATGGGGGCCCGCTAGTTTTTTTTGGCGTACCCCACTCCCTAGGGAATCCAGCCCAGCACTGAACAGCTTGGGGTTGGTTAGTCATTATGGCAGGGGGACCCCTGCCGCGTGTCCCCCCTGCTATAGTGCCTCCAACCCCGGCTGGTTTGCCTAGTGCTGGTTAAGTGAAAATCGGGGGGACCCCACGCAAAATGTTTCCCCGATTTTTACGGAACCAGCAGTAGTCAGGCCGCACTAGGGTTAAGCATGAATAGAGGGGGGACCCCACGCTTTTTTTTTATACTTTAATCTATTCTTTACAGTTTTTACAATGACAGGCAGTGCAACAGTGATGTGTTTATACAACACGCTGCTAGCAAGCAGCGTGTTGTATCTGGCGTGTTTGAAAGCAAACTCTCCTGAGTTTGCTTAATCGCAGCTTAATACATTTGAGACTTGTATAGCTGCAGTGGCAAACAGTCGGGAGTTTGATCTCTGGCGATTTTGCAAATAGCGATTTTGACAGAAGCATAACTCTGGTGATTTTGCATGAAATCTCTGCTTCATACATCTGCGAGTTTCAACTCTCCCGAGAAAATCGCTGATTTTGCAAAATCGGACCTTGATACATTTACCCCCAGATCTGCTTAGGTTCTATAGTGAATGTTTCCACCTGCTAATATCCAATATTCTCAACCCCATCTCCTATAAAATTGTATTATCACAAGCTGTCTCCAGTAAAAGTCACTTATGCTCATATGAGTGGATCTCCACCTAGTACAAAAGGTGTGTCTGTCTATTAAAAAACATGCTCACAAATAACCCAATCCATATGAAAACACAGATAAACAGCACAATGACTCACATCAGGGCCGTAACTATGGCTGTGCGACAGGGGCGACCGCCCAGGGCGCAATGCTGAAGGGGGGCGCAATTTAAGAATATTTTAGGTTAATTTGGTTAAAATTGAGGGCTAGGGGGGAAGGGGTGCATTTGTCATTCTCACCCCGGGCACTAGAATTCTAAGTTACGGCTCTAACTCAAATTCTATATAAAAACAAAAATGAAACAGACCTCAGATTAGACCACTGGATCAGAACTCAGAGACTCATGTGGTTCACAGGCCTCTTCTCCTTTGGGGCCTGCGGGAAGCATCTGATCATCCAGGAAATTATTTAGAAAGTGTGAGTCAAGAGCTGGAGGGTGGGGTTATATTGCCCTTTTCTTCCAATAATACTGAAAGTGTTTTACATTTTCAGATTTAAAAAAAACACACAATACACAATAAACACATATATTAATAGCGTACAGAAAAGTTTTTTTTTTTAAAGGCTATAAAGGGACGTTATTAAAATGCTTGAGTAAACAGATGCATTTTAGTCAGCTTTTGAAGATCACTAGAGTGTGGGCATCATGGACTGTACAAGGTGATGAGTTCAAGAGAGAAAGAGATTCAAAGCTGAAAAGCTTGAAACCCAAATGAAGTGTAGGAAATTCTAGGCACTGTCAGTAGTCCTTCATCTGCAGGTCAAGGTGAGTGAGTGAGTGTATAGGGAATCAGAAGAATCATGCATTGCAGTAAGTCCAATTGTGAGGACAAAAAAATGCATGTATAAGTGTAGGAAGATCTTCTGAGGGAATTAAATGCTTGGATCTGGCTATAATCTTAGAGAATGAAGATTTGATCATGGCTAAAACCTGATATTTAAATGTCAAGTCAAAAGCAAATGCACCAAGATTATTCTGCACATGTTAACAGTTTTGCAACTCTGAACCTCAAAGTCTTGGCCCAGCTGCAATCTTGTTTTTTAACATTGAGCTCCTATCAAAGAACCTGTTTTACTCCTGGAGGTTAGCTACACAGTCATTTATGGTTTGTTATTGGGTTCTTAATACCCATAGCAAAGCACAGGTACATTTGAGTGTCGTCTGTATAGCAATGGTAATCGAGGCCAATCAAAAATGAAAATAAAATATAGCACAAAATTGTGCCCGTGGATCTGATATAGGAATATATTCAAAGGCATAAACAAAAACGAATAAAAAACTCTAGCTCTCAAGCAAATTCTTAGAGATCCAAAAATCATTCACATGATATTCGACTCATGTACATCTACATATACATTTCCAAATTGCATATAGCCAAAAAAACTTAATTAAAAACCTCCAGTCTCAATACACAAAAGCAATCAATTAACTTTAAAAACGTGGAAAACATTACTTAGGAACAAATATCGTATCCACAATTTATAAAATTCTTATATATAGCAGCTTGGAAGATGCTGTATGGTAAAAAAAATATCACTTCTAATAATTGATGAATAGGTAAGCAGCTCTTGTTCCCTTGCACACAAATTCAAACTGTATACAGCAGGACCTTATTTGCCAGTTAGGAACCTCCAATCCCAATGCAGAGTACTAGCCAACAGTATAGTTTATATGTCTTAAAAAAAGACAATTAGAAATTAAGGGTGTGCATCGGGCACTTTTAGGGTTTTGGGTTTTGGGTTCTGATTTGTTTTGCCAAAAAACCTGACGAAAGGTTTTGGTTCTGATTTATGGTTTTGGGTTCTGATTTATTTTTAAAAAAGCATAAAAAGTGCTAAAATCTAGTTTTTTGTTGGTTTTTCACTCATACGCTATTATTAACCTCAATAACATTCAATAACAATCATTTCCACTAATTTCCAGTGTATTTGGAACACCTCACACTTCCCAATATTGTTTTTAGTCCAAATCGTTGGACAGAGGTAGCTTTCTGGACTGCGTAGTGGAGTGTCCCCGGTACCCAATTTGGTACCGGGGCCACAATAAATAAACATAAACTGGTCTCAATTCCACTGCACAGCTATCTGGACTGCGTAGTGTAGTGGGCCCGGTACACAATTTGGTACCGGGCCACAATAAAAAATTAAAAACTGGTCTTAATTCCACTGCACAGCTATCTGGACTGCGTAGTGTAGTGGGCCCGGTACACAATTTGGTACCGGGGCCACAATAAAAAAACATAAACTGGTCTCAATTCCACTGCACAGCTATCTGGACTGCGTAGTGTAGTGGCCCCGGTACACAATTTGGTACCGGGGCCACAATAAAAAAATAAAAACTGGTCTCAATTCCACTGCACAGCTATCTGGACTGCGTAGTGTAGTGGGCCCGGTACACAATTTGGTACCGGGGCCACAATAAAAAAATAAAAACTGGTCTCAATTCCACTGCACAGCTATCTGGACTGCATAGTGTAGTGGCCCCGGTACACAATTTGGTACCGGGGCCACAATAAAAAAATAAAAACTGGTCTCAATTCCACTGCACAGCTATCTGGACTGCATAGTGTAGTGGCCCCGGTACACAATTTGGTTCCGGGGCCACAATAAAAAAATAAAAACTAGTCTTAATTCCACTGCACAGCTATCTGGACTGCGTAGTGTAGTGGCCCCGGTACACAATTTGGTACCGGGGCCACAATAAAAAAACCTTAACTGGTCAGATTTTCACTCTACAGATGGCTGATCCTACATCCTCCGCAGCATATACAGGGTGTAGTTCTAACGCGTCAAAACCTGTCATTTTAATTAATTTTGGATTTGGCCCTAACATTGAATGTAGTTTAATATCTGATACACATCTATCTGGACTGCATAGTGGAGTGGCCCCCGTACCCAATTTGGTACCGGGGCCACAATATAAAACCCTCAACTGGTCTGAATATCACTGCACAGATGGTGGACACCGGATGAACGTCTAACACCAACATAGCAGTTAAGGCCTCCGTTATTTTTTTTTGGAGCTACAAAAAAAAAATACGTAGCAATAGAAATGGCAGTTCCTCTTTTTTGGAAATGCAGAAAGAAAGAAAGTAGTAATAGAAATGGCAGTTCCTCTTTTTTGGAAATACAGAAAGAAAGTAGTCATAGAAGTGGCAGTTCCTCTTTTTGGGAACTACATATACAATTAAAGTATTAAATAGAAGTGGCAGTTCCTCTTTTTGGGAACTACATATACAATTAAAGTATTAAATAGAAGTGGCAGTCCCTCTTTTTGGGAACTACATATACAATTAAAGTATTAAATAGAAGTGGCAGTTCCTCTTTTTTGGGAACTACATATACAATTAAAGTATTCAATAGAAGTGGCAGTTCCTCTTTTTGGGAACTACATATACAATTAAAGTATTCAATAGAAGTGGCAGTTCCTCTTTTTGGGAACTACATATACAATTAAAGTATTAAATAGAAGTGGCAGTTCCTCTTTTTGGGAACTACATATAGAATGAAAATATTAAAAACTGTGGCTGAAGTGATTGGTTTGTTTGGGCCCCCACACAAACAAAGCTATTCATCTCTCCCTGTACAAACTAAACTGGCTCTACTGTGGCAAGATGTTGTCCTCATCCTCATCCTCTGATTCCTGGCCCCCTTCAGTGTGTACTTCCTCATCCTCACACATTATCAATTCGTCCCCGCTGGACTCCACAACCACAGGTCCCTCTGCATTATCTTGAGGGCACTGCTGTGCTTGATTGAGGACTTGATAATTCATTTTTATGAACATCATTTTTTCAACGTTCTGAGGAAGCAACCTCCTTCGCCGCTCACTGACCAGGTTCCCCGCTGCACTAAAAACTCTTTCGGAGTAAACACTGGAGGGGGGACAACTCAGGTAAAATAGAGCCAGTTTGTACAGGGGCTTCCAAACTGCCTTTTTTTCCTGCCAGTAATAATATGGACTGTCTGACATGTCTATTTTGATGGTGTCAGCAAAGTAATCCTCCACCATTTTTTCAATTGTGCAGTGGAATTGAGACCAGTTCATGTTTATTTATTGTGGCCCCGGTATCAAATGCAGCCAGAGTAGACATGTCTCCAATGGTAGGCAGGTCCTTCAGTCAGGACCAGATGTTCTCAGCATCCCCGCCAGCGAGTCTTTGAGGAAAACTGAGCTTTTTCCTCGCAGCCACAGGTGTGGAAGAAACTGATGGAGGAGCTGGTGGCATGTCACGGTCCTCTTCAGAGGACAATTTCCTGACCAGCAGGTCTTTGCACCGCTGTAGACTTGTGTCCGCCGGAAACAGAGACACAACATACGCTTTAAACCGAGGATCCAGCACGGTGGCCATAATGTATTCCTCTGACTTTAAAAGATTGACCACCCTCGGATCCTGGCAAAGCGTACGAAGGGCTTCATCAACAAGAGCTACATGCTTTGTTGAATCGCAATGGTTTACCAGCTCCTCCCTCACTTTCTCCAGCTGCTTCTGCAACAGCCTGATCAGGGGAATCACCTGACTCAAGCTGGCAGTGTCGGAACTGACTTCTCATGTGGCAAGTTCAAACGGCTGCAGAACCTTGCACAACACGGAAATCAGTCTCCAGTGCGCTTGACTCAGGCGCATCCCCACTCCTTTTCCTATGTCGTAGATGGCTGTATAGGCTTGAATGGCCTTTTGCTGCTCCTCCATCCTCTGCAGCATATAGAGGGTGGAGTTCCAGCGCGTCACAACCTCTTGTTTGAGGTGATGGCAGGGCAGGTTCAGACTTTTTTGATGTATCTCGAGTCTGCGGTAGGCACTGGCAGAATGCCGAAAGTGTCCAGCAATTTTGCGGGCCACCGCAAGCATCTCCTGCACACCCGTCACTCTTCAGGTAATGCTGCACCACCAAATTAACGGTGTGGGCAAAACTTGCCCATATGTAATGCCCGCACAATGTTACTGGCGTTGTCTGACACCACAAATCCCCAGGAGAGTCTAAGTGGGGTAAGCCACTGTGAGATGATTTCCCTCAGTTTCTCTAAGAGGTTGTCAGCGTTGTGCCTCTTATTAAAACCTGTGATACACAATGTTGCCTGCCTTGGCACGAGCAGCCGTTGTGGAGATGCTGCTACTGATGCAGCTGCTGCTGTTGCTGCGGAAGGCGATGCATCTACCCAGTGGGCTGTCACAGTCATATAGTCCTTTGTTTGCCCTGAACCACTTGTCCACATGTCCGTGGTTAAGTGGACAGTGGGTACAACCGCATTTTTAAGAGCACTGAGGACACTTGTTCGTACTTCTCTGTACATCTTTGGTATCGCCTGCATAGTGAAGTGGAATCTCGACGGGATTTGGTACCGGGGAGACAATACCTCCATCAACCGTCTAAATCCCACTCCACTGATGGTGGACACCGGACGCACGTCTAACACCAACATTGCTGTTATTGACGCAGTTATCCGCTTTGCCATAGGATGACTAGTGTCGTACTTGGTGCTCATGGCAAACGATTGTTGGACGGTCAACTGTTTGGTGAAAGACGTAGCGTTCTTGCGACTTCCCCTCTGGGAAGATGACCGACTACCAGCAGCAACAGCAGCAGCGGCAGTAGTAGGCGTACCGCTGCAGGATTCCTCGGATGAATCCCGTATTGAAGAGGACTTAGTCTGGCTGGTGACATGGCCTGCAGGACTAAATCTGATGGAGATCGTGGAGGAAGTTGACGAGGAGGGTGTTGGTGGTGTGTATCCAACAGGACCAAGGGATTTAGGTGTCCCTGGACTGATGACGGTCCTAGCCCCAGTTCCTGAACTAACCACTGAACTATGAAGGTTATTTAGGTGACGTATAAGGGAGGATGTCCCTAGGTGGCCAAGATCCTTACCCCTGCTTATTTGAGCTTTACATAAGCTACATATGGCCAGACATTTGTTATCCGGTTTGGGGTAAAAATAACTCCAGACAGAAGAGGTGCATTTCTTGGTCTTCTGACCAGGCATGACGATGGGCTTTTTCATCCCATGGACATCCACTTTTTTCCTCCCTGGTGCCTCATTTAAAAAACAACACATCAGCATCCTCCTCATCAAGTTCCTCCACAACGCCAGCTACATCAATAGCATCCTTGACACCTTGATGATCCAAATCTGGAGCGACACTGTGGGTCATCCTTCCAGCATATGCAGAGGGTGTGCTGCAAATGGTGGATGGAGTCACCTCTTCCCGTACAGTGATGTGAAGGTCGGGCTTCGCAACCACCAACACCCTTGGACTCGCCTTGGGGATTTGTGATGTCATCTGTTTAGAAGGCAGAGTTGTTTGCTGTGTTGTTGTTGACAGCATAACTCTTTTAAATTTTTTGGAGGGGGGGAGGAGGAGGGCTTAGATCCTTCGGTGAAGCTGAACCACTAGTGCTGAACACGGGCCAGGGCCTAAGCCGTTCCTTGCCACTCCGTGTCGTAAAGGGAATATTGGCAAGTTTACGTTTCTCCTCAGATGTTTTCAATTTTCTTTTTTTACTAATTGTAGTGAACTTTTGCTTTTTGGATTTTACATGCCCTGTACTAGGAGATTGGGCATCGGCCTTGGCAGACGACGTTGATGGCATTTCATCGTCTATGTCATGACTAGTGGCAGCAGCTTCAGCATTAGGAGGAAGTGGGTCTTGGTCTTTCCCTACTTTATCCCCCAAATTTTGGTACTCCATTATATGCAGCACACGTTGTATTACAGTACTATTTTTTAAATACTGCAAGAACAGTTAACAATTTTTAATAGATTTCAGTATTAATGTTAATGGACTGCAATAATTTTTTCTAGACTTTTTAGAATATTTTTTTATATTTTTTTAAAAGGAAATTTTGTCGAATTATGATTTTTTTGGAAGATTTTTTAATACTTTTAAAATAAAGATGCACTTAGCAAAACAAAGCACAGGAGAAAACGCACCACTGGACTCAGCAAGGACAGAGCACTGGACTGATGCACCACTGGACTCAGCAAGGACACAACACTGGACTGATGCACCACTGGACTCAGCAAGGACTTTTTTGATTCTACAAAAATCCTTTTAAATTAATATAAAAAAATTTTTATATTAATTTAAAAGGATTTTTGTAGAATTTTTCTTTTTTTTTCTTTTTATGGAAGAATTTTTAATACTTTTGATAGAAATATGCACTTTGCAGAACAAAGCACAGGACAAAACGCACCGCTGGACTCAGCAAGGACAGAGCACTGGACTGATGCACCACTGGACTCAGCAGGACAGAGCACTGCCAAAAGCACCACTGGACTCAGCAGGACAGAGCACAGCACAGCACAGCACAGCATGAGAAATAGCAGGACAGAGGACCACCTAACACACCCTCCCTCTTCCCTGATCAATGCCCGAGGGAAGATGGCGGCGGTAAGCAGGGAATTTAAAGGTTCCGAGTATCGCGAGATCCGACAGCGGGATTATGACTCAGAGCCTCGTTTTAAGTTTCGGAATCGGCGGGAATACCCGGACAGTGCTCGGATCTGACTCGGATCCGCAATGTTCGGGGGGGCTCGGATTACAGGAATCCGAGTGCGCTCATGCTTATTAGAAATAGGAGTTCTGTCTTGAACCTTTAAGAATCCTCTGTGGTTATTTTATAGGATTGGGAGACTACTAAAATGTATTTAATAGTCCACTTCAGAACATATGTCTCATCACAAATGTAAATACTTTGCAAATAAGTTTATCAAACTGGGGAGGGCTTTCCAGCCAGATACTTGTGGAATATGAACCAACTTCTTTCTTTCTTCTGTTATTACACAGCTGACAGTATGCATTAGAAAATCTAGGAGCAATAACTGTCATCTGTTACAGCCAAATATTTCACTTATCAGTCCAGAGCACCTGCTGCCATTTTTCTGCACCCCAGTCCCTATGTTTTCATGCATAGTTGAGTCGCTTGGCCTTGTTTCCACATCAAAGGTTGCCTTTTTGGCCGCAATTCTTCCATGAAGACCACATCTGGCCAGACTTCTATGAACAGTAGATGGGTGTACCTGGGTCCCACTCTTTTTTCCAGTTCTGAGCCGAAGGGCTGGAGAGCGGAACAACAATGAGTGTCTGTAAGCAACAGTGAAGCATGTAGAGGTTCCTTGCAAGTTTGGGGCTGTATTTCAGCAAATGGAGTTGGGGATTTGGTCAGGATTAATGATGTCCTCAATGCTGAGAAATACAGGCAGGTACTTCTCTTAATGCAATACCATCAGGGATGCGTCTGATTGGCTCCAAATTTATTCATCATCATCATCATCTATTTATTTATATAGCACAACTAATTCTGCAGCGCTGCACAGAGAACTCATTCACATCATTCCCTGCCCCATTGAAGCTTACAATCTAAATCACCTAACATACACACACACAGACCGAGAGAGACTAAGGGCAATTTAATAGCAGCTAATTAACATACTAGTGATGATATGGCCCCTGCAGAGCCCTGATCTTAACATCATCGAGTCTGTCTGAGATTACATGAAGAGACACAAGGATTTGAACAAGCCCAAATCTACAGAAGATCTGTGGTTAGTTGTTTGGAACAACCTCCCTGTCAAGTTCCTTCAAAAACTGTGTGCAAGTGTATCTAGAAGAATTGATGCATTGATGCTGTTTTGTAAGCAAAGGGTAGTCACACCAAATATTGATTTGATTTAGATTCCTCTTCTGTTCATTCACTTTGCATTTTGTTAATTGATAAAAATAAACTATTAACATTTACACAGTGGTCGAATTGGCGGTACGGAAAATATAAATGAATGTAAATGGATAATTTTGCAATCAAAGCAATAGAAGAAGTGGTGGCAAGGCATACCACCATGTACCCACCCACTTCCACTACATATATATATATATATATTTATATTGTGGCACAAGCACACTTCTCTTGATGCAGATACAAATAACTTCTTATTTGTATAGTATAGATTGTATAGTACATAGCACTTTGGAAACAGAAAACAGAGAGGAGAAACATTTTGAATAGACCCTTGGGTTTCCTATCATGCGGTACATGCAAAGCATGCCAGTTTATGGTACGGACCAAAGAATTTATAGATCGCTATTTGAAAATTTGGAAGATGAAGGAATTTTTGAATTGCAATCCTTTGAATGTGATTTATTGGGATATCACATAATTTGTGATCCCTAAACACTCATCTTAGTGGTTGATTTAGTTATAATAATTAGATTTTTACACTATTTACATTGTTAATAGGGCTTGTTCCTCATTTATAAAATTATATTACTTTCATTTTGGTGGTTTTGTTTTATAGCATTTTGTGGTTTTGCGCTTTCACTTTTTATTATTTAGGTTATTATAGGATTTGAAATATATACTTCCTTATTTATTGTAGGATACTGGTAGTATATGGACATTAATATCATTGGTCCGTTAGGTAGATGTTCTAAAATATTCTATTTTGATCTAATTTACTATGTGGGATTTATATTAGTAACCGGTTATTACTGGTTTGCTATAAAATATTATCATTGTATTAATATGTCCACGTCTCTTTTCTTCATCTAAATTCTTCATCTATTGAATGTTATGGTCTTTGGTATATATAAATTTGTATCTTCCCTGATATCACTATGAAATTGTTAAAACAACTTTATAGGGATTAATCATTGATCCCTGGGCGGTCAGCCCTTACATCTGACTGATTTTTTTCTTACATGAGGATCTTGTAATGCCCCATACTGTAATCTTATTGTTCTGAAACTTATCTTCTTGTCATTTGATATAAATGCAGTATTTACTGTTTTAACAGTATTATCGACCTTTATTCTTTTTCTACTATACATAAAAGAAACGGTTGCCCCCAAGCGTCGCTAAGCATGACGCGAATAAGGGGGTGGTCCTATCTTTATAAATAACCAATAGGAGGGCCGCATCGGGTTGTCTTCATGAAGACACTAGCGAAACACGCGTCCAGGGCCTGATCAACCACTAGGCTGATCAGGCTGCAGCCTGGGGCGCTGAGTCCTGGGGGGGCGCAGCGCGGAACACTGACAAGCTGTTGTTTTTTTTGGGGGGGGGGTTTTCTTCAAGTGCCGGTGATCGGCTTCTTTCTCCTCTAATGGGGCCGCCCCTGGCCTCAAGGGGGCGGTCCCGCATGTTCCTGTACCCAATCACGCATCCAACGCTGTTAGCTGCCCTATCAGTGTATTGCTTAGTGTGGTCACGTGAGATCTCACATCTCACGTGACCACACTAATCACACAGAGCGCGCCCGCAGCTAACAGCGTCGGATGCTGTTAGCTGCGTGTGAAGATGACAGAAGCGCCGGCGTCTGGTTAGAGGAGAACAGAAGACAGCAAGGTAAGTGCTTTTTAAATATCAGGGGGGTGACACATCGGATGTGGAGGGGGGGGATCTTATAAATTGGATATGGGGGAATAATGATCTGCTAGTATGGATTGGATAGGGGGGATTAATGGAGTGAAAATGGGGAGGTAATGAACTGGCTGGAGGGGGGGGGGCTTATGAATTGGATGGGGGAGTTAATGAAATGGCTAGAGGGGGGGATTAATGAAGTGAAAATGGGGATTAATGAACTGGCTAGAAAGGGGGGCTTATGAATTGGATAGAGGGGGCATATGAATTGGATGGGGGAGTTAATGAAATGGCTAGAGGGGGGGTATTAATAAAGTGAAAATGGGGATTAATTAACTGGCTAGAGGGGGGGGCTTATGAATTGGATGGGGGGGCATATCAATTGAATGGGGGTTGTTAATGAAATTGCTAGAGGGAGGTGATTAATGAAGTGAAAATGGAGAGGTAATGAACTGGCTAGAGAGGGGGTTAATGAATTGGATAGGGGAGATTAATGAAAAAGCAATGGGGAGGTAATTAACTGGCTACGGGGGGGGGGTAGTGAATTGGATAGGGGGGGTCATAAACTGTCTGGTGCGGGTTGATAATAATGACAGGGGGGATGAATTGGTGGGGAGGTGATGAAATAGCTTGTAGAGGGCAGGATTTCTGTATTGTGTGGCGGTGATGTTGATGCTGACTGTGGTTTCAGCGGTCACTAGAATGCTAAATACTAGATAGACAGGGCTGGTAGATGTTACTATAGGAGTGTAAATAATTTTCATATATTTTATTGTCTGTCTGTACTAGGGGGTTGGTTTGTATCATTCAGGGTTTGTTAAAATTTTGCACTATAATACAATTTTTGCAATATTTTTTGCAATTTTTTTTAAATACAGGACTCCCAAGTTTTCAGAAGCCAACGGACAACACTCCAAGAACAAGCAAAAGAGAACACCAGGTAGTCTACACTGCACGATCAGGTAAGAGAGGAAGTGCATAATGAAGTGTGTTTAAAGTATTAATGTTTTACAATTTTATTTACAGATATATATCTATATATCTAAAAAATTTATTTACACACACACTGGGGGGGGAAACTAGTGTAGTAGCCTGGGGCGGCTGTGACCCTTAATCAGGCCCTGCACGCGTCAGCGAGATAAGCTCGCCGCCGGCTCCATACTTTACAATAAAATTATTAGGCAGGGCTTGACTATTTTTTAAGGTTGATAGGATTACTCTTGTGAAACAAGATCTGTGGAACGAAGGACGCTGATAATTAATGTGTTGTTAGATGCTGACAATCAATGTAGCGTCTAACACATGAGACATCTAATGTGTTTGCCAGCTAAATAAATAGTTTGATGTGGATGTTTTCTCTTCCCATTAATTGATTTATGATAACAATCTCTAGTTAGGGAATACGTTAATGGGGATAATATGATCACTCCTTTAGCGTGAGACTGAGAAGGTAAAAGACGCTGTATGTATATACGATATAAGACACTGTTAATCACTTCAATATTAAATATATGAGACACCTGCTATGGATGTCTACTGGTCAAGTGTTATGGTACTAGCATCTTGATTTATCAGCTGAATTATAATAATAACATGAACTAATAGGAAATACCATCATAAGGTGATCCCTGTGGATTAGGGTAACATCTATTTAGTAAATCCCGTGACCTGAATTTGAGTAACAACTTCCCCCATTGTTAATTGAATATATTACATTATATGAATGAAGAGAAAAAATTAAGGGGGATCTATTTACTGAATAGGAGTTTGGGCGGCATGCTTTTAGCGGTCGATGGCTGCTATTTTAACAGTCATTAATACTATTCATATTTCGCTAATATTGTTTTTAAATAACATATCTTAAGTAATTTGAGTATCATATTAATGTATGTCAATAAAGCTTATTAGCATGTTTTATAATAAACAGAACCTTAGAGTGCTCTATTAGTCACATTCTTTCTCTCTCCACTTTAAGATAAATAATTTCTTGTTTGTTTACTTTGCTTTATTGTCAGGATGGCAAAGTAGTAGTTTCACATGCTTTCTGGCGATTCTAACGCTAATTGAACAGAGATCAGCTCTCTAGACACTGGCAAACATATTCAGCATCTATCACACTGAATAATGAAAAAAATGCTAAATTTTACACTTGCTACACTTGTGGACTCTCCACAGGGATTGGTGTCATTTGTGAATCAGAGCAAACATTATCCTCTAATGCCTTACTGTTATCTTGCTACCTACCTGCACCTGTTATCTTGCAGATCGGCTTTGACGCGTAACAGTAGTTGTGCACCAATTGTAGGCTGGGTAACTTTTTGGAATCTGCCACTAATAGCCAAAGGTGAAGGCCTCATTCTCTCTTTGCCACTGCGTGTGTAGAATGGCATGTTGGCAATTTTTTTTTTATCGGCACTCTGTAGTTTGACATCGCCTTGCCCAGATGACGTACTGGGAACACTAAAATCAGGACTGGTGACAGAACCTGGTTGCTCATTCTGATCATATGTGGACTGCTTTGAATCCATTCTGAACGTCAAGCACTTGTAGTGCTAAAAATTATTTGGTAAGATACTGTGACAAATATGACTTTTGACAGCCAGAATGTCACGGGCACTAGCAGTCTTGCCCAGGAATTCACCAGATGACTGGGCTTACCAGAGTAGTGAAGTTAACACAACGGTCCTCTGGTAGCAGGGTGACTAGCGGAACATATATCACAGCAGATGGAGAGAGAATGCCAATAAAGAATAGGAAAGTCAGTGACTTGCAGCAATCTTGGTCAATGAGTCAGCGACTAGCTGATATTGTGGAAAGGCAGATTTGAACACGAAGATCAGGATGGACGTGAGCAGATGCGGGGAGGTAGTAGGGAAGTCAGTGGTCTGCGTACAGCAAGTTGTACCACTGCTATGGTGAGAAGACTTGTCCAAGTGCAGGTATGTAGCGGGGAAGTCAGTGGTCTGCGTACAGCAAGTTGTACCACTGCTTATGGTGAGAAGACTTGTCCGGGTGCAGGTAGGTAGCGGGTGAAGTCAGTGGTCTGCGTACAGCAAGTTGTACCACTGCTTATGGTGAGAAGACTTGTCCAGGTGCAGGTAGGTAGCGGGGAAGTCAGTTGTCTGCATACAGCAAGTTGTACCACTGCTTAATAGGTGAGGATGTGTACAGGTGTCGATGAGTGGAGGCATACAAAGGATAATAGGATGCAGACACTGAGAGCACAGAGGAACTTGATCCCAATAGATATGCAGAGTATCCAGCAAAGTCTATAACGGTATGTGGCGCTGCTTGGTAGAGACTTGCTCAGCACAGATATGCAGGCCAATAAAGGATAGTCAATCACAATTATGCATATAACGACTGAGTAGTACGGTTAATTCCAAACAGATATGCAGCGTAACAATAACAGTCTATAGCGGGTATGGATACCGCTGCTGAGAGTGGAAACTTGTCCTAGCGGATATGCAGAGTAAACGTAGAAAGTCAATAACAGATAGGCATACCGCTATTCAGTAGAACAGTCTGTCCACAGGAAGATGCAGGGACTGCAGAGACACTGAACGGCAGAGACGAGTGTAGGAACCACAGGTGAGTAGATCCGGTAATCAGAGTCCAGCTGAGGACACAGGCAGGAAACAGGAGACTGTAGCAGGTATGGAAACCAGAGATGAGTAGCACAGGGAATCCACAGGAACTGAAGACACTAGTAGTACACAGGAGACAGTAGCGGGTATGGAGACCAGCGATGAGTAGAACAGGAATCAGCAGGAAACTGAAGACACTAGTAGAACACAGGAGACACCTTCAGAGACTCACAGGGAATGAGACTCAAGATCAGGCAATGAGGTAATGAGCACAGGTGCCTTAAATAGGGAGAGTTGCCTGATCAACCAATTAGATAAAAAGCAACAGTCACAAGAGTTCTTGGGTGCTGCGCATGCGCAGTCCATCAGGATGGCGGACGGCCACGGTTCAAGATAGGTGCCGGCAGGAAGGCTAGGGAGCCACGCACCAGCGTAGAGGCACTCACGGCCCGGTGAGTGACACAGAAATATTTATGCACAATTATGGGGGACACCCCAAAAGCACTGGGGAGGGCTAAAAATTATTTGGTAGATACTGCTGACAGATATGACTTTTGACAGCCAGAAATATTTATGCACAATTATGGGGGACACCCCAAAAGCACTGAGGAGTGTTAAAAATTATTTGGTAGATACTGCTGACAGATATGACTTGACAGCCAGAAATATTCATGCACAATTATGGGGGACACCCCAAAAGCACTGAGGAGTGTTAAAAATGATTTGCTAGATACTGCTGACAGATATGACTTTTGACAGCCAGAAATATTTATGCACAATTATGGGGGACACCCCAAAAGCACTGAGGAGTGTTAAAAATTATTTGCTAGATACTGCTGACAGATAT
Organism: Mixophyes fleayi; assembly: GCF_038048845.1. Lineage (NCBI taxonomy): Eukaryota > Metazoa > Chordata > Amphibia > Anura > Limnodynastidae > Mixophyes > Mixophyes fleayi. The sequence continues at coordinate 216,362,668 of NC_134403.1, read as the reverse complement.
GACTTTTGACAGCCAGAAATATTTATGCACAATTATGGGAGACACCCCAAAAGCACTGAGGAGTGGTAAAAATTATTTGGTAGGTACTGCTGACAGATATGACTTGACAGCCAGAAATATTTATGCACAAGTATGGGGAACACCCCAAAAATAAAATAAACCTCTATCCTCCTCTATTCTCTAGCAATTTTTGTTACAGCAATTGGAATAAGAATATTGTATTCTCTGTCCTTGCTCTAATCAGCCTGTGACTACACCCTGCTCTCTCCCTCTGTCAAATGGCGATGGATTGCTGTGGAGGCAGGTGTTTATAATCTTGAAGTATCGCGAGAACCGAGCCACGAGATCCGACGACGTCACAATGACGTTCGGCCTCGATTTGGATTCGGAGGGGGCGGGAGAGTACCGAGCTACTCAGCTCGGTACTCGAATACCCAAAGTTCGGGTGGGTTCGGTTCTCAGGGAACCGGACCCGCCCATCTCTAATTATAAGCAGATTGTGTGAGGATTTATTTAATCTGAGTTTCATGATAACTGACTAATTGTTTATAGATTTCTACTCGCATAGTGATTGACAAGTAATGGTGGGTTACTTGACTAATTTGACGAGGTGCATGATAAAGATGGTGTTGGCCTGGACAAAAAAGGAAGCAGTGTGAGTAGCTCTCAAGGACTTTAAGTAACAGCATAGATGCCCTGGTTATAGTTGTAGTGGTACGTGACAAACTTTTAGGAAGGTTGTATCGAAAGATGCCTCCTAAGAACATCTGTAATGTGTGACTGCTGCCGTATTGTTTAATGTGACAGAAAAACATCTGAAAAAGGCGCCACTTGTATTATACCCCAATAATTGTATGTGCAGTAAATATTAAATAGTCATAATAATTTTGCCTTTTTATTAGTCATCTTATTTCAATGTCCAATTCTAAATGAGACCCAAAATGTTGAGATAAATGTAGTTCCCACAATACAGAATTGGCATGGTCGAGTTAGAAAGCTTTGTGCTTGCAATGACAACAAAAGAAATCCAATTATGTTTCATGGAGGTTATTTCAATAAAAACTACTTAATACAATTTGACAGTGCACCCTATATTATAGAGAGTAAGCCATCATACCTTACTACAGCCGTTCATTATATATTATTCTAAGAGCAATGATTGAAATATCAGTATTTCTATGAAAAATTGCTCACTAGATTTCATGAGTTAAATGGACACTTTTATTGAACCTGAACCCCAGAATCATTCTGTAGAATAAGAAACAGATTTATGTTTTTGTCTGTTTAATCTCAATGTGATGTCATCTTTCAGTATTTATTCTTAATGAGCACAGTGAGCGTGACCTTTAAATGTGGTTAATTTAACAGGCCATGTACAATATTTGTAGGAATGTGGATACCGCCCCACGCCAAACCACAATTCTTGAAAAAAAAGGGGCAATGACAGTTTCTGGGAAGATCATTCATAGCAAGAATACAAGGCAGACATCTACCTTGCTAAATCAATATATGTATCTCAGGATTTAGCACAACTGGTACCTAAGTTAGACTAGAGGCCCTTTGACACACACAAACACACAGGGGCCTATAATACTTAATTAAGTAATTAACAAGAGTGCGACCACTGGCATGGCAACTTTTCCACCTTAGTGGGCCCAGTATAATGGACAGATGCCCCCAAGATGCCTGCCCATTATGCCAAAAACATTTTTTGTTAAAAGATACACAATTTACAAAACATTTTAATAAAAGATTCCCAAACCACTTGTTTACCACTTTAATACAGTGGAGGTTATTTGTGAAGTTAGGAAAATAATTAATGAGCACTCCACCAGCAAGTGTTTGTAAGTGCTGGATGTGTCTGAATAAGCAAATGTGCTTGTTTTGTACACACTGCTACTGGGTGCTAGCATTTCAGCATGTCATACACAGTCTCATTCTCGGAGGAGCTAACAATACTATAATAGTAATCATGTCATTTATACTGAATTTGATTTTTTTTGCAATTTAACTACCGCTTTACAATAATTTTTAACATACAAAGGCCAGGTAATAATTCAATCTAAAATTCAGAAAAAGAGGAAAGTTATGGTGCAGTTGGTCAAAACATTTCCAACAATAAAAATTTCCACAGAAAGATCTTTAAAGCATGGTAATGTCCCTGGGTACTTCATATGTGACTCTAGGAGGAGGTTATTCTCTTTTCTTGGTTCTCTATGGAGGCCAGTGGTATGGTGAAATTCTGCCCATTGGGTCTGATTCATTAAGGAAAGTCAGGGCCGGATTAACCCGAGGTCTAACTGGGCTATAGCCCAGGGGCCTCTGGCATCCAGGGGGCCCTTCAAAGTTTTCAGCAGCATTATTGATCGGTCCGGGGGCGGGGGCACCCCCAGCCCGATCAATGCTGCTGAGCACAGTCAGTTCAGTCCTCCGTCCCCCGCGCTCAGTAATCTGTTTACTGAGGAGATCTCGCGAGTGAACTCTCGCGAGATCTCCTCAGTAAGGAGCTTACAGCGCGCCGGGGACAGAGGACTGAACTGACAGGTAAGAGCTTGGGGGGTGGCTCACATTGGGGGCCTCACGGGGGAATGGAGGCGCCCTTAGCCCAGGGGCCTCCATTCCCTTAATCCGGCCCTGAGGAAAGTAAATGCCGATACATGTCGCATTTTGCGCAAAATCGTTCTATGCTTGCCCACTACCGGACCATACGCCAGTGAACACAGCAACGTCCAATTCCTTCTTCTTTTTCACTGCAAATGACCTTACAACAGCCTATCATCATCAACATATATTTATATAGCGCCAGCAGATTCTGTAGCGCTTTACAAATGCAAACAAACAGTCATAAAACAATGAGAGAGGCTCAGGCTTGGTTCCCTGAGCACCGAACACATCCGGAATTAGCAGATCCGAGTACCAGGCCGAGCCGGCAACCTCAGGATTGAAAACGAGGCAATATGTCATCGTTACGTCATCGAATCTCGCAATTTTTGGATTCTATAAGTACCGCCCTCCACGGCGATCCAGCGCCATTTCACAGAGGAACATAGAAGGGGTAGCACAGTTCTTGGTAGTCTGTAGAGCATAGGTAGAATAGAAACAGGAAAGAGGAGGGGGTAGCAGTGTTCTTCAAAGTCTACAGTGACATTCAGGAGAGCTCCATTGCTAATTGTCATTGCTGAAATAGAATTAATAGATCTGGCAGGCTTGCTCTTCTAAATCTGCAGTCCCATTATGTACAGTGTTATATAGGTAACACACAAAGAGGAGAGTTCCATTGCTCCATTGCTAATTGTCATTGCTGAAATACAAATACTAGGGCTGGCATACTTGGTGCAAATCTGCAGTCAAATTGTACAGTGTTATATAGGTAACACACAAAGAGAAGAGCTCCATTGCTCCATTGCTAATTGTCATTGCTGAAATACAAATACTAGGGCTGGCAAGCTTGGTGTAAATCTGCAGTCAAATTGTTCGATATTATATAGGTAAAACACAAAGAGAAGAGCTCCATTGGTCCATTGCTAATTGTCATCGCTGAACTACAAATACTAGGGCTGGCAGGCTTGGTCATCTGAATTAGCAGTCAAATTGTACGGTGTTATATAGGTTACACACAAAGAGGAGAGCTCCATTGCTCCATTGCTAATTGTCATTGCTGAAATACAAATACTAGGGCTGGCAAGCTTGGTGTAAATCTGCAGTCAAATTGTTCGATATTATATAGGTAAAACACAAAGAGAAGAGCTCCATTGGTCCATTGCTAATTGTCATCGCTGAACTACAAATACTAGGGCTGGCAGGCTTGGTCATCTGAATTAGCAGTCAAATTGTACGGTGTTATATAGGTTACACACAAAGAGGAGAGCTCCATTGCTCCATTGCTAATTGTCATTGCTGAAATAGAAATAATAGGGCTGTCAGTCTTGGTCTAAATCTGTAGTCACATTATACTGTGTTATCAAAATGAATTCACAGCAGTACACAGAAGACTTAAGCTTTATTGAGACAGACACAAATATAGGTAAGGGTGCATAAATTAAGGCAAGACATTCAACAAAGTTCAAACAGTGATGGGGGAATGGGTTGAAGGGGGTAAGGGAGTGGGAGTCACAAGCCCAAGGTTTTATTGAATAAACAGACCCATAGGGGGAGAAGGAGAAGAGGGAGACAGAACATTAATCATCTCCCTCTTCCTCAGAACTGTCAATGGTGTTATAGTCTCTTAGTAGACTGTGGATCAGCCTGCGACAGTCCTGGATGGTCATCTTCTCCCTTTTCAATATGAAGCGATTCCTGGTAAGCCAAATAGCATCCTTAAAGCAGTTCATAAGGTGCCAGGCCTCCTGGATTGCCCCAGTAATGTGGGTTCCGGGAAATAATCCATAAAATAGCCAATGGTATGAAAGGCAAGTTCTGGACACACTGTCATTAAGTTCATGTTCCAAGGCATCCAATAGTGCCTGTGCAGTGGGGCAGTCCCAAAAAATATGCTGTACTGTTTCCTTTTTTGGTGATGCAGAAGGGGCAGTGGACATATCGGCACAGGTTCCGGGAGTGCATAAATGTCCCGAGAGGCAGACCCCCCTGGCTAGCCATCCATGCAATGTCTTTGTGTCTATTAGTCAGCCACATTGTCCCACACGTGTTTTGTTGTTGCAGCAGGGAGCCCTGAAACAGATTCATAATGTCTTTAGCTCTGATGAGCTTGAGGAAAAAATTTGGCTTCCACAAGTCTGGTTTAAGTCCCTCCAGATGGTGCTCCCTCACAAATTGTCCAACATCCAGGTAAAACCAAGGTGTAGTCCAGTTGCAAGGGAAGCAGCTGTCCCCTCAACCAAGGGTCCTCCAAAGAGGCAGGAGGAAAAAGCGATACATGGACTTCCCAGCAGAGCAAATGTTCTTTTTAATGATAGTTCTGTGGATGCAGTTGCAGACAAAGAAGGCTCTCAGCATGGTGGGGATATCCGGTATCCCTTTCCTGTCTTTGAGAGTCTCCTTGTACATGACCGCCGCTTCACTCTGTCCATGTATTAGCTATAGAATTACCACAGTTATCCAAGGAACGTGTGGAGCGATCAAATGAACCGTAACTGATTTCACGATTGCACCACTTTTCTTTACTGACACTGCTGTGTGGCAATGTTTCCTAGATGTGCTAGGAGCTGCCGTGTGTTTGAGTCATTGCTCTGTCGCTCAGCATCCAGCCAGGACGCTGCAGTATTTGTCTGAAAGTGTATGAAAATAATATTGTGACTTGTGAGGGGGTCAAAATTGACTGCAAATGACTGGAAATTAGTGTTATTGAGGTTAATAATAATGTCGGAACAAAAAAAGATCAAAATTATGTGATTTTAGCATATTTTAGCAATTTTTCCAAAAAAATACTGATTCAAAACCAAAACAAAAACACAAAGCTAATCCAGATCCAAAACCAAAACCAAAACCAGAACACGGGGGTCAGTGAACATCTCTAAAAACAATACTGGGTAATACATACAGAAAGGTAAAAGGGCCCTGCTCAGGGGCAAACACAGGATTAGTAGAGAGTGGTTTCTACGCCACACCTCCAGTGGAATTGACCAGCATGCATGGGGGTGTGGCTATAATTTTAGACTGTGCTCAGCTGCTCTCCAACTCTTCCTCTCCCCATCAGATACACGGGCAATGCTGCGTGCACTACTGTTAGATTCACGCAGCTCTCCTTTTTTGAGCAGAGCCCTTTGAAACGGTCTCCAGTCTCAGTGTCATTGAACAAACAGAACCAGGGGTAGCAGTGTTTTTGTCACTCTCCAGCCCCCAGTCACATTTTTCTTGCCACTCTTCAAACTCAGTGCCATTGGTCACACAGAAACAAGGGAAGCAGTGATCTTGTCACTCTCCAGCAGGGCCATAACTAGGGCTGTGAGGCAGGGGTGACCGCCCAGGGCGCAACGCTGAAGGGGGGCACAATTTAGAATTATTTTCGGTTAGTTTGATTAAAATTGAGGGCTAGGGAGCGGCATTTTGCTTTCTCGCCCCGGGCGCTAGAATTCTAAGTTACGGCTTTGCTCTCCAGTCTCCAGTCACATTGTTCTTGTCTCTCTCCATTCTCAGTGCCATTGGTTGCACAAAAACTGGGGTAGCAGTGTTCTTGTCACTCTCCAGTCTCCAGTCACATTGTTCTTGTCACTCTCCAGTCTCAGTGCCATTGGTCACACAGAAACAAAAGGGGTAGCAGTGTTCCCGTCAGTCTCCATTGCCATAGCTCAGCAACATCAATATGGCAACCAGCTGCTGGCACCAGTCATGATGATACTAGCCCGTCTACATCATCTACTAAAGCCTATGCTCAACTGCATAGTGGGTTTACGTCAGGGAAACTGAAGTCCAAAAAACAATCTTTTACATTGGTAAAGTAAAAAAATACCTCTCTAATAATAATGGCAGAGCTGTCACGATTTTTGATCAGACCAGAGGTCAAAATGTTGTGCTAACTCATCTGCATCACCACTGGGTCTCATGGATAAACTAACTTTTTCCTAGCAACAGTTGCCTGAGAAACTGAAGTAGGAGATGTTGTCGTGTCATGTACCATTTGATCTGTCAACTTGCTGAACAGGAGCTCATTGCATCTCTTGAAATCTGTGTCAGTTGGAAAGAAAGAGAAGACATAGCTCTTAAACCTAGGCTCAAGCACAGTCGCCAAAATTTAGTGATCCGATTTCAAGATGCTGATAAGTCTTGGATCCTGGCAAAGCAAATAAAGTACTTGATCTACAAGTCCAACATACGTAGCATAATTTCTTTGTTTCATCTCCTTCTTCAATTTCTTGAGATGCCTTTCCAAAAGTCTAATTAGGGGAATCACTTCACTCAAGCTAGTAATATCTGAACTCACTTCACAGGTATATTATGTGTTATATACTATACATATAGTATATAACACATATATACACACATATATATATATATATATATATATATATACCATACAGTTTATATCACATATAGTATAGGTATACTATATGGGATATTAACTGCCTTTTGTTTGTGTCGTTACTCTGTTACTTAGTATCCAGCCAGTTCGCTGCAGTCTTGTGACCTGTGTGGTGGTTAAAATTGACTGGAAATGTTTGAAAATTAGCATTATTTAGGTAAATGATAATGTAGGGACAATAAGAGCAAAATTATGTGACTTTAGCATATTTTAGCAATTTTTGAGAAAAATACAGATCCAAAACCAAAACAGACACAGATCTAAAACTAAAACTAAAACTAAAATTCAGGGTCAGTGAACATTTCTAGCAACAATTACACCAAATGATTGGACAATCTGAATAATGTGCACACTGCATATATTTGGCTTGATGGGAATTTTAGCTATGCATTCATTTAAACAGATCTCTCAGGGATCTTCACTGAAAATACACAGTGATCTTGAAGACAGGGCACTAGGTTTTGCGGTTTGTTTGATTCTCAATTAGCAATGTCATTATTAAAAATGCAAGTGTAGCTTTCTAAAAGCTGGGAATATTTAGATTGTTGTTGGGGGTGTTAATATTTCTTTAGTCAAAACATTAGTTATTAGAATAGTTTATGTATGTATTCTGTTCTGGGAGAAAGAGGTGTGGCTAGCGTGGGTTACTTCAGGTGTCAATTCGCCCCACACCCCGCACCAACTGATCGTTAACGCAGGCCGATGCCATGGTCTCCAGGGGACTGAGACCCTAGCATGCCTGTGGTGCTCACATTGCTTATACTTAAAGTCATGCCATCTGTGTGAAATGTTCAAAGCAAATAATGTTGTAATGTATACTGTTAAAACAAGTCTAAAACACTTGTGCAGGCATACATATAGATAGAAATGTATTGTGCCTAAAGGTCACACAATAATCACTGATTGCTACACAGTCATAATAAATTTATAAGACTTAAAAAAAAGTTTCAATGTAAGCTTTATAATGTTAAAATGTATATATTTATGAAAGCTGTTGGTCTTGGTCTTGCCATTATTTGGACATTTTTTTTGGGGGGGGGGGGTGGTATTAGAAGAAGTGTGCTAGGTATGCAGAGCACAATATAATAATTTATTAGGAAAAAAAATATTAACCGATTTCACTTACCGCTTCTAGACCTCAGTCACAGACCTCCTAATTGGAGTCACAGCATTGACCTGCACTGTGATGTCATCCAGAATGCGTAGCTATGCAAGGGCAGATAGTGGTATCGCCACCAGCTCAACTAGCATCTCCCCCTCTCATTTGCTGAAGTTTTTCTGCCTAAATTTTGTTGTGAATGAGGATTGGCTTGTGCCAGGTGTCTCCTCTTCAGGCATAATAGAAATCCAAAATCCAACAATTCAGAAAGCTGGAATCACAAAATGGCAGGGCACAATGATTATTTCTCCAGCTTTATATAGTGTCTGCAGAGGCATTATCTCCTGCCATTGGTTGTGTTGAAATGCCCCTAGTTACCTGGTTGCAGCACACTATTGTGATTGAATGACAGGTGCTCCATTAAGAACAGGCGAGAGGAAATAAGACATTTTGAATATGGTATAGAAGGGATTCGCGACCAGGGACGTAACTAGGGCTGTGCAAGAGAGGGACCGTCAAGAGCACAATACTGTAGGGGTGCACAGTTTATGAATATTTTAGGCTAATTTGGTTCAAATTGAAGACTAGTGGGCCGGCAGTTTTCCTTCTCGCCCCGAGCGATAAAATTTAAGATATGACTCTGTCCGCGGCTGACATGCCTACGTGCACACATGGCCTGCCAGCCAATCAGTGAGGAGAATGTTGAAAAGTCTCATTCACTTGCAAATATGAGGGCAGCAAGCTTCTCTCGAGTCTGCTGCAGGTACTTACTAGTACAATGGCCGGTTATTTGGGACCCGTAGCTATATATATTGGTAAGAAACATAAGAATGATGCCTATAGGGCTGCAAAGCTGTGTCTGCAGCAATGGTTAGGTTGCAGTCGCAGCATAATGCAGCTCCAACACCGCTGGAGTGACCTCAGGAGGAGGCAACCCCAGTTCCTGAAATTTCTAGGTGTAAGTTCACATTTATTTTATATTTTTAATAAATTGATTACAGTTTTATCTATCGCAGCGTAGAAGAAAAAGTAATGTCATTTGAAATAACCTTCAAAGGACATGGCCTGCTATGTAATCATGATGTTTTAGTATCAGTATATTGATGTGCTAATAAAGAATAACATTCACTTTAGGATACTGCCGTTTACAAATACCTAAAAGTCCATATACATGTGTAGTATTTGGTAATTAATGAGAGAGAGCGAGAGATAACATTTATACCACGTTCACACTGAACTAAAAATCCGGGATATTGCCGGAACAGCAGTGTGAACGTGGTGTTATTAAACTTATATGTCATACTGTATACTGACTTCATGGGCCTAATAAGTGTTTGCTGTTAAGTATAGCAAATTGCCCCCCACCCAATGTATGTGCAAATGACAGTGAGAAAGTGATAAAACTGAGATATGTCATAGTATTATGATGTCATTTATTTTTTTTGCAGATGACAAAGATTCCCCAAGCCTATCTTTTTATTTTTGATGTTGATCCAAAAAGTTAATTAGTTAAGAAAACTTTGTATGTGTGTTTTATTTCTTGTAAGCAAAATGTATATTAATGTGATAAAGGGGCAGATATGTATAGGTTATTGATATCATACAATTACACCTTGATGTGTACAAATTGATGTGATAATGCATGATACAAAGGGTTAATATGCAGGGTTAGTATGACAATTATGTCATGAAATGTGTGTATAATACGGTGAATGAGAATTAGGAAGGAATTGCACACTTGTGTGCTCCTTTGTCAATTGGTAATACAAATGTATATCATGCACAAAGGTTCTTCTGCTGGTGGATCAGATGGAGGAGCAAATAAAAACGCACTCCTACGTGCGTTAGAATTTACACCACCTGCATACGCTCGACCTTGAATATGGATGTTCATATGACTGGTGTACGTGTGTTTTAAAAAAATGCACATCATGTTCATTTTGCATTCCTTGAGGAATCTGGCTCATTATGTGCAAAGCTAAAATAGTTAATAGATTGACTAGGTTACTGGCAGGGGCTGGCGGGGCAGGGGGGCTCAAAATCAAGGCTGTTAGGGCCGGAAGTAATATAAATGTGATGCGGCCGCACAGGCAGCTGCATCACATGACTCGTGATGCGGCCGCCTGTGCGGCATGTGACCCCCCAGGCTGACGTCCGTCAGCCCGCGCCTGGTTACTGGGGTACTGGGAAGAGCACATCTGACAATCTGGAACTGCAAAAAGGCAAATCTACAAATCTACAAGCCTTCCTGCAGGATCCTTGATGGATGCCCTTAAGAGCAAATGGAACGCTTCCACTGATGTCTGTGCACCATTGAAACTCAGTAATATATATTCTAGACCTACTATTCTCAGTGCTTTGAAGTGTCACACTGTAACATATGCTGCCCATGTGCTGCTGTTGTCTTCATCCTAAAAGCCACCTGACAAAGAAACCCTGGGCAACAGCAGTCACGTTTCTCTGTCTCTGGTGCCAATAAACCAAACTTGTCCATCTGGAATTAAGATAAAAAAAATCAGCTACTTCGTAGCTACTCCTTTAAACAAAACAGAACCAGGTGCCATAATAGGTTACTGATGGAACAAGGAAGATGATAAGTTGTTAATGGCTATGACCACATTCATGTTATCACAGAGGAAGCATTCCCTTCTATACTGAAAATCTTCTATCCTGAAAGCCTTTGTCCCAACACCATTGGGGACAGTTTAAACAGCACTATTGTACTGATCAACCTTGCTTCAACTAATTCTACTAGTAATTTCCTGATGCACCATTTCCCTTGAAAGTTTGTTTCGAACTATGCTGTTCTGGCCACATCTATAAACAAGTGCAGTTTGTCATTATATGCCTCAGTTTGCCACACTGACCATTGCAAGCACATAAAAATTCATCCCATACCTTTAAATTCTTCATCATTTCCTCTGTTATCATGAGTGACCTGCCCACCCTTAAATATCCCTACCATAGGGATGATCAGCATTCTCGGGTGCGATTGCGAAGTAATCTTATGTCCCATACATCCACTGGAATCAGTTTCTATGCCCAAGAATTTCATGGACGAATTTGGGGGTTTTACCTTATTCGCTAATGGGACTCTGAAATGACACGCCAGCTGCTTCTTTGAACTCTGGGGTACCACATATATCAAAGACTCCTTTGGGGTCTGTGATGAAATGTAGTATATCTAATGACTGATTGTTATTTTCTGTTGAATCTATGTATAACACTGTGAATATTTTATGTAACCTTTCAAAGTGTATTTGGTTAACTGACCTGGGTCTGACCTAGGCAAGTGTCAATGGTCTTTTGAAAGTAGCCAGGCCCAGAGACAAATATCTGAGTAGTTTTTGTATGCAGAGGAGTTAGGCTTAGCCAGGCAGAAAGATCAGAGGTGAGAGATTCTCTGAGGTGCCAAAACATATATCTTAGTGATAGATAATTGAATTCTGTGTCATTTTGGGATCAATATGACTTAATTGAAAGTGTAAACAAGAAATGGCTTAAAAATCCCTTGTTTCAGACATCAGATTGTCCATTTCTTTGAGGAGGGTCTACCACGGCTGAAATGTGCCATTCTTCTCAATGTGTACTCCTCACACACCAATTCCTGAACTTGCAAGTAGGGATTCTGGTTTTATTTCCTATTTTATTTTTTGAAACGTATATGCAACCAATCGTATGTCTGTTTATTATCTTTTTGTAAATAAGCCTTGGAAATATATTTCAGATTAAACATATTTAATCTAGTGTATTTCTCTGTGATTCTTTGTGAACTTACGAAGCCCAAGGAGGTGCATGCCACATATGTATGTGATTTAAGTGTGAAACATTAATAAGTGGTTCTAATGAACACCATAATAAATCATTTGTGGTGGCAGAAAAGTTCATTTTAATTAACTAAGGTAACTATGATTGTGGGGCTGGTGGAGGAAATAGGCCTTTACATTAAATGGGAATGTTAATGTCGGGGCTGGTGAGGGGTGGAATCGGTCTGATTGTTAAATGTGGAGGTTATTAACTTAATGTTGGGTTTGGCAAGAAAAAAATATGTCTGTTTATAAAATGGGGATACTATTAATTTAATGTTGGGATTGGTGGGTGGTGGAATATGTCTCTTTATTAAATGGGAATGCTACTTATTTCATGCCTGGGTTGATGGGGGTATGCCTGTTTATTAAATGGGAATGTTATTAAATGTTATTAATTTAATGTCGGGGTTGTTTGGGGAGAAGGAAGCTTATTTATTAAACGTAAACACTTAATTTAATGTTGGGCTGGATAGGGAAAAGGAGGCCTAATTATTACCACTGGGAGTGTGCAAACCCTCCTGACTGTTGCGGGATTGTGGTGTTCTGGAGCTGATGGATAGTGCTAATTCCCTGCAGCAGTACCAGTATTTTCTGGTTTTAGGTGAAGATCCCCCTTAACTGTTTACCAGCCATAGTATTCATTTTAATGCAAGATTAAACCATATAACACACAATTAAATTCCAAAATCAAAATTTTCACATTGAGGGCAAGAATACTTTTACTCTGACTTTTCACTGCTTCTTTGTGAAATATTTAAGTGTAAGGGAGTATCCACCCTTCACCTCCATTTAAAGGATAGCTTAATGTGATTGTAAATTAGCTTTATTTATTGCTGTAGAACAACCATGCAGCTGGATTAGCAAAGATAGTAATAATATATTCATCTTACTGCTTTACTTCAATAAAAACACGTATGGTAGAAGTTTGTATTAACTGAGTGAAGTTGATGTTTGGCTTTAATTACAATGAAGCGCTACTTGTGCTTCACATTTTTTGACGTTGCACTGCACACTGCTAGTGTCCACTCCATTTTAATTGTGTTTATTATTATTATTATTATTATTAATTTTTATTTATAAGGCGCCACAAGGTGTCCGTAGCGCCGTACAGGGACAAACAAATTACAATACAATGGGAGACAGTACAGTACAGTAAACAGTAAGCACAGTAGCTCAATAAGCTCAATGCACAGCTAGAGAGGGCGGGGAAGGGGGAGGGAGGATCTGCAAACGACGGGGCCCAAGAAGGAGGGCGCGGAAGACAGGAAGACCCACAGGGGGAGGAGGGAGCGAGAGTGGACGTGGGGTGGAGGACCCTCGAGGAGAAGGGCTAAGTAGCTGGAGAGCAGAGTTAGAAGTGGTGGAAACAGGAGGAGAGATGGCCCTGCTCAGAGGAGCGTACAATCTAAGGGGAGGGGTGGACAGACAGAGAGATGCAGGGAAGAGAGGGAGAGTAGGGGAACGGAGGCAGAAGATAAGGTAGGAAGTTAAGTGGGAGACAGAAAGGCTTTAAGAAAAAGGTGAGTTTTTAGGGCCCGTTTGAAACTGGACAGATTAGGGGAAGTTCTGATGGAGGGAGGGAGCTTGTTCCAGTGGTGGAGGGCAGCGCGGGCGAAGTCTTGGATACGCGCATGGGAGGAGGTTATAAGGGGGGAAGAGAGGCGACGGTCAGAGGCAGAACGGAGAGGGCGGGATGGAGCATGAATAGAGAGGGGGGTGGAGATGTAGGGCGCAGTGGAGTTGGCGACGGCCTTGTAGGTGAGTTTAAACACCTGAATATTCAGGGGACCCTCTGGTCACAGATGCAACACCCAAGCCATAGCCAGAGCAGAAGTGGAAGACAAGAGCGAGTGGGGTACCACATAATGGTTCCCAAGTAAGTGACCATATACATGAGCGGCAGGGGTTTCACAGAGGTAATTGTAGCACTGTATCATATCATTACTAAATATTAAAATTCTGGAACGATTCCTTGGTTTACTGTAAACAGTTACTAAAAGGAAAAAATGTACATTAAATACTACTGCATGGCTCATTCAATAATGTTGTTTTTTTTTATATGTTACTATTTATCCTTTAAAGACATTTTTTGATTTTGGTGTTATTTTAAAAAAAACTAATTCTTATGTTGAATTGGTCAAGCACACTTCTTATTCTGATTGTCTGTAAAATTGGTGTAATATATTGTGTGGTGGTGGGGAGGGTTAGTGTACTCTCTGAAAAGAGAGTCGGGGGTAGAGCATGGCTTGGTGTAGAGAATCTGTGGAGGGGAGCATGGCTGGGAGCGGGCCGGAGAAGATGGTAAGTGTGAGGGGAAGAAGGGCTCTTTACGTAACGGGGCTATGGGTCAGTGGGCTATTAATCTAATGGTCCGGTTAAAGGCTAATCATTTAACAGTCAGTGGAAGATATTAATTTATTGGTGAGGGGCAGTTTATTTGATGGTGGGGCCACTTAATTTAATGAGTCATGGTAGTGCCTATTTCTTTAATGTTAATGTGGTTTGGAGTTATCAATTGAACGTGAGGCTGGATTTGCAAAGAAGGAGGGCTATTTATTAAATGTCAAGGCTATTTTGAGGGGGAGTTACTTATTAAAAGTGGATACTATTAATTTAATGTCAGGTGAGGTTGAGGGGATATATATCTATTTGTTAAATGTAAATGCTATTAATTTAATGTCTGGGTTGGTTGCAGGTAGGAAGGCATATTTATTAAACATGGGTGCTATCAATGTAACGTTGGGGCTGATTTATGAGAGGGACACTTAGAGGGCTTGAGTCATTAAGGAAAGTAAGGCAAAAAAAAGGAATAAATGTTCTCTGGGACAAACCATGTTACAATGCAAGGGTTGCAAATTAGTTTATTATTTCGCACATAAGTTAAATACTGGCTGTTTTTTTCATGTAGCTTACACTGAAATTTAAAGTTGACCTAGGACATGCCATATCACAACTATAAATCTATCCCCACATTTTAAATTTATCTCCTCCTCCAATGCAACATGGTTTTGCCCAGATGCAAAGTTACTCCTTTTTTATGCTTTGCTCTCCTTAATGACTCAGGTCCAGAGGGTTCAGCCATTGCTAGACTTTCCACATTTTGGGCCTGAGTCATTAAGGAGAGCAAAGCAAAAAAAGGAGTAACTTAACAAAACCATGTTCCATTGGAGGGGGAGGTAAATTTAAAATGTGGGGACAGATTTATAGTTTGGGGAAAGGCATGTCCTAGATCATCTTTAAATTTAAGTGTAAAAATAAAGCTATCAAGTATTTGTGTGCTAAACAAAAAAGTAGCCAGTATTTTCCTTACGTGCAATAAAATAAACTAATTTGCACCCATTGCATTGTAATATGGTTTGTCCAGGAGCAAACTTACTCCATTTTTTGCTTTGCTCTCCTTAATGATTCAGGCCGATTATGTACCTCTCCTTTTTCCAAACAAGACCCCAACATTTCTGGATCCATATAAGCAGCAACTAAGCTTAAGACACGATCAGCAGTAGGCTGTAAGGACAGGTAGGAGAGAGCAGCATACTAAGCCAATTGTCCTCATTCTGTTGGGTCAGTCCTGATTTTTGGGGACTGTCCCACTCAGTTAGGATTTTGCCTTCACTGCAGGGACAGTGAGGTATGTCCTGCTTCATACTGCTCTCCTTATGAATGGTGAGTGGTGTGCACCTTACAGTATTACATGCAACTTTGCTCATCTATTTCAAGAGCACACTGACTAAAATGATTGTCATGCCCACACACATTGTGCTAGAAGGAAAGAAGAATTACTCATGTGGGGTCACCAGGACAGTTATTCCACACCCTCTAGTTGCTGGCCACGCCTCTATGATGGCTGGTCACACTATTTTAGGTGACCCTAACATTGCATTAACCCAGCGGGCCCTTCATGACCCTGTATGACACTGCATATTTGCCAATTGGTCTATTGGACCATAGACCCTGTACCCTGGTTTTCAAGAGGCTTGAAAACCAACTATCAGTCCCTCACCTCAATTGTTTTAACAAGGCTAGCAACCTCAAAATACATCTATTATATTATTCCACTGACAGATATTACTACTGGGTTGTTGAAATTCAACAATGGCAAGAATAAAATCTAATCCATGAAAAGACTCCTGTTTACATATATCTATATCTGCATCTAGCATTAGATTCAAGGAAATCTTTAAACTATTTATAAGGAAAGGATCTCTAACTGGAGAGTTCAAAATTACACCATTCCTCATAGATGGATGACATGTCTTCTTTCTACGCTTCTGCTTTGTGCTCACAGATTTCCCTAAGGAGATGTTCCATGATTCTGATCTAATTGTTTCAGACGGTAATTTGCTTGAGAGATATACTGGGCTGCACTTCCCAATTACAAACATATGCAGTTTTGTCATGGGAAAGCTCTCCAGAGTGCAAGTGGAGGTGTTTAAATCCCTTTTGTGAAAGTTGTGTGTGGGGAGATTTCTTCTTATCTTGAAAGGTGTAAAGATGAAGGATAGTCTGAGGTCACCTCTCTCCACATCTACACGATGCTTCCAGTTTGGAAGTTTAAAAAAAGTGCATTGCCGGCAAATTTACAAAACATCTTTATTGCACATGTACAGGAACCCGTCATTCAAGTTTTCTCCCTCCGGAAACACAATATTTGTTCTCATGCTTGTCCAATTATCTCAAACAAAAGGACCAAAAAGGTAGTGTCACATTATATGATATTTTTAAGTAACATGAAACCACCATTGCACCTGTAATTAATAATGTATGAGCTATATCACAGACATATATACAGATGGCAGAAGGCAAGAAGAGGATAGGTTGATTACCTGTGTCTGAAAACTAGGAATGCAAGAAATCCATATGTTAAGATTTGGCCAAATACTAAATCTTGAAGCAAAAAAGGTTGTGTCGAATCCGTAACTCTAATTTTATTTGCATATAAAAATTAAGCACACATTGTATCTTTCTGCACTTTTTCTAATATGTTACTGGAATTAGAATTATTTTTGTAATTTTTTGGGAAAAAAAAAGTAGGAATTTATAGTTAAAAGATTTTCCATTACAGTATTTTTTAAACATACTTTTAAAGTGTGCTTTGTAACTGAACTAAAATGATCCATTCCAAGCTACACCTCATTAACAATCTAAAAAACACCCCACTCTACTTATCACTAATCATCACTACCAATACCTACCCACAGACCCGTAATGTGGGTGGTGCGGCGGTGCGACCACCCAGGGCGCAAAGCAAAGGGGGAGCGACGGCCGCCCCAAGACTGAAGTATTTTTCTGAGATTATATACTAAACACGCACATGGCATCTCTACGGGTCCCAGAAGACAGCTGCAACCATAGAGACTAGCGGCGCCGGATCCCTGCAGCTGACGTGGTCACGTGATCTAATCATGTGACTCTGCTTTCACTGCAGAAGAGCCTACAGGTGCCAGCATGGAGAAGCGAAGGGGCACTCTATGGTAAGTAAACTACTGGGGGGAATGAAGAAGTAGGGAGTGGGAAAGGGGCTGCGAAAAGTTAACAATTTATTGTTCCAAGGCGGGGGTGTGGAAAGTACTCCTGTAAAAATGAAAGAGAAGTAGCTAAGTGATAATTCGTCATTAAGTAAGAAAGTGTCATTTTAGTCAATAAATTAGTAGATAAATGTTAGTTTATCTGTTTATAGTCATGTAATAGCGTGATCAAAGGTACAAGGTGGGTGGAGGATGGTCAAACTAGCAGGGGTCAGAAACACAGGGAATCACAGTAGTAACAGAATGCAGGCGCAAGGATGAACCTATATTCTGGCACTGAGAAGTGCTAAGAATTCTCTTTAAATACAAGCACCACCTTAAATTTGGTGCAAAGAGTGGAGGCTGCTATAGTAGCAAACACGGGACTAAAGTAATAATAATAGATTATAATATATATAGATTACCCCACAATATATATCTATATATAGATTATAATATATATATATATATATATATAATATATATATATATATATATATATATATATATATATATATATATATATATATATAATTTCATGCATTTGCAAATATGTGTAACAGAATTGTTTTAGTAAAGTGCTAGCCACACCCCCACATTAGGTTGGCCCCACCCACTCGGCCCATGCCACTCCCACTTAGATGGGCGGCGCCGAAACCCTGTCTCACCCAGGGCACTAAAATATCTAGTTACGGCACTGCCTACCCACTTAGTCCAAAGAAGTAAAAAATGGTTATGAAATGAAAAAGGGAAGACATCCAAATTTGAAAATCCAGATTGAAACAAACTACATTGAATAAACCTTTGCTCAGCTAGGGAGTGCCGAGGTTTCCTATTTTTCATAGTCGGACAGAATCCAGAGTAACACTAGCAGAAAGAAAGAGGTCTTAGTACCAGGGTCTGTGCTGAAATACATGTAACACCAGACCTTGGTTAGGTTACTTTGTTGAGTAGTGCCTCCACCTTAGTCAGGGTTCAGTAGGATCTTTGTGGGGTAATGTTCTGAATGAGCAAATCCAGAGCAAGATAAGGAACTCTCATCCCTCCTTCTTAAAATCATAGACACACAGAAATGAAATAGCAATACACCAGGCTAATCTTTAAAAGCCACACCTGCACATCTATTATTGAGGCGCGGGCTCCTAAAGGTTTTGTAAGTTCTATGTATCAAAAATATATCTCTTTACATCAAGCAGTTGTTTAAGGGTAACTTTGGGTGCAGCAAACCCAATAAATACACAGCAATTTAGACACCTTTCTTGTATATCAAATGAACAGAACTAACATACTAAATATACTTTAAACGTGTCTCACTTGTTATATACCACTAAGAGGTACCTCTACCCCTTTTAATTGCTATCCTGTAATATTACCCTAACCATAATATTACCCTGACCATAATACTTCTCATTAGCAATATAAATTAATCTCAATAACAATTGCTTCAATTTCAGTAACACATACTGTATCATACAAAAACATGTATGGCCAGATGAGTGCAACTATGCCATCTTTTTAGCAGGACTCTTCTTCTCCTTCACAAAGCGAACAGGCATTACAGTTGCAAATTGCACAGAGCAATGTCACAGTTATCTGTATTCCTCAACATTAGCTTAAAACATGTAATTTCACACAGCAGCACTTTGTAATTTTCCTCCATTCCACAAAATGTTTACTTTCTACTGAGAATTTAGGAAACAGACTCTCCTACCTCTCTTTACTCCAATTCAATACGAATGTGGAACACAAATAATACAACCCCCGCTGTTCCCTCTTTTCCATTTAGGCATGAGCATACAGACACTTTAGTACAAGCTGGCTCCTCAACACACAGTTAGGGCTTTCCCACAGATAATAATAAATAATGCAAAGATGTTTGGTGCAATTTTCCTCACTTTTAGACTCTATCTCCCATTTTTCCCTACACTTCATCCTTGTTACTAGATTACAATCCTGCAAAATTGTATATAAAATATTCTTCAGGTCTCCAGACCTGTACCTAAGAGCAAAAATACTCAGTCCAAGTAGATCAGTAGCAAGGTAAAAATCGGTTACTTATCCACATTGGTCTCCAACATTTGTGTCCAATATGGCTCATCTCTGCTCAGATATCTGGTAAGCTCTCCCACTCTCCACTGCAAAGTCTTCTTCACTCTCTTAGGGTGTCTCTCTCTCCTTAATCCCTCTGTCTCTCAGACCTCTCAGTTTCCCGTTAATCTCTTTCTGACAGGCTGCAGGGGACTCACTCGGGATGTCTGTCTCCCTGAGTGTCTCTCAGAATCTCCAACTGCCATTTGTAATGGCTTTTTCACACTTTCCCCTTTCCCCACTGCACGCTGGGAGATGTAGCTATATGCTAACAGGGGAAGTATCTAAATCGCCTGTGTGGCCCGCTCGGATTTCCAGCGCTACATACAGACCTGGAATCCGCAGCTGTAAGAATCTGGAACCATTCATGGAGAGCTCAACCCCAGCACCTGAATCCAGGTACATGCACCTGGAACCCACTACTGGGAGTTCAGAAGGTTGCAGTCTACGAAAGATCATTACAAAATAAAACTAACACTGGAAATAAGAACTCAGAGACCAGGTCAAGTTTTGCTTCTGGCTTCCCCGCTGGCCCTTCCATGCCTGCGTGTCCCATTGCTAGGCAACAGCATGCTATTAGGAGCTTCACTGGCACCCAATGATGCCACGCCACCAGCGCTAATGATTGGTGCATTGCTTTACTTAAAGCTATCTCTAGCACCATGTTGGTGCCAGAGTATCCCCCAGCTCCAGCGTTCCAGTGTATTCTTTACTGATCTCCTGTGTATGACTTTGGCTTCTCCAGACTATTCTTCTGTTTGCTCCTCTATTTGGCTTATTTATGCCTGTCTGACCACTCTTCCGGAATTCTCCTTGTGTACTGCTTTTGCACAAACGTTACCAACCCAGTTTGCCTAGACCACTCCTTTTGGACAGCCCTGTGTACCTCTGCTGTCTGAATGTTGCTGATCCGGCTAGACTGACTACCCTCCATTTTCTGTATCTCGCTAATGGCTCAGTTGAAGGACCACGACTTGCGCATATCCCGCAGCAAAACCCATACCTCCTTGCGTGGGTCCCTGGAAAAGACCGGAGGCGTGTTAGACTTCCCACCTCCCACTAGAGCTGTGCCAATGACAGCAGGTACATTTCAGTGTTTCAAGAACTCTGACAACTACTTAATACATTTACCCCCAGAAGTCAAAAGCTCAGAACTATGAGCTGGCCTCAGGCGCACAGACCTGGAACCCACACACAGAGTCGCAGTATTGGAAATGAGCCCTCTGAGATTCAGTGATAGCCCCAGCTACATCCAGAACAGGGAAAAC
Organism: Mixophyes fleayi; assembly: GCF_038048845.1. Taxonomy (NCBI): domain Eukaryota; kingdom Metazoa; phylum Chordata; class Amphibia; order Anura; family Limnodynastidae; genus Mixophyes; species Mixophyes fleayi. The sequence continues at coordinate 216,341,921 of NC_134403.1, read as the reverse complement.
TGTCTTCCACTACCGTAGTTGCAGATGGACTCCACAGTAAGATTGATAATGACAGAGCACCAGACTACTGCGGAATAGAAGAGCTGTATAAGTTGCTAGACAGTATGGAGATCCTTGGAGAACATAGTAATGTCTTCAGGAGTCTGTTGAGAGATGCAGAGGCAGCAGTTACTTAAAGCACTTGCAGAACAAGAGTCACTGGGTGTAAGCTGAACAGTTACTGGGAAGCAGGCACTTGGTGTGAGCACTTGCTGAAAATCAGGAGCATGGAGAGTGCAGAGTTCTTGCTGAGAAACAGAGAAATGCAGAGTACGTCAGGAACAGCACTGGAAACAACTGAAGCCAGGAGCCAGGGAACTATCCTAAGGAGAAGAAAGAAAGAAAGTTGTTCTGATAATGAACTGGACCCAGGAGTTGGTGTAAATAGGACACTCCCAGTGCCTGTTGGCTGCACAGGTCATGTGCATGCAATTGCTGCATTCTGGTTGGACTGAGAAGATCACATGGAAGAATTGAATATGGATGCGCAGATGCAGCAGAACAAATAGAAGCTGTCTATTTATAAATGGTAAAAGAGTGCTCAGAAATGCCCTAGAAGGCCAGGAGAGGCCTGGGTGGCCATAAGATGACACCAACGGACGTGCTTGTGACTAAGACCCTGATGATGTGTGAGCAACTTTCTGTTCTGTTCTTGACAGCAAATTCCAGATATCTGAAGAGTCAAAGGCAAAGCCAGAAGTGAAAAAGGTCAGAGTGAGATTGGGGGACACAAGATTCCTGATGAGCACTATGGGTGACTAACCTCTAGCATGGAACCAAAAGGATCAACAAAAGTGCTGTTCTTGTGACATGTCGCTGACTGCCTGATGTTCCAAATAAAGTACAAGATATCAGAAATAAAGTGTGCCATCACCAAGAGGGACCTGGGACCATGAATTTGTGCATTCAAATGTCTAGTGTTTTTATATTTGGATCAAATCAGTACTATCTCTTTTTACATGATTATGGTCAGTATGAGACAAATCACCTCCAATACAAATCCTGTATGAAAGAAAGGAATTTTCATAAACAGTGAATATTTTAATATAAAGCAGTGATTGGCATAATTTGGCAAATACCAATACTTACAAAAGCAAGATCGGGGAAGCTGTTATGTTGGTATGCATAATGCAGAATTAAATTTATGTTTAAAATAGTTATATGATCACCATTGGGACTGAGGCACATAAAATTGGCCTTGCAATATTGTGCATGATGTACCACAGCCAGATCAATGATACATGCATAAAAACTAGAAGAAACAGCCTCTCTAATAAAGAGAGGCTGGATTCTAAAATTCCACTTGGACGGAATAAGCAGTCTCCATGGTGCATGAACAAAACATAGCTCTATAAATCAATGAAACTCCATTCTGGGCAAAAGGAGAGTGGTAACAGCTGCTCCTCATATTATGAGACCAGCAAGCCTTATGGGATAACCTGAAACAGCGCAAGAATAGCCTCTCATACCTCCTGTTCAAGCACAAGATAGACATATTGGTTCAGGATCATAGGTCATGACCTATGTTAAGTCAACAATAAAATCCTTGCTAATACTTACATCTTGAGTTACAGCACAGGGCTTGTAGGATAGTTTCCATAACATTCTCTGTTCTTCATGGCAAGGAATTACACTCAGAGAAGTGCTGTATCTCAGGATCCCATCAAGGAATTTAAATGTTTTTGGAGCGAGTGATGCAGCAAGGTTCAAACATTCTACACAGGGTTTATTATTATTACTTATTTATATAGTGCCAACATATTACACAGCCCTTTACAGAAAATATTTGATTATCCACATCAATCCCTGTCCAAACGATCTTATAACTATATTCCCTACCTCATAAACACACAACTTAGGGTCCATTTAATCAAAAGCCAGATAACCTACCACAATGTTTCTGGACTGTGGAAGGAGACTGGAGCACCCGACAGAAACCCACATGAGAATGTGAAAACTTCCACAGATGTACTGGCCAGAATCAAATCTATAGTCCTTGCACTGCATGCCAGCAATGACAATCGTTGTATCAACTCCGCCACCCTCATTTCTAATATGGTCTTGGCCTTGGACCATGCGGCAAAAAGGCTCAACTGTGTTGGTCATTTGTGCTGCAACATTTATTCCAATAATCACTTATTTTTAAATGGTTAGATTGTGTTGAATTCAAAACCCCCCATATGATGTATTCTTCACTGGCATAAGCTGTCTCCTATTTGGTCCTATTCCTATTTGGACCCCTTGCATTTGATTGGTCAGAATTTACATGCAAATCTTATTATAATTCCATTTCACTAATACAGATTATTTCATATGGATATTAACAGACACCTTGGAGATCTGTTGTCACGAATCGGGGTCTTAGCCCTGTTTACACCACTCTGCGGTACCATATTACCGTACATCTTCCTCCTGGTCGTATGCAGCATTTTATGCTGGGACAAGCATGACTTCTGTCTGCAGCACTGGAGGCTGCCATCTTGGGTGAGTCATTTGCTAAACTTCCTGCTGAGTCTGAACACCTGATCCCATTCCCCAATTGGCTTCCTCTGCAGACTATAAGAGTCCCCTTCTACACTCAGCAAGTTGCCAGTGCAACACTTCCCTAGTTTTTGGTTCCAGAGCTACAGTTGCTGGTTTGCTGCTCCAAACTACCTGCTGTATACAGAGCTCTACCCTTCATGTGTATTCAGCTTCATCCTGATTACTGCTTCAATCCTCCCGCTGCATACAGATCTCCACCATTACCTCTGAGTGAATTCAGCCGCAACCTGCTGCTATGTTATGGACTTCTCTCAGTGAGTTCTACTTCATCTATTGCTGTTATGTGAATTTCAAACCTTTAACCATTCATGTGAATTCAACTTCATCTGTTGCTATTATATGAACTGCAAACCTTTAACCATTCGTGTGAATTCAACTTCATCTGTTGTTGTTATGTGAATTACAAACCATTAACCATTTGTTTGAATTCAGCTTCATTCCCTGCTGAAATAAATACCTTTGTTAGTTATTCCTCGTGTGGATTCACCTACTTTGCACCTGCTTGTGTACTGATTCCAGCGGTTGTCCTCTGTATGGTTCCTTCTCCTACATCCTGTATACAGGACTCAAACAAGCTCTATGAGCAAGACATTCATACAGCCCCCCAGTTTCCACTACACTCCTGCCACAGCTAGCCCCTGGGGTCCCGAGACAGATCCCAGAAACCCTATTGCCGTGACATCTGTTTTAGAAAACAAGACAACCTTCTCACTTTTGTATCTATGTAGTATCATTTCTAATTACATTTACCTTGGAACTAAATAAACTAGTTGCACTACATGCATGTTACAGCTTTGTACAAATTGTCTGAAACTACTAATTTCTAACTACAGTACAAAGTTTTATACATTGTTTTTATGATGTTTTTGTTCTTTTGCTAGAGCTATTAACAACAGTAACACATGCATATGTGAAATATTTTTCAGATAAACCTGTGGTTGCAGCTGGCAACACATATAGCAATATGTCATTCAATTAAACTGCTTTGTTCAATTGAACTGCTTTGTTCAATTAAACACGCGCAGATGGCAAGATAACACAAATCAATTTATTGAGAGGGTAGACTAAATGATTGGATCACATGGCAAAAAGAATTAATAATAAAGTAGACCCTTAACACAGGTGTCAGTGGTGTGGGTGTCATTTTACAATGGTGCACCCACCTTCTGCTCAGGGTACCGCTGGGCTAGCTCAAACTCATAACATCCCTGGACTCTGCGGGTTGGTATTAAGTAAGGGCTTTTGCACATGCAAGCTTTAAAATCAGGTTGACATAGGACATCTTTAGTACAGCAATACAGTTCATATAATAATTGGTTGCAATACATTTCAACAGTTGTTTAATGATGCTATGCAAGAGCTGACTCTCCATGCGCTGGGAATAATCATTCTCAATCCTGTTCTCTTTACTGTTCACTGTAGTAGCTCCCCTGATTCCATAGTATCAGGCTATTTATACACCGAATTAATGTCCCTTCCTCTATGTGGACATGGGTATCACAAACATCACAGGACCTCAGGCACTGTATATAAGACTGTGTCCCATGTTATCACAACTTTACTCATGGTGTGGGCTGATTTAGAAGTTTAGGGCTTGGCATACTATTGTTTGATAGTGAATATAATTCAAGAAATTTGGTAGATGAGGATTTAGAAGGAGCAATGGGAAAATTAGAAAAACTATTACTTAAAGAGAACCGAGTGTGGTGGGAAACAGTTACATTAGAAAGATACATAGCAGAACAAATTGTACCCCTAGGGTTAAAAATTTATACATTTCCCACTTTTGGTAATAATACAAAATAATTTGAAAGAGAATGGAGGAAAATCATCAACAATTGCTCCTTTTCTTTAATGAAATTAATTGTAGAAGAAAGAAGAAGGGAACTTAGATCATTGGAAACAGAAATAAATGAGTTTGAAACACTTATTCAACTATTTACTAATTTAGAGGACTATCAAAGATCTATTAATGTCATTTTTATCTCTAAAGAACTTTCTTTGTTTCTTAGTTCTAATAAGTTTATCCTCCTTTTCTAATTTCATTGACATTCTATTTTGCAATCTTTGATAGTCCTCTAAATTCCCTTTGCCCATTCAATAATACATGAGAGAAAGAAGGTTGATAAGAAAATTGACAACATAATGAAAATTTATAACATTAGCAACTATGAATTGACAAAAGATGAAGAAGCTCTTTTGAAAAAGCGTTTAAAATTCTCTCCTACGCATGACTTGAATCCTTTTCAGTTCTATATAGATATTGAAAAGTTTTTGCGAAAACTTTTTCTCAAAAAGTGGTTTGCACAAAAGGAAGAGATTATTAGTAAGGACATGATTGACAAGAATGAAAGTTTAAATATAACAGAGAAATTCAAGAGGAAATCAACTTTTGTTCCTACTCAAATGAAGAAAGGTCAAATAGAAACATTTGAGAAACTTGTACTGGATGAAGTTGATACTTGGAAGGACTCTAAAGAGAAAAAAGTATTTAATCTCACGAAAAAAGAGAGACTAGCTAGACTCATTACAGAAGAATAGTGACATTGTAATAAAACCGGTCGATAAGGGGGGAGTCTTAGTGATTATGGAAAATGCTAAGTACATTGCAGAAATATATTGTCACCTCAATGATGGAGAGACCTATGTTAAACTGAGAGGGGATCCGACTAAACGCATTGAAAAGGAATTAAGTTGTCTAATTAAGAAATATAGAGTGAAAGGAACTCTTAATTCAAATACAGCAGAATTTTTGTCATCTAACAGCCCAACAGTACCATCAATCTATATTCTTCCGAAGATACAGAAGAATGTCGAGACTCCCCAGGGAAGACCAATAATCGCGGGAGTCAATTCGATTACATCGAATCTTTCTATGTATATAGATTATTTATTGCAACCCCATGTCACTAAGATTAAGTCCTATTTAGAGGACACAAGAGATGTTTTGGAGAAAATCAATAATATAGAATGGAAAGAAAATTGGTACTTGGTTACTGCAGATGTTTCATCTCTGTATACTATCATACAGCATGATAAGGGGATAAATGCCATTAAGAAGGTTCTATAAACCAACAATGTAGATAAGGATGAATGTGAGTTAATTTTAGAAAGTATTACGTTTATCCTCACTAATAATTACTTCCATTTCGAGGAATCCTTCTATCTCCAAAGGGTTGGGACAGCTATGGGCACCAGGTTTGCTCCCTGCTATGCCAACATATTCATGAGTGTATGGGAAGATCAGCACTTGTGGTGTGTTGGGGGGTGGGGGGCAGACCTGGTGTCCTGGTATAGGTTTATTGATGATATTCTCTTCGTTTGGGAAGGCGAAAGGAATTCTTTGGATAATTTTTGTAAATATTTAAATCAGAATGACTTCAATATAAAACTTACATATGACATTAGTCAACATTCTGTGAATTTTCTTGATTTGACTATTTATGTTAAGAATAACCAATTATGTACAAAACTTTTAAAAAACCAACGGACAGTAATTCTTATATTGATGCTCTCAGTCAGCATCACAAAAACTGGCTGGATAATATTCCAGCGGGACAGTTTATGTGTGTTAAACAAAATTGTACAGACACACAGATATATGAATAACAAGTTTCAGATCTGAAGATGCAGTTTGTACAGAAAGGTTATTCACAGAAAGTTGTAGATGCTGCTCAAAGTAAAGTTAATGAAGTAGAAAGAATATCTTTTTTAAAACCTAAGACTAGAGATAATAAAAATGGAGAAAATAATATGGCATTTATTACTCAATTTAATAGACAATTCAGGAAGTATGAGAATGTATTAAGCAAATATTGGAAGGTATTGCTCAATGACCCTATTCTTAGATCAATATTACCAAATAAACCAAAGTTTATCTATAGAAAGGCTCCTTGTCTTAAGGATAAACTTGTGAGGGGTAGCCTTCCAAAAAGAGAAACTACTAATTGCATTCGCACCAAGGGATTCCATAGGTGCGGTATGTGTCTACCATGCAGATATATTAAAAGTGAGAAATCTAAAATTACAGAATTTTCATCATCTTCCACTGGTCTAAAATATGAAATCAATGATTTCATTACATGTCACTCAAAAAATGTTATATATTTAATTGAGTGTATATGTGGGAAGCAATACATTGGTAAAACAAGTAGACCTTTAAAGACACGTGTAGCCGAACACATTCAGAACATTAAGAATGGATTCACGAATCATTCTTTATCAATGCATTGTCGAGAAAAACATACATGTAGTGTTGAATCAATTAAATATTTCTGTGGCATAAAAATGTTGAAGAGCAACTGGAGATGTAAGTATTTAGAAATAAGGTTATCCAAAGCTGAAATGGAAAGTTTATATACGTTAAAAACTTTAATCCCGCATGGTCTTAACACAGACTTCGAATTGAAATGGTTTCTTTAAATTACTTAAGAAGTCTGTGTTACTAATAAGTAATTTGATTTGATCCTATTTAAATTTATTTAGTAGTTTTCTCTGACACTCTTTTTTTATTAGGGAAATTAAAAGGTAGAATATTTATGTTTAGACCAATAGGGATTTTTCCGTTTTGGTCCAACATATTTAGTAATATATGTTGTGAGGTTGCTTTGCGACTTACAACTTTGGTACTCAATTTTCTTATTGATATATTTTCCGTGATTGTATTTCTTGTCATACAATATGTCATCACTTTAGCTTTGTGTGTATAGATATTCTTATTGTTCTAATTGTATATGCATAAAAAATCCTCCATGTAATATCAGTGCAAGCAGAGGGGATAGTCATAGCTCTGGTGAGATTTATAGCGTACATTATTATCCGATATCGGTAGGAAGTTCTTTTGTATATTCATTTAAATTCGCATTTAAGGTTCAAATATGTACAGATTACCATTCTCATTGATGTACAAGGATAAATATATTACTACCAACATTAATGTTTATGCACTATAACAATCAATGAATGAATGTTTTATTACTATAGAAATGGTAATTACCGCTATAGAATATAAGAACTTTTTGATGTGTATTGCTGGGATCACATTCCTTTTGCCCATCAAACTCTCAGAAGCCCGCTGCTGGGCGGATAGTTAGAAAGTGCAGCTGATCCATTTAATTAGTGGAAATTTTTCATTATATGTGAATATCTGTCCCAATATATGTAAACTTATCAAAGTTTATTTATTGATGAAAGTTATTGAAAGAATGTATTTGTTTTTTATGAAATAGAAATGTTTTTAATTATTTTCATTGCGGACAGCCGTCGCGCCATATGATTGGATCATGGAAGCTTAAATAGTCGACATTGCAAGTAATTTACCTTGAAAAAGAACCAGTGTTGGGTTTGAAACGCATTGGTGGTTGCTGAGTTGTTCACAAAGAAGTTACACACCTATCTGCAGTTTGCAGATCACCGCTGATCCCGGGTCTTACCTAAAAGGAATTAATTACGCTGACAGTCCTTTTGAAACCCGGTAGGAGTGAACTTGCTACGTGCACTCTAGGATTGTCTTATCTTTTATGCAATTGTATTTTATATATTTTTTTATTTTATATATTTTTTATTTTTTATTATTTTTGCTACCTCATGTCATGTTGGTCTGTGATTACATGAAGTATTAAAGAGTCTACTTGGAGATAATGCACTTTGTGCTTGTTATGTTCACTTGTTTTTCATATGACATTTGGAGTTGAATATACATCGCAGAAATTGGGACCTTAATGATTGATTATCCATGTTCTAAAAGTAAGCAGACTGGAAGAGGTATTTAACCCCACCAATTTTATATTATAATTACTTATGTTGTGTCATACACTCTTTAAAGCTGCACTTTTATATACTCTACACGTGGTGTGTATTATGAGTGTTTGTTCATGTGCACACATGTAATTCTAGAAAGCCTTATTTGGGTTATAGTATACATTATATATATTGAGAGAGATTATTGTTGAATTGTCTCTTTGTTTCTGTTTTTTCCTTCTTATATATAGGAAAAATATCGGAGGGATTAGACAAAGCCTTGGATGTTTTCAAAACAAAGACATTGATCAGTCACTACAGAATTATTTATTACGGAGGAATCATCTTCACAGGAACATAGCGAACTAAGACAACTCGCTGTCAAATTAAGAAACTTAATTGTGTGAACTCATAAGCGCCTGATATATACACATTGCTATCTATTCTATACCATTGGACCCAGCATACTGATAAATGTAAGCAATGTCTCTGCAACTACCCATGGCTTTTAGGCAATTCTATGATCGAAAGAGGCAGAAGAGAAGTTCAAATGGCTGTAAGTTTATTTGAAATTAAAGTAAACATACACAGAAACTAATGATCATATTCAGTGAAAAGCTTGCTACTGATTTGTAAACACAGAACAAAGTCTATAGAAATGGCAGTCTCCAGAGGTACTGGCAATCTGTATTGCTTCACACAGAATAATTAAGGCACTGACTTGTAGAATTAGACACAGTACTCACAAGATGCAATCTTGGTAATGAAGAATATCCATTCTTCCTGATCTACCTGGAGACAGCAAAAGTTCAAGCTCAACTGAGATGAGTCCAGAGACTCTCGGTGCCATAATCAGCAAGCAGAGTAATATAGAAAGATTTCCTTCCTAGCCAGCTGACTAATGTTTAATAGTCGATGCAATGTTCAAACTGCTGCACTTAAAGAGAGAGGTTACAGTAAGCAGGATGCTGGAATGCTAAGTTAGAGTTAAATTGATGTTGTCAGGTGCCGTCCCGCTGTCTCCTCGGGGCGGCCGCCTGCGCCATTGCCCAGTGTGCCTGGTTGCCAGGCAACCAGACGCGAAAATTCTGGCCGCCTCCGACACCTGAAAAATTTGACGGAGATCCCAAGAGGTGCAGGGGTTTTCTGAAGCAATGTGCATTTCAGTTTGAAAGTAACCCAGGAGCCTTCCCATCAGAACGCACTAAAGTGGCATTCATCATCTCCCTCCTCAGCGGTCAAGCTCTCGTCTGGGCCTCATCGTTATGGGAACGAGGGGATCCCCTCCTTAACAACACCACCTCTTTCATCGAGGCCTTTAGGAGAGTCTTTGATGATCCCAGGAGAGTCGCTTCTGCAGCCACTAGTTTGTTGATCTATCTGTGGGACAATATGCAGTTCAGTTCTGGACTTTGGCTTCCGAGTTAAAATGAAACAACGAAGCACTAGTGGCAATCTTCTGGCAGGGTTTGGTCGACCGTATTAAGGATGAACTAATCTCCAGAGAACTTCCTGCAGATCTTGATTCCCTCATCTCAATGTGTATTAAGGTGGATCTGCGCTACCAGGAGCACACGCAGGATTGTCCCTCTAGTAAACGGTTCATACCACGACTGACACCTCAGTTCCAAAATCCCATCCTGCCAGTGGACGAACCTATGCAAGAAGGACGCTCTAAATTGTCCCCGGAAGAAAGGGAGAGACGCTTCAAGCAACGTCTGTGTCTTTATTGTGGAGATCCAGGACACCTCCTGTGGACTCCGGCTCCTCCGGGAACTTCATTTCTGCGAATCTTGCCTCGCAGCTCCAAATACCTTTGGAAGCCTTGCCTCAACCATTATCTTTGACGGCAGTCGACGGTAGTCGTGTCACTAACGGCTCCATCTCCTCCGTCACCTCTCCAGTTCGGTTGTTGGTAGGAGCACTTCATAGCGAGATGATCCAACTGTAAGCTCTACCCAAGTCCATTAACCCCCTTATCTTGGGGCTACCGTGGTTAAGGATGCATTCACCTCAAATGGATTGGAATTGTGCTCAGGTTACAGCATGGGGATCTGGATTTCTTCATAGATGTTTATCCAAGGTTTGGCCTCCCAAGCCTCATAGTATAGCTCACTCCAAGCTATCTTATCTTCCTTCAGCATATATGGAGTTCCAAGATGTATTCAGCAAGATTGAAGCAGAAACCCTGCCTCCTCATCGTCCATGGGATTGCGCTATTGACTTGTCTCCTGACCAACCGATCCCCAAAGGGCGGACCTATTCGTTATCTCGTCCAGAGACTTCGGCCATGTCCCAATGCATCACAGAGAACCTAAAACGGGGATTTATTCGTAAGTCTACATCCCCGGCTGGTGCAGGCTTTTTCTTTGTCAAGAAGAAAGATGGGTCTCTTTGGCCTTGTATCGATTATCGTCCTCCTAATCGCATCACCGTCAAAAATCGATATCCACTACCTCTCATCTCTGACCTCTTTGACAGACTCAGTGGATCTCAAATTTTTTCCAAATTAGACCTCCGTGGGGCCTACAATTTGATTTGCATCAAGAAAGGAAGACGGCCTTTAACACCACAGATGGGCACTTCGAGAACCTGGTGATGCCCTTCGGCCTCTGTAATGCCCCAGCTATCTTCCAAACATTCGTCAATGATATCTTTCAGGACCTGTTATACACTTCTGTGGTGGTGTATTTAGACGATATATTAATATTTTCTAAAGATTTGAAATTCCATAAGGAACAAGTGAAAGAGGTCCTACGTAGACTCCGGAAACACCACCTCTACTGCAAGTTGGAGAAATGCGTGTTTGAAGTCACTCAGGTACCTTTTCTTGGTTTCACTGTGTCTGGTCAAGGTCTATGTATTGATCCCACTAAGGTGACAGCCATCCTGGATTGGCCTCAGCCACAAGGCCTCAAAGCGATCCAAAGGTTCATTGGCTTTGTGAACTATTATCTCCAATTTATTTGGGGATTCTCCTCCATCATTGCTCCCATCACAGCCTTAACCAGGAAGACTGTCAATCCTAGGGTTTGGTCCCCGGAGGCCATGTCTGCCTTCGCAACACTAAAGAAGGCATTCTCTTCAGCTTCAGTTCTTTCCCAGCCAGACCAGGACCGACCCTTCTTCCTAGAAGTTGATGCATCTTCTGTAAGTATTGGAGCTGTGCTTTTTCAAAAATCTCCTTCTGGCTCGCACAACCCGTGTGGCTTTTTCTCCAGATGATTCCTTCCTAGTGAATGTTATTATGGAATTGGGGCTAAGGAGTTACTGGCCATCAAGGCTGCCCTGGAAGAGTGGCGACATCTGTTGGAGCGGGCCGTATATCCTGTTACGGTGTTTACTGATCATCGAAATCTAGTATTCATTCAGGAAGCTTGTTGCCTTAACCCTCAGCAAGTCCGATGGGCATCCTTCTTTGCCCGATTCAATTTGACGCTCACATTTTGTCCTGGAGCCAAGAACGGATGAGCAGATGCATTATCCCGCTCATTTGATGATTCTGATCACCTTAAACCGTTGGTACCTCAACACATCATTGATCCTTTGAACATTGTGGCTCTCACCAGAGCCAAGTCTTCCTCTCCTCCTCCAGGCCGCTCATTTGTAGAACCTTACCTACGGCTTAAGACTCTACAGTGGGCTCATTCATCCCGCATTGCCGGTCATGCTGGAATAGAAAGGCTACAGCATTGCTTTGTCAACGCTTTTGGTGGCCTACTGTACGGGCTGATAAATGCAAATTCATTTCTTCCTGTACTACCTGTGCCCAACACAAAACTTCTAGAAAAGCTACGGCAGGACTGCTTCGACCACTTCCTATGCCCAATGTTCCCTGGGAGAGTGTAGCTATGGATTTCATCACAGATCTACCTCCCAGTGCAGGGTTTACCACTATCTGGGTGGTCATTGATCGCTTTTCCAAGATGGCACACTTTATTCCTCTCCCTGGATTACCCACTTCCGGTCTTGCAGACATCTTTATTAAAGAGATCTTCAGGTTACATGACTGCCCTAAGGAGATTATTTCGGACCGCGGAGTCCAATTCACCTCTCTGTTCTGGAAAACCTTTTGCCATAAATTGAGTGTAGAACTAAAGTTTTCTTCGGGGTATCATCCCCAGACCAATGGGCAGACTGAACGAATTAATCAGCTCCTGGAGACTTTTCTTCGAAGTTTGTTTCACTTCTGACAACCAAAATAAGTGGTCTCAATTTCTTCCCTGGGCAGAATTCTCCCACAACTAACATGTTCATGAATCCAAAGGATTCTTCCCGTTCTTCATTGTTTATGGAAACCATCCTGTCTTTCCGGATCCCTTCCCAGTATCCTCCTCGTCAGTTCCAGCCGTTGATACCCTCTATCGAGAGTTTGCTCTTATCTGGGCCAAGACTAAAACGGCGCTACTCAAGGCCACACAGCATCACAAGATCTTTGCAGACCGTCATCGAAGATCCACTCCCCTCCTGAAAGTAGGGGACCAGGTATGGCTTTCCACCAGGAACTTGAAACTAAAGGTTCCTTCAATGAAGATGGCTCCACGATTTATCGGTCCTTACACCATCCTGCAAGCCATCAACCCTGTGTGCGTTAAACTCAAACTGCCTCCTTCTCTGAAATGTCATAATACCTTCCATGTATCTGACTACGTCCATTGGTACTCAACAAATTCTTTTGGGCTACCTGCCGACCTCCACCAGTACAAACTTCTATTGGAACCGAATTCCAGATCAATCGCATCTTGGCCTCTTGCATTTTTCATGGCAAAAAGCAATTTCTCGTCAATTGGAAAGGATATGGTCAAGAGGAGAGATCTTGGGTGGACGAGCAAGACGTTCACTCCGCTAGGATTCTTAAGAAATTTCTTCTAACAGGAGGAGGAAGAAGAGGAGGGTATACTGTCAGGCACCGTCCCACTGTCTCCTCGGGACAGCCGCCTGCGTCATTGCCCAGCGCGTCTGGTTGCCTGTAACACCCCTTAATAACTCATGCCCAGTTAAAGAGGCAATGGCAATATCCTAATAATGGTTCTTACTAATCTCCCACACAGAACACTGTCTAATGCAGCGATTCCCAAAGTGTGCGCTGCGGCTCCCAGGGGTGCCGCGGCGCTGTCACAGGGGTGCCGCAGCCAGGTAGAGAAACAAAAAAAACAACTTACCAATCCGGCGGCACCCGGGACCCAGCGTCCTCGCTTCTAACTGAATGTCGGGCGTGACGTCATCACTCTCGACATTCAGTGACAAGCGGCATGAGAGAGGAGGATTCTGGGTTCCGGGAACACCGGATTGGTAAGTTGTTTTTTTGTTTCTTTTTTTTCTCTTCCTGGCCCCTGCGATGCAGAGGGGGCACAGAGTGTGAGAGCGGAGGCTGCAGAGGGGGCACAGAGTGTGAGAGCGGAGGCTGCAGAGGGGGCACAGAGTGTGAGAGCGGAGGCTGCAGAGGGGGCACAGAGTGTGAGAGCGGAGGCTGCAGAGGGGGTACAGAGTGTGTGGTGATGAAGGAGGGCACAATGTGAGGTAGCTGTAAATTATTCTTTGACAGAATTATAATTGAAAAAAAATATATAAAAATATTCTTTTTCCTTGGATTTATGTGTATTATTTTTGCATACAACTAAATAAGTATTTCTGTCCTGACCTAAATACTTATTACATTTTTTTGACCAAACTACTTAGAAAACGGGACTGCTCTGTAATTATTTTGAAGGGGTGCCTTGAAAAAATTATGGAGACTCTAAGGGTGCCGCGAAATGAAAAAGTTTGGGAACCACTGATCTAATGTATCTCTTGATAGCAACCTTCTCACTCTGCATCTTGATTGGCAATACTCATCTCAACATACCTTTAATTACCAGACAAGGTCAAGGCTATCTCAATGATCTTGGGCTTGAACTCGAGTCAGACACTCACAAACTCAAACTGGCTTCCCAGAAAACCAGTTATGAGTAGATGGTTAACATTTTCAACTTATTCTCTGTACTCACATCTCTATATCCACTAGCAAGGATAAACACTCTCTCAATGTATTTGAACCTTCTTTACTCTCATTGCACTTGATAACACATCTGCACACACCAGCACATCAGCCCCATGCAATTGGATGGAGCCATTTCTAAATGCTTTGATCCGACAACTCGCTATGGATTCTCTTCCCTCCCCTGTAACAGAACCACTAGTCACCACCAACATGAGCACAACCCCCTATGGAGTGCTCAGCCTAAGGAACGTTACACATATAACTCCATATTCATACTATTCAGCCATGTGCCCACAACTTACAGTTCTAGTACCCACCACATACTGCACCATGCCAGCATAACATTTTCATGTCCACCAATACAGTACCATGCCAGTCATTTTTATTCCCATTGTAACACCACATTGCGGATGTACCAGAACCATATTTTAGGGATTAGTTGAACACAGAAACCTTTAACAAAAGATCAAGATATCAAACCAAATCTAAGCCCTACTATGCAAGAGAAAATTAGTCATTAGGTGCCTCAATTATATTTTTACGTGTCATTTTAGCTGAAATTTTAATAAAATTTGTCATTTTATTACCAGAAGTAATAATTATGCAATGAATTTATGACCATAAAGGCACAGCTCTTTAGTTTAAGCTTGTTTTCCTGTTGTTGAAACTGCTTTTGTGCCACTTGCATCTGGTTGTATGTCACAGTGGACAAGGGTGCAAAGCAAGAGGAAAAGGTTTACGTTGGATGATTTGAAGGTTGTGACATTTCTTATGCATAATGGTCTCTTTGCATTTGTGAACCAACATTAAGTGGAAAAAAAAATGAAAAATAGAAATTTCTCTATGCATGCAACATACTTAAAGCTACAATCTGGTGGAGACAGAGCAACTTTGCATGGCAGGACTTTTTTTCACAGAGCAAAAGACATTGATTTTAAGACCTCATTGGATGTTGTGTTAACAACTGCTTTTCAATGGAATCTCATTTGAAAAGGAGGAAGCTGTAATGTATCAGTGTATTCTTGCTTTCCAGAGTCCAATGATACCTACCTGAGGTTCAAAGAGCAGCACATTTGAAGAAAAAAGGAAACGTTGAATCTAATTGGCGGCAGTCCAAATAAGGAAGTAGATTGTTCCTGGTTCTACGTTTTTAACCTTTGTACACTATGCATTAGGGACACACAACAAACAACAGCAAAAAACAAAATGTTTGGATTCTGATGCGCTGGACAAAAGTCTTGCTAAAAACACACACACTTCTGTTGAATTCTGAAATGAATCATGATACCATATACGGTGGTTCATATCTGTGTGTTTCCACCCAATGTCCAAAAACATATTGGTAGGTTAACTGGCTGCTGACAAAAATGGACCCTAGTGTGTGTGTACTTGTATTGCTATACTTGTGTGGACATTGACCTGTTTACACACCAACAATCAAGAGAATTGAAGTCCTCTGCTGCAACATAGAACCGAAAGTGTCCTCAAAGGACCAGAAGAAAAGGAGATCACAACTTCCCCTCCTAATTACATATAACACAAATCAGAGAGAGAGAGAGACTGACTATCACAACATTCTCCTGCCAAAAGGAAGGTAGGAACAGTAGAGTATGACATGGATATTATAGCCTGGATAGCAGTGGAGATAAGTATGTCCCTGACTCTTCAGAAGAGAGAAGACACCAGAAACAGCAGTGAGGAGACACCATTGCAGTGAAGAGGTACAAAAATAAAAAACAGAGAGACCAGTTCTATATCCAACGCTTCTATACCAACACCAGTGTTTTAAACACTCAAGGCCGGAGCAGTGTCTGTCCAAACACTTTTCGAAATTAGAGATGGCTCCAGAGTGTATAACAAAAAGCACTACTGCCTATACTGTGAGAAACCTGCTTCAATTCTAGCCAGCATATGGAGCATGTTCATGATAATGAGACTGAGGTCACTTAAAGGAGAATACAATTTCAACACCTTCAAAATAGAGGCAACTTTCCACACATCTCTGAGGTAACAAGGACATGGCATGGAGTTCTGAGTCTATGCAAACAACCAAGAAAAGACCTGGTTCATAAAGGTTTCATGCACTGTCACTTGCCAAGGATTTTTGCAAGAAAATACATGCACATGAAGAAATGAAAACTAAGCCAAAAGTTTGACAAACCCAAACCTGGCAAAAACATCACACCTGTCTGATGGCTTTCTAAGTTATGTTTTGTTTAGACATACTAAAGTGTGCCAGTACCTTAAAAAAAAGTGTAATGTCAGGGGCTAGATTATGTGAAATAACCTCTGTCTTGTCCTCTTATTTAATGTTTTAGTGACT
Source organism: Mixophyes fleayi (assembly GCF_038048845.1). Lineage (NCBI taxonomy): Eukaryota > Metazoa > Chordata > Amphibia > Anura > Limnodynastidae > Mixophyes > Mixophyes fleayi. The sequence continues at coordinate 216,325,296 of NC_134403.1, read as the reverse complement.
ATTATAGATGGTCGGCAAGAATATTCATACTGTGTTTGCCTCACCTAAAGCGTAATGAACATATAAGAAGCAATCATAGTTTCCAATAAGAGATTAAACTGGCCACCAGCCTTTCCTTTGTCTTGATCCTCCAAAATACCAATCCTAAAAGCAACCAAAACACACACACAAAGAAAATAAACATAAAACACCCAAATACATACAGGCAACACCTGCCTTGTCTAGTATGTAACAAGTACATTGTTGCAGACTTTGCTCAAAACTTTGTAGCAACCAATACCCATTACATTAGACCAGACTTTGCCTATTACATTACAATACACCAATCTGCACCCACATGTTATAACAAACTATGGTCAAGACATTATGGGGCAGCATGGTGGCTTAGTGGTTAGCACCTTTGCCTCACAGCACAGGGGTCATGAGTTCAATTCCCAACCATGTGTGGAGTCTATATATTCTCCCCATGTTTGTGTGGGTTTTCTCCGGGTTCTCTGGTTTCCCACCACAATCCAAACACATACTAGTAGGTTAATTGGCTGCTATCAAATTGACCATAGTCTGTGTTTCTGTCTGTCTGTGTATATTAGGGAATTTAGACTGTAAGCTCCAAAGGGGCAGGCATCTCATGTGAGCGCGTTCTATCTACAGCACTGCGGAATTAGTGGCACTATATAAATAAATGATTATGAATATTCTGTCTCAGAATTACATTAGCCTGTGTCATTCCAACAATATCTCACTCCAAAACAACTTTATAGTGATATACACAATCACAGATAAATAAATGTAACATTGTAAAGAAAATACATATGTAATACAGATCAATATGAATGATATAATACCTGGAGAGCTTCTAGTTCACCAATGTGGGACTATTTATCAAGCATTAAACCATGCAGCAATGGTTTAGTCATAATTTAGTAATTTAACAAAAACCTAACGCAGGAGATATCTCCTGCAAGAAGTTAAGTATCGCAGAATACTGCAGTCCCCATAATTCTTAATGGTCTGCACCAATTTATCAAGCTCCAAAAAGCTTAGCTTTTCTGAACTTGACCCCAATGGCTGATGCCATCTTCAATGGTGTTAGACGTTCTTCGGATCCGTTTTTTGGGTTACTCTCCAGCAGGCTTATTGCTGTCCTGTCCATAATGAAAACTGACTTTGCATGACGTAAGATCACACATGCAAAGTAAAGACACTGGGTAGGAACCCTGAGTTCTTAGTAAAGCAGAGTCATCACCGGTACAGCCACTCTTATCAGATGTGCTCTCCCGACATAAATTTTTGATAGCCACCGATCGGATTATAGCTATCGTTTATTTTGTATATTCTACAAAATGATGTCTAGAATCTGATTGGTTGCTATAGGCAACATCTGCACTTTTAAAACCCGATGGAAATTCGCAGCTTAATACATTTAACCCCAGGAGTTTATGGTATTTTTATAACAAGCTAACTTCTCAAAATGATCCTTCAAACATACTTTCAGACTCTTTTCAGTAATCCCTTCATATTAACACTCATCTACAGATTCTGGCCCTCATACACATATATAACACTCTAACATATCTCCCTACCAGACATACTCACTGGTGAAGTGATACATTGCCACACCAACAATTTCAAACCTATTTATTACTTGTTGAAAACCTATATCTGTCATATGACTACATCTTGTCTGGCATTCTGTACTAGTTTATTTGAAAATAAAAATAAAACTTTAGTAGTTAAAAAAAACCTTAATTATATTTAATGGAACTGTTTAAGACTAATAATTATTTCATGGAGATTTGAAACTATATTTCCATATATATTGCAAATGTGTGACCTATGTTATTTGTACCATTATTTAATATAAAATGTAGGTTAAATAGACTTACCTTAGCCTGTGAGATGCCATATCAACAGGTACAGTCACAACAATAAATTTTGTGTATGTGTGCATTAATGTGTGTAATACACAGCACACCCTCAGCTGATAACTATCATCAGTTCTATACCAAGCAGTGACTTTTATATCAAAGCTAAGTGACATCACAAAGACTGTTTATGTTGTAAGTCAGTCACATGGTCAACTAGTCAGCTGTTCCATCTCAACCTACCTGATATTCACCACAGAAAGTAAAAACTTACCTTTTGCTTATAGGGAAAAAGTCATTGTTCCATGGACTAGAACCTAAGGTCCAATCAAGGTGTTTCCAATATTTTCTGTCAATTGTGACCTAAATGCTGTGTTATACTGTCTGGGTGTGTGTATGTTAGGGAATTTAGACTGTGAGCTCCAATGGGGCAGGGACTGATGTGAGTGAGTTCTCTGTACAGCACTGCGGAATTAGTGGCGCTATATAAATAAATGGTGATGATAATTCTACAGAGCACATTGTGAAAACAGGGGAGAAATCACTAAGAGACCATTTCAAATGGACTGAAAAGACAGAGAAATGGTTCTTCAGCTGCAGAAATAAGGACTTATTTCTTAATTTGATAGCAGTACTTTTTTAAAAATGTATACAAATTAGGTAGTACATAATAAATCACAATACATGTATTGCAAGATTTTTTGCTTATGTTTATAACCACACAATCCTTTATAATATGCTAGTGACCACTAAGCAAACTGCTACCCCAAAATACAAGCTCAACTGGAAAGCATATTTGTGCAGGCCATCAGATGAAGTCACATGGTCTACAGTAAGGGAAGATGTGACCGGATGGGCTTACTTCACCACCCGGTCTGTAGGGATAGCCCAGCCTCCTGATCCGACCAGGCAATGAAACGTTTCATATCCCATTAGATATGTTAACATCAAACATCAGGATATAATCTAATCTTGCATCTAACACAATTTAACTTTCACATCAACCTGATTTCCTCAAATTTGCTGTCTACATTGTTAGGAGGTTTCCTTTCTCTCTAACAAGACATGCAAGCAGCTAATTTTGGCATTCGGGCAAAAGTAGGTGTTTGTCACTTCTGAGACGAAAATACTTAATTAACTTAATTTAGGATTTCCTTTCCTCCTTACACACATTTTCTCCACCATTGCTACTGCATCAGAAATTAGTACACTTCTAATACAGAAACATAATACAGTATCAAAATCAGTACATTTGCAATTATATAAATTGGCACACTGCGCTAATAATTTAACTATATTCATACAATAAGTTATATATAAGTGATCCAGCCACAGTAGGGTATCGAAGATCTCTAGCTCTAGTCTCATTAAAGAAGATTCCTACAAAATCTACTACAGGTGGTAGCTGTTGCTAATTACCTTAGGGAGGATCCGTAGCTCAGCCTCATCCCAATGTTGGAGAGGTTGCGGAGAGGTCAGCTCTTTCTTCCCTATCTGGTGGACCTGCCCCAAGATATATCTTTATTGGGTCAATATTGCTGTCCCCCTCACTAATATCCCCCAAACACCCATCTCCAAAACCCATGGTCTTCCCTTAAAGGTCTCATATTTGAGGGTCTTGACCTTTTCCTGCAATCCCTCCATATTAACACTCATTTTCAGCTTTCGGTAACTATGCATATATACAGTATTACCTATAGCCTGTTACTTAGTACTGTGAAAATTTGACTTTTACCCACTGGGATCCCTGAACCTTGCTGCAACCCCCATTTATTTTATCCCTCCCTTTCCCTGGCCCTAATACATTCTGTACACATATATAACACTCTAACATACCTCCCTACCAGTCCTACTCACAGGTCAACTTACATTTCCAGTGTTACATTGCCCCACAAGCTATTTCAACCCTGATTATTACCCATTGTGCAACTATATCTTTCATATGACTATATCTTGTCTGGCATTGTCTGTACTAATTTATTTGAAAATAAAAATAAAACTTATTTAATTGAACTGTTTATGACTAATAATTGTAATAATTGCTTGACGAAGATTTGAAACTATATATTCATAAATATTGCAAATGTGTTGCCAATTGTAATTGTAACATTGTTTTAATATAAAATGTACATTAAAGAAGCTTACCTTAGACTGTCAGATGTGATATCAGGAGGCACAGTCAAATAAATAATGTGTGTCTATATTACTGTATGTGTGTAGTACACAGCTCACACACATCTATCTGATAAATAACTGTTTAATGCCAAGTAGTCACTTTTCTACCAAAGCTAAGTGACATCACAAAGACCGTTTATGATGTAAGTCAGTCACATGATCAGCCTAGTCTGCGGTTCCATATCAACCCACTGGCATTTCACCCAAGAAAGTAGGGATTTACCTGCTTCCTTATAGGAAAATAATCAATGCTCTATAGCAGGCCTGTCCAACCTGCGGCCCTCCAGGTATTGTGAAACTACAAGCCCCAGCATGCTTTGCCAGTAGACAACCTGTTGATAGCTGGAAGGGCATGCTGGGACTTGTAGTTTCACAACATCTGGAGAGCCGCAGGTTGGACAGGCCTGCTCTATAGACTGGAACTGGAGCTCCAATCAAGGTGCTTTTAATTTTTTCTGCCAGTTGTGACCTACTAGCCAAACGTTACCAGTGAAACTGAACTGTGTCTGCTTAACTGTTATTGTACAACTCCAACTTGACTCTCTCCTCTCACACTGTCCTCAGTACATAGCACAGTCTTTGTTGTGTGTGTATTCACAGATCTCTCTACTACTTAGTAATTTCCAGCACTTTCCTTTTTTCTCACGCCTCTCTTTTGCTCACTTCTTCTCTTTTTACACTTTCTTCACTTTTAATCTGATTATATATTATCACTTTGTCCGATTTTCATTCTGTCCCTATCTTTTCACTCTCAGTTTATCCAGACACAGGGATCTCTCTCACTGATCCTGAGTATCACACTCCTCTCTCCCTGTCACACCTGGCAACCACCATCCACTCCCAACTGTCACTTCTCCCTCAAGAACCTTTTTTTTTTTTTTTTTAAATCTTTATAAACACTTATAACAGGTGTCGAAGTCAGCAAATTGGATAAAGTAATTTCAATTTATATCGAGCAAACTTGGTTGTCTTTGTCTGAAAAGATGCGTAGAGCACGCTACGGCGTGGAAGGGCCTATCCAGCCGCAACACGTGACAGTTTTTACACTTTTACACACATTTGCACAAACACACACATTTGTAATTAGTACACATTAATTGTAGTTGCAACACATAGTTATTTATGTCAAAATTTAGTAGTATTTATGTTTAATATTATAAGTTATATGCATGTTAGTAAAACATAAGGTTCAGGTTATTGGAAATGTGTCATGTCTGGCATCATTTTAATCCCCTATTCATCAGCAGTTGTCCAGCTCTTTCGCCGAAGAGATCGCATATTGCATACTCTAGTTAGCGATGTTAGGATATAAATGTTTAAAGTGATACTGACTATAAAATGCTAATAGACTAGTTGAAACTGGATTCTTGGCGGAAAAGTCGGAGCACATCCCCTGGAGAGATGACCCTCACCTTTGAATATTTTGGTTTGAACTGGCCTTTGATCTGCAACATCCTGGACCTTCCTGAAACCTGGACCAATAAAAGCAAGCCACATCATCTGCATTGTTTTACTGTATTTCTGATTGCATATAAGCAGGTGCTCTTGATCTAGTGACCAGTCTTCTTTGACCACAGACTTCAAACCTGAATGACTGTTCACTGGATCCAGGCAACTGCGATAACTAATGGCTGTACTTATTTTCGCTTGAATTATTCTGCTACTTTTGGATAATAAATATCTTTGTGCGTTGGAAACACAAATTGAGATTCGACAATCGTTATTGGATAGCGACAAAACGTGCATAACAATTTGGGGGCTTGCGGCGGAAGTTATGCTACCTGACGATACGCAAGACCAACGGATTTCGGTTCCCCAACAAAAGGTGGAGACGCGTCATATAGGGGTAAGAACGCAATGTGTTCAGAACCTGTTTATCATTCTGTGTTGTAAAACCGAATGACCGTTTTTGCATAATCTAAGGAGTGCTAACTTGAACTTAGGGACAAAAGAGAAAACTGTTTATTTTTATTGTCATTTTGCATTTTAAATGTATTGCATTGCTTAGCGTATGTGTACTTCCTGCCTAGCCCATGTGAACTTCCGGTAGATTTTCCACATGTTTAAACAATCGTTTTGATAGTTTGTTATACATGCATAGTATAATCACTTGGGAAAGCCTCTAAAACGTTATTACTATTGTTGGGAATTTGATTTTCTGCACAGAAAAGGTGTATGTCGTGTGATTTGGTGACTTAAATACACTAACGTTTGATCTATTGTTGAATAGAGTGTCAGTTGCTGTCTGACAAGGCAGGTGCACAACTGGTGTACGGTATACAAGGCAGGTATACCGGTGGCGAAAGCAAAGCAAGTTTTTGCGACGTGCGCCCAATAGTAATCGCAAGTTGTAATAAACTCAACAGATTTGCTGGAGAGTCAAGGGTATCGAGGAGCTGATAGCCCTTTAGTCCTCATTGATATTTCTGTGTTAGGGGTCCTCGTTTAGCACGAGAGGAAGCGAGTGGATGCGGCTTGTAGCTAATACGTCCACAGGCCGGTAAATATCTCTAGCGGTAGATTGCAGGTGGCAGAGTGTTGAAAGTAGTGGCTGGATACTGTGATATTCCTGGGGCTGGGGCGGGGGGCAGGAGGGGCATCGGTCCCCCGGGCAGCTCCGTCTGACCCCTGTTCGGGCCCCCCCCCATGACTGCACGTTTTTTTTAATATTTACCTGCGGCCGCATCGCAAAACACACGATGCGGCCGCGTCAGCGCACAGGCGCCCGCATCACATGACAGGCCACCTGTGCGCTCCCCAGGCTGAGATTCGCCAGCCCGCGCCTGCCTGGGGCCTTATATTGCTCAACATGGCTGCTAAGCAGACGCTAAAGATGGCCGAGGTACTGCCTAAGGAAGGAGGTAAGGGTTGGATCAGCGCTCCCTGTATAATGTAAAGCAGCCACTCAGGAGATGGGATTGGGGTGGATGGATGGGGGGGGATAGATTGCCGGGAGAAGGGTAGCTCAACCCTGATGCAAACTAAGTGGTGTTTCCCTGGGCGCTAATGGAAAATGGATCTGCAACATGAAACAAGTAATAAGCACATTTAATTGTAAAAATGAGTTGCAACTCAATTGACAGTAATCAGTGACATGTCAGCATGGCTTACAGATTGAAGCACAGCATCCAAAATATAACACAACTTAGTTATGCTAATCGGATGGATATTACACAAAAAAAACAAAAAACAAAAAAGCACAAAACAAAAACAAAAACAGAAACACAATAAAACAGAGAAGCAAAGTATAGTCCAAATACAAAATAAAGTCCAAAGAACCAAGTCCTGTGAGAAATAAATTCCCACTGCCAATCCTTGTATGGCTAAAATTAGAAAATTACAATTAATCAGTCCTTGGACAGTAGCTGGTTAATAGATAAATTCCTTATTCAAGACCTAGGCAGTAGTGTCCAACGGATGAAGACCAGAGATTGAGGCTGGTAATCGGACTTACCCTTGAAGTTTTCAGGGCTACAGCTTAGCTGCAAAAGCTTCCGTATACCTAATCCACTTCTGTGTTACCTCTTGCTGGTTACCGCGGGGACGCAGAAAGCTTCCTGCTGCCAGGCGGATAGCTTGATGTTTCCAGAGTGTGGTGCACATGCGCATGCGACGATTCAATCCCGTTTATGGAGCGATGTGTAGAAAGGGTCCACGATAAATGTGGTGACAGCCTTGGTTGATGTGTTGAGTATGGGAGTATACAACCAACACGTTTCGCCCTGCTGGCTTCCTCAGGGATCGTAAAGAGGAATTCACATAGACTAGAATACTCACACCTACCCGCGCATGTTATAGCAGCAAATGCTGAGCAGGAAAGCGATAGTCAGCGCTAAGGGTCAGGTCAACCAGTGAGGTTAACAGAGAGTCTGAGGGAAGAACCAACAATGATAGTTGATATAGCTGGTAGGAAACAAACTTTTCTTGTAGATACAGGGGCGGCCAGATATGTGATAACCTCTCATTTCAATCTACAGGTGACCAGTAAAACTATTCCAGCTATGGGGGTAACGGGTAGAATGTTGCATTACCCCTTAACTAAACCCACAGAAGTTAATATCGGGCCTCTGCATACCAAGCATTCGTTTCTCTTGGTTGCAGCAGCTCCACTAACTTGCTGGGAAGGGACTTGTTATGTAAAATGGCATATACTGTACTCCTGATGGTATATTCCTAGATATACCCGAGAAGGTTGCGCATGAGGTACAGGATATATTGGACACCCTACAAAGGTTAATGTTGCACTCTACCGTTATAGAACAAAGTCCATCTCAGGTAAAGGGGATGTTGCTAGAAATACCGGGTTCCCTATAGACCAAAGATGGACAGGACACTGGATTGATGGCAAATGTAGCTCCTGTGATGGTAAATCTAAAAAGTGGTAGGATAGCTCTAAAAATCCCACAGTATCCATTAAAACCGGAGGTGGAATTAGGGGTGTATCCTGTTATTGAGAGGCTGTTGCAACAAGGGATCTTAATTCGTACATCCACCACAGCAGATATTCCCATTTTCCATGTGAAGAAGAGTGGGGGGAGGGGCTATAGATTAGTCCAGGACTTAAGGGGAATTAATAAAGTTGTTGAGAGCCAATTCCCCATAGTGCCCAATCCAGCTGTCATCCTCATGCAGATTCCACCGTCTGCTAGTCATTTCACTTTCATTGACCTGTGTTCTGCCTTCTTCTCAGTCCCTCTTCACCCTGACTGTCAATACCTTTTTGCAATATACATGGACCAGACTGTCCCAGGGGTTCATTGACAGTCCCAGTATTTTCTCCCAAGCCTTACATGACTGTTTACAATTCTTTCAACCAAGCAATGGGTCTGTTATGATTCAATATGTGGACGATTTGTTGTTGTGCTCTGATTCTTTTATGTGATGTTTACATGATACTAAATTGCTGTTACTTTATCTCTCGCAAACAGGGCACAAGGTGGCAAAGGACAAGTTACAGCCATGTCAGACTAAGGTTAAATACTTAGGACACTGTCTTACCCAGGGGCTAAGACACTTGACAATGGACAGAATTGAGGCCATACAACACATGACTCTGTCACAGAGCCTGAAGCAAATCCGTACCTTCTTGAGGATGTGTGGATACTGTAGATCCTGGATCCCAGTTTTTCTATTCTGTCATTACCATTGCAGGAGCAAGTTTCTTCCTCAAAACCAGAACGTGTTGTACACACAGAGGAGTCAGAACAAGAGTTCTTTAATCTTAAAGATAGTCTGACTAGAGCACCTGCATTTGGAATACCTGGTTATGAAAAGCCTTTTGAGCTATACTGTACGGAAAACAATTGGTTGTGCGGCAGGTGTCCTCACTCAGAAACATGGTGATGCTAACAGACCGGTAACATACTACAGTGCACAATTGGACACTGTGGCAAGATCACTCCCAACATGTCTCAGAAGTGTAGCAGCAACTGCTCTTCTGGTAAGTAAGAGCGAGGACGTAGTAGGACATAATTCAACTGTCTATACACCCCATGCTGTTTCAGCTCTGTTGAATTCAGCTCAAACCAGACATGTCTCTTCAGCTAGATTCACAAAATGGGAACTAGCTCTGATGGCACCCTCAAACATCACCATCAAACGATGTAGCACCTTAAATCCAGCTACATACCTTGCAAATGTGTCTCGAGAGACACAAAGAGTGGGAGGTGAGGAGACCCTGGTTGGTGATGAGTTTGGCAAGAGTACTGATACGCATGATTGTATGGAATACCTGAACTTTACTGCAAGGCCCGACATACGTGACACACCCTTAGAAAATTTAGATTTTACGTTTTATACAGACGGAAGTTGCCATAGACAGACGGAGACGGGAGAACTATGTACTGGTTATGCTGTTGTAGACGATCAGAACGTTGTAGAAGCTGGACCCCTTGGCCCACCTCACTCAGCTCAAGTGGCCGAACTAGTAGCATTAAGGAGAGCTTGTGAGTTGGCAAAGGGTAAGTCAGCTAATATATATACTGACTCTAGGTACGCCTTTGGGGTAGTGCACAATTTTGGGGCCCTTTGGCGTCTTATAAACTTTATGACAGCAGCAGGCACGACAGTGGCACACTCACAACACATAAAAGGACTTTTGACAGCGATACAGTAACCCAGGACAGTAGTCATCATAAAATGTAAAGCCCATACCTCTGAAGAAGACCCAGTGTCATTGGGCAACAATAGGTTGGACGAAGCTGCTAAATGGGCAGCAGGGCAACCTATGACTGTACAGTCCAAGACTATGATGGTTTTTCAGACATTAGACATGCAGAAATTAATTGAAATGCAAAATTTGTGTTCCCTGTAGGAAAAGGCAGTCTGGAAAGCGAAGGGATGTGGTCAAGAGTCCTCAGGACTCTGGAGAGATGGACAAGGTAAGCCTGTAGCTCCCAGAACATACTATCCAAGCCTGGCTGAAGCAACACATGGTGTGACTCACCTGGGTAAAGAAGGTATGTGCAAACTGGTGAGAGCATTCTGGTGTGCACCTGGATTTTTCTCTCAGGCTGGTAAGAAGGCAATGTCATGTCTTACTTGTTTGAGGAAAAATGTCGGGAAAACTATACCAACTGAGCCATCCCATATCCCTCCTACAGACAGACCTTTTCAGGTAATACAAATTGACTATATCCAATTACCACCTTGCAGGAATCTAAAGTATGTGTTAGTATGTATTGATGTGTTTTCCGGTTGGGTAGAAGCATATCCAGCTGTAGAAGAACAAGCTTGGTAAGATAATGGCTGAAACTGGGTTGGCGAGGCCTGAAGCTTTGCCACTAGTCCTCCATAGCATCCAAACCACTCCCAGACCTCCTCTTAATCTGTCCCCCTTTGAGATACTGTTACGCCGACAATCTCATTTAATCGTGAGTCCACAAGACGACTTGAAGTGTAATAATGAAGTGACTGTGCAATATCTTATAAAAATGAGCAGACAGCTAAAGCAATAACAACAAAAACTAAAAATGCTACCACCTGGTATGCCAGAAACGAACTGTCATCATGTTGAACCTGGGGAATATGTTATGATCCGCAATTTATTACGCTCAGGTTGTTTAACAGACCGTTGGGAAGGCCCGTACCAAGTGCTGCTGACCAGTACCACATCACTGAAGGATGCAGAGAGAGACACTTGGGTCCATTCCACCCACTGCAGGAAGGTCAGTAACCCGGAGAAAGTGCGAGATACTGACGGCACCGATCTGTCACTCATAAACCTGTTCTGGGAGACCTAAAGCCAGCAGTCAAGACACCTGAGCCAAAGACGTTGCCCCAAAACTATCTTTCCAGCGATGGAGGGGCAATTTTTGTTTCTCTGTTGTTCCAGGATATTTCTTGTTTTAACTTTTTATAGGACACTCAATTTTTGTGAAGGAGGATGGAAGACAGAGGCAGGATCTGGTAGTAATACCGATTAGATGGATGTCGAGGAAAAGTTATTAGAATACCCAGAGCAGACCATTATCATGCTTGGTCCAGGGGTTATGAAAAGGTCTGCTAACCTTGGAACTCGGAGACAGTGTGAGGGGCTATTGTCTGATGAATATTGTATTTGTAAGTACTGTAACTCCCTAGTTGAAGAGAAGTGCATCCAGCGATGCCAGTCCAATAATAATGTGGACATGGGCGGGCATCCTCTGGAGTATTATCGCTCCTTAGTGGGTAAGGTCCTAAACCAAACTGATTGCTGGGTGTGCTCTCATGTACCTCAGGGACAGCATAACATAGGACTTGTGCCGTTCCCACTAAACATCTCTGAGGTGCTCGAATTAAGGGGAGGGAGGTCCATAGAAGGGAAGTACAATAACACTAGGTCCCCTAATCTGAAGCTTCGACAATACTCCTTAGACAGATCTTTACTGTGCCTAAATATCTCACAAAACATCTGGAGAATTGGGAAGCTGACCTAACAGATCAGACAATGGCTCGCCACACTCATTTTGGAGGGAGATTTACAAGGTCACCAATAGGCAGGAATATTGATGGACACCATAAATTAGGACGTGTAACCAAACATAAGAAAGTATCCATTAGGAAGGTCTCTACAGGTAATTTTAAGAATGTTATCCATGCTGACACATGTCTTGAACAAATGGAGACACTAGGCATGGGTAGTTTTGTCAAAACCTTATGTGATATAATTAATGGGCATACTGTTCCTTATGTTCTCAAAGATGACGTGTACTTCGTGGGAGAAAAGCTTATTCCTGGGTGACTCCATGTTCCAAGGGTTTGTGTCTCTTAGGTCCTGAAATCATAACTATTACTCATGAAGAAATGGTTGGTATTCACAAGACTACATCCCCACCATATATACACACACACAGTATGAAGACCGTGGCAAGAGAAATATGATTCCTGGTGAGGAACCCATAGCTACAAAATTGATTAGTGAAACCTCTGGTTTTCAAGTTATGGTTGTTCGAGATCTTACCAGGAACGCTCGGGGAACTTTACATTTTAAGTATATTCAAGATCTGGCTAAATTGATAGACAATATCACCGAGATGTATGATGACACTTTCAGGTATACGGGAAGGGAGCTACAAGCGTATAAGAAGGAGTTGGTGCAACATAGGCTGGTACTGAATTATCTCACCTCTATTACTGGTGGATACTGAGTGACATTGGCCACCCAGTTTGGTGTCAAATGCTGCAAACATTTAAATTATATTGGTGCTCACCTTACAGCAGAGCCAGACTGGCCATCTGGTGATCAGATGGGCTTTGTCCCAGGCAGCCAGTGCACAGTGCATGCACCAACACTAACAGCCTGTCAGTGACAGACTTCCAGGCGGCTGGCTCCTCCCCAGGAAGCAGTCACCAGAAGTCATGTGCCACGCGCAGCGCTGCATTTTCTAACTGGCCAGGTCCTGCACTGTGTCTGAGGAGCCGACAGTAGAAGACAGAAGACAGAAACAAGATGAGAAAAGAAGATGAGAGGGTAAGTATACTAAAATGAGGGGGGGGGGGTGCCACACAGGAAAGGGAGAAGAGAAAGGATGCCACACAGGGGGGCAGAAGAGATGGGATTCCACACAGGGGGGGGAGATGAGAAAGAATGCCACATGGGGGGGGGAAGAAAGAAAGGATACAACACGGGGGGAAGAAGAGAAAGGATGCTACATGGGGGGAGAAGAGAAAGGATGACACATAGGGGGGAGAGATAGGATGCCCCACGGGGGGAGAAAGGATGCCACATGGGGGGGAGAAAGGATGCCACACTGGGGGAGAGAAAGGATCCATACAGGGGGGAGGAGAAAGGATGCCATACGGGGGGAGGAAAAAGGATGCCACACGGGGGGAGAGAAGAAAGAGGATGCCAGACAGGGGGGAGAAGGCCACATGGGGGAAAGAAAGGACGCCACACAGGGGGGCGGAGAGAAAGGATGCCACACAGGGGGGAGAGAAAGGATGCCACATAGGTGGTGGGGAGAAGAGGAAGGATGCCACACGGGGGGGGATAGGGTGCCACACGGGGGGGAGAAGAGAAAGAGTGCCACACAGGGGGGGGAGAGAGAGGATGAGAGGATGCCATACAGGGCGGGGAGATGAGAAAGAATGTCACACGGGGGGGAGAAGAGGAAGGATGCTGTATAGTCCATCATTATTCTTAATGAATATTTATATAAACTCACATTCTATACAAATATAATTTAGTGGTGTTAATATGTTCACTTTGTGGCATAATATGATTTGGGGGCACTATTGTGGCATAATATGGATTTTTGGGCATTACTGTATAGCATAATATGATTTGGGGGCACCACTGTATAGCATAATATGGTTTTGTGGGCACTACTGTATGGCGTAATATGATTTGGGGGCACTATTGTAGCATAATATGATTTGGGAGCACTATTGTGGCATAATATGAACTGGGGCACTATTGTGGCATAATATGATTTGGAGGCATAACTGTATAGCATAATATGATTTGTGGGCTCTATGGTGGATTAATATAACATAGTATTATAGTAACATAGTAACATAGTTGATGAAAAAAGACACAAGTCCATCAAGTTCAACCTAATTTGGATCTCCTGCGATCCCTCACTTATATGGGAAATTGATCCAGAGTAAGCAACCGCCAATCTGTTTCAATTGTGAAAATTCCCCCACACTCAATATTGCAGTCCTATTTTTACCCTATATCCATTACTATCTTTCATTTTAATTAACGGTCATATCCCTGGATACACCTTTCCGCTAAAAATTTGTCTAACCCTTTCTTAAACATCTATTGGATCTGCCATCACAACCTTCCCTGGCAATGAATTCCATATCTTGACTGCCCTTACTGTAAAGAACCCCTTCCTTTGCTAGTTGTGAAATTTCCTCTCCTCTAAACTTAGGGGGTGACCGCGTGTCCTGTGTATAGTTCTTGGGGTAAAAAGTTCCCATGAAAGTTCTCTGTATTGACCCTTAATGTATTTGTACATAATAATCATATCTCCCCTTAGACGCCTCTTTTCTTAAGTAAACATGCCTAAACTGGCTAACCTTTCCTCATAACTTAATGACTCCATACCCTTTATCAATTTTGTCGCACTTCTCTGAAATTATCTTTTTTATAGAGTGGTGCCCAGAACTGTACTGCATATTAAAGATGAGGTCTTCCCAACGATTTATACAGTGGCAAAATTACACTGTCTTCCCTTGCATCTATGCCCCTTTTTATGCATGCCAATACTTTGTTTGCCCTTGCAGCTGCTGCTTGACATTGAGCACTATTGCTAAGTCTACTGTCTACGAGCACTCCCAAATCCTTTTCCATTATAGATTCTCCTAAATTAATTCCATTTAATTTATAGATTGCGTTCTTATTTTTGATCCCTAAATGCATAACCTTACATTTATCTATGTTAAACCTCATATTCCATTTGGCCGCCCAATCCTCCAGTTTATTTAAGCCCCTCTGTAGAGAAGCTACATCTTGCTCTGATTTTATTACCTTACAGAGTTTAGTGTCATCTGCAAAAATAGAAACTTTTCTCTCTAAACCATCACCAAGGTCATTAATAAATATATTAAAAAGGAGTGGCCCCAGCACAGAACCTTGAGGTACTCCGCT
Organism: Mixophyes fleayi; assembly: GCF_038048845.1. NCBI lineage: Eukaryota > Metazoa > Chordata > Amphibia > Anura > Limnodynastidae > Mixophyes > Mixophyes fleayi. The sequence goes on along the minus strand of NC_134403.1, from coordinate 216,310,176 downwards.
TAAGACTTTTGACCAATTAGAAAATGTTCCATTTATCACAACTCTCTGTTCCCTATTCTCTTACCAGTTTTCGATCCAAGTAATGTTGATTCCTAGACCCAGTTCCCTTATTTTGTAAACCAACCTCTTATGTGGCACTGTATCAAAGGCTTTTGCAAAATCTAAGTAGACCACATCTACTGTGCTGCCCTGGTCTAAGTTCCCACTAACTTCCTCGTAGAAACTAATTATATTAGTTTGATATGAGCTATCCCTCACAAATCCATGTTGATTCCCACTAATAATTTTTTTGCGCACCAAGTAATCCTGAATACTATCCCTTAAAATACCTTCCAGTAGTTTCCCCCTATTGATGTCAGGTTTACAGGTCTTTAATTTCCTGGTTGTGATCTCGTCCCCTTTTTAAACAATGGAACCACATCTGCTGTTCGCCAGTCCCTTGGTACTGAGCCTGATGAGATTGAATCTCTGAAAATTAAGAATAGCGGTCTAGTTTAACTCCATAAGGACCCTTGGGTGTATGCCATCTGGACCTGGAGCTTTATTTATCTTAATATTCTTTAGTCACCTTTGGACTTCTTCCTCTGACAACCAAGTATTAAATAATGGTATGGTTTCATTTCCATTTTTATGTATTACTCCTACCATTTGTTCCTCTCTAGTAAATACTGAAGAAAAGAAAGTGTTTAATACATCTGCTTTTTCCTTAGTATCATTTATCAATTCACCCATCTCACTTCTTAGGGGTCTTATATTATGTTTTTTTAATCCTTTTGCCACTTATATACTTAAAAAACTTTTTGGGGTTTGTCTTACTTTCTTTTGCAACTTGCCTTTCATTTTCTAATTTAGCCAATCTAATTTCATTTTTGCATATTTTATTCCATTCCTTGTACCTACGGAAGGACTCCTCTGACCCTTCAGACTTAAACAATTTAAGTGCACGCTTCTTTCTTTGCATTTCTTCCCTTACCTTTTTATTTAGCCAAATTGGTTTAGACTTAATTCTTTTACATTTATTTCCCATAGGAATGATCTTATATGTGTATGTTTCCAACAACATCAATTGGGGACATGTACTCAGGCATGAGAGAAGGGGGAGAGTGTTAATATAATGTGGGAGGTATGCTATTTATTTAATGCTGGTGTTTAGGTGGGGGCTAGTTATTTAATTGGTGCTTTTTTACTTGTGGGGTGATGTGGGTCACTTTAATTTAATATTGGGGCCTAGCAATTTAGGAAGGGTTGATTGGACCTTTAATTTAATGCTGGGGTGGTTTGGGGACCATTAATTAAAAGTGGGGCTGTTTGGGAAAAAAGATAACTTCTATTTATTAAATGTGAATATGAATTATTTAATGGCAGTGATGGTTGCGGGCAATAGGTATATTTTTTAATCGTAAATGCTATTTAATTTATTGCTGGGGTTGTTTGGAGGGACGGAATTAAAATGTGAATACTATTATTTTAATGATGAGGCTGAGGGGAGGCCTAATTATAAAACATGGGTTGTATTGATTAAATTCCAGGGCTGGTTGCGGTTTTCTAAATTACATGTACCCATTTTTTTTCCAAATAGGGCCTCCAACATTTCAGGATCCAGACAAGCAGCAACTAAAGACACCAGCAGCCACAGGTGGTGAAAGTGACAAGAACAGGTAGGAGAGAGCAGTACTGTCTGCCAACTATCCCGAACTATGGTGACTGTCTCGTTTAGTGAGATTTGGTCCGACGACAAGGACAGTTGGGAGGTATGTCCCGGTGTACTGCTTGTGAAGGCAGAGCTGCGTGCAACTAACAGTATATTACACAATATTGCCTGTGTATTTGTCTAACATTTGTCTAAAATGATAACCATGTTCCATAATAGGGGCCCCCTGTCTTAAATACCCAGGACCCCCCGAGTGTTAATCCAGCTTTGGTTAGCAGGAGGGAGCGGATAGCTGATCCCAGTCCCTGGATAGGACACAGCCTGCAGAGCAAGCTGAGGAGCTCTAAGGCTCACAAGATTTGGTAATCCCGTCAGACTAAGAGCTTCCCTGCTCACTCGACAGGAAGTTCCCACCCTGATAGATGTCAGCAGCACCAGAAGCATAGATAAGTATAGTGGGCTGGGGGTGTCATAATGTGTCTGGGGGGGATGGCGTGATGTGGCTGAGAGGGCATGATAAATGTAATGTTTTATTATAATGTGTGCCCCATGTTGGCCACACCCACAACACAATGTGGTCATGCCCTTTTCGGCACACAGTTTCTTTCCTGCTGGAACTAAGATGGGCCTGTTTACTTTAAATGCCAGGGCCGATTTTTAGTCCCAGGCCAGCCCTGCCTTACAGAACACCTTTCTCAAAAAAAATGTATTACTACTATGCTCAGTATGTGCTCTACTACGTTGGCAAGTCACCCTCATAGCTGTTATAACCTTCAGATACCGGGTGGCTTACAAAAAAAAAGAAAACTATAGTGTGCATATAATCTTTCTCATTGTGTGTTAAATACTTCACAATAAATACATCACACTACAAAATTGTGTGTGTCTACAGTAAACTTTTTACTCTATTTTCTATCCCCTCATGGCGGTCCCTACCCACACAATTTTTTTGCAGGACCCTCTCCCCAGGAGATATATTAAAGAAATCCCCCCTTGTTGCTTGAAGAAGGGAATATCATAACCCTGACCTCACACTGTGCTATCCTTTATCATAGTGTGCCACTGCCTCCCTTAGTTTATTTACATTTGTATTGCGTACTTCTCTTCTGTTTTCTTCTTTTCTTTTTTCTGTTTTTTCGTCTTCTGTTCTATTTTCTTTCTTGTCTGTCGCACGCGCCGCTCATCTGTGAGTCTTGTTGTCGGGCATGATGACGTCACGCAGCGTCACTCACACCCGATATTCAGTGGAACGCAATGGAGCAGAGAGGAAGGAAGGAGGCTGCCGGGAACCGCCGCAATCGGGTGATTTTTTTTTTCCTCTGCAGCAATTTTTATTTTTTTGGGCTGGTGCCCCCACACCAGTGCCGGCATTCCGCCGGGCCCCGTGGGGACCGCTGGCCTCTAGGCAGGTGCCTAGGTTGCCTAGCGTTAAATCCGGCCCTAAGTTAGTGACAACTAATTGAGAAATAATTCCACCTTAAACTAATTGGAGCTTGGTCTTACCAGGTAATAGACCCAATCTACAGTTTTGATAAGTACTGTTTATCAACAGAGTAGAGTAGTCCTAGCTTAACACAATGTATTCTATGCTATTTAAAGCTGAAAATAAAGATAAAAGCACACTCTACAACCTAAAATTATGTGTACTGCTTAGGATGTGGAGCAACCCTTTACGCTCCACAATCAATCACTTTATAAATAAAGAAAAATCCTAATACACAACCCAGTTTTTTTAAAATCTAATATATCTTTTTGACAAATAAGTAGTCCAGACTTAAATTACGTCAAGAGTAATTATAAAAGATAAAATCTAATCTAATGTATTTTGAAACAAGTGATGACATACAAAGTATATCAAATAATGTTTCTCAATATGCTATAGGTTAAAATAACGTTATTTGATGTATGTATGTAAAATTAGATTGATATATTTATATATTTACGGTTTATTACATATATATTTTTTCCTCATTTTAGACCGCAGTGATATGGAAAAGGATACATCGCAATGAGCTAGACTCTATGATTGCAACATCTAATTTTAGTAGATCATACACTAAATAGTTATTTTAACCTATAGCATATTGAGAAACATTATGTGATATACTTTGTATATCATCACTTGTTTCAAAATACATTAAATTAGATTTTATCTCTTATAATTACTCTTGACGTAATTTAAGTCTGAACTAGTTATTTGTTACAAAGATATGTTACATTTTTAAAAACTGGGTCGTGTGCTAGGATTTTTCTATATTTATAAAATTCTATGCTATTCTAACCACTGAGTAGAATGTGTAGTCTCTAGCTTATGGATGCAATAAGCGGACCGGCGTATGTGCTTTGATGGTTTTTCCGCAATTGCTAATTTGATTTTCAGCACTTGTTTTCATTTTGATTAATTTAATACAGTATCTAAACATACATTTATATATTCTCCCACTAGTACGATTCCTCATGAAACTGCTCTAATTTGACATTTGAGAAGAATGATTGGTTGCAACCAGTTTCATAGATGGAACCAAATGTGAATTTGTGGGTGACATATGTGCCCTTAATTCATTTATAGTGACCCTTTTTGTCCCTTTTGGTGTTTGACACATTAAAGGGGAAGTTCTTCTACATGAGACTTCCCATACATTTTCTGGTTAAGGTTGTTTACCTTGAACAATATACATGAGAGATAAGAAATGTCAGAGCTTGAAGCTCGGGTCCCTGCTGACTATGGACTTTGTAGGTGTAATATCGGACTCTAACCAGAGGCGCTATGATTTTTATGGATTTCTGCAGTTTCAGCAATGCAGCAGTTAATCAACCCTGCTGCATTCCACATCAGTCAACAAGCTGTATCTGTGGCTGGGATTTTAAACTCTGGCTCTCCATATAATCAGGCAAGATCATTGGTGACCTTATGCTGTGACATGGCTGTGGTTCCTGTGATTCGATCCTGACTGTGTTCTTGTCATCCTAAGCTCATGGCCCTGCTTGTCTGAGTTTCTGTTATCTTGTTTCTGCAACCAGTTGTGACATAATTCCACAATAAACTAACTGGAGCCTTGTCTCACCAGGTAATAAGCCCAATCCTGCTCCTGCTAGCCATGTGCTCCTGACACTCTGCTACCCATGTGCTATTCTGTGTTCCTGACACTCTTCTACCCACAGGGTCGGACTGGCCTGCCGGGAAGCCGGGCTTTTCACCGGTAGGCCCCGACCCCTGTAAACTCTGTCCCCTTCGTTGGTGGGGGGAGCAGGTTTATATTTAAAAAATTTTATATTTATATATATATATATATATATATATATATATATATATATAGGATATATATACTTACCACGTTGCGGCGCCGGCGCCCCTCCTCCCTCCTCTCCGTTCCATTCGCATTGAATTTCGGGTGTGACGTCATCAAGTCACGCCCGACATTGAGTGAGGAGCGGCTCAGAGAGGACCCAGCACGGAAGAAAGAAGACAGAACACGAGAAGAGAATAAAAGAGATGAAAAAAGCAAATAGGAAGGTTAGTAAAAGAATGGAGACAAGGGGAGGGAAACAGAAAGGGACAGAGTGATGAAGAAGTGCAGGGAGCACAGAATGATGAAGAAGAGGGGGGGCACAGAGTGATTAAAAAGAGGGCGGGGAGGCACAGAGTGATGAAGAAGAGGGGGGCACAGAGTAATGAAGAAGACGGCAGAAAGGCACAGAGTGATGAAGAAAGGAGGGGCACAGATTGATGAAGAAGGGAGGGTCAGAAAGGCACAGAGTGATGAAGAAGGGGGGACAGAATGGCACAGAGTAATGAAGAGTGGAGGAAAGCAGCATGGCACATAGTGATGAAGAGGGGGGGCAGAAAGGCACAGTGTAATGAAGAAAGAAGGGCAGAAAGGCAAAGAGTAATGAAGATGAGGGAGCAGAAAGGCACCGAGTGATGAAGAAGGGGTGGGGCAGAAAAGCACAGAGTGATGAAGAAGGGAGCCAGAAAGGCACAGAGAGATGAAGAGTGGAGGAAAGCAGCATGGCACATAGTGATAAAGAGGGGGGGGGCAGAAAGGTACAGAGTGATGAAGAAGGGAGGAAGACACAGAGTGATGAAAAAGGGGAGCAGAAAGGCACAGACTGAATAAGAAAGGGGGCAGAAAGGCACAGAGTGGTGAAGAAGAGGTGGCAGAAAGGCACAGAGTGATGAAGAACGGGGGCAGAAAGGTACAAAATGATGAAGAAGGGGGAGGACAAAAAGGCACAGAGCAATGAAGAGTGGAGGAAAGCAGCATGGCACATAGTGATGAAGAGGGGCAGGGCACAAAGGCACAGAGTGATGAAGAAGGGGGCGAGGCACAGAGCGATGAAGAAGGGGGGGCCAGAAAGGCACAGATTGGCAAAGAAGAGAGGACAGAAAGGCACAGAGTGATGAAGAAGGGGGAGGACAAAAAGGCACAGAGTAATGAAGAGTGGAGGAAAGCAGCATGGCACATAGTGATGAAGAGGGGCAGGGCACAAAAGCACAGAGTGATGAAGAAGGGGGCGAGGCACAGAGCGATAAAGAAGGGGGGCAGAAAGGTACAGCGTGATGAAGAAGAGGGGGCAGAAAGGCACAGAGTGATGAAGAAGGCGGGAGACAGAAAGGCACAGAGTGATGAAGAGGGGAGGAAAGCAGCATGGCACATAGTGATAAAGGGGGGGGGCAGAAAGGCACAGAGTGATGAAGAAGGGGTGGGACTCACAGAGTGATGAAGAATGGTGGACAGAAAGGCACAGAGTGATGAAGAAGGGGTGGGACTCACAGAGTGATGAAGAAGGGTGGGCAGAAAGGCACAGAGTGATGAAGAAGGGGGGCAGAAAGGCACAGAGTGGTGAAGAAGGGGGGGGGGCAGAAAGGCACAAAGTGATGAAGAAAAGGTGGGGCACAGAGTGATGAAGGAGGGGGGGCAGAATGGCACAGAGTGACAAAGAAGGGGGGAGCAGAAAGGCACAGAGTGATGAAGAAGGGGGAGCAGAAAGGCACAGAGTGATGAAGAAGGGTGGGAGCAGAAAGGCACAGTGTGATGAAGGGGGGGAAGCAGCATGACACAGAGTGTTGAAGGGGGGGAGAACAGCATTGTACAGTGTGATGAAAGGGGGCCAGGTGAAGGGGGGAAAAGCTGCATGGAGGGTGCAGTGTGATCATAACGGGGCACAGCGTGGTGATCATAATGGGGCACAGTGTGATCATAAGGAGGCACAGCGTGGTGATGATGAAGGGGCACAGTAATGTGTCTGTGATGGCACATGGGGCTTGTGGCAATGTAGTGTGTGTGTGGTAGTGGTGGCTAATTAATTGGTGCTCTTTTGTTTGTGGGGTGATGGTGGGTCAATTTAATTTTATAGTGGGGACTATTAATTTTAGATGGGGTGGTTTGGGGTATATTAATTGAATGTGGCGGTGAGTTTGGGGAGAATGAAGTCTATTTATTAAATGTGAATATTAATTATTTAATGGCAAGCAATGGCTGCGGGAAACAGGTATATTTATTAAATGTAAATACTATTAATTTTTTGCAGGGGCTGTTTGGAGGGAGGGAAACAGGTTTGTTTATTAAATGGGAATACTATTACTTTAATGTTGGGTTTTGTTGGGGAGATATAGATCTATTTATTAAATGGGAATAATATTATTATAATGTTGGGGCTGGAGGAAGTTCTAATTATTAATCGTGGGTGCTATTGATTTAATGCCGGGGTTTGTTGGCATTTTCTAAATGTACCCATTTTTTTTTCCAAATAAGCCCCCCAACATTCCAGGATCCAGACAAGCCGCAAATAAAGAACCTGCAGCACAGGTGGTGAAAATGACAAGAATAGGTAGGAGAGAGCAGGACAGTCTGCCAACTTTTCTGATTCTAGTGGGACAATCATGATTTTTGGTGACTGTTCTAAGGGGCAGGCCAAGACTGTGTACTCTTTATATACACACTGCATTCTGTATTCTGTCCTTCGTGGGCTTGCCACACCCCCTCTAGTAGTTTGGTTATGCCTCTCTGGTGTGCCCCTACCATTGTATCACCCGGTGGGCCCTTCATGTTCCAGTCCGACACTGGCTATTCATGTGCTATCCTGAGTTCCTGACACTCTTCTTCCCATGTGCACTTGAGTTCCTGACATCTTTCCTAGCCATGTGCAATCATGTATTTCTGAAATTCTGCTACCTGTGTACAATCTGACCTCAGTGCTCCCAACCAATGTTTGCATGTTTTCAAAAAAATGTAAACTTTCATATATCTCTGATTTTACTTATAATTTAATTTCTGGGGGTATATTTACTAAACTGCGAGTTTGAAAAAGTGGAGATGCAGCCATTAGCAACCAATCAGATTCTAGGGCCTGATTCATTAAGGATCTTAACTTAAGAAACTTCTTATTTCAGTCTCCTGTACAAAACCATGTTACAATGCAAGGGGTGCAAATTAGTATTCTGTTTTGCACATAAGTTAAATACTGACTGTTTTTTCATGTAGCACACAAATACCAACTTTACATTTCAGTGTACAAATAAGCTATTTGTGTGCTACATGAAAAAACAGTCAGGAGACTGAAATAAGAAGTTTCTTAAGTTAAGATCCTTAATTTTCAGGTCCCTAGTTATCGTTTGTTTATTTAGTACACTCTACAAAATGACACCTAGAATCTGATCTCCACTTTTTCGAACCCAAAATTTAGTAAATAAATGTCACTCACCGGACTGTGAGTGCCATTTCTCCTGTGTTCAGGAACCGTGGCCGTCCGCCATCCTGAGGGTCTGCGCATGTGCAGCTCTTATGAGACCTTCAGGACCTGTTGCTTTTAGTTAATTGGCTGATCAGGCAACACTCCCTATTTAAAGCACCTGTGATCATTACCTAGTTGCCTGATCTTGGAGTCTCATTCCCCATGAGCCTCTGAAGATGTTCCTGTGTTTCCTCGTGTATTCAGCTCCAGCTGATTCCTGTCTACTACGATTGTGGTTTCCAGACCACTTCAACTCTCCTGTGTTCAGCGTGTCTGCTCTCCGCTGCCTCCGTTACTACTGCCGGGATCCAGACCGCCTCAACTCTCCTGTGTTCATCATGTCAGCTCTCCACTGATTCCTATCTGCGACTGCTGCTGGATTCCAGACCGTCTCAACTCTCCTGTGTTCAGCGTGTCTCCCATCCGCTGCCTCCGTTACTACTGCCGGATACCAGACAGCCTCAACTCTCCCGTGTTCATCATGTTTCCAGTTTTACTTACTACTGCTTCCTGAGTATTGCTCCTTTGATTACCGGTTACTTTTCGTGCGCTGCACCAACCTGATTACCGCTTCCATCCTCCAGTGGTCTCTCCTCCTGCCGTCGTTCAGCCGTTCAGGTATCCCTGCACTTCTCCGTGACAGCCTGCTCTCCTGAACCGCGGTATGCATACTTTCCATTGACTTTGCTATTGTATTGCATATCCGTCTGGACTGTGTTGTGTTCATCTCCGGAGTCTTCCATCTACCTGAAGCTATTGTTACTATTGACTTTGTTTCCTATTACCTGGATCTCTATAGTGACTTTGTATACTTCAAGCAGCGCTTGTCAGTTATTATTGTATTGTGGTTATCATCGTGGGATCAAGTTCCGTGTGCCGCCCGTGTATCCTCTGTATTCCATTCATCTCCTCGTGCCCCTCCTCACATATATATAGCAGGGGTACAACTTGCTGAACGCAGACCACTGACTTCTGTTTCCCATTGGCACCAGTTTCAAGTATTCTCTCACATAAGCAGTGGTACAACTTGCTGCACGCAGACCACTGACTTCCCCGTTACCTACTTGCCCCTGGAACCCATTCCTTCACTATAGACAGTGGGATAACTTGCTATACGCAGACCACTGACTTTCACTACCTCCTCTCTACTCCTGGACATTCCTCCTCACTATAGCAGTGGTACAAGTTGCTGTACGCAGACCACTGACTCTCCTCACGTTTACTTGTCCATCTGGTTCCTCGTGTTCATACATCTAAGTCATTACCAGTTGCTGCTTGTCATAGACTTTCCTTGAGCATTCTCTCACCATCTGCTGTTCTCCTGTTCCGTTGGCACCCTGCTACCAGAGGAACATAGTACCAGCTATATTACTCTGGTAAGAGCATCATCTGGTGATATCCTGGGCAAAGACTCCTAGTGCCCGTGACAATAAACCCCCTGATGACAAAATGATTTGTCCAAACTCGGAGCCCACTGTTTTTTTCAGAATTTCAAAACACTGGACTATATTAGTTTCCAAGACTTTTGCATGATGTGGAATGCAATTGATGAATTATCTAAATCAATGTGTCCATTATTTTCATACAAATCTACTACAATACCAAGAGAAGAATGCAGTGTTCTTCTTGTTCACTCAGCTAAAGGGTAATGCTCTGGAAGGGTCCACTAAACTGATTGACAAAGACAAAGGTCAGTATTTAGAAGTGAAGGTTAATTTACGCAGACATTGATTCAGAAGTGTGCACCTCCTACTCTTATTCACCCTTTTACCTCTGCGTCAGAGTCCTCACACTCTGCAATACTGAGTTATTGACAATATGCTACTATGTGTTATCCTGAGGTACTGACACTCTGCTATCCGTGTGCTATCCTGAGTTCCTGACACTCTACTCCCTGTGTGCTATCCTGAGTTCCTGACACTCTTCTATCCATTTACAGTTGTGATTTCTTTGCACTTTGCTGCCTGAGTGCAAACCTGAGGTCCTGGTACTCTACTATCCATGTGCAAACATGAGATACTCATATTCTGATATCCATGTGCAATCCTAATATACCTCTCCGGCCAAAGGACTCTCAACCATTGTTAATGTTTGCATGTTTTCAAAAAAATAATTCTCCACACTCAAAGATCTCCTATACCACTTGTGATTTAATTCCTTACACCCTGACAATAAGTGGGTAATGGGTGATGAGAAAGTGTGGTGCATTTGCAGTTAGTGACTAGCTAGATGATTGATGGGCCTTCCTAAAAAGTCTGTACCAGTGAAAGACTGTATCAACCATAATCTGTCTGACCTGGAAAAATTGGGAAATACAAGACTTTAACGTTAAGTCCATTCATTTTCTGAGTACATTTTCTTTGCTGGCATCTCGTTGCATGATCTTCGGGCACTTAGGCAACATCACACCTTTTGTGAACCTCTTCCCATTCACATTCTTGTGCTGGATGTTTGGTTGGTGATAGAGGTATGTTCCACTCCTTGGAGAGAATGTCTAGGTCTTGAGCTAATGTCGTCACATATTGCATGTTATTGTGAGCAATAATAAGTTTGATATGGAAACCCAATCTATATTTAATTTAGTGTGCTTTCAGCACCTCTGTGTATGGCTGACCCTGCTGTTTAAGGTGGCAGCTGCAAGTATGAATGAGCCAGGGTTCTGAAGTGTTTATAAAGGACTTTTGTTTATCTAGCAAGATATCTAACATTTGTTTAAAATTAGTTAGGTTTCAGTTTTCTTTATTTTTGATCAACTGTATGCCAACTATTGTACAGCTTGACAACCTTGCTATCAGTTTGACAACTGGGTAGGATAAACATGGGGTTGTTTTATTGAAGATGGCACCTGCAAAGGATTTAGTACGATTGATTTGTATTATAATGCCTGAATAAGAATTAAATGTAAATATGCCATATTTGCATAAAAGCACCGATGCATTTGAACACTTGTGTTTTCATGTCTGTATTTTCAATCGCATGCATCTTAAGATACATACAGCCTTACATCTAATGCTAAGTATAAGTATACAATGTAACAATCATCATCATCAACTCCAATAATTACACCCTATTAATGTAGGTTTGACAATTAAGCCTTCTAGCAACTCAAAATAAGACACATTTCAAAGGGGCATGCTTAACTTGCATCTGCACCCTCTTACTGTACCACACATCAACACCCCTTATCAGCATCTGCAGGCATAAGAAGGACATTTATTTAAACAGTGCTAATAAATTCCATAGCGCATTAAATTAGGAACAAACACAGAAATAAAATAATACTGGGTAATACAGACAGACAGAGAGGTAACCTTACAATCTGTGGGTATGTTCACATGGAGGCAATGTATATGGGTATGTCCATATGGAGGCACTCTCCATGCCTATATCTCGTGTATTGTAAAAAACAAACAAATCATAGGTTTTTTGAGAGTATGGTTTAAAAAATAAATAAAATAAAGTTAATTGAGGGAAGTTTTAGGAACATATTTCGAGGCTTCAAAACATATTGTATATTACAATGTTCCAGTAAAGTTAGTAAACATTATAAGTTTTCTGCGAATGAAGTGACCTTACATACATTTAAAAGCAACACTATAGTCTTCTATCTCCATAAGGGTTTGAACTAGGATCTGAAATAACAGAATGTACAGCTTGCTCCACTCAGAGCTAAGACCCTTATCCTGCTGGTATAAAAAAAATCATGTTTTTTCTGTCTTTTTTAGCACTAGTAAAAGCTATATAAACAGAGACTGGGACTACACCTAAACTTGGGAGTGCGTGAAGCATGGCAGCATTCTCTGGGCAACATAATTGTATACATATGCCCATTGTGGGCAAATTACCTAATTATCACAGTACTGAATGTAAATAAAAGTGCTTTAAATTGGCTTAAACATACTTTTCATTTGAATTTTCTTATTGCATTGAAGTGATACAAACATTACATTTAACATTATTTGCAACATTAAAAAGGTATTGCATTCATTTAATTTATGCTTTTCATATTTTTAGAGTACTGTGTGCAACATTAAATTCCTCTTTTATTTGGTGACTAGTTATACAGACTGTGATTAAAGCTACACAAACGATACACAAATAAATGTATTTAATGTCATTTCCCTCATAGAAAAGTCATACATTGTAAAAGCAAAATAACTTTATACAAATGTCTACTGAAACATAGAAATATTCCATATTTTTCCAAAGTCTCCAGATATGTTCCTAAATGTTCCTCAATTAACTTGAATGCAATTTGTTTTTAAAAAAACTCAAAAAAATCTACAAATGTTTTTGTTGTTTTGTTTTGTTTTTTAGAATATGCCAGGTACATACCCAAAAATATTTTTCCACTCAAAACCCACATTCTGTAGCTCTATCAATTGTCAAATCGTTCTGTCCTGCAAAAAGGCAGCATGACGGAAAGCAATCTCTACACACTCCTGACAATGCGCTTTTGGCAGCTGCAGGTGGAAAAGTTCCCAGCTGCCTCTGATTAGTGAAAACACTGTCACGCTAATCAGTCTTTTCATTATGTAGTTAGCTCTGCTCAATGTATTCACAGCATGCTGGTTACTGTTCAGTAAAGAGAAAAGACACTGAATGACAGGTACCTTAACCAATCACCACTATAACAGAGGTTATGGTGCACCCTATAACCTATGGTAAATGTCATAAATACAAATAACAAACATTACCTGCATTACCTTCCACCCTTCAAAGATTAACGGGTGCTTTTATGGTTGCTTTTACTTACAAAATATGCAGTGTGGGGTTAGGACTGTAATCCGTAAGGCTAATTAGTCTCTTTGGCAAATTGATATAAGCATAACACCAATCCAAAGACATATCACTGCTTCTGTACATGGAAGAAATATTGATATTATCCAGAGCATGAATAGTCAGTTGGGGTAGGATAAGGTTTTAGGAATCAGCAAAAATGAGGATTGTTAGATTGAAAAGAGGATAAATAGGGACAGAGAGAAATTGAGTTCAAGAGGATATCCGAGAAGCTGTGATAAATACATTGAGTAGCAGCAACTATCCCTTTCTTACCAAAATCCCAGGTCAGACACAGGAGAATAAACACGGTTTCAACCAGTGTTGCAACCATACACACTGCACTTTGGTCCCGGGTATATCCCGGGTCGCCCCCTTTCACACTGGACCCTTGTCTTCCCAGGACTTTCAAGTTGAGCGCCTCCAATGAGCTGCTTTTAACTGAACTGAATAACCTGGGAACATCTTTCAGACAGCAGCGTATCCGACTCCAACCCGCGAATAACCAAGGGACGTGGACCCGGATCGCATCACACATGACCTGGGTTATTCCCGGGTGCATGCCTCTGTGTGAAAGGGGTATTAGTCTAGATTCTGGGAAGCTCTGGATCTGTTAGGATCTTCTGTTGTCTAGTGTGGAGAGTACATAGGATAGAACTAATTATTAACAGAATAATAATAAAATAAATAATTATTCTAGATTATTATTATAGTAATTAAAGAAAATATTTATTTATTCAGATAGCAATTCTGGGGTAATCCACTTGTTATCATGTGTCTTTCCTTAAACCTTTGTTATTTTATTTGCTTATTTGTTTTTAATATTTCACTATTAAAACACACATACTATATATCTGCTAGAAGCACATACTGGGTTGGAAACAGAGTAGGAATCAGTTCATGAACATGACTACGCTGCCTTGGTCTCAGGCTTTGCATATGTTGTAAATGTACAGGTGTGCAGCAAGATCCATTGCACATGCTGAACTCAGACATCCAAAAGGCCCTGGACTAAGAAGCAAAAATGATCCAGGCCCCCTTCACATACCTCACCACTAAAAAAACTCAGCACACAAACACCTATGTAGTCCATCGACATTTCACCTCTAGTGTCTCAGAGGTCTGTGATATTGCTCCTTGTCTAAGCCTTGTATACCTGTCCCACTGTATCTCTTGTCTTTAATTCTTATGGCTGTCTTTACTCCTCACAGCACATAGAGGTTCTGGGGGGATCATTATGACTCTAGGGCTCTATAGCAGTCACTCACATCACTTTCCCTATTGCTACAGCTCTGACTAGCAGTGCTTTGCAGATACTCTGAACACAGTATGAGCCTGAGCTTAGTGGGGATCTCTAAAACCTGGGTTCCATCTTGTAATAACATTCAGCAAAGTTGTGGTATGATAAATTGATAGCTGGGTAGTGGATGCACAAATGTTTGTGCTTAGAAACCATATCTCTCAATCACTTGCTGTCCTTTAAAATGTGACTCCTGGCTGACATCATAACTGCAATATGGATCAGCAGGCATATCTGAAGGCATATGGGGAGATCTGATGACATGTGGAGAGATCTGATGACATGTGGGGTGACCTGAAGACATGTGGGTTGATCTGATGGCATGTGGGGAGATCTGATGGCATGCGGTGAGATCTGATGGGCATGGCGAAAGGTCTGATGGGCATTTGGTTTGATTTGATGGTTTGTGGTTAGATCTGATGGCATTTGGAGGGATCTGATGGGCATACGAGGAGGCTGATGTGCATGTGAAGATATTTGATAGCATGTGGGGAGATTTGATGGGCATGTAAGGGTCATGTGAAAAGCTCTCAAGGGCATGTTGGTCATTTATGACTTTTTTTTATCCCCACTTTAACAGTTCCCTCCACAGTGACTGTGGATGCAGTAGCAGCGTGGGCTACTGTGAAGTAACTATAGGTAGCCATTTGAACCCTCCTCCATTGGACACAGCAGTAAGGTTAGAGCTGTGCTGATTTGATGATTAGTGTGAACTTTTTGGCAATGTTGTATATTCTCTTTTTCGGTTAAGATAGTATAAATTATGTTAGATTTTCAAAATATGTGTGTATGATATGTATGTGTGCATTCATACTGTGTATATGTATATGCACACACATTTGAAAGGTAAAGTTGGCTCTTTGCGGTATCCATAAATATATTTTGGCTGCTGCTCTGCCTGGTTAGCCACCCCTGGTTTAAATGGACCAGTTCCATTTTTTTTCCCTTGAATGTTTAGATTTGTTGCTGATGACTCTTGCAGTCTCTACATCTGGCTGTTTGGCTGACACAGACTAACAATGTGTGGGGAAGTAAAATATAAATAAAATATAAATAAAAATAAAATATAAATAAAATATAAATAAAAATAAAATATAAATAAAATACTTATTTTATCTATAAGAATTATTATTATAATTATTAATTTATAAAGTGCCAACATCTTCTGCAGAGCACTACACAATATTCAGTACATAAAAAGTATTTGAATCATTACATCATTTTAATAGGTACACCA
Source organism: Mixophyes fleayi (assembly GCF_038048845.1). Classification (NCBI taxonomy): domain Eukaryota; kingdom Metazoa; phylum Chordata; class Amphibia; order Anura; family Limnodynastidae; genus Mixophyes; species Mixophyes fleayi. The sequence goes on along the minus strand of NC_134403.1, from coordinate 216,294,474 downwards.
TCATGAGTTAATAGGAAAGAAAATCCTGCTAAACTATAGAGTACTAAACAAGGTTATGTAGAATGTTCTACTTGAGGCGAAAGGTAGTTACTTGATACTAAATGGGGTGTTTTTTGCAGCCCTGACATTAAAGTGTTATTATTTAATAAGACAACCAACATATATTTTTCAAAATACTAGCTTGTAACTAATTTATATTTTATCTTAAGGTGAAATTATTTGAGTGTATGCTAATGAAGAGATAATTTGAGTTTTACAGAGATAACTGATTAAGCTAGAGTTAGTCTGTTAATATGTTCCCTCTAGATGTGTTCTGTGCAATGACTCACAACAGCCTAGTAGTGAAGTGGTTAAATGATAAAGCATACTTACAAGTGTTCCAACTTTAGTTATACAAACAGTGGGAGGGGATAAAAAGAGAAACAGTGGCCAGAGGGGGCTGCTTACAAAGAAAACTTCCTGGAGTCACTGTCAGAACAACGTGGGTTAGCTATACAAGGGAGCACTAAACAGTGTTCTTTAGTGACTTGTGATAATAGTACATCTTTCAGCCTTAAAAAGCCATCCAAGTGCACAGTACAGGCGGAAGACAAGTAGATATACCAAGTTGATGAGGACCATGGCCCTGATGCTATTGCTAAAGTGCTGGCTCTTGGTGACCTTCTTCCATTCAATGATGGGATCTCACCTGAAAGGCATAGACATCCCTGAAAAACGTCACCACAAAGTCCAGCATGGACAGTGCAGCTACACTTTTCTGCTCCCTGAAATAGATAACTGTTACCCACCTCCTGCTGACTACCAGGTATCCAACTCACTGCAGAGAGATGCCCCTGCACAGCCTGAGCACCACTGGCCCAGCAAGAAGATACAAGAACTGGAGAGCATCATGGAGAATAATACTCAGTGGCTGCAAAAGGTGAGAGATGTATATATTCATTGCTGCTAAATGTAGCCAACTGAAAATTAAATAAAATAGGAGTTAAAAGTGATGTGGGCAGTTTATATGTTAACCATGGTTTATAATAAAATATTTTTTAAATAATGTATGATTATGTCAACACTTTTTGTATTTGAGTGTTTGCTTTTATTTGTATGTCTGCATTCTGCTTAATTAAAGGGCACTTATTTTGCATTTTAAGTTCCTGTGAAGCCTACCTTCTTTTATTTGGCTATCCAAGCAAATGGCATGTTGCACTATATGATGTGTGAGATGTACCATGCAACTGTTATATGCAATAATGCACTGTTAATGGCAGCATAATGGTGCTATATAAATATAATTGATGTTTGTCAAAGTAATTTGCTTGTCTGTGTATTTTTGTTAAAAAAAATAGATGATACAAAATAAGTCAATTATAATGCTACATTAATTGTACCCTTTGTTATGCAGCAGGCTAAGTTAGGAGTGTGAAAATAGTAATACAGTGCAGCGTAAAGCCAAGAAATGTCATAATGTTGCTTTGTAGTTGTAGTGTACTGTGCTAGAAGCTGAAAAGCAAAACTGTGCTATGTATTAAAGTGCATTATATGTACAAGTCATTTTTGATACACAGAATAGTGTTTGAGTGGTGTGTGCAGTACTTTTGTTCATAATAATCCCTAGTAAATTTTTTACTCGTACATATATTACCATTCTTGAGACAGATAAAGTGAGTTATAGTGCAGAAAGTAACAAGCAGCTGATACCAGTCTAGACCACATATCAGTCTCAGCAGTTTCCGCTTTCCCCGCATTGTTGAACACTGGACAGGATATATTAGTGGAGTAAGACTGTTTACCTGTCCTAAAGCGATCGCATTTGGCATGTGCTGGTAACCAGCGTTTGCAGTTTGGGGTCATTGGAGGAAAGTAAGTAAACAGAGCTGGCAGAGTACAAAAGGTGGCTCTGCTCCTGACATCAGGTGCAAGTACAAGTGGATTGGTTATTGGGACCAGGTGTAATGGACCTGGACTTACTAAGGGGCCCTACATCACCTGGCTGGGCTGCCCCCTTTCCATCCTGCGATGCGGCAGCTCTCAGTCACTGATAGACCACCTTGCGGCACTCTTGGTTGGGTGGCGCTGTATGACATAAAAAATGGAGAGAACTGGAAAGGAAGCACGGAGGCAGAGAAGCAAAACTGTAAGCAAATTTGGGAGCTGGGTGTTAAAAATAAGTATATGGGTTCAGGGTTACACTAATAACTGTTCTAATAAACTTAAAAGTGTGATGTGTAAACAGGTAAAGGCAGTTAAATGTCTGTTGCAGGACTCATTGCTGCTAACATTGCTGCTAACGGTGCAGTTTGTTTATTGATCTACATTGATACCTCTGGATGTGGGATAATGACATATAATGAGAAGGAAAACAAAATAATATCATGTGAAGGGTTGTACTACAGTTACAGCAGATAGTTGCATAATAAAACAAACACAAATTCTTCACTGTAGTAGCGAATAACATACTTGCCAACTCACCCGGAATGTCCGGGAGACTCACGAATTCTGGGTGGGTCCTCTGGATTCCCAGGAGAGTATGAGTCTCCCGCATCTGCCCACTTCCTAGTGAAGTGGGCAGAATTAAATCCAAAATGCCGAGTTTAACTGGGAATAGCGGCATTTGGCCCCAACCCCCACTGTAAAATGACGTGTTTGTGTCATTACATCACGAGGGCGGGGCCAAAATGACGAGATTTTCGAAGACCTGCCCCCTGCAGCTCCAGGATCATACTTGCCATAAGTTGGCAAGTATGGCAAATAATGAATCCTGAGTTTACCATTATTCAATTTATCATAATTTTGTTATTCTCCTTTCAATATCTAATACGTTTTGGTATATAAAGCACTATTTAGTAATGTTTTTTTATTTTGACAGATTATTTTTCATACATGCTTTTTCGAGATCCTCTCTTTTGCCAGGGCAAGCAGTAATCAAGGTTTAGAGGAATGTGACTTTAAAATGTTCTTTCATATTCTAAGCCAGCTATAGAGTGTAGAAAATAATTATTTTTTCCAAGAATATATTGCTGAGACATAGGGGCGGGTATTCAATTGTTCCTCCGGGCGCCACCGGAACGAGCGCGTTAAAACTATTACCGTTAATACGGTAATCACTCGCTGAATTTCATCTCGCAGCTCCCTGAGCTGCGAGATGAAATTCAGCAAGTAAACTACCGTATTAACGGTTTTTAAGCGCAAGTTTACCGTATAAACAGTAATAGTTTTAACGCACTCGTTCCGGCGGCGCCCGGAGGAACAATTGAATACCCCCCAGGGGGTCTGATTCATTAAGGCACGCAAACTGAACGTATTCTGCGTATTTTAAACAGCACTTGCCATATTGAGACATACACAACACACTGTGGGATATGTATAAAACATAGGTGCAATATAAAGTCCCAGCAGAATTCACAGAAAAAAAATAGTATTTCATTATTGGCACCTGTTAAAAATTTAGTCATTAATGAAATTTTACAAAAAAGTTGTTCTTTTTCAATTTTTTTCCCATGAAAAACATTTATCAGGATATTATTAATGCTTACTGTACATAAAATGCATTTCTACAGTTGCTCTTGATTGCAAACATATGTTTGCATGCGTATGTGTAAGTGTTTGGATACATTTTTCCTTATGATATTCCACATTTTCAGCTTTGGATAGAGTTATCCTCTTAATATATGTAGAAACTCATGTGAAATATGTTCTTTTTTTGATGCTGGTGTCATCATTTTTATCTAGTGTTTAGCAATGTAGCTTATGTCACATGACTAATTTTGATTGTTGCGCAATGCACTGTACAGCTGTCAGCTGCCACAGCTGCCCAGCTAAACTTGGATATTAGTGTCACTACATATAAGCAACATTGTTATATTCTCAGATTAAACTTGTGTTACAAACAATAATGTATGCCTTATTTTCAATCATAACTGATATGAAGTCACATTGTAGTTCCTCTTTGGCTGTGGTCTTTATTATGGTCAAAATAAAGCTCTTCTGTGAGTTCTAGTATCCATATATTTCACATTATTGGGGATCATCCTATGTATTTCAAAGTGGAACTAACAACCACAATATACACTCAGTGACAACTGATCGCTTTATCAAATATCTATTCAGTCAATCATGTGGCAGCAAATCAATACATCAAAGCATGCAAACATGGTCAATAATTTCAGTTATGGTTTAAACTTTAAACCAAACACCAGAATGGGAAAGAAATATGATCTTTGACCATGGAATGATTGTTGGTGCCAGACGGGGTGCTTTGAGTATCAGTAACTGCTGATCTCCTGAGATTTTCACGCACAACACTCTCTAAAGTTTACAGAGAATGGAGCCCAAAAAACATCCAACGAGCAGCAGTTCTGTGAGCAAAAACACTTTGTTTTATGAGAGAGGTCAGGGGAGAATAGCCAGACTGGTTCACGCTGAAAGGAAGATGTCAGTAACTCAAGTAACTAAGTTTTACAACAGTGATATGCAGAAGAGGATAGATAGATAGATAGACAGTCAGTCAAGTCAGTCAAACGCATGGGCTACATCAATAGAAGTCCACACCACGTTCCACTCATAACACCTAACAACAGGTAACTGAGGCTACAGGCAGCATGGCTCACTAAAACTGAAAAGGTGAAGTTTGGAAAAATGTTGCCTGGTCTGACAAATCTCAATTTCTGCTGCAAAATGCAGAGGTAGGTGGTGGTATAATGGTGTAGGGAATGTTTTCTTGGCAGACGTTAGGCCACTTAATACCAACTGAACATTGTTTAAATGCAACAGGCTACCTGAGTATTATTGTTGACCGTGTTCATCCATTTATGGCCACAATCTACCCATCTTCTGATGATTACTTCCAGCAGGACAATGTGGCATGACACAAAACACACGTCATCTCAAGCTGGTTACATGAGCATGACAATGAGTTCTGTGCACTCCAATGGCCTCTACAGACATCAAGGGCTAGATTTACTAAACTGCGGGTTTCAAAAAGTGGAGATGTTGCCTATAGCAACCAATCAGATTCTAGCTGTCATCTTGTAGAAAGTACTAAATAAATGAAAGCTAGAATCCGATTGGTTGCTATAGGCAACATCCCCACTTTTTCAAACCCGCAGTTTAGTAAATATACCCCCAGATCTCAATCCAATAGAGCAGCTTTGGGAGATATGGTGTAACAGGAGATTTGCAGCAAGAGTTTGTAGCTGACAAATCAACAACTGCATGATGCTATCATGTCAACATGCACTAGAATCTCTAGGGAATGTTTCCAGCACCTTACTGAATTTATACCACAAAGAATTCAGGTTGTTTCTATCCTCATTTACATGTTCACTTATCCCATATTATAAATAGGAGGCAATCAATAGAAACATTGACATTACTTTATAATTTTCTTTCATTTAAGCATTCAGCACACTACTGTCCACTGTGACCGTCTCCAGTCAGCATAGTCTCATACTGTAGAACTAATGTAACTTAGAAGAAAATGTAATTTTATCACTTTTACAAGAATGAATAGATAACAAGGGATTTATTTTTTTTCTTCCTATTTCTGTTTAGTTCCACTTTATTTTCATAGTTCTTATCCATTTAAAAAAGTGTACATAAGTGACATTTGCTTTGTGATTCTGAGTGTTTTAATTTTTATTAAATGTTTCTGCTTTCTTCACTTTCATAAATGCCCACTTTGGGCCTCATTTAGAGTCGGACGCAATGTGCATCTAAGACATGAAAGAGTAGGAGTGGGAGTGTGCCGCAGCTTGGTAGGGTATTACGAGTGGCATGCAACCCCAGTTGCGTCCCACTCAAAATACCTTACCAAGCTGCGACCAGTTCCTGCAACTAGCTAACTACTTGCGCCTCCTATTTCCTGCCATACTTTTTCAGTCTTGTTTTGACGTGTGTTCCCCCTGCGTCTTGATCCGACTAGGGTAGTTTTTGCGGGTAGACACCCATAGTATCTGAATTTTTCACGGTCATGCCAACATAACTCCGTGTTCCACCCTTTCCCTCGTACTGAGACGCAAGCTGTCGCAGTGTGCACTTGCGTTTAAAAAGCAGACGGAATTGTAGGAAACTGTTGCTTACTGCGCATGCCCCATCAGTGGAAATGTGCAGGATGTGCCTGAAATGGACTTTGCGTCCGACTCTAAATGAGGCCCTCTGAGTGTTTACAAGTAAGTATAAAACAAAGCAATGTGTTTTATAATATATCGTGTGTTGTGCACTTTTCTTTTTTCTTTCATTTCTGTGTCTGTGGCTGTGCTGACAGCATTCAATACAATATAAACACAGGTGTTGGTTTAAAGTAGAGATGAGCGGGCTCGGATATCTGAAATCCAAGCCCACCCGAACGTTGCCGATCCGAGCCGGATCCGAGACAGATCCGGGTATTCCCACCAATTGCAAAACTGAAACCGAGGCTCTAAATCATAATCCTGCTGTCGGATATCGCGATACTCGTATTCTATAAATTCCCTGCTAGCCGCCGCCATCTTCACTCGGGCATTGATCAGGGTAGAGGGAGGTTGTGTTAGGTGGTCCTCTGTCCTGCTATATCTCGTGCTGTGCTGTGCTTTATTTTTCAAAATAAATTCAAAACCTTAAATCCGAACCAAAACCTTTTGTCAGGTGTTTTGCGAAACAATTTCGAACCCAAAACCTCAAGCAAATCCGAATCCAAAACACAAAACACGAGACATCAAAAGTGGCCGGTGCACATCCCTAGTTTAAAGCAGATCCATTGTTTACACACTGTAGTGGCAGTAGAGTTGTCATATGTGCAGTTTTCACTGACACATGCCATATTTGGAAGGTCTTGTACCAGACCTGCTAATAAACAGCTGTTCAGCAAGCTGATCACAACATGTCAGCCTGCTCTAATTTCTCAATAGTCTGTGATGAGCATATTGCAAGATTGTAACTAGCAGGAGCCATGGGATCTGCACTTTATCTGAGATTAGAGGTGAGACGTTCCTTCGCGATTGGCAGAGGGGTATATTGAATACTGTCTACATTATTCAAGGAAGGAGATACTAAAATAGTTAGGCCTGCATTGTACTGATTGGTGGTGCATTGTATCTAAGGGAGGGTGAAACCAGAAAAAGTTCTGCATTGAATTAGGAATCCAGAGGTATTGGAGTTCAAAAGAATTTCTGGATTGTACTGTGATGCTCGTGCATGTTTTCCCAATGTTTGAGACAACGTTACCAGAACAGGCTTTGCTATGGTACATGTTACTTGATAAATAGGCTTAATTAAGGGTAGCATGGTTATCATTGGTGATAACAGGGAGGTAACCCCTTTGATAAGGCAATGCGATAACAAGCCTTCCCTCTGGAAAAAACACCCGCTTTCACCAGCAATAGGGTTCTTCGCCCTTTGATAAATAAAACCCTTTGTGTTATACCACAGTTAGAGCATTGTGTTCATCGCAAAATTCATCATGTATTAATCACATATATAAGTAGAAACATGTCCCTTGTATGTTTTATAAAAGTTTACGTGATACATTAAAATAAGTAGGAATGTGGTTATGTCCTGTGTGTGGACCGTCAGCTTTTGGAACTTTACCTGTTTACCGAATTTGTTTTTCTCATTTTTACTTTCCCTGCACATTTTGCAATAATGCCCAATAATAAGAAATTCAGCTCCCAGACACTTGTCAAATATCTTACCTCAAGCCAACCAACCGTGCCTAAACCTTCACCCTCTCCATCAGGGAGCGATTCAGAAATGGATTCTATGATGGGCCTCCCTTCTGCCCAATATAACAAAGCAGTTATTGCTACCCTCTTTTTTGAAATAAAAACAATTAAACAAATCATTAAGGACAAGGTTACAAAGGTAATGTCCATCCTCACCTTAGAAGTTGCTGATATTGCTTGAAATTACACAGAAGGAGAGCATCCATTTCCAACTATCCTCAGAACAAGAGTTTGTTCATATACGAAATAGCCTTATGACACTGGATGGCAAACAAGAAGATAAAGAAAACAGGGGCAGATGCAATAATCTTAGGATCTGTAATATCCCTGAATCAGTTGAAGGGCTTCAACTAGAGGACTACCTTTTACACTTCTTTTGTATGCTGGCTCCCTCAATTTCTGACAACATGTTGTCACTTGACAGAGCTCACTGCGTCCTCTGCACCTGTTCCCAGGATTTGAACACTCCAAGGGATTTCATTCAATACCTGCTCTACTCTAAGGCAAAGGAACAAATACTCATTGAGGCGAGAAGACACCCAGAGATTTCAATACATGGGACTAAAGTTCTTATGCATCAAGACCTGGTCCCCTCAACTTTTCTCGAATGTAGAGATATGAGAGATATAACTAGAAGTCTTTACAGATGGGGCTTTCCTTTCTCCATAAAGTTCAAATGGATGGTAGAGTGTTAACAGCTAGAACCCTCGATGATGCCCAACTAATGCTCCGAAAATTAAATCTATAGACCCTGCATCATCATCTCCTGGCCATTCACCTGAAGGTAGTGTTACGCCTTTGCCTCAGAGGGCTCCAAAGCAGGTCTGGTACCGCGCCTCTTCCAAGGCGGAATATCCTCCTATCACATGAGATGTCCTTGGTCTCTTTTTGATTCATTTGCTCTCCTTTAGGACTCTTGTTGATTCATTTTTCAATGTTCACCAGTTTATGTTATTCAGTTTTCCATTCTCAAAGCTGATGTCTGGACTTGATTGTTTATGTTTCATCTGGTCCCTAAATCACACAGGAAACATTTTGATTTTTTTACCTTCGACTCCATTCAGATTCCCTAGAACATTTTGGTGTTCCTTCTCCAATAGAACCATGTTGTCTACTGTTAAATGCTATTATTTCTTTATCGTATATGGCTGATTTCTAGCCATCAATGTATCTATTTTGTGAATGTCCTTTTTTGTTTCCCTGCAGGTTTCTTAGACCACGTTCCCCTGATTCTATACCAGGCTTGTGACATGCACCTCTGTTCATGTTTCTAGCTTCTAAAGGCTTATTTCTCCTGCTAATTCACTGACATTGACTGTGGATAAGTCCTGTTATTATGTATATTCTCATACTTCAATATACAATGCTTCTTACACAAATTGGTATTGTTCTTCATGTTGTTATTTCTACTTGCACTAGTGTTCCATTTTACACATATTTTATTATATACTAGCAGGGTCACCCAGCGCTGCACAGGTCTAATTTGTAATGTGTAGCAGTTTTTATATATTAGCAAATTATTTGGTTGCTAAACCAAAAATGCTATTTAGAAAATAAGATTTGTTTCTTTGTCGCATTGTTGTTATGTAGTGTTGTCGCGAGATTTCCTACCAGCGTCAAACAACTGTTTTCAACAAAAACATTATGTTTTCAATATTTGTCTGTTTGTCACGTTGTTGCTAATAGGTTACCTTTTCGATACTAAATAACTATGTAAGAATTGACAGCTTTACCTTGAGAGCTGTGGAAGATATTCGCCAACAAATAAACAAACAAACAAATGAACTTCTTCTTTTATATATATATAGGGATTGCAATAGTCCTACCAGGCACCCTGGACCCCTACATTTTACATCTATCTCCTTTCTCTGTGAGAAGTGCCTGCACCATTATACCCCCCTCTGGTCAGGTAATATAGGAGGACCAGCCTTAGGCTTTCCATGCTGTTGAATGGAGCCCTTGTTCTCCCATCTCATATCCAGCCCCCTCGGCTCCTCCTTCTCCCTACCCCTGAGGCAGACTCCTTGGGCTGCCAGCGGCCTAGACTCCCTCTGTCTATACCATTTTTGTTAAGCTATGTGACCCCACTTATTTCATAAAACTCAAAGTGAAAGGTCTGTATTGTCCTCAAAAGTGATCTACCTTGTTCCACTCTCTAAATTGACCCACCAGAGTATAGCTAAGAATTCTAAGGCCTTATGAACTCTGCTCGCCCAGCACCTTCTCTTTGATGCATGGAGAGTCAGAGAACCCACTGCTAGAAGCATTACGTTTTACGCCCCTGACTATGACAAACTTTTGGCAGCAAAAGTGGAACTAAACCTTCTGCTTTCTGCCGAAGCGGAGAACTACCTTAAATTTTTAGACCAAACTTTCTATGAAAAGGGAGATAAGGCGGACAGGTTGCTAACTTGCAGACTGAGGTCAAAACTATGCCAAAGCAATGTTCTTCTGATTACATTACTTTAAAATTACCCATGATCCTAATCAGATTATAGAGGAGTTCTGGTCGATTTTACAGTAAACTCTATAACATCTCGCAAAAGGTATGCCCATCCCCCTCTTCTGTTAGGTTGACTTGAGGCTTTCTGTCCCAGTGTACGTTGCCCAGGCTCTCTTCTAGTGCACTCAAGGTGCTGGGTGTGGAATTCATCACCCAAGTAATTTCCGATGTTATTAAAAAACTAAAATCTAATAAGGCCCCAGGGCTTAATGGCTTCATGACCACATACTATAAAATGTTTAACTCTTTACTTTCGCCTTATCTTGCTGACGTGTTCAAGAGAGATACTTGAAGCTCGGATTATCGTTATCCTGAAAGAGTGCAAAGACCCCTCCAATTGTGCCCATTACAGCCCTATCTCACTCTTGAACATGAACATTAAGATATTTTGTTCGAATTTGTTCTGTGTGTGCTTCACTCTCACCTTGGCCGGCTATCTGCAAGAATTACTGTTTATTTTCTTGCATTGTATAGACAGTCTGTGCTTGCTTGGTGTCAGCTGGCCTACTATGTAAGATGACTATTATTATACACTTTATTGTTTTTTTCACATTGTTATTGAAAATATAAATACAGGTCTTAAAAAACATTCATAGCTTAAGAGAGATTGGCAATCCATGGTTACCAGTAAATTGTCTGCGAGAGACAGAATTATTGCTGTTCTAACACACTTCACTGGGCTACAGTGCTCTATATCCAGGGACCGTGACTTCTCCCCTTCCATTAAAATTACAGGAATTTGCCCGCAAATGGTATGCTAGCTGTCCCAAAGAAACTGGGAATTAACTTCTTACACTCTATCTACTGCCATATGCGTAAGGCTGCCATTTACATGAAATGAAACCTTGGATATATGTTTTCTTGGTGCCTAAAAATTGATCCTTCCTATATCTTTTTCAATTTCAAATTGATTAAAGCAATTACAGGAATCCACCAAAACACACACAGAAAAAAATTCAGTTCTATGAGAAATATGATATAATATGATATATCAAAAAATAAGTGTTCCAAGTTAAATCTCTAATCTCATTTAGGTGGGTTAAAAAAACCTTTAGTTATCAATCTTCATCTTCTGTACATTTGTAGGTCCCACATTTTGAAATAGAATAGAATGTTAATAGAATCAACTGTACTTTACCAGAATGGTCAAATTAGCATTTTTACAGGAGAGGCGTGCACTAATCCTGTAGCAGGCAGTGGCCTGGTCATTCATATTCATTATGTTTGTGAGGACAGGGTTACATATGACAGAGGAATGTCATCATGTCGGAAGGAGAATGGAGGCAAGTAGGAAGCCACAGACTGTGTGTTAGATACTTAAAGAAGCAGAGCCCTCCAACAGCACAGAGTGGTGATATAAGGCTCTTGTTAAAATGATGCAGAATGATTGTTGTGTAACAAAGTTCATAAATCCAGCTTTTGTATATATTGACGAAGTTGGCTACAACGAAACTCGTAGAGGATTGAAAAGTTAAACCAACTACATGGTTTCTGGCTACAGACTAACAATTCGTGTTCGTTCCATTTTATGTGCTGTTTCACAAGAAATCTTTTGGTACGTGTATATTTAAATGATTTTATACCATTAAAGTCTGATGATGCACTATGGAAGCGCCCCTCTCTGTTTGATTTTTAGATGATTATGTGCCTGTGGAGATCGGGTTAAAACAGGGAAGACGAGCGGCTTCTATACCGCTAGTGCTATAAAGAATCCGGCTATCCACACTAACAGATTTGGCTGGACTGATATCTTATCAAAGGACAATTGGGACTATTCTTTTGGCGCACTGTATAATCGTTACATATATATATATATATATATATATATATATATATATATATATATATATAATTTTTAATTTTTATTTTTTTCTTTGAGCAGAAAATAAGCACTGCTTGAAGACTAAATTTCTTTTTACAAGTGGCTTGGGCACTATTTGGCCCCTATTAATATGTCACATTGTCACCACAATTTACAAGGAAAATAATGCTGAGGAAACTGTCTCATACTCAGCTGCCTGGCATTAAAGAGAAGTCTTACCAATTTGCCAGCCAGTCTTGGTGCACATGCGTGACCTGGTTTTTCCGGTTCATGTATGTGCAATGGAAGTAGAAGCCTTGTCTTGGATTTTGAGATCTACTTATCAAAAAATAAAAAACAAAAAAATATGTTAAAAACATAAAGCACATAATTAAATAAATATTATTATTTTGTTGTCATTCCAATTAGAAAAAAATATTTAATATAAATAAAGCATTTTTCTTTTCAATACCTTCTGCTGTCTCCATCCTGAGATGCCAATACCAAAAGGAGGATTGCAGCGGTAGCCTTTGGTAGATAAAAAGGAGCCCTATCTCCTGTGAAAACACTAGTTGGTTTTTTTTTCTATTTATTAAATAGACCAGTATGTGACTTAAACAAAAACTATGTGCCATTATATTTGTAAACGGCAAATCTCAGCAATGGAGGCTCATAATTATTCCCGGACAGGTTCCTCCATAGGCATACATTCTGATGTGGTTTAATTTTATATATATGTTAACTATACATTATGACCTGCACCTCTGGGATAAATACATCTGTATTAAGGACCTCATTTAGAGTTACACACAAATATCCACCTTTTGTGTATAAGCTGTGCCTGTTTTAAATTATGCATATCAAAAGATACATGCAACCTTAAGTAGAGCAGATAATGCGTGTGGAGCAAAGACACAGCAGTCATCACCATCAAGTGGTAAATATGTAATCAGTAAAGATACACTGCCTAGAAGGCTTATCTAAAACATAAAGGCAACCAGATTAGGATGCCTCAAAGGGGTGTGATTAACTTGTACCTGCGCTGGGCAGTCTCTTAAAGTTCAAGTGGCCATCAGTGCGATACATTTTACGTTAAACGTAAAGTTACTACGCAGACATACATGCAGCTCTAAATGAGGCCCTAAATGGGGCAGGAGACTAAATTGTAATTTGTTTTTCTATGTAAATTGGCATTTAATTTAAAGAAAAAAGAAGAAGGCAGGACATGTGGGACCCATGCAATTTGTGGGTAGTTTGCCCAAATGTATTGCTCTTCCTTTAATGAGTAACATGTTCTGTTTGGCAACACTTGATTTAATAATTCAGCTTTATTGGCTTTTATGTGCAGAAGTTTAACCCTCTGCCTTTCCAATTGTTCTTTTGGCTGGAATATATAATTGTTTCTCCCAATTTCATAGTAGTGTACAATAGTATAAACATTTTGAGTTCATGTCATTTTATATCTAAACATTATTAGTTTATTGATTATATTTCATACAGTGTGAGACTAGTCCCTTCTGCTTCTATCATTGTGCAGACCATTGTGACTGTGCCATCAGTAACAAATGATTGCCTCTGTTGGGGTTGTACACACCTTAGCATACGTTCCTACTTTTTAAATTGCAGTTATCGGGACAGCGTGCACATGCTACCATGCACAAAAAGGGGGCATGGTGAAGCGTGGTCATGCATCACAGGGGCATGGTCTCGCCCCCTGGGGACATGACCAGCACCAGGAGTGTTTCTGGAAATACATGCAGCATGGAGGTTCATAACAGGTCGCATTAAAAGTATCAGAAGAGACTCAAAGCTGGTACAAGTTCCATGGTGATGAAAAGGTGCATTTAATGTGAACACCATGTGTACCGTCAGGAGCATGCTCACTGTGCTCCTGAGAAACCTCCTGTGACATCATTACTCTTCCAGCTTTTAGTACGTGGGCTCTGAATGGTCAGGTGAGGTCAGTATCAGAGGAACTTCTGCCTACACCAACTAATTTATATAATGTCCGAGGCAAGGACTCACAGACACTGTTTCATAGCTGATTCTTCTCATCAATGGAATGTGGTATTAATGGGCCTGATTCATTAAGAAAAGTTAAGCAAAAGTAAGTAAGTAAGGCAAAACCATGTTGCATTGGAGGGGAGGTAAATTTAAAATTTGAAAGCAGATTTATATTTGGGGTAGGGCATGTCTTAGGTCAACTTTAAATTTCAGTGTACAAATAAGCTATCAAGTATTTGTGTGCTACATGAAAAAACAGCCAGTATTTTCCTTATGTGCAAAATAATAAACTCATTTGCACCAGTTGAATTGTAACATGGTTTGTTCAGAAAACTTGAGTAAGAAAACATACTCATTTTTTTGGTTAACTTTTGAGAACATACAAACTCCACACAGATAAGGCATACTTCCCAACACTGAAGATTGTCAAAGCGGGACAGTGGACTAAAGGGGGCATTTCTGCATCAGCACGGGGGCATGTCTATGGCAACATAGGGCGTGTCTGCATCAGCACAGGGGCGTGTCTATGGCATAATAGAGTGTGTCTGCATCATCACAGGGGCGTGTCTATGGCATAATGGGGGTGTACCTGTACTTCATGGAGGAGTGAAGCCGTTCTGTAACAGGTGTCTCGGGCTCCGATCCCCGGCGTGCGTTTCACAGTGGAACGCACGCCCAGTTCCTGTTCCTGTGTGACGTATGGATGGAGGAATGACACATACCTTCCAAATTGGCCAAAAGTGGGACAACGCTGTCCGGATCGTAATGGTGGCACAGAGCCCTCAAATCGGGACTGTCCCGCCTAAATCGGGACAGTTGGGAGGTATGGATAAGGCCAAGGTCAGGAATCGAACTCATGACCCCAGTGCTGCTGCATTCTGCTACACAAGCCAAATCTTCATCATATTCTCTATTAACCAGTATTTGCCAATTGTGCTATTAATTGCTCATACAAGGTATTAATAAATATGATATGGAATGCAAAGGGTTAATGATTGTACCGATGAAGTAATACCTAACACCTAGTGAGCACGGTGAGTTATAAATAAGGGGGAGGGTTGTACTATTTTTTGTTTTCTTGACAAAGGGAGGCTGTGTACATAGTGGATTTTTATGTCTTTGTCAAAACGTTTGTGTTGAAGGATATGCGGTACAGACGTGTGTACATTTTGGAAATGGCTCATATCAGAGGCATAACTACACATTTGTGGGCTACATAGCAAAATAATAAGTGCTCCCAATTGCAAAGCGCTACAGAATCTGCTGGCGCTATATAAATAAATGTTGATGATGATGATGATGTATTGACCAGTGGTGAAATACGCATAAGCTGTTTGAGAGGGCAAGAGCTCCTTAGATAGTTAAGCTGACATACTCTGTGTATTGCAGTCAGAGCCAGAATATAGGTGAAGCAACTGGGGAGCTAGCAGCGGGGCCTTAACCCATCAGGGGCCCTCACACATACTAATTAGCACCCCGCCACAGAACATCATCATTATCAGCTATTTATAACAGCAACATTGGTTTGTGACAAATCTGCAGGGTTGTCTATTCGGGCCAACAGGAAGCCACAAGCAGAGAGGACGCTGCTTTCTATTGGTCTGTTTGGTCACACCCACTACTCTGCGCTAAAGCCAGTCCTGTGTGCTGGCGGGATAATAGGTGACAGGTTCCTCAAAGGTTACTAGCCCTGGGGCTCCCACAAATCTTATTTCAGCCCTGAATGCAACTCACTGAAATTAGTACATATAATGCTAATTTCAGAACATTTCCGAAAACCACTGTAGTTCTATTTTCATTATTCTTATGGTTTTCCATATTTGTTTTGCAGCTGGAAAGCTACATTCAGGAAAATGTCAAAGGTGAGATGGGAAATTCCCAGCAACCTCCTGTACAGAATCAAACAAACACCATATTGGAAATCGGAGCAAACCTGCTAACACAAACTGCTGAGCAGACACGCAAGCTGACTGATGTTGAGACTCAGGTACCATGGTTTGGATCAGCCCAAATATTATGTTGTCAATATGTAGTATGTGACATAATCTGTATTTCTTTTTAAATAAAGTATTTTTATTGATATTTTCACAACATACAAGTAAATACATCCTAACTAATTACCCCAACTTTCTAATCATGTCAAATGTGCCGGTACGAAACAATATTGTGTGAATCATTATAAACAGGTAAACCAACCAAAATACATATCTAGTATATCAATGTATTACAACCTATCAAATTGTAATCTGTGTCGCTTAACAAGTTGTCCACAAATTGAGATAACACAAAAAATTCTGCACACATGGCTACACAGGGCTGGAACATTAATGACTTGATAAAAATGCAATAATACACTTTTATTTAATATATCTATTCCCCTGTCTGCAGTGTCATCTATCTCTCTACATTTCCCTCCTAAAATGTTTCTATTTGTCTCAACTGCGGTCTTCCAGATATTCTCTAAATATTTCATTCATGGCTCCTGTCTCGTTCTTTAGCTTCTTTCATCCATCCCCAGTTAGTCTTCTGTAATAGTGAATCCTGTAGTAGCATTCAGGACATTTTTTCTGTAATCCTAACACTAACATGAAGTCAGTTACGTACATTACTTCTACAGTTATTTAGTTGGTTTCACTCTCAATGCAGTCTTGTTACCTTGTAGTCTGAAATTATTTAACACACTCATGCTTATTTTACCATTTACAATATATATTTATCTAATTTGATCTAATGCTATAATTGATAAATTTGTTTATCCTGTGTATAATAGTACTCGGTAGTATTATAACATGCAAATAACGTTTAAATAAATGCCTATTGTTTGCAGTGAAATGTGTGTTCATACTGTTTCTCTTTTATTACTCAAAATGAAAACATTGTATGTTGTATAAATATTGTATGTTTAGCTCCACATCTCACTAAATCATCTTCACTTATGAGCTACTTAGATCCAAAATGGTCCCTGCAATGTTCTTCAAACTATTTAAAGACAGGAAGTCTGGTGTGTTGAGAAAAATGCTTCCATGTAATCATCGTAGCTTTATCAGAAATACCCTAAGTTTTGTAGGAAAAAAAAAGAAAAGCTACATATTCTTGTGTCAATGTTACTAGTTGCTTTTGTTATGTGAGGCAACCTGCATGTTAGTTTTAGTATGTCATTTAATAAACACCCAGTAATTTCTCCCAAGAGGCCTGGGGAAGTGTACTATGGTGCAAAACTGACAAATAGATATAGAAGCCTATAGCAAATAATAAAGATAAATGTTCCATATTTATAATGAACGTCATCTAATCGGAAATATTTCTTGTATAAAAATGAAAATCTGGCTGTTTTTCATGGCCTATGAATAATGGCAGTATTTGTTCCTGATCTACACTATACAATCTAGACCATTGTAGTTGATCTGCCTCAATGTATCTGTATTTTATTATTTCGCTGCTTCCTCAGAAGAGAATTTTTAGGATGAGGTATGTACTTATAACTTATATTTATACTGCAGGTTCTGAACCAGACACACAAATTAGAGATCCAACTCCTGGAAAATTCTATATCTACCAACAAGCTGGAGAAAGAGTTACTGGTGCAGCGCCAAGAGATCAGCAAGTTACGTGAAAAGAACAGGTAGGAACCTATGGACAAATTAATTACTGGTATTAAATCATTGTTACATTGTTATCATCTAGTAAGTAGTATGTCTTGGCACATTGAAGTGACTTAATTTAGCAAGTTATATAGAGCTTTACATTCGCTGATTCAGAAATGACAATAGATGAAGTAGTATAAGAGTTTTCAATAAGTGCAAGACATTTACAGATATGTCCTCTACATAAATTTAGGGGAACTATAAAGGAAAAGGATTTGGGAGTTCTCTTAAACAGTAGACTTATCAATAATGCTCAATGTCAAGCAGCAGCTTCAAGGGCCAATAAAGTATTGGTATGCATAAAAAGGGGCATAGATACAATGGAAGATAGTATAGTTTTGCCACTATATAAATAATTGGTAAGACCTCATCTTGAATACGGAATATAGACCACTCTATAAAAATTACATTTTGGGACTAGAAAGGGATCAGAGAAGGGCGACAAAATAGATAAGGGGTATGAAGTCACTAAGTTATGAGACAAATTTGGCCAGTTTAGGCATGTTTACTTTAGAAAAGAGAAGTTTAAGAGGAGATATTATTACTATGTTCAAATAAATTAAGGGTCAATGCAGAGAACTTTCATGAGAACTTTTTACCCCAAGGCCCGAAAACAGGACATGAAGTCACCCGCTAAGGTTAGAGGAGAGGAAGTTTCACAACCAGCAAAGGAAGGGGTTCTTTACAGTAAGGGTAGTGAAGATATGGAATTCACTCCAAGGGAAGGTTGGGATGGCAGATTCAATTGATATGTTTAAGAAGGGGTTAGACACATTTTTAGTGGAAAAGGGTATCCAGAGTTACAACCATTGATTAAAATGAAGGATTGTAGTGCATCCATTGAGAATTATGTCTGAAATATTGGGTCAGGAGGGATTTTATCGGATTGAAACAGATTGGCGGTTGCTTCATCTGGATCAATTTCAAATATAGGAGGAAATCCAAAATAGGTTGAACTTGATGGACTAGTGTCTTCTTTCAACCTCATCAACTATGCTACTATCTAACATCATTGTATCAGGTATTGTCAGAGAATGTTCACAAGCTAAGCCTTGCTCGTCCCATATATTTTCTCATGTACACCATAAAGCAGCGGTTCCCAAAGTGTGCGCCGCGGCTCCCAGGGGTGCCGCGGAAAAGCCAGAAACAACAAGCACAAAAAAAAAAAAAATTACTTACCAATCCGCGCGGCGCCCGGGACCAGCATCCTCCTCTCTCCCTCAGCTGACAACTCGAGCAGTTTTATCCAGCACTGGACTCTGCAGACAGCTACTCACAGACGCTGGGTCCTGTGCTGTGCTTCTTGCCTTGCAGCTTGTAGAGCCTCTGCTGGTCATTGCAAATCAGTGGTCTGCTCTGAGGACGCAGATAGTGGTGGTCACTAGACTGCATCAGTTTCACTAAATGCTGGGAGAACGGGGAGTGAGTACCTTTCTATTTCTGCAACAGGAGTCACCATTACACAGCACTACACTTACCGCACTGCATAGGAGTGGCAGGAAAATGAACAGTAGGCTGTCTGCCAGTATCTGTGCCACACTCCAGTAACTGTCCCTGCTCTGGGGTATTTGAATCCTGCAACACTTTTCTACACAGTGGTGCATCAAATTGTCACAACTAGGTGCTTTTCAAGTTCCAGCATCGGGCATCAATAGATACTAATTGTCAATTGATGACAATCTATAATTAAGGACTGTATGTGGAAAACATTGTATTGGAATTTTTCACTTGGCTTAGGAACTTTAGTCTCTGAGCCCTTAGTGCTTCAGTGCACATATTTGACAATAAATACTGTGAGGTTGTATACACTGTGACAGAGAGAAAAGTGCCTGACTTTATAAGCATCCAATGCTTTGTCTTAGTATTTAGCCGTCACAAACTACCTGCAGTGTGAGGAAACACCTGTTATTGATCCCACAGCAGTACATATTTGTGGTATTGGTCTGCCTCCCTTCCACATCCCTGCTTTCCTAGTACCAAAATAATCAGGGGCTCAGTGTGCCTCGTCATAGCCCCACACAATATACCTACCTATAGCAGCGTATTCCTAGTTTAAATGGGTAAATTCAACCAAACTGTTGTAGCTGCATGCCTGGAGAAGTTTTCAAGATCTACGCCTGCCAATTCAGAGGACATTGTGACCACCTGTTAGCAACCTTCTGCTCCTGTCTATCCTCTTATTTCTCAAACCTGGTCTGAGCCATTTCTTCAAAAAGTTGTGAAGATAGCTGACAGCTGCGGAAGAGAGAGGAGAATGCTCGTTCCCGGGCGCCGTGCGGATTGGTAAGTTTTTTTTTCTTTGGCTGGCTGCGGCAGAAGAGGCAGCGTGACAAGGGGCAGAGGTGGCAGCGTGACAAGGGGCAGAAGAGGCAGCGTGACAAGGGGCAGAGGGGGCAGCGTGACAAGGGGCAGAGGGGGCAGCGTGACAAGGGGCAGAGGGGGCAGCGTGACACGGGGGAGAGGGGGGCAGCGTGACAAGGGGCAGAGGGGGCAGAGTGACAAGGGGCAGAGGGGGGCAGCGTGACACGGGGCAGAGGGGGGCAGCGTGACAAGGGGCAGAGGGGGGCAGAGTGACAAGGGGCAGAGGGGGGCAGCGTGACAAGGGGCAGAAGGGGCAGCGTGACAAGGGGCAGAGGAGGCAGCGTGACAAGGGGCAGAGGGGGCAGCGTGACAAGGGGCAGAGGGGGGCAGCGTGACAAGGGGCAGAGGGGGGCAGCGTGACAAGCGGCAGAGGGGGGCAGCGTGACAAGGGGCAGAGGGGGCAGCGTGACAAGGGGCAGAGGGGGCAGCGTGACAAGGGGCAGAGGCGGCAGCGTGACAAGGGGCAGAGTGAGAAGGGGTAGAGTGAGGGGACAGAGGGGGCAGCTTGTGTGGAGATGAAGGAGGGCACAGAGTGTGTGGAGATGAAAGAGGGCACAGAGTGAGTGGAGATGAAAGAGGGCACAGAGTGAGTTAGCTGTAAATTATTCTTTGGCAGAAATATAATTGAAAGAAATATATAAAAATATTCTTTTCCCTTGGATTTATGTGTATTATTTTTGCATACAACTAAATAAGTATTTCTGTCCTGACCTAAATACTTATTACTTTTTTTTGACCCAACTACTTCTATAACAGGACTGCTCTGTAATTATTTTGGAGGGGTGCCTTGAAAAAATTATGGAGACTCTAAGGGTGCCGCGAACTGCAAAAGTTTGGGAACCACTGCCATAGAGTGTCATGGGTAACAACATCATTCCATAAACAAAGGGTTCTCATACAGTATGTCTCACATGTAGGATTGAAATCTTGTTTTCTTACAATTCGGATAACTGATGTTATTTGGTAGCGGAAAGGTAATAAAGGGTGGCTTTAATGAACTGAATACATTTTAGGTGGTATGTTGTAAAAATACATGAGTCTTTTCTATACATGGCCATTTCCATTCCACCAATGTCCCCCACAATCTTCACATAGTTCTCCTTCTCTCGTCTTCTCTGGTTTTTGGAATTCATAGCCAGTATCAGTAAAATAGATTGTCTGACAAACTAGGATTGTTGAAAACCAGGATTTGTGTATAACATCTTAAAAATATCTGTGAATATATTACAGATGTGTCATATTTACAGTGCAGACCACAGTACGTTTATATATGAACATATCTTAGTGAGTTCAGGAGGTTTGGTGACAGATATACAGTATATCTTACATTGTAGTCATGTCTTTCAAATATATTTAGGCAGCTGTCTTTTCTACCCTTTGTAGAGCTGTTTCATTACACTATCATACAATTCTGTTGTTTGGGGGGCTAGTTAAAGATGACTGCCTCCTCATAGAGAAGTAAATAGAATGTGATCAATATACATTTGGAAATGAAAATTTAATTTAAAGGTAATTGAAACCATAATTACATAGGTTATGTTCATTATTTTGAAAGACACTAAATAAAATTTGTTGCAGTCCGCTGGTATTTAGGAATTCATCTATTTGAATTGCCCCTTGCTATCTGGCAGTCACTGAAGAGATCCATGCAGGCTTAATGTGATAATATCAGGCCAAAAACACTACCCACAGTAAACAAAAAATAACACCTTTTTTATTAAAAGGTGATATATCAGGTAAAAAAGTAAATAATGTACAAGGGATGAATAGAACATTTAGAATGGTAAAAGTTCTCTAACATCATTTAGGGAGGTTTTTAAAATATTTTGCACATAAAAAAGTGATGTTAGTGTTCATTTTCATGGTTCATTTTAAACTGAAAAATGGTACAATCTGATTGGTTGCCAGGTATAGCATCATGTGCTGTGTTGTACATAAATGTCCTTCATTGTGTGCTCAATATTTCATGATGTGCAGGAGCATTGCTAAGCTCAGTTCTCAGTCCTCAAGCACAGGGCCTGGGATCATTTTTTTTTATTTACTGTTACTGTTGTAATTAATAATGATTATAATATTTCTCCTACTAATTACTAATATGTACTATACACAATGGTCGAATTGGGGGTGTATATGGTGGTATACCATACCGCCACTTCTCCTACTACCTTCATTGTAAAACTATCAATTCTAGTTTCTTACATTCCCATTACATTCTTCATACCACCACTTATAAATTTCCATACCGTCACTTCTAAGTTTCCACTTCGACCACTGATTATACAGATATTATTTAAGTGAAGTTAAATGTATTCATGTAACTTGTGTATTTTATATGTATCATACCTTATAGCTATCTCTATAAAATATATGCCATTTCTGTGTATTTCATGTATTTTCAGTTTTCTAGAGACTAAAGTTCTGGAGATGGAGGGAAAACACCAGCAGGAAATAGAAGTACTGAGAGCTGAGAAACTGCATGTAGACGAGTTACTCTCCAAACAGAGTGCACTCATTGGGGAACTGGGACAGCAACTCAACACAGCAATGCTAAACAATAGCATGTTACAGAAACAGCAGGCATTCATCATGGAGACTGTGGGCCAACTTGCCAACTTGGTTTCCCAATACAATCGTTAGTACAGCTCCATGCTTTCTCAATAATGTATTGTATCCATAATACATGGGCTATATCAACAATACATGTCATTATAGAGTGGATCATGCAGGGTGGGAGTTTTATAACCAATAATGTGGCCAGTGTGCCATGTGAGGAGTAATGTTTGCTTTGTATGGACCAAACTGTTTTCTATGTGTTTTTGCTTAACACTATAGAGTCGCCTTTTTTGTAATGTTAGTGGACCCTTGACGGCTATAAATGTTGCAAAATTGCCGATCTTATGAAGAGAAGCCCCCCTACCCCCCCCCCCCGCCCTTGTTTTACTTTCTGGAACAGCAATAAAGAAAACAGTTTTACTGCCAAATAATTACAAATTCATGAAACATAAAATAAAACTGTGTCCAGGTGGATGTCTGGAACAACATAGCCCTAACGGGATTTCCTGCTGTATATGTCCAGTATTCCTGATACAGGAAAATAAGAACATGTCATAATATTCTCCCATCTTGTCATTTTCTCCCCTGTGACTCCAAGGACTCTACATTACCATTTAAAATGATGTATCATTTGTTTTCTCAGATATCCCTGTCATTCCAAAGGAAGAGCAGATGAGTTTTCGAGACTGTGCAGATGCTTATAAAGCTGGTCTCAAATCAAGTGGAGTCTACACACTGCATTTCTCTAACTCTACAGACTCAGTAAAAGTGAGTGGTAGTAAACTCTCATCTTTTAGGTGTTGTATAACTAGTGAACAATAAGTGGGCAGCTCACACACCTGCTTACATCCCAGACTAACTGTACAACACAGTTGCTGCCAATGCCTGACAAAAGCCATAATAGGTAATACACAGCTGTATTCGTAGGCCAGTAAAATATCAATTTCCCTTGTAATAACATTTGGCTGCAGTATGTGTTTTTTACTTTTTTCCAGAAAAATACAACAATCTGGCCAACCCAATGAAATGGCTTTATAGCGGCTTAGATTTTAGATATTTATATATTTACCTAGACAAATATTGTGATCTGTGCACTGACATGAGCGTTACATAAACAACCAATGTCGGAGTTTGCTTGGCTGCTGAGCACATTACTGTAAACCATATAGACATTACTTCAGAAAACCAAATTGTTTTGATTAAAACAGGAATAACTTAGACCCAACAGACATTTTTTCAATTAAGCAAATTATCGTATTTTCTCCTGATGAATGTGGAAGCCCAAAGGTTCTGTTTACTATGATTGATAGATTATCTTATTACACTAGATAAAAAGATAAAAACAATAAATCCTTACACACAGAAAAATAAGTAAACCCATTTCTCTGCACTAATGATTGTCAAATAAGCATCTAAAATAAGGAATGCAATGCATTCCATATGGAAACTGAACCAACATGTGTTAATGCTAGAGGTTTCATTTCATGATAGCAGCTGCCTAGAGATAAATATAACATAACTACACAATGATGTGCTGTTTTCATTTTACTTAAGTTATGAAAATTTGCTTAGATGGAAAAAATGAGCACGTGAGATAGAGCAGAGATACGAATCAATGACACTTGTATTTCATAGTGCACTAACATCACCATCAGTGAGATAGAGAAAACACAGGAGGCCCCCTATCCCAGAGCCGTAACGACGGCGGTGCGGGCGGTGCCACCGCCCCGGGCGCAAGCCCAAGGGGGCGCAGCCGCCCGATACCTGACTCCGTGCCCAGAGGAATCGCTGCTCTAATTCAGCTCCCCTACAAGCAGCAATTCATTCCCGGCAATGCAGTGAAACGCATGTGCGTTCCACCGAAAGCAGGAAGTTCGGCATTTGGAACGCTTTTGCGTTTCAAATGCAGAACTTCCTGTTGTTGGAACACATGCATTGCCGGGAATGGATTGTTACTTGTAGGTGAGCTGAATTAGAGCAGCGATTCCTCTGGGCACGGAGTCAGGTATCGGGCGGAATGCAGGACGGTAAAAGGCTGAAGACAAAAAACCCAGGATTCTACTAGTCGGAGGTAGGGGCGTGATCTACATAAGGACATATATATTTATATAGGCTTGCATTGGAACACATAGCGAGGAGTCTTTTACCTTGCTCTTCCATTAAACCATAGCAGACAAACCTTCAGCAGTTTTTTTAAAAAGGCTCAGCCACCACCACCTTTACATACAAGGGAAGAGAGCAGCGGCACACACAGAAAAGTGAGTCTATTTACAACAAAAGTATTTTATGTAAACCTCATCCTGTCTTGAAGCTGAACATGTCCTGCATATAGCCTAGGGAGATAGTAAAACCAGACAGAGAATTTATCATTGCTTAGAAACAGATACAGCAATAAAACAATAATATTTTGAGGGAATTAAAGAGATATATGTTGAGCTAGTTTTGTTATGGCTTTGTATATTAATAGAAGTATTTTTAATTGATTTGTGTAAAGTACCGGGAAACAATTGGTAGAGCGGAGATGCAGTAGAGGAACATATCTGGCCTCATTTAAAGGTGAAAGCAATTTTTCGTCCCAAAGGTACAAAATTGCACTCTTACCTAGTTGTTTTGAGTTGCTCATATCTGAAGATTTATTCTATGAATAAAGCATTTTTTTATGCTTTTGGTCTATTAACAGAACAGGTGTCATGGCATTAGTGTCATAATACTCGTTGAATAGACTTCCCCATGCCAAGGAATAGGGAAGCCTTTGCGAATGATGGGCTGTGAATATCGCTAGTGGTAACTGCTTTATTATCACTTAGTCCTATATTAATACATACTATTGCAATAGGAGTACAAATAAAAATATATTTCCCCCCATAAAGGACAAATTAATAAAGTAAAAATGTTTTGCAAAGAATTAAAAATGCAACGTGTGTGTGTGTGTACATATATATATATATATATATATATATATATATATTATAATATACAAATTCTTTCAGTAAAGTGCTAGCCACACCCACACTAGGTTGGCCACACCCACTCGTCAAATGCCACTCCCACTTAGATGGGGGGCGCCGGTGCCCAGTCTCGCCCAGGGCACCAAAATGTCTAGTTACGGCACTGCGGGCCTATCCATATACTTACCAGCAAGTAGCAGATTTTATGTTTGTTTGAGAAATGTTATGCTCTTCTGGGGAAGGCAATGGACTGCTTAGAAGTATTGATGATAGAGCATTTACATAGTCCTTGCTGAAGCCTGTGAGTGCCCTCATTTTTTATTTGTCTACATTTTATTTTACACGAGAAAAGTGCCCGTACCTAATCCTTATTAATACTAGAATAATGCTAGTAGTTACTAGATCCTAAAACACCATACGGTCCATAGGTGCAAAGAATTTCAGGAACACAAAATAGAAGCCACCTTACTTAAATCAGGGTCTATTAATCAGTATGTATTTTTCTTTTTATACAAATAAACTACAATAGCACAGGCACAAGTTCAGTTGGACTTTCTTTGCATTTTATAGATCGTTCTTTGCAGGAAACTTGGACTGTTGTTAACCTTTTATTACATGAATCACTTAACCCAGTACACAATGCTCTGTTCCCACTCACATCCCACTCTTTCTATTCCTACTTATATTGCAATTGCCATAACATGTGCTGAATTCATTTACTCGGTATAAACACCTTTCACAGCTACTCATTTATTCAGCATAAGTTACCATAATTACACTTGCAATTATATTGAACTATGTTATTTGATGCTCTACATACTACACATGTTTGAATGACATTATGATAATCATGTTAATATAATCAAGATCATTATTACAAGTTTGAATAAATGAATTAATATTACACACGTTCTTTAAAAGTTCAGTGGGATAAAATAGTGTTCAAAAGTTATAAAAAAAATGTATTGAACAACAAATTCCATTCAAAATCCATGACTTTATTTTTAATAAAAAATACATGAATGGTAAATCATTGGTTATAAAAATAAATACAGAAATAACAACAGGTTTTTATAAGATGTTAAAAATAATCAATTGATTTTACTTCAAAACATAATTTTAAAGACTTTTCTTACTAAGTATTTAAAAGAATACTCTTTTGTTTACTGACATTTCCATTAACCACCAATGACATTTTTTTACAAAGCAAATAAATGTACAATAGTGTGTTTCTTTCTTGCATAATTGTACTATGTTAACACTCATTTTTAATTTTAAATTTACACCATTTTATCCACTTTTGGAAAACATCACTTGTAGAGTAAAAATATGTATTAAATGTAATAATACTCATTACAAGCTCATTACAATAAAAAGATGATTAACAGTAACTGACTTGCATATTCCATACTGCTACACCAATAAAACATCATTGTTTTAATATTGTTTAATGGTCTATACAGGTATTGTGTGAGATGGATACTAGTGGAGGAGGATGGACTGTTATTCAGCATCGCAACGATGGATCTGTGAACTTCCACCGGACTTGGAAGGAATACAAAGAAGTAAGTTGATTTTTTACCTGTTATATTTTTTCCTCTCAGATTAAAGACACTTCATACCAATTTCACTAAACAAAATGCCCAGAATAGCAGATTTTCTCAGTGTTTTCCTTACCAGTTAACTCTCTGTGGGGCATATTCAATTGTTGGCATTACTTGGAAAAGTAACGTGGCGTGCACACTATTACAGTAATTACGGTACTAGTGCACGTAATTACCGTTATTAAGGTACCTTTAACGCTGGATTTCAGCTCAGGGAGCTGTGAGCTGAAATCCAGCTTAGTATTACCGTAATAACGGTAATACTTTTAAAGCCGCAGGAAAATCGAACAATTGAATATGCCCCTATGGATTTAGATGTATTAGGAAGTACCTTTCTATCAGAGGTGGAACTAGCGAGCTGTGGGCCCCGTTGCAGAAAGGCGGGAAGGAAGGAATCGGGTCCCTCGACCCTCTCTGCATCTGCCGTGCAGTAGGCCCCATTATCTCCATGGGCCCCGGTGCACTGCACCTGCTGCACCAATGTGTGTCACCCTGTTTTTTATTTGTAGTTTATTATTTACTACTATAGTAAACTGTGTTGGAGTTATATGTATGTCGTACGTATTTATTGAGTCTTAGTTAGAGAAGAAGCTATGTCCTTCCTGCTATAGTACCCCCTTTTATACCAAAATACCTTGGCCCACCAGGCTTTTTCACTGCACACAAACAGCCACCCTTGATATTATACCACTGCGGACTTAGTGGCACTATATAAATAGATGATGATGATGATGATGATGATGATGATGATGATGATGATGATGATGATGAATACTAGTTTTGGCCTATGTTTAAAGCAGGGCAAGTAGTATATAGAGGGAGTACTCTATATATCTTTTGCTTTGAAAGTGGTCAATGCTAATGTATTAGACAAGACAATTTGTTATAATGGAAATGCTCTTTATTTGCATAAAGTAAGATATAAGCAGTAAAATAAGTATTTTCTAGCATACTTTCCTAACACAGACTTTGCCTGTGTGATGGTCTTCTGCAAAAATAGGGCATCATTGGGTAAAGAATTAGTAAAATATGTTTGAAATAAACAAGGCTATTTATGGAGAGAAAAAACACAGTATACTCTCTGCTATAGTGGATCTCTAGGATCAGTTTGTACATAAACTCCAAAAAAGGACAGAGAGCCTGTGTTGTTTCACATCCAACCTTTATGAGTGCTGGGTTCTAGTACCTGTAATGGTGTCTATTAAGAAATAAGAACAGCACAGTTGTTTGCTGGAAATGCATGAGATGAACTTAAACCAATAAACAACAATTGTGATTTATAAAAAATATATAAAAGCAAGTGGGTAATCTAGAATTCAAACAAGTTATGCTACAACTGCAGGAATTAATGCTTTTCATCCCCTTACCAGCACTTCCAAAGAAAGCAATGTGCCTTCACATCAGCGTGTGTATGGGTGCAGTAAGAAAATGTGTTTTACGGTTCTGTGTAGTGCGCTAGTTAAACTAATATGGCCATGAGAATGACTTCCCTGTGATTTCTTGAGTAGATGCACTTATCATTAGTACAACGTGTAATCGCCTTGAAGAAGGTACCATTTACGATACACATTCCAGACAGATGGATCTGCTATACATTAGTGAACAGTGTATCACATACCACTTCACCATGTTTGCTGTAAACCAAGTCACAGGAGATTAGCTGGTTCATGGAGCACATAGTGATGTGTGCGCTCATAGCTATGTTGTTTTCATTACCATAGAAACAAGAACATTTTTTACATTTGCCCATTAATCAACTTGTAAAATATTCAAGTCTGGCAAGTTGTGAGCAGTTTAAACCTCCCTGACAAAACCAAGCTGTATTCAATTTTTTTTATTTACATACATGTCTAAATAAAGCTAACTAACAAAATGCAGAACAAGCACATAATGCCATGTGTCGATTAATAGACTTAATTTATTAAACACATGAAGGGATATTAGTACTATTTACACTATACTTAAAATTGTATGTACAAATAACTGCTGGATAATGTGTATTCAGATTGAACTGTTTGTGATACATCCACTTACAGTGCAATACATGCCAGACAAACTTGTTTTTGTGTTTCAATTAGTGATTTCTTGACATGTCTAGAGTCTTCTTGTAGTCAGAAAGTGCACTAGAGGTTTTACAGTGTTAGGCCATACCTTCAGACAATCAGAACAGAAAACATTCACAACACCTAACTTCCATCAGCAACAACTTGTTCATCTCCTGCTCTGATTTTTCAAAAACATTAGTGTACAATAATATGCAGAGAACTTCAGTAATATTAGAGCAAGAACTACATTTATTATTAGACCCTTAAAACAAAATGTATGTGACTTTAGGATGAAGTTATACAAATTATGTTGTGCATTACTATCTCCACGTAATCTAAACCACAAAGGAAACTGTGCTACTTATTTATTCTGTTTTGTTCTTACTTATGGAACTTCCCCAACTGTACTTATTGCCAAGTAAAACTAATTCTGCTTATAAAGCTTAAATTCAGCATTTGTAAAGCACTTAGATGGTGTTAGACAATGTTTGGACATTGGTTAGTTCAGAATTATTATTTTTTTTTTATTATTTAAATTTTGTGATAATATACATCTTATTAAAAATTAACAATAATATACTAAAATTATAACCAGGCAGGGGTAAGAACTGTGTCATAAAATCAAACATACAATATTTAAACACGGTAAATACCATATATAAGAAATGAGTAGAAGTCAAACACTGTATGTATTATAAGAATAAGGAAATTGTCATAATAAATTTCATGTGAAAAGTCCTTGGTTATCAAGAGTAGTCTTCTTCAGAACATAACATATACTTCGTTCAACAAAATATAATACTTATATTAAAATATAAATATATATATATAAATATATATATATATTAGCCATATGTCCAAATTATTTCAAAATAAGTCTTTAGACCTGCAGTATCCAAATATGAAAGCAATAGTGGCTAGGCGTCTGTCCAGCGCATAGTATCTAAGAGAGATCCACCTCCTGTAGCTCCCTCGTAACAAAAGGGGAAATTCTCCTTCTGTACCAAATATTTTCCTATTTAGTAGTCGAATTACGACTAGTATACAAAAAACGTTCATTTCCCACGGTATCATTAACAAGATCTATCCGTGCTTTTAGAATAAGACTGTCCGAATCCACTTCCTGGTAAGGGTCACTTTTGCCAACATAAACAGGGTAGTGATAAGTAGTTTAAGAAGTTTTTGTGTGTCCTCAGTTAGACACAGGCCAAACAAACATAGTCTCTACTACAAGCTTTATTACTAATCTCCCCTAGGTCAGCTTCCCATTTGTGTTGCAATTTCTGAAGGCCATCCACGCCCTCTTTCTCCAAGAGAAGTGAATATATATTCGAGACTTGATGTCTTCTGTTCAGCCTCTTTAATTGAACTCGTAGATGGTCTTCAAGGAGATCCGGGCTGGTTCCCCTAAACTGCAAAACCAAGGTGTGTCTAAGTTGTAGATATCTATAGAAATAACTTCCAGGTAGTTTGTACAGTCCTTGAAGTTGTTCAAAAGAACGTTATATCCCATCTATATATAATTGTCCAAGGTGGAGGATGCCATATGAGCGCCAGGCTTTAGTTTCCCCTATCTTTACTAGTTCACCATATCTAAATTATACCACAATGGAGTATTAGAGTCATAACCAGAGTTACTTATAATTTTAAGTGAAGTCTGCCAAATCTTTAGAGCCTGTGTTATTATGGAGGGTCACCTATAGATCATCTACCAGCTAGGAAAAATTGCATTCGGGAGTGTCTAGATCCTGTTTCAGAGACCAGGACATCATGAAGGTTTGAGCCCTCATGAGATTGCAGTCACATCTTAATATGTGGTAATTGAGATGCAAAATATTACATTTGCATATTTGTTAATGCAAGTCCCCCTGACTTCAGGGATCTACATAAGGTAGTAAACTTGACACTGGTTCGTTTATCCACCCATAGTAATAAGGAGATTAAGCAGTCAATTGTTTGAAAAACAGATTGAGGTATATAGACTGGCGATTGCTGTAATATATATAGAAACGTTGGCTAAAGGATCATTATTATGAATAATGAATTATGCTATTTCATTGTAAGAATGCCCACTTGACACCCTGCAAGCCCTCACCTTCTTCGAGCGCATGTGTCTACACTCCTCACTAACTAAAAGGATAATTTCAGTCATTTATAACTGGCTGATAGAGACCACCTTCGCCACGCACGGGTGTCATGAAAGGGTATGGGAGAGACATCTGAGACTCCCTCTAGATAAGTCCTGCTTGGAAGAGGTCCAGGAAGGGATTGCCAATAGATTGATGTCACTCACCGGACCGTGAGTGCCTCTGCGCTGGTGCGTGGTTCTCTACCCTTCCTGCCGGCGTCTGTCCTGAGCAGCGGCCGTCCTCCATCTTGATGGACTGCGCATGCGCAGCACCCAAGAACTCTTGTAACCTTTGCTTTTAATCTAATTGGTGGATCAGGCACCTCTCCCTATTTAAGGCACCTGTGCTCATTACATCGTTGCCTGATCTTGAGTCTCATTCCCTGTGAGTCTCTGAAGGTGTCTCCTGTGTCCTGCTCGTGTCTTCAGTTTCCTGCTGATTACATGCTCTACTCATCGGTGGTTCCCATACCCGCTACTGACTCCTGTGTCCTGCTCGTGTCTTCAGCTTCCTGCTGATTATCTGCTCTACTCATCGGTGGATCTCATACCCGCTACTGACTTCTGTATCCTGCTCGTGTCCTCAGCTGTCTGCTGGATTACCTGCTCCGCTCATCAGCGGTTCTCATACCCGCTACTGACTCTTGTATCCTGCTCGTGTCCTCAGCTGTCTGTTGGATTACCTGCTCTGCTCACCTGCGGTTCCCATACCCGCTTCAGCCGTTCAGCGCTCCTGCTGTGCCTGCATATCCTCGTTGGACAAGCTTCTCTACTCAGCAGCGGTATGCATACTTGTCACTGACTATCAGCTGTTATCCTGCATATCCGCTTTGGACAAGCTTCTCTACTCAGCAGCGGTATCCATACCCGCTATAGACTATTAGCCGTTACTTACTTGCTATTGACTTTCAACTGTTACCTTGCATATCCGCTTAGGACAAGCTTCTCACTCAGCAGCGGTATCCATACCCACTATAGGCTATTAGCTGATACGATGTATATCCGCTTTGTACAAGCCTCTCTACTCAGCAGCAGTACATACCGCCATAGACTATTAGCTATAACGCTGCATATCTGTTTGGAGCAAGTTCCTCTGTGCTCTCATTGTATTCATACAATTATTGACTCTATTCATTCCTCCACTTATCCTCACCTGGACAAGTCCTCACTTCCTTGCAGTGGTACAACTTGCTGTCCGCAGACCACTGACGCCTCCTCTACCTACCTGCACCTGGACAAGTCTTCTCATCACAGCAGTGGTACAGCTTGCTGAACGCAGACCACTGACTTCCCGCTACCCTACCTGCACCTGGACAAGTCTTCTCATCACAGCAGTGGTACAACTTGCTGAACGCAGACCACTGACTTCCTGCTACCTACCTGTACCTGGACAAGTCTTCCCTTCACAGCAGTGGTACAACTTGCTGAACGCAGACCACTGACTCTCCCATTACCTTCCTTCACCTGCTCACGTCCACCCGGCTCTCCATGGTTGAAACCTGCCTTCCACTATAGCTGCAAGTCGCTGACTTATCTACCAGTATAGCTGCAAGTCGCTGACTCATCTACCAGTATAGCTGCAAGTCACTGACTATCATCAATTCCATTGGCATCCTCTCTCCATCTGCTGTTATATATGTTCCACTATTCACCCTGCTGCCAGAGGATAGCTGTGCAAACTCCGCCCCTCTGGTAAGCATAGTCACCTGGTGAATCCTGGGCAGAACTCCTAGTGCCCGTGACAATTGATTTCCACATTATTCGTTCTTTCTCTCTCACCCCATACCTGATGAAAGCGCCCCCTCCAATAAGCAAATCTCCCATATACTAGCAGCTGGTAAGTGTCTGATAGCTAATTACTAGAATAATTCCAATCCCCCTTCCATGCAGGCTCTGCGGAATTATGTTTGGCTTATTACAAGCATGGAAGTATTACTTACTGTCTACATGATGAATGTCACTGTCGGGCGCCATCCCCGCACTTCTCCTAGGTGCCGGGGACAGACGCCTGTCTGTTCTCGCTGATGGCGTCCCGTTGCCTAGCAATGTGAAGCTCTTCCTGATTCTGGCTGGCCACGCTGTGCGTGCATGCGCAATGATGTCCATGTCCTGTTGCCGGCGGTTCAGGTGCTGATCGCCTAATCACCTCTGCCTATCACGGAGCACTTCCCTCTATTTAAAACTCCTTCTGGCTGTGTCTGGTGCCAGAGTATTGGTTCACCAGCTCCAGCCTTCAGTTCCTGTCCCTGTATTGTGTTTTGGCTCTGACCTTTGGTTTTATCCCCGGACTACTCTCTCGTGTTACTCCTGGTACCGTTCTCGTTTGTTTGGTTCAGACATCTGGCTTCCCTCTGACTATTCTCTGCATTATCCTTGGGTACTTTGCTCCTGTTTGGCCTCTGACCCGGACCTTTCAACCATTCCTGTTCCACACTACCACACTGGTGACTAACCTCGAGAACCGCGACCTGCGCACCTCACTCAGCCAAATCCATACCTTCTTGTGGGGGTCCATGGTGAACACTGGGGTTGCATTAGACTCCGCACCTCCTTGCTTAGTTGTGTCAATACCAGTCGGTAGCTCCTCCTGTATCCTTACCATGACAGTCACAAATGTGACCAGATTTGGGCCCCATGGTAGCTCTGTGAAAGCTGTAACTGTGTATCCAAAACCAGAGAAAAACAAGCCCAAGCTCGGTATATCCCACATTATATATGGTACCAGCTGCTTGGCAATAAGCCCGCGCTCGGTATATCCCATATTGTATGTGGTACCAGCTGCGTGGCAATATGAATGCCCATATATGTATACAAAACAAAAAGACAGTTGTCAGCGCTTATCCTTTTCACTGCATATCTGTGTGTGTCTAGCAAAATGAAAACATGAGGTATTAGTTCATATTTTGATCAAAAGATTTAAGCCCGCATCCCAACATCAAGGGAACCTCATTATATGCAGGTCCTACACTGACCTACATGCTTTAAACACCATTAAAATGCAGTTAAAATCAGATGCACTCACCTTCCAGGTATAGGAGTTTACATCTAGCAAGGGCTGGCTTGTGAGCCACACCCAAATGTGCCTTAAATAGGCTTGATGGACAGCTGCTATGACAAAAAGGCAATATTTTGAAACAAAACCAGAGAAAAACAAGCCCGCGCTCGGTATATCCCACATTATATATGGTACCAGCTGCTTGGCAATAAGCCCGCGCTCGGTATATCCCATATTGTATGTAGTACCAGCTGCATGGCAATATAAATGCCCATATATGTATACAAAACAAAAAGACAGCGCTTATCCTTTTCACTGCATATCTGTGTGTGTCTAGCAAAATGAAAACATGAGGTATTAGTTCATATTTTGATCAAAAGATTTATTGAAAGACAGTATAGGTGGGTGGCAACCCTGTAGTGTGAGTCACACTGACAATTAAAATATACAAGGCACATATAAACTTTGTGTAGCATGTAAGCTGGCTTTCAATGCTATAGACAGTAAATAAAGTCCATATTAGCCACAAACACACAGTTCTCTGATAGGGCTAATGAAGTCCACTGAATACCAGAGATATCAACACAGTCAATCCTATGTAGATGTGGCAATAGTAAATTCTCCTTTAGTATGCAAGTCCAGAAAGCCGCGGTTCTCTGATAGGGCTAATAGTCCGCTACTTGGCAGAGGTACCAAACACAGCAATTTCTATGCAGATATGGCAAATGTGAATGTTCCTTGTGGTCGGTCAACCGACAATCAGTTCCATTGGAGAAAGCCTGAGATAGGCTGGTGTTAGAGGACTTGCCCTCACTTTGAAGGACTGGTAGTTTTCTCTTAGGAAAACCTGCTCCGGTGCCGAGATAGCTGTTGCAATAGGCACAATTGTGCCTTCCCGCTGGAGTGCGATGGTGCAGATCCCGAAGTCGCGGGCTATGACAAAGTTGCGCATGCGTGAAGTGAGTCCGTTCGCTTCCCAAGGCGGCGGTCTCGGATGAATGTGTGATGCCCGTAGTGCCCGTGAGGGTACAGGGCTATATTAAAACAACGCGTTTCGCACTAGGCTTCTTCAGGGATTGGTAGTAAGTTGCAGGCAGTAGTTTGTGGTTTAAATAACCCACTTCCTGGAAGGGCTCCAATAGCTGATAGCCTGGGCTGGGTCTGCAAATGATGGACAGGTAAATGTCCAATCAGCGAGTTATAATAGTCCATAGTGTATTGGGATTGATTACTCCCGCTTATTGGTAAACATTGTCCATATGTGTCCACGAGTATGGGATAAAGGGGAATTGGATGTTTTGAAACAAAAAAGGCTATGCTCAGTCTCTGTTGGGTGTATTAAGTGTGTCCTCTTTGTATAATAGGAGTGTCGCTTTACCCAAATAGCAGGGGTTGTGAAGCACTAAATGAGTGATCACGATATTAATAAGCCTCCATAATTAATACATGAAAATTGCAAATATCCATTGTTGTGTTGCGGAACTTAGAGATTTCCCCAATATCAATAACTATAGAAAGGGGTGAATAAGATAAAGGTACTAAAGTGGAGGACCAATATTCTAGACAAAGGTCCTAAAGAAGAGGACTGAAAATACTAAGGGTACTGAACGTTGAACTAACTGGTGTAAAACCCATAAATATTGGTATTATATTATTGTAGAAAATGATTCAGCTCAAAGTCAATATTTAGACCCTCTGGTGCAAGGGTCTTTAGTCTGAATATAAGTTTGGATTCTTCCTTGGACATGTATTGAATGTAGTTACCCCCCTCCAAGGTTTGGGGACCTTTTTTATGCCCATAAACTTGAGTAGAGAAGGGTCCTTTGAATGATATTTGGCAAAATGATCAGAGACACTGTGTTTATCAAATCCATTACGGATGTTCCTCTGATGTTCGGATACTCGAGTATGCAGTTTTCTAATAGTTCTGCCTATGTATTGCAAACCACAGGGGCATTCTAGGAGGTAGATAACCCCTGTGGTGTCACATGTAATCTTGTCCTCTATAGTGAAATGTTCCCCAGTGGTGTGGGATATAAAATGGGTAGTGGATTTTGTCCAACTAATGCAGCTTTCCCTACAAGCTCCACATCTATTGCAATGATAGAACCCATTTTTATTCTCGTTGAGCCAGGTGTTATTCGTAGTGGATAGGTTGGGTGGGATGGTGCTTTTGACCAATTTTGTTCTTAAACTATTATCTTTTGTATATATAAACGTTGGTTTTTCTGGAATGACACCCCTCAGTTTTTTATCTTCCAGTAGAACTTTCCAGTGTTTTTTTACGATATGTTCAATCTTTTTTGCATCCTTGCTGCATTGATTAATAAAAGGAATTTCTATTGATGGTACTGTGTCTTTGTTTTTATTTAAGATGTTGTCCCTATCTGTATTTCTGACAGTGGATATGGCCTGTTCTACAGACAATGGATCATAGTTCTTTTCTAGGAACCGAGTTCTCAAAACCTCAGCCTGGGTGTTATAGTCATCTGTTTTTGAGCAATTACGCCTGATTCGCATAAATTGCCCTTTGGGAATATTTTGTAACCAGTTCTCATGGTGACTGCTATTTGAAGGAATGTAGGAATTGGAATCTACCTCCTTGAAAAAGGTTCTGGTTTCCAGCTTTGTATTCTCAACAAAGATCTGCAAGTCTAGGAAATTGATGGACTCGATGCTAGTGTGGGAGGTAAAATGAAGATTGAGGTTATTTTGATTGATATATTCTAGGAATAGGGTAAGTTCGTGTTTGCCTCCTGTCCAAATGAACAGGATATCATCGATGTACGGGCACCAAGGATTTAGGTATTGTAAAAATGGGTTGTTATTCCAGATGGCCTTGTTTTCCCATACAGCTACAAACAGGTTCGCGTAACTGGGCGCGAATTTCGCGCCCATAGCTGTTCCGCGAACCTGTTTGTAGAATGATCCCTCAGACCAAAAATAGTTATGGTTTAGGGTAAATGAAATGGCCTCAATAATTAAGTCGATTTGATCTGATGGGAGAGTGGAATCTTGCGTGAGAATATTTCGGACATGGGCACATCCGACATTGTGTTCAATGACGATATACAGAGAGGTGACGTCACAGGTAGCCAGTATGTAGCCTTCCTGCCAGGTAATGTTTCTAAGTATTTCTAGAACATGCCCAGTATCTTTAAGATAACTTTTTTGGGTGGAAACCAATGGTTGAAGAAAGGAATCTATGTAACTGGATATATGGGTAGTGAGTGATCCAATGCCCGAAACAATGGGTCTACCGGGTGGGTTTATATGCCTATATGTCGATGGGATATACCGAGCGCGGGCTTGTTTTTCTCTGGTTTTGTTTCAAAATATTGCCTTTTTGTCATAGCAGCTGTCCATCAAGCCTATTTAAGGCACATTTGGGTGTGGCTCACAAGCCAGCCCTTGCTAGATGTAAACCCCTATACCTGGGAGGTAAGTGCATCTGATTTTATCTGCATTTTAATGGTGTTTAAAGTATGTAGGTCAGTGTAGGACCTGCATATAATGAGGTTCCCTTGATGTTGGGATGTAGGAAAATATACATTTTGTTTGTTTAATGGATATGATGGATAAATCAATGAATTTAATACATTGGTTTATTGTAACCTAGAATAAGCCTGGAATAAATATATTTTTGTTGGCTTGTCAAGTTTTGATAAGTCTATAATGACTTGATCTTTGGTTGTTTAATGAAAGGTATGTGTAGTTAAACGACACTATGTAACTCAGGCTGATTGAAAGGAGTTTTGTAATCTGCCTAGCAATGAAGTGAGGAAATAAATTGTGATTGGATTAGCTTTATCTTTCAATCTATTGGATGGGGACCCAGGATTATTTTGATTGGCTGATGATCGAGAAATGCCATACAATGGGTTGGTGGAGTGAGAAAATAACTAGCCACAAATGATTGGCTCCTTTTTGGTCCCTATAAGCGATAACAGGTTATGATTGGACGATTATATACGGCATTCTTTAAAAAGGAGCTTAGTCTTAGTAAGCGTTACTTACCTCTGATGAAATTGTCAATCAGGACTGAGAAACGCGTCAGTGACATCACTTCCGGAACTACGATCGGCTACTAGAATAATATCAGCTGCTATATGTGAGGCAATTCTAACTCATTATCTGGATTGAATGGCCATTTGTCAGGATTTGCCTGCAAGCCTTGCGTTGCATGCTGCTTTGCCTGGCAGCTCCTGCCTTTTGGACTTTGTTATTGTGATATATATATTTTATATATATGTATTGTGGCAGTACCTCTGTTCCTTGTGTGTATTAGGGGTTAACCTGTTCACTAATTATTCCTTGCACCTGGGTGTGTCCCTTCTTATACTTGCCTCTCCCAGCATACATTGCTGGTTATTGTTGTTACATTCTGTTGTTACTTTGTTGTTGCTTACTTCTGGTTTACTTGCTGCTTGGGAGCTCATATTACCTCCTGCTTACCTGCATCAGCCATGTACCTGGTATTTACTGCAAGCTCATGACTACCTTCTGTGTTGTACTCTTCAGCTAATAAACATTGAGTGTTTTTCACCATATTCGTGGCTCCTAGCTGTATTCCTGCTTTGAACCGTGACACCATTCCTACGGACGGCATCATGCAGGAGTCTCCTTAATGATAAGTTATGTAACATACCATCGATTTACAGACACTGGATGCACACTGGTATCCTAATATTATATCTTTGGAGATCTTTACATCCCAATTGAGACCTTGTTTTGGGGATCTTATCCACTAATAGATATCAATCTTGGTGCGGATGCACATTAGTCCTATATACTGGACTGAGGAACAATATTAACATGGATCCAACAGGACTGTTGGAGATTATTGCTATGTAATATAACCCTCTTTCATATACATCGTTATTATGAGGACCATTTGAATTATCTACAACTGTTGGTTAACATCTTGATGTGCTAGCACTAGTTCAATCATATGCATGCCTGTTTATATTCAATCCGGATTGACTAAGTTCCGGGATTTACCGGTATAAATATACTTACCATTTATTTTTCTATCAGTATCCATTTTAAATGGTTTTATATGTATTTGAATAAATAATGTGCTAATTTTATCAGCGCTTCCCCATTATTTTTATTGTTATTGTAATTATACAACATTGCACATAAAGCTGTAGCAATTCTACCAGTGGTTTTATCTTGGCCCATACTTTTTTCTCTACCAGTGTACAGTCAGGGGACATCACTAATGGAAGACGAAGAGAAGCTCCTACTTTATTGAGGCAGCCATGGGTCTTATTTATTATGGTGTATTATCAACTGTATAGTGTAACTTGACAATTGTTCACAATTCCTGATTTTATGTTAATTTTATTGAAGCTATAAACATTTAGTTTATATTAATTATCACCCTCAGTTAAACCTCAACCACTTTTTAGCATAATCACATGGCTGCTCCACTAGAACATGCACTGTGTGCCACAATATACCTACCTTCGTGACTGGTATAGTCATGGCACTTATTTTTAGGGTTACAACAATGATTTCAATATATACTTTATTCAGCTTAGTATACAAAATACATATCATATTGCTTGTATAGGTTTGTAGCCCAACCGTGACAGGTAAGATGTTGTTTTTGTTTTTTAAACTTTGCCCTTGTGGGATGTTGTGAAGCACATTTTTTGTATAGGTGACAGTGTGTACAGACGTCACAGAGACACCCTATGCGTCACCCAGAGGGAAGATCTAAAAATTCTGCTTTTTTGTTTTTTGAGTTTGTTGTAAAAGTAATTTTTGAAGTTTACTAATGCAATGTTCAATTTTGCACTTAAAACATGGTTGCAGCAAGCATGAAGAGAACATTTAATCATAGGTGATTGATTAAGAGTTTTATTATTTCACTGAAATCTCTCTGTAGACAACATTATTTTTAGCTTATTATTGTTGAGGATTTGTACAATATTATTATAATAACATCAATAAGAACCACAGGTTATACAATATTCAAAACTACATTAAAAAGGTAAGGCCCGTCCAATCAGCTGCTTATTGACAACTGGAGGAAAGGGAGATTACTGTTAAAAAATGCTCTATTGTTTATAACTACAAGTATATTTATATGATGCTACAAACTTTAGACATTAGAATACA
Source organism: Mixophyes fleayi (assembly GCF_038048845.1). Taxonomy (NCBI): domain Eukaryota; kingdom Metazoa; phylum Chordata; class Amphibia; order Anura; family Limnodynastidae; genus Mixophyes; species Mixophyes fleayi. The sequence goes on along the minus strand of NC_134403.1, from coordinate 216,254,071 downwards.
ATATAAAAGAGTTTGCGATCAAATATAATATATAATACATAATATATACAATATATATCCCATTTCATAGTAAAATAGATAACACAACTTGCCTTTTTCAGGGTTTTGGTTCTCCTTCTGGTGAGTATTGGCTGGCCAATGAATTTGTTCACCAGTTAACGTCCCAAGGTTCATACACCCTGAGGATCCAGCTGCAAGACTGGGATGGAAATGAAGCTTACTCTCTATATGATCTTTTCTCTTTGGGTAGTGAGGAAAATAATTACAGGTGAGCATTAATAACACTATTAAAGAAATTAGTTTATAATCTTGTCAATAATGGGACCATCTATTGTATTGACCCAAAGCCATTCTGTGCAATCTTATCATGTGCAGAACAAGCTTTCTGACTGTAATTATAATAAGGAATGTTTCAGTGAGTCTAATTATTGCTTGCTCAGGTAACTGACACAATTCCATAGACTGGGAGTCATTGATAAACTTATTGTCCAATGTGTGTACATATCCCCATTCTGCATTTTATGGGCCATTTGAGCTGATGTGATTGTTCTATGTTCAGCCTGTGACTGCAAAGCACATGGCAGACGTTTAAAGTAATATCAGAGTACTGCCTCACACTTAGACCACCCCCTTATTTATATATATTTCGTTTTCACTTATTTCTGATAAAATACTCATTTGACCCTAATTTATGGATTATATAACACAGTACTGAAAGCAGTACAATTTTACAGATTTATGTTATTTTTACATTGTTTTACATATACACTTCCTCTATAAAAAGTGCCTACATTAAAAAAAAGTTGTACCATTGCAAGTGGTGACTATGGTCCGACTACCACTACTTTATTGGTGGAGTATAAATGTTTGCACATCTAAAAGGCTCAGCAGACTTCTGCTAGATTGTGAACAATCCTCCAAATGCTTGACGCTTTACAGCTCATTATAATATCCCTTACCGCAAAACCAACACCTTGGGGTAAATGTATGAACATGCGGGTTCTTCAACACCCGCGTGTTCAGCGTGTTCGGCGATTAAATTTCAAGCGGCGCTGCCTTGTAAAGGGAAGTTTCCCTTTACAATGCAGCGCCGCTTGAAATTTAATCGCTGAACACGCGGGTGTTGAAGAACCCGCATGTTCATACATTTACCCCCTTGTGTTTGTATTCAAGCACAGAATCATTAGTACATCTACTACACGTTCTCAATGGCATGCTACAACTGCTCCTCTGTGCACAGGTCCCTAAAAACAGATACAAAACTAACTGAATAAGGCACAAAATGGGAAAAAAATAATTTTTCCCTTGTGCCCTAATTTTCTTTAGATCATAAATGACATCCACTGTGAACTTAAATTGTGCCAAGATATATCTCTTTGTACTCACACATTAGTAAATGTTACAAGATGCCTTTTTATGTGGGATTTACTCTTTAGTAACAGTAGTGAGATGGAAAAGGGTTATGTGAAATAATATCATGTTATCCTTCCTTGTTTTCTGTCAGCTGTATTATTGACCATTTTAATTAGTGATATTCAGACACAGTCTAAGCAACCATCATTGGCTGACTATCAGCAGCCCCCTGCTCACTTCAAGACAAACAGGACATGTTTCTGTGTGGGTTGGAAGGCAGCTTGTTTTAAGAAAGCTGTTGTCTTTGTCATCACAGGCAAACAACACTTTAGATAAACAAGTGAAAATGTCACCGGGTATTTGGATTGGCTTGGCACGTCTGCACAGGGCATGCTTTGCTTTTGTCTGTCAACAGACATCAGACTGTAATGAATGCTTTGAAGCTATGTCCAAAAGGAAGGGAACCTGCATTGGTCTAAAAGCCCAAATATTATCACAGAAGGGAGGGAACAAAAATGCATATACAAGACATACATACTATGGGGCTTTAGACAGAGGCCTCAACTCTGATTGCTTCAATGTCCATATTATTCCAGCAGATGTTCCTATATTACAGCTGCAGTGTAATACACTGCTTATAGAATTAAAAGGCAGCTAAAGTTACTAAACACCAGTAAATTAACTGATCATCAGTAAAAAGAATCAACATTTTAACTGTCAGTTAGAAAAATGTCAAGGTCAGTAAATATTTTCTATACTACCACTACAATAATAAAGTCTCAAAAATGATTGTGTAGGGTTGTAAACCCCATACTTACCATCCCTAAGCCCCTTACTGTTGCATCCTAAGCGCAAATTATCATCTCGGCTTAGTACTGTTTGGAAATGAAACAGAAAAGGTCATGTGTATGATGTGGTCTTTAAATAATAATTTCTATAAAATGTGGTTTTGTTAAATTAATGGAACTGTATGTTACTCATTCAGAAATGTAATTTTTGTGTATAAAATTGAACTACAACGAAGTGCTTAATATTAAAACTTGTTTTCTCTTTTTATCAATGCTAATAATGCCCCAATCAATAAATGTAAGTCTTCACTGTCTTCCTTCCTCTAGGCTGAATCTGAGAGGATACAGTGGGACAGCGGGACGAACAAGCAGTTTTAGTCCCACAGGGATAGACTTCAGCACAAAGGATGTAGATAATGACAGGTGTAGCTGCAAATGTGCTCAAATTTCAACAGGAGGTAAAGTTACATATTTAGGTGCTACTGTACTAATGTTCCATTCTCATTCCTTGTCTGTGTTATTCATGTTCCATCCATCACAGGAGTACTGTATTCTTGTATATAGTTAGTTTTCATTGTCTTTGTAAATTTGTTTTAACATGTGGTAAGCACTGTCTGTGCATACTGCAGTCTAGGGGGCTCATGCAGAGTTGGTCACGTTTGCACCCTGAACGTGTTCAGGAAAAGACACATGCAACAAAAAGTGCATTTACATGTTCAGTCTGACAGCTCAAGATGCGTCCTGCTGTAAAACACTAGTATTTGTTCCAGATGTACATCAAGCCTAGAAGAGTGTCTACTTACACCCCACCATAGTGCAGAGAAAGTGTAAAGGCTTGGCAGTGTTAGTAGTAAATGCTAAAGTGCATTACCCTATTGGTACACAATATAATAATTTAATGAAGTAACATATACACAAGAGAGAATAGTGTCTTGACAGTTATGAATAAATGTAAAAGCCTCACTTTCAATATAAAATGTAATGACATACAAATATATATTAAATTATATTAAAATTAAATTACATTAAATAAAAATAACATCTGTTGTTTTCCCCTTTTGAGAATGAAATGGGAATTTTCCCTCTTAAAGTAGTACAAATGGAAATGCCAATTGAGTAATATGAAAAGATAGCCATGATGCTAATGATTTAAATACTATGACCTGGAGGGACCCATAAGCAATCAGCCAATCAGAAGCTGTTAGCTAGTGCTGCTGAGCACCATCATCATCACATTGCACCAGACACCTCCTGACAGGTGTATCTAAGTCTGTATCCAGATCTACTTGAGTTGCAATTAAATAAACATACCCTTACTGTACTTGGTCTACGCTTACCCGCCACTTACCTACCCTGTTCTTCCTCTTTAAGTGAAAGGAATAGTAAGTGTAAGTATACAATACGGTTTTTGAACATGCACAGTAGGAAAATGCACAAATTATGGGGAAACAATGTGTGTTCAACTCTACATGACCCTCTATATTTTCATGATAAAGCAAATCTTTCTGTACATATAAATATATTCATCAATCAATGTATCTTCAGTGTGAAAGGTAGAGTTAAGAGAAAAAATAGCACCCGTGAAAGCTTATTTACTAACCACAGAATATGCAGGTGCACAGCACACTTACATTTCCACAAAAGCACCTATATGTCAGCCAAGCACATACATAGGAGCATGCTCACTTCTTGCTAGTTAAAGTAACAAACTCATTTTTTCTAAAATATATAGTGGCAAGAGTGCAAGCTTTATTTCTTTTGTTCACCCTTCGTATTTAATATTTAAAGAAGAACAACACTCATATTAAAGTTTTTACATTAAGCCCCCTAATAGCATAATACACGTGATATTGTTATTTGAAATGTATCCTTATCATGGTTAAGTGATTCTATAGTACAAGTATTTCATAAAATCATACTGTTATTAAAAACGAAACTGCTATAGAGAATGCATAATGACAGTGGCATATTCATTATATGTGTTAGTACCATGATAATGTACAATATACTAAGTTTATACAGTTTTGAATATCCTCATGAAGAACCCTGTACTAATAAAGCCTCTTTTTTCCTTAGGATGGTGGTTCGATGCCTGTGGTCCATCCAACTTAAATGGAATCTATTATTCAGGTGGATCTGGTACAGCTAAGTACAATGGCATCAAGTGGCATTACTGGAAGGGACCCAGCCATGGCCTAAAGTCTGTCACCATGATGATCCGCCCTACAGACTTCTGATCTGGTCAACAGATTGGTTTTGAAAGCCTTGCTTAGAACTGTACTTGTTTTGTTTTTTTTAGATATTTGGAAACCATGCAAGAAATGGTCTGCATTCTGCACTGAAAATACAATACATGCTGCCCACTGTCTTTTATTCAGTGATGGCTCGTTTACCAGAGTATAGGGCAGGGAAGTTGGAACTAAAGCAAACAAGAGTCATATACAAGCTCACCATTGTTTCTGCACTGGCATGATAACTGGGTCTGCTGATTGTGTGATCACCACAACTGTTGGAGAACAGCATAAACCAACTATACACAATACTACTCAGCAGGAGTGATGTCCCTTTAAAGAAAGACTCTGAAATAAAATAACACTTCCACAGTGTAATACACTGTTTACCATTGTCTAGCAGCCTCATTTATTCAAAGCAAGACGTAATAATATGCACCCAACAACTGCTCAATTTGGTGATAACATCTCTCAACTGTTTGATCAACCTAATAACCTGAGATAAATAAAGTTCCAGGTTGAACTGATATTTTCCATGACTTACTTTATAAAAATGTTTTGCATCAGTAAACTTCCTTGATGACCCTATGGTCAATGACTGTGCTTCTCATGCTTATTCCAAGAGTGAGGTTGTCTTTCAAGGAAATCAAACTGGTAGCTATGTGTATAACCTCATGTCACACATAGTCACGTACGTGTTTTCCCCAATCTGGACATACTTTTAAATCTCACTTAAGTAAAAACTGTGCAGAGTGTTGAAAACTAGTGCTCAAGACAATGTCATGACCTCTGGGTCTACATGAACTGGAATTTCCTCCCGCTCACGCTCTTTTCTGGAACTAGAATCGTCTGGATCTTGGAATGTCAGCAATCACCATGGAGCTGTGAAAAGTGACTCCCATAGGTTTGATATTCATATTGTAATCAATATTGATATCAAAAGAGATTAACAAGTGACAACAAATGAAGATTCATGATCAACGACATCAAAATGGCTCTACAGACATATCTATGTCTCTAAATGACCCTATCACCTTTGTATTTTCTATTTTCTTATTGGAAACATATTTATATGTTAGAACTCCTCCTTTTGTATTTACATGCACAAGAGCTAGAACATCGCATAGAGGTTGAATGTCCTAGCATTCCTTGACCTGCTATTTTTATTAATTAAGACACCAAAATTATTTTAACTTCAACCTTAAAATGCACTGTAAAATCTACTTGGAAATAGAGGTCCCGCTAAATTTTTTGTAACGTAACTTCACAGATTGTACGTAAAAGCGAATGTTCTCGCAAAGTCGCATGGAATAACATAATACCAAGATTCAGCTATTCAAATATAGTTACCTGCTTTATATGGCTGTTTACTCCTTGTTGTCATGACTTTCCTTGCCCCCAATTCATCTGTTTTTATAGTATTTAATTTTTGTAGCATTAATTACTGTGCAATTAAATGATATTCAAACAAACCAGCATTTATCTGTCAATTACACACCCCAAAGTGTTGTATTAACACTCAGGTGAAAAGAATAAATGGAAGAATGTGTTCCTTTGTAGAGGAGACACCATCAATGCAATAAGTTACCTAAGTTGGCCAACAGGAAGCCTTTATTCCAACCGTGCCTTACGTTGCATCAGACTTTTGTCTAAAAACTACCAATTTATGTGAAATTGTTAAAATGTCGTCTTTCAAATTATTTTATTAATATTTTAATAAGTTGTTGACCAATGACAGTACACAATGGCAGATCACAGGTATAAGCTAAACATTTTATTTACAACAACTAAACTGAACTCAAAGGATGTAAGTTGTGTGTATAAAAAGGCTTCACTTATCTGTAATAGCTTTAGATGTGATTTTCTTCTGAAACTTTATATATATATATATATATATACACATATATATATATATATATATATATATATATATATATATATATATATATATATCTAATATATATAAGCCTAGCGGCGTGTGTTAGTGTGTGGAAAAAACTATTTTCTCAGAAAGGGCTGACCTGAAATTTGGTATACTGACATTATTTGACAAAAAAATTATAATAGTGAAGTCAGTTAACTTCCATCATCCCCCCTTCCCCCGGTGAGAGGGGTAGTAAAGGCTAAATTTACCAGTTGAGGGCTCAAACTCTTGACCGTGTGGGTATTTATTTACCAGAGCCTGTGTTTGGTCATGGACAATTGTATGTCGCATTTTCACGAGTACGGAGAAGCAGTGATGTGAAAGTGCAGGTTATGAATACTGCCCTTCAAGGAAGACTGATTGAGCACAGCGATAAGGTGTTTAGCAGAAACATTGTGGTTTTAGAACAGTAAGACGATGGAGATTAAGGATGTGGCGATGAAGATGAAGGATGAGGTGATGGAGAAGAATGATGAGGTGGTGACATGTGGACAAAACCACGTTAAAAAAGGGCGCTTACTTCGGGAAGTAACGCTCTTCCCCTGAGGAGGCCTGGCCTAGCCCCAAATGCATGACAAAAACCTTTTTAACACCTTAAGTAGCTTGATTTGACTAGAATGCATGAGTATCATGCACGGGTTAACTTGTGTGTGTATATATATATATATATATATATATATATATATATATAACCCTGTCAGAACCCTGACTCCTCCTGTACAGTTAATAAACAGGTGGAACATTGCTAGTACAATACACAGTCTCCTCAATCCTCTTACACAGTACTTTATTACAGTTGCACAATAAATTCAAGTTACATATCATACTTTCTAGGCCCAGTAGTTCTACAACTTCTCACAAGCTCCAGCCTCTCTGTGCTTCTTATATTTGCAGGCACACTGAAGGCTTTCTCACAGAGTTCTTGCATCGACCATCCCCAAACACTAGTTTGCAGGAACCTATGACCTGGAAACTGTATTTGTTCTGGAGAATAGTATTGCCACCTAGCAACAGCCGGTGGGCTAGGCAACAAGCCTTCCGAATACTCTGAGGCAGGGGAAAGTGAAATAATTTTCAGTTCCCCTGCCAGAAATGGAGCGGTGCACATGCTCCCGCTGTTCGTATGCATATCAGGTCGTGTGCACAACCATGGTCACGGGAGCACGTGCTTGAGCACCGCTGGTCAGATCTTTCGGAAGCTTAGAAAGGAATAGTGAAAAAGATAAATGATAACCGTTGAGCCTGACAGTTCTGGCACTTTTAAATTGTGGAGGAAGACCAAAGACAGATATGTTCTGTAATCATAAACAACAATTTATTGAACTTTAACTGAAAACTGATGATAACGGCTTATATGTTGCTGTTATAGTTAGTAGAGAAAGAAGCTGGAAAACATATTTGGCTCCAGAAATTAGGAATGGATTCTAACGCCGGGGAGTAGATCACTTCTGCTCCTTATTGATGGCTGCCTCAGTCTTCTCGTTCCTTGCTGCACCTAGAGGGATGGCGGAAGGAAATATTATTAATACATTAATGTAGAGTCTTCAAAGAAAACAACAGTATTAGCAACAGGAGAATTAGTGGTGATAGTTGCTGCTAGGTGGCAATCCTATTCCCTAGAACAAATCCAGTTTCCAGGTCATAGATTCCTGCTAACTGCTTAGCGAATGTACGAACTGAGGACCATCTTGCTGCCTTTAGCTGGCACTTTTGTGTCTGCTGCTTCTGTAGAGAGTGGCTTCTAAACTGGTTTGTATCTATCCCTGCAACTTTCATGGTCACCATAAAAGCTGGGTCATATGGGAGCCAACTAGGTGGATGGACACAACCCCAGACAAAGGTTAGGCTATGAAAAGTCATATATAGCATCTAATTCAGCTATGGGATTATTGAACGAGGAAGTCTTAATGTGACCTTTAAGAATGATGTGGTTCCCCATAGGAGTCTTTGAAAGCAACGGGTCTTAGGTGTGTATAAGGGCCAGTTCAGCTCCGCTAGCTGTTATGGCCAGAGCCAGCAAAGATGCCAATTTATGGGATAAATAATAAATGCTGGAGTCCATCTCCCATGAAGCTAGGGAGGAGAGGAATGGCTTGATATTGCAAGTTAGGGAGTTTTTTGGTAAAATGGGTCATGAAAGGTATATACCCTGTAACATATGGAGATATAGTTTCTTATCCGGTAAGACTGGAATCATTATAGCAATGATTTGATGGTAGCTTGTGTACATAAAATGGATACGTGGTTTTATAGAACCATCTTGCTTTTCTATAGAAAACAAGTGCCTAATCCAGCTTTTAGCAGCTGGGTCCGCCAATTCTATTTTTTCTTACCATAGGGCCAATGTCAGTGGCTCGTCTAATTGAGGACTGCAATTCCTTGAACAAAAAATATGAAATACCTGGTATGGGAAACAAATTAAAGGGAAGTTTAACCCTGGCTAGATTACTTTTAACAATCACCTGTCTGTGGTGATCTGCTGCAACTCCGAATATGACTGTGAGTTTTCTGGTGAGGAGGATATTTTGGTGAATATGCTGTAACTGCAGCCTCTCTTAGCATTGTTCCATGTATTTGTGGCTGATCCTCTGGTGGCATATTGGGATCTGTGAAAAATGCCTCCTCTTTGGACTCTTTTTGTGCCTTGAAAGTCTTGTGCCGGACCTTTGGCTCTCGAGCTCCGACCCCCTTGAATAAAGGGCCTCCTAAAAGGCTCATTTACTTTTTTGAGGTCTGAGAAGGATTTTCGTGCTATTTGGTATGTTTGACCACTTCTATAAACGGAGACATAAAAAGGTCTGCATCTGTCAGATATGGGAACTCAAGAGATTTGGGAGCAAGGTCTGCCAAACCTGCTCTGGTCAGCCACCTAGACCCGCAGGAGTTGCTATACTAATGACTTCAAGTAGGGCTAGCTTGATGCCACTAAAGAATGAACATCCGGACTCCCCTTCTCTCTCTGCCTTTGTCTAACATGAATAGCAGAGGCCCAGCTCTGGCCACTATCTTGTATTGGATCTTCCTTAATGTCTGTAGGGTCATTCATTTGTGTTGCATACTATGGGCACTTACAGGAAAAGGGGGAATATGACCTGAGCAGTGTTACCTGTGGTTAATTTTGTTTTTCACATTTTTTAGTTTTCTTTAAATTTTTCTTTGATGCCCGTGGACTCCCTGAACATGATGACGATTTTGCACTCTCATAAGGAATATTTTTCACCTCAGAATCTGAGGAGTAGGTGATTCTGAATTCCCTGACAGGAATTTCTTCTTTCTATTATAAATGATTTCCTCAGAGGAAGAAGAGGAAAATACTGCCCTTTTATGGGCTCTCTTTCCCTTTTTTACAGCCAGCAATGCCCTGGTGTGCACCATTCTGTTTCTGTCAGGGGAAGTAAGAATTCTTTCACTTTTACCTGCCTCAGCGTATTAGGGAAGCTTGCTGCCTAACCCATCTGCTGTTGCTAGGTGGCAAGCCTCCTGACGAACAAATATCCAGGGACTCTCCTTCTCATGATAACCATGCTGCCCTGATTCAGCGAGCACTACTTACTGTATGGGGGCACTTTCCAAGGGGGTTCCTCCTCCTCAACAGCTTCTACAATAGCAACGCTGCCTCTGCAGCAACTCACCCTACTACATATGGGGGTACTTCCAAAGGGTCTTTTTATATGGGGGCCTTCTTCACCTTTTCATGGGGACTCCTTTTTTACAAATGATGCCATGCTACATGATAAACATGGGAGCTCTACATAGAGGGTTCTGTCTTGCTGGAAATCCCCCTTCTATTATACAGTTAGCCAACACTGCAGTGCCGGGGGCCCACTTCCCAGCTATGCCTGGGATCACCTACCATCCTTTCTAAAATGACACTCTCTTTTGACCTCTTTTAAAAATTCTGGTCCCCATGTGATTTGTCAAGGCTGCTCGGCCATGCCCCAATAATGATGCAACTCTCAGAGTGACTGTCCGTCAGCTGCTGTCCCAGCAACCTCTGCCTGCTATGACCGGTGGGCGTTGTGTGGCACTTCAAGCGCTGGCAGGCTTTACATAGGGACTTGCCAGGAATAATATGTAATATTTTTGCAGCAAATAAATGTGTCTTTGTTTGTTTGTTTGTTTATTTGGTCATCGGAGAGTACATAAAGTTGAAACTGTCAAACTATAAATTAGGAAGAAAATAGTCCACACACCTTTTCTGCTAAGATCGTACCCCAATCCAACCTACATGCCTCCATTTAGTCTTGGCTATCCCCTTAATATTTTAGACTATAACCCCCATTTCTGCATAGTTGGGCCTGTCCTATGAAAATCAAGACTGTTGGAGCGGTATGCTGGTAAGCACAGGGCTACACTTTCGCATGTGGCATTATGTTTATTATGAAACGTCTGTTTAATTGATATATTATCTCATTAGACTTGATTCATAGGCCTTTTAAGATCCAGCATATATGAAATGCATTGGGGGAATATCATCTGTTTGAAGTGGCTCCATGCTGTACACCACTAGCATGCAGTCAAATTACCTCTTTTTTGTTGTTCACACTTCTGCTATCCATTTTCAATTATAGTAATCCGCCTTTGACAATAAGCTAAGTTATTGTGTGTCCAGCCTCTCTTGCTCAAACCTTGTCTGTGTTACTCTTGTAAAAATGTTGCGGTAATTAAAATGCTCAGCTACACTAATAGATTTCAGCAGCACTATAAAGCTCCATGGTACTGGAAGCTCAGAGCTTAGGTTAGAGGGCAAAGCATGAAATACAGAGATGTGTCTGACAGCCCTTACTTCATTGGATTCGGATGTAGGGATTTAATAATACCCCCATAGAGGACACAAACTGGAACAGCTGCTTTTGTTTCAAGCATTCGATCTCCCCTTCATGATAAGAAAATAATTCTAGTTACAAATGTCTGTAAAACAATAACATGTACATTTTAGATGTTTGTTTTTGTGCTCAGGCAATGTTAAATTGCAATGCATTTTTTTTTTACATTTTTCCAGCTGTAACAGTAAAAGGTAGTCATTTGGCCCAGACTATGTATGTAATAGTGTACCACAATCCTTATAGAGATTAATCACTGTGTACCTGATTGGATGCACCCAGGAACAATGACCAGCTTTAAGGACAAGCAGCAGTCATGGCTGGAACTATTCAGGGTTGAAAATTGATACCAATAGTTAATGATAAGTTACCAATGTGAACTTTTGTCAATACAAATATTGATGAAATTTCTTTACTCCTCATACTAGCAATTTCGAAAGTCCTTTAGTAGTTGCATTATTACTGGATACATTAGATATGGGTAGGCTTAAATATGTGATTGGACTGCCAATCAAGTTGAATTTTCCTTATGCACTCGCAGCCCGATAGTGCCAGTACAGCCATCATCATCATCGTCATCATCAATTATTTATATAGCACCAGCAGATTATGTAGCGCTTTACAATTGGAAACAAACAGTAATAAAACAATACTTGGTAATACAGACATACAGAGAGGTAAGAGGGCCCTGCTTGTAAACTTACAATCTATGGGACAGTGGAAGTAAGTATATATACACTTTATGGGTATAACCTTTGTATTTCAATGACACTTTATTTTTCCAAGTGGGGACACCAGTTCGCCAGTATATATGTGAGCATTACCGATGATTTCTTTAATAAAATCTTTGCAAACAGGCTTTTGTAATCACTTGTATTTATCACTGACAGAGCAGAGTCTGTGTCTAACTCCATTTGCAATTTAAGTCCTGCCCCTTCCATACTGACCAAAATCATTTGGTGCTCTTTTGCCGTTATGGTGTGCACCTCTAGGCAGTTTAGACCGGTTTTTTTCCCATTACTATCAGTAGAATCTGACTCATTGTCACATGATAAACCTGAGGTGCTGTGTATTTTCTCCCAGGGTCTTTTGAAACTTATGGGCAGTTGTGTGCTTTCCCCGACCAGCATACCCTTTCAATATGGCTTCTTTTGAGACATTTTCTACACACTATGGACCTGATTCATTAACGATCTTAAATTAAGAAGTTTCTTATTTAAGTCTCCTGGACAAAACCATGTTACAATGCAAGAGGTGCAAATTAGTTTTCTGTTTTGCACATAAGTTAAATACTGACTGTTTTTTCATGTAGCACACAAATATCAACTTTAAATTTCAGTGTACAAATAAGCTATCAAGTATTTGTGTGCTACATGAAAAAAGTCAGTATTTAACTTATGTGCAAAACAGAATACTAATTTGCACCCCTTGCATTGTAACATGGTTTTGTCCAGGAGACTTAAATAAGAAACTTCTTAATTTAAGATCCTTAATGAATCAGGCCCTATGTCTTTAAACCAGCACTGGCAGACATCATGTGAGGACTTTCCACAATGGAAACAGGACTGTCTCTGATTCCAGTGCATTGGATGTGTAGTATATTCTAGAATCTTTTTTTTTCAATTCTGACGCATCCCTGGTTGCAGTCTTCCCTGAAATACCAGTAGACATTGCCCGCTCTAAGGTCAGTTGAGGCTCAGCCAGCAATTTCTTTTGTGTATTCTCACTTGTCACATTACATTCTAAACAGTCTCTTAGGACATCTGATAACCTTGTTCCAAATTGACAGTGTACAGATAACTTTATCGGTTCGGCAATATATTCTATCACATTTTTACTTTTACCTTTGTTCCTTCTGTGAAACCGAAATCTCTCAGCAATCACTAATGATTTTAGGATTTAAATGCTTTTGCAAAATGTTCACTGCTATAATTAGCATCACAGTATAGTTCTTCTCTTTCAATATATGTGACCCAATCTTCTATACATACACTATAAAAGTATACAATAGAATACAATAGAATAGTAGAATACAAAAGTATTTGAACACTTGACCATTACACCAACAGTGCTATAATGACATTGTGCCTGATTTATTAAGGAACTCAGGCAAGAAATTTCTTACTTAAATCTTCTGGACAAACCATGTTAAAATGAAAGGGATGAAAACTAGTTTTCTATTTTGCACATAAGTTAAATACTGTCTGTGTTTTCATGTAGCACACAAATATCAACTTTAAATTTCTATGTCCAAATACGCTAGCAAGTATTTGTGTGTTAGATGAAAAAACAGCCAGTATTTAACTTATGTGCAAAATAGAAAACTAATTTTCACCCCTTTTATTTTAACATGGTTTTGTCCAGGAGACTTAAGTAAGAAATGAATCAGGCCCATTGTATTTAAATAAATATACTTTATTGTACTTTTGCAGTGATAACAGCTTCCACTATTCTTGGAAGGCTTTCCACAAGATGTTGGAGTGTTTCTGTGGGAATGCATTTATGATATCAGGCACTAATTTTGGAGGAGAAAGACCGTCTCTCAATCTCCATTCCAGTTCATGCTAAAAGGTGTTCTATGGGGTTGAGGTCAGGGCTCTGTGTGGGTCAAATAAAAGAAAAATGTTGTCCGGCGCTCAGAAACAAACAGAATTTAAAAATCACTGTGTCAGCATAAACATAAAGGAGAATTTTGTGCACAATATAGCTATATTGGGGTTAAGCTCACCTGCCGGACGTCAAGGCATCTCCTGTAGGTGAGTCCCTAAGCTAGTGATACAAATTTACATTCAGGGTGTTCTATTTAAAACCTTCCCCTGAACCTCCATCTTATAAAGGCTGCAGCACCTTTGTAGGGAGTGGTCAACTCCCAAAAAACTAGAAAATAGTGAAAGGAAAAAAGGGCGCTTCTTTAAATTAATGAAATGTGCACAAGTGTATAAAATCATTTGAAACGGCAGCCAAGGACAAATAGGACCAATGTGCAAGTGCAAATAAAAGAAAAATGTTGTCCGGCGCTCAGAAACAAACAGAATTTAAAAATCACGATTCAAATGATTTTATACACTTGTGCACATTTCATTAATTTAAAGAAGCGCCCTTTTTTCCTTTCACTATTTTCTAGTTTTTTGGGAGTTGACCACTCCCTACAAAGGTGCTGCAGGCTTTATAAGATGGAGGTTCAGGGGAAGGTTTTAAATGGAACACCCTGAATGTAAATTTGTATCACTAGCTTAGGGACTCACCTACAGGAGATGCCTTGACGTCCGGCAGGTGAGCTTAACCCCAATATAGCTATATTGTGCACAAAATTCTCCTTTATGTTTATGCTGACACAGTGATTTTTAAATTCTGTTTGTTTCTGAGCGCCGGACAACATTTTTCTTTTATTTGCACTTGCACATTGGTCCTATTTGTCCTTGGCTGCCGTCTCAAATGATTTTATACACTTGTGCACATTTCATTAATTTAAAGAAGCGCCCTTTTTTCCTTTCTCTGTGTGGGTCAGTCAAGTTCTTCCACACCGAACTCATCAAACCATGTCTTTGTAGTCCTTGCTTTGTGCACTGGGGCACAGTCATGTTGGAATAGAAAAGGGCCTTTCCCAATCTGTTGTCACAAAGTTGGAACTATAGCATTGTCTAAAATGACTTGGTATGCTCTAGTACTATCACTTAAGTTGACAGCGGAATATCCTGCAGGGATGATATCTCACAAAACTGTCTTATTGCAAAGGTGGCATCCTGTCACAGTACCACGTTTCAAGTCACTGAGTTCTTCAGAACAACCCATTTTGTATCACAAATGTTTGCAAATGGAGGCTGCATGGTTAGGTGCTTGATTTTATACCTCTGATTGAAACACTTCAATTCAATAATTAACATGTGTGGCCAAATACTTTTGTCCAAATAGTGTAGTTGCCTACTCTCCCAGAATGTCCGGGAGACTCACGATTTTTTGGAAGCTCTCCGGGACTCCCAAGAGATCAGGACAACCACCTGAATACTGCCTGCTGTGTTGGTGAACAGGGTTGCCAACTCGGAAATAAAAAACAAGCAACCACTTAGTGAAAAACAAGCCCAAAACAAGCTCAAACCAATCCTAAAAAGCCCCAAAAAAAAAGCCCAACTTACAGGGGACCCTCCTTTTCTATAACACTAATTTCTACACTGAATCTCCATTTAGAAAACCTTTATAAACACAAGAGGACACATTTATACACTGATATGGCAAATGAAAAAGCAAATGCTGTAATTTAGGACACTGGTATGTCTATACCACACAGCCTCATGATATAACAGTATAAGCAGGAGGCAGATGTTATATAGCAGTGTTACCTGCTATAAGTGCAGCGATCCTGTGTCTGTCACAGCACTTATTTCAGTAGGTTGCTGTAGATCATTCTTCCTGTGATTTATTCCATGTCCTCCTCTGACTCCGCCCACCCACAAAGCCCCACTTCATTGGAGGATGTTGTTGCACAACCCCCCCACAAAAAAAAAACCTGAATGCACTAATCACAAAATAGTAACAGAGGAAAAAAAACAAAATAAACGATTATGCAGCCTGTGGACATGGAGAACGTCTCCAAGCCCAAAAACAAGCTACCTGCGGCAGTGAAAAAAACCCTGCAACTTCACAAAAAAAGTAGCCCAATTCCGCTTGTTATAAGCAGAATTGGCAACTATGTTGGTGAAGTGAGAGGGGGCGAGGCTAATTGCATCATCCTTGCTCCACCCCCTGTTATAATAGGCTGAAACTGGTATTGTATAGCAGTGGCGAGGCCTAATGATGTCATTAGTGTGGCCACGCCCCCAAGACACGGCCAACTTTGGCGATCTCCCGGACTGGTGATCTACAAACTTGGCAAGTATGCCTTTACAGCACTATCAAAAGCAGCTAAAGTGCCAATGTATCCTGACATTTTGCCTTTATGTCCTTTTTAGAAAAAGAATTTTATAACTCATGTGCCCCTAGCCTGTGTGATTCTGGCAGTCTGCATGTGCTGCTCCTTCGCACCCCATAATTACTCCGCCAGGCCAGAGAACCAATGCTGATGAAGAGTTTAAACCTATTCACCAGTGTTAAGTCTGTGACTTATAATTCAATAGAAACTTTCTTAGTTACCAAGACACAGTGGTTATTGTACGCTACTTTACTATAGAACGGCAGAAAACACATTACATAGAAGATAGATTCATACACCAACTATATACAGCACAAAATAAGATCAGGTGTAACTCATAGGGCAATCTCTTGGTTCCTGGCCACTTAGTTAAGTGGCAGGACTTAGGACGCGATTCACCTCCCCGTCCCCTCACGCCCACCCCATCAACCGGATCTCTTGGTGACCAACTTGCTAAAGTTGGCAAGTATGGAACTACATTCACAACAGTCTTCTGCTTTAAATCATGTACTAGGTCATTTGCCCAATTGCCTCTCCTGGAATCTTGATCATTTGGCTTGGTGCTGCTTTGCTTTCTCTATAGCAGAATATCTGACATAGCTGTTCTAATTGAAAGCCTTAGAGCTGCTGTGTTGAATCTATAATCCTACAGAAAATTAACACTGAAGGCGATCGCCAGAAGTGCTATGTGAGTGTGGGTACCCACAGCCTATATTAGGTGCTAATATAGGGAAGTGGGGATTTAGTGCAGGGATTATTTTGTGGAAAGCCCCTTGTGTTACTTTAGATTTGTTTTTTTTAATGCCCTTTTTTTAGACAAATCATCTTACCCCATTTGAAGATTGCTAAGGGTCCTTCAGCCACCCCTCATATATTTTTCTACAGGGATTGTTTGTTGTTGTATATTAATTGTATCACATTTCTATATTCTTTTCACAAAAATATCTCCATCTGCTTTCATAGAAAAAAAAAGCCATGGCATATTATGTGTGACATTTGCTGTTTTCTGCACGTTATGGAGCTCATCATAATATATTACATAAAATATTGCACAAAAAATGCAAAGGCTGCCCTCTGGCGTTTGAAACAGCCACAAAAAAGTAACTTGTGTAAAGAAAACATTGCCCCTTGGTGGTGGAAAGCTGAACGGCTAGAGAAAACTACATTTCCCAGAGTCCCTGCATCTAATGGATAGGAAGCTGATGAATAGGAATTAGGAAGTTTGTTATTACACCGAACTAAGTTTGTAGGTATGTGTGTTTGATATCAGATGCTGTGTGCAGATTCCCTCCTCTTGTATGTGTAAATCAGGTTTTATTACTCTGCAGGTTTTTATGGGAGACTTTGTCATTTCCTTTGTTCCTTTATATTGATAATAACTACCAAATGTATTAACACTACTACACATATCCAAATTGATGACTGTATACAGAAACCAGAGGGCTAATTCTAGGTAACTGAGAGACGTTTTTGATATCAGTAGTGGTTTATCACAAATTGCAGATCTGTACTTTTATACATTATAATTTCATACAGATCTGCAGTATCATACATTATAAGGTTAGAATTCTTAAACACCACCCAGTTTACTTTTCACAGCAGAGTCATTTTAAATAAGGAATTTATAATTGGGCCACTTAGGATGTGGGTAAACTAACTTTAACCATCTACAACAAGCAAAGCTTTTCAGGGTAATGTAAAAATAAACAATTAGGGGTGCCAAGAGAAAAAAAGAATCTACTGTAAAAATGATATTCTAACAGAATCAATACTCCAAACATTTAGCCAGCACAAACATTATAAAATTTATTAAAAATTTATACATTTAACAAATAATAGATAAAAATACTGTCTAGGACACCACAAGTAAACAAAAAGAAAAGAAAACACTTTATAGTATCAGTAGGAGTGCTTATACCATAGATAGAACCAAACTAAAAAATGATATATAAAATTAATATAAATCCAGCATAGACCAAATTGATAGCTTAGGATTTAGTTCCAAAGTCTTGTATAAGAAACAGTCAGTATAAACAACTGAAAAGTTAGGGTGGTGGAGGTGAGTGGCCAGCTCACCCGAACAATCTTGAGAATTCTCTCTCCTTTGATTTTGAAATGTGGAAAACGTATATTTGAAGAAACATGGGTAAGAAGATGTTAAATTGGGGGATAACAGGGGCACTACAACCTCTCCGTCTGTTGATTTCTGACAGATGTATATCTCACCAGGGGGTAAATGTATCAAGCTGAGCGTTTTCCTGCGGGTTGAAAAACCAATCAGATTCTAGCTATTATTTATTTAGTGCATTCTACAAAATGAAATCTAGAATCTGATTGGTTGCTATAGGCAACATCTCCACTTTTCAAACCCGCCGGAAAACTCTCAGCTTGATACATTTACCCCCAGATGGTGAAGCAAATAGCTGTTTAGGGAGTTCTCATCCCCTCTTTCCACTAAACACAGCCCAATATACCTTGTCTTCACCTTGTAGTCATGTAAGGTTTTATCTCAGAAGGATCAGAAAATCTTCAGAGTTCAAATCCAATACGTAACTGCAGCTTAATTAGAAACTTTCAAATTATTTTCTCTGATCCAATAGTATTACTTAGTGTGGTCTTAGTGACATGGATGCTAAAACCAACTGACACGTTTTCTCACTTCAAGGTGACTTATTCAAAGATATTGTGGCTGTTTGTAGCAGAACACTGTTTAGCCATGATTCTCGCTTTACATTTTCAGGTGGAATTGGATGCTAGTGTAAATCTCCTTCTTTTACTCCTGCAGCTAAAGCATGAATCCAGTCATATTCTGCATGGGTAAGACCAGCATCCTGGCTGTATCCATGCTTTTACTACAGCTGTCAGACTGCATGGGACAGGATTATCCCTTTATGAACCCTTCACTGCCATGGGAGGTGCGAGTGAAGGACCTGATTGACCGGCTTAGCCTTGAAGAGATGGTGCTACAGGTAAGGAAGGTTGTCTACTGTATTCTTAAGGCATAAATACATATATATGTATTATACACCGACCAGCCACAACATTAAAACCACCTGCTTAATATTGTGTAGGGCCCCCTCTTGCCACCAAAAAAATTCTGACCCGTCGAGGTATGGACTCCAGAAGACCTCTAAAGACGTCCGGTGGTATCTGGCACTCAGACATTAGCAGCAGATCCTTTAAGTCCTGTGAGGTGGGACCTCCATGGCTCGGACTTGTTTTTCCAGCACATCCACATGCTGGATTTGATTGAGAACTAGGAAATTTGGAGGCCAAGTCAACACCTTGAACTCTTTGTTATGTTACTCTAACCATTCCTGAACAGTTGTTGCAGTGTGACAGGGCGCATTATCCTGCTGAAAGTGGCCACTGCCATCGGGGAATACCGTTACCATAATTGGGTTTACTTGGTCTGCAATAATCTTTAGGTAGGTAGTGTGTGCCAAAGTACCATCCACATGAATGCTGGGACAAACGGTTTCCCAGCAGTTCGATCATTGCTCAAAGCATCACACTGCTTCCATCAGCTTTCCCTCTTCCAATAGTGCACCCTGTTGCCTTCTCTTCCCCAAGTAAACAACTCACACGCACCTGGCTGTCCACATGATGTAAAAAAAAGTGTGATTCATCAGACCAGGCTACCTTCTTCCATTGCTCCATGGTTCAGTTCTGATGCTCACACTCCCATTGTGGGAGCTTTCGGTGGTGAACAGGGGTCAGCAAGGACACTCTGAGCGGTCTGCATGCTACACAGCAAGCTGTGATGCACTGTGTGCTCTGACACCTTTCTATCATAGCCAGCATTAACTTTTTCAGCAGTTTGTGCTACAGTAGCTCTTCTGTGGGATTGGACCAGACAGGCTAGCCTTCGATCCCCATGTACATAAATGAGCCTTGGGCATCTGACCCTGTCGCTGGTTCACTGGTTGTCCTTCCTTGGACCACTTTTGGTAGGTAGTAACCACTGCATAATAACACCACACAAAACCTGCCATTTTGGAGATGCTCTGACCCTGTCATCTAGCAATCACAATTTGGCCCTTGTCAAAGTCACTCAGATCCTTACACTTGCCCAGTTTTTCTAATTCCAACACATCAACTTCAAGAACTGACTGTTCACTTGCTGCCTAATATATCCCACCCCTTGACAGGTGTCATTGTAACAGGATAATGAATGTTATTCACGTCACTTGTTAGTGGTTTTAATCTTGTGGATGATCGGTTTATATATTCTATATTTATTTTGCTGTTAAGATGCATGTTTTGGTTGCTTGCAAAAGTAGTTCAGCATCTGCTGCAAGGACGAAATGGTACAGAACATATATATTTTCTAATGTAAGAACAGGTTGACACAAATGCAATGACATGCTTGAAAAATGGGGTGAGTCCTTTCTATCGGTGTGTGTGTTCCAACACATAAGTACAAGGTCCCTGAGGGCCATCTTGGAATACTACTATTTTTTCCTTAAGCCTATTAGGACTTCCCAGCATTCTATTACTCTGGTACATTTCAGAACCCTGGGTCTGACTGTCAGTCTTGCACTTTTCTAATGATCTATTCCAGTGTTGGGTAACCTGTGACACTCCAGGTGTTGTGAAACTACAAGTCCCAGTATACCCTCCCAGCAATAAGCTGCTATATATTGGCAAAGCATGCTGGGACTTGTAGTTTCACAAACACCTGGAGTGTCACAGGTTAGCCAACACTGATCTATTCAGATTGTTTTATGCAAAGACAAGTTCAATGGTAACTGACATTATTGCTTTGCCATTTGAGCTTTTTGTCTAGTATTCGTGCCATATTGTTTACTGTCTAAATGTTATGATATATGGGTTGTGAAAGAAAGGCTGGTTATATGCAATCACACTTTACTATTTAATAGTAACCTTCCACTGCATTAAGGTAAGACTGAACTGTGGATTTTTGCATAAAATTTAACTGTCTGTTCAAGTAAATTCTTGCTCCAATGCAGTGTATGTCTGTGTGAATAAAGTTTAATACCACCTACCTATACCTAATATTGCAATTAATAGTGAGTAATATCACTTATAACATATGCCCAGAAATTTACACCAATATTACCAGCACATACTGTGGACAATAACAATAAAATACAATAAAAAGATGAGAGAAAATACAACCATATTATTATGGTTCAGACTTTTTTCCCCACTGTAATAAAAAAACAGTTTTTTATTAGTAAAAATATTATTATTATTAATTTTTATTTATAGGGCGCCACAAAGTATCCGTAGCGCCGTACAAGGACAAACAATGGCACAGTACAAGGTGGAACAGCACAGTACAAGTAACAGTAAGCACTATAACTCTGGGGGCTCAGTCACAGCATGAAAGAGAGGGAGGGAGGGGAAAAGTGAGTATAGGCAGGTAACTATGGCCCAAGAGGGTGGGCACGGATGACAGGTTGAGAGTCACTGAGGGGAGCGGAGAGAAGCGAGAGGAGACAGAGGGCAGAGGGACTGAGAGGAGGTGAGCTGAGTAGCTGGAGAGTGCAGTTAAAAGGGATGGAAACAGAAGGTAGGAGAGCCCTGCTCAAAGGAGCGAACAATCTAAAGGGAGGGGAAGACAGACCGACACATGGATGAGACGGAGAGACGGGAGAAACGGAGACGGAGAGACGGGAGGAAGGGGGAGAAGGGAAGAAGGGATGAGAAAGAGAGGTAGCCGACCGGTGGGAGTTTAGGCATGAGACTGGAAGGCTTTAAGGAAAAGGTGGGTTTTTAATGTTCGTTTGAAAGAGGAAAGATTAGGGGAAGTTCTGATGGAGCAGGGGAGCTTGTTCCAATGGAGGGGAGCGGCGCGGGAGAAGTCTTGGATACGTGCGTAGGGTCTTGGACACCCTAGTAAAACTACTAAACTACACTTAACTTCATTCATTCATCTGAGTAACATTTCCAAAATCAAGTATTTGATTCCTTAAGAAGATCTTTCTACACTCATATGCATTTATGTTCTCACACTAAATTTATCAAGCTGCAGGTTTGAAAAATTGGAGATGTTGCCTATAGCAACCAATCAGATTCTAGCTGTCGTTTTGTAGTATGTAGTAAATAAATGATAACTGGAATCTGATTGCTATAGGCAACATCTCCACTTTTTCAAACCCGCAGCTTGATAAATTTGCCCCCTAGACTACTGCAATGCACTCTACTTGGGTCTCTCAAAAAAATAACTGTGCCGCTTGCAGTTGGAACAAAACGCAGCATCAAGGCTGTTATCTAACCAGCCCTGTTCCTTCCCTTTAACCCCTGTTCTCCATTCCTTTCACTGCCTGTAAGATAGGATTATTGTCCTTCAAACCCCTACATAAAATAGTTGAAACAACTTCTTATTCCCTATACTCCCACTTGCTCACTTTCATCCGCAGATAAAGGACAACTAACGTTACCTAGAATCTCCATAGTTAATATGGGGCCTAAGCATTTAGCTTAGGCCCCATATAAAGTATACTCAAAAAGTCTGAGTAAATATCTATTGACTCTTACTCAATAGTACCTCCTCTTTAGAAATCTTCAAAAACAGACTCAAGAACTCATTTACTCAAGCATTTCATTTACATCTCTACTTTCATAATACCTTATTTCTGTTAATCTTTAATATTTATCATGTGTTTTTATTCTGCAGTGATTTAAGTCCTATAAGAACCTATTACATGTGCCACAGCAGGACTAAATGCAGGTGTGAATCCTGTGTTTGTAATCTCTCACTTATTTTGTGCTTTGTTGCTGTTATTCCCAATTTTTATACCTTTTAGAATTACATAATATATTAGTAAATGTAAGTTTTCTGTAAGTAAATATTAAGCATTTGTCAGTGGAAATAATAAAATGTTTTCAACTCTGTCCTCCACTTCATCTTTATGTGTCCATTTTATCTTTCTGTTTGCTAATTTGATTCTACACTTGCAGTATAGGATCCCTGTGACATATTATACTGTAGCCAAAATTGGAGACCTGTATTACTTATCCTTGTATTTTATTTCTATAAGATGATTGCAGTTAAATAAATATCCTTTGTAATTAGTTTCACTGCTCTGCTACAGGCCCCAGGGGGTATATTTACTAAATTGCGGGTTTGAAGAAGTGGAGATGTTGCCTATAGCAACCAATTAGATTCTAGTTATCATTCATTTAATACATTCTACAAAATGACAGCTTGAATCTGATTGGTTGCTATAGGCAACATCTCCACTTTTTCAAACCCGCAGTTTAGTATATATACTTCTAGGTATCATCTTTGTGCAGGTCTCTGGGCTTTGTAAGATACCCTTAAATGTGCATTTTGTACAAATTACAAGTGATTTTAATATATGAATCTCGCATGCTTTTACAATTAATGAGGAAAAATGAGAGACAGCAATGATGGTAATGTGTCATCTATTTTGATAGTAATTATTTAATGTGTTGATTGACTTGTGTCTGGTCACAGATGGCAAGGGGAGGTGCCATGGAAAATGGCCCGGCTCCAGCTATCCCTCGTTTAGGTATCAAGCCCTATTCCTGGAACACGGAATGTCTGAGAGGAGATGTCCAGGCACCAGGCTGGGCCACTTCTTTTCCACAGGCTCTGGGGCTGGCTGCATCATTCAGGTATTTCAGATATAAAAAGTAGAACCAGAAATAATGGCCCTAAACAGTAACTTCCTGCTTCACTGTACCAGTTTCTGTAGTTGTTTGCCGGTTTGCACACGCACAATGGAACTGAAAGCCCAAAGTTTGGCTATCAGTTCCGTTGTAAATAAAATGTTAAAAATTGTTATAGTATTAGAAAAAAATACGAAAGAAGCTCACACCTAACCAACATTATATATAATATACATGTAACTTATGTATAATGTTGTTTTCAAATATAAATTAGTATACACTATTTTATGTATTGTAAGAATTAAATCAATATTTTTTTTAAACAATACTGTATTCCTTGTTCTGGTAACATCATCCTGAGATGCTTCTTCTTCTTATTGTGCAATGCGATAACGAGACGTATTGCCAGCGAAAACACATTCGCACCAATCTAGCCCTTTGCCCTTTCATAAATAGACCCTTGTGTTTGAGTTTGTGGTGCAATTTGTTTCCCTTCATTATTATTGTAGATTTGTAAGGCACCACTGTACTCTCCAACGCTCTTTGTGATTAATTGCAACACAATATGACTTGGTTCACTTAACTTTTGTCTACAGCCCAGAACTGGTAGCCAAGGTGGCTAATGCTACTGCCACTGAAGTTAGAGCCAAACACAACTACTTCATGTCTATTGGAAACTATGATGACCACACAGGACTCAGTTGCTTCAGTCCTGTGATAAATATCATGCGACATCCTCTGTGGGGGAGAAATCAGGTAAGTTTATGTCACTTCCAGGCATTTCTGTCTCTAAGACATGACAAAAGGTCATAGTCATCGTTGTCATCATCATCATCAAGATTGAGCTTGAGTTGTTGAGAGGACATCGAAGACGAAATGGCAGAAACGGGCAGTAACACAAGACAACACAGATGGTGAGAGATCAGGAAAGGATAGATAAACGTGTGTATCATCTGCATTTAGATGATACTGAAATCCAAAGGATGAGACAGTGCCTTCAAGACCTAGGGATTGTAGTGTTTGTATGAGGAGAGAGTGGTCAACAGTGTCAGATGCAGCAGAGAGATCCAGGAGAATTAGAAGAGAGCAATGGCCTTTAGTTTTAGCTGGGATCAAATCATTGACAACCTTGGTCAGTGAAGTCTTTGTAGAGTGTTCAGAGCGAAAACCTGACTGGAGAGAATCCAATAGATTGTTTGCAGAAAGGAAGCGTGTGAGGCGAGTGTAGGCAATTCTCTCGAGAAGTTTGGAGGGGCACGGGAGCTGAGAGATGGGACGGTAATTTCAGAGAGAGTTTGGGTCAGAATTTTGTTTTATTAGAATAGGAAGTAATCACTGCGTGCTTGAATAGCGATGTAAATATACCAGGAGAGAGAGAGAGAGAGAGAGAGATTATAGATTTTAGTTCCAAGATGAAATGGCAGAAAGACAGGGAGTAACGTGGGACAACACAGATGGAGAGAGATCCGAAGAAGATAGATAAATTTGTGTATCATCCGCATAGAGATCATACTGAAAGCCAACGGAGCTTATTAGTTTATTAGTCTAAAAGCTCACCTCTGTAATTTAAATACACTAGATATAAAATAATATTGTTTCTCATTAAGATATACACTGATGTGAGGGCTTAGTTTGCTGAAAAACCTAATAATTGTGCTACATTTCAGGCATGAGGTAATGAATGAAAGAATGCACTTACTAGTCCATTCCTTTGTTACCATCAAGTCACACCATGTGAACATCTTACAGTCAGTACCTGTCTATAAAATGGCACATTTGGATTTATAGTATTAACCTTTGCTGGAAAACAGTCTGGTATGATGTTCCATCTGCAGGAAACGTATGGAGAAGACCCGTTTCTTAGCGGACTTCTAGCTGCAGCATTCGTGAAAGGACTACAGGGAGACCACCCTCGCTATGTGAAAGCCAATGCAGGCTGCAAACACTTTGATGCCCATGGGGGTCCAGAAAATGTTCCCGTTTCCAGATTCAGCTTTGATGCCAAGGTAATATAGTGAGTACAGTACATTATGGTGTGATGGTATGTCATTTTAGGGATGTAGAATATTACCGATAAAACTCCAGCAAAAAGAGTAAAGTTTTCATTGTCAGCAGTGCTTTATATTATTAGATTTTTTTATTTATTTATTTGCTTGTGGGCTCTACTCTCAGGTTTGCAGTCTTGCAGTAGCATTATTTTACGTGACAGACCATATAGTATACATTAAAAAGTTGGATTTTCTCTGACAACATATTATGTCATTGTATTAAATGTAACAATATGCATATTTACCATGCTTCATTGTTAGCGTGCATTGTTGTACTTTCTCTTTCTAATAAATAAAGAATTTATAAAAAAAAAAAAGTTGGATTTGTGAACTATTTTTCATGGTCTGTTTGACACAACAATCTTATTGTGTCAATTTAACAGGAACCTCGCTTCAATATGTGTTGTTGTGATACCCTGCTCCTTCCAATATATAACCCTCAGATGATAGCTTGCAGCCCAGTCTTCACTTACTTACACACTAGTGGCCAGATCAGTGCGTCTACACCACGTTCATCTCTTGTAATATTCTGTGAACATTCTGATGATCTGATTGGTTACAGTTTGTTTAATCCCAACAACTTCAAACCTAGTTACACACAAACTTGCAGGAGATGTAGAATTAATGTAAAAGGTGCTTAGACCCTAGACAAAAGCTTCTGATAAAAGTGGTTCACTCTCTTCAACGATTCTTTAATAATATGGTGCAAATAGCAAAAGTATTTTGTTATTTTTATAGACTCTCGGATGTACTTGTATTTATTTTAATTGTTAGATCCCATTCACAAGAATAGTGTGGATGACAGTTTATTTATTTTATTTCCCTCTCTCAACTCAGTAGTGTTTGGTTTATCCTATAGCTATGTCGTTCTCATTATCATTAATTGTCCTGGTGCATGTATATTTTGTAAACATGCTGCAGCACATAACAACCAGTGAATTGTATGTTAGACTAATGAAGGCTAATATCTGATTGACTGTTGTGCGTTACAGGACATTTTTAAGCTTTCAATGTGCTGACCATGAGTAATGAGAGTGGGAGCTGGACCTTTCTTTTCAGCCTATGGGGAAAAATTCATTTCACCAGAAGGTGCTGCCAGAGCCTTGCGTGAAGTGCTCCTCTATGCACATTTTGTTAATACAGTAGAGGAATCTTTACTCATTTTATATGAAACAAGCAAAGATTTTAGGCCGGACATCGCACTGACTGACATCACACATGCTTTGGGGTCACTTCACTTAGTCTGCCCTTAAATTTGCTGCACATTTAAATAACTAATGGCTTCATCTGCCCTATGTGTTAACTACTCTCATTTTCCCACAGGTACAGGAGAGAGATTTGCGGATGACGTTTTTGCCTCAGTTCCAGGCTTGTATTGAAGCTGGCACGTACAGCATCATGTGCAGTTATAACAGGTTAGTGTCAAAGGAACATCATTGCAGTTGTCTTCATCTTTTTACTACAGCGCTATATATTTTTTTCAGGTGCTTAAGGCTGCTTCCAGAACCATAGAATGGGACCAGAATATTTATCACAAAATTACACTGCACAAAGCATTGACTTACGTAGAATGTTTATATGTTTAGCTTACAGAAACTGATATTTATAAAACATATTATTATGTGTGCCATGGTTTAGGATGCTCATATGTAGTGCACTTGTTTTATTATCCCTAGCACTTGCCACTGTTGCATGCTGTTCCATTCTGTAGTACAGTGTTGTGTATCAGGGGTCACTGTGCCACAAAGGCCCTCTGGCTTTAATACCCATTGCAAGAAGCACTACTAGTCCACATCTATTCACATTTCATCACTTCATTATAATAGTGATTTGTTGGTATTTTGCTAGAGTGAATGGAGTTCCAGCTTGTGCTAACAAAATGCTGCTAACGGACATACTGCGCTCAGAGTGGGGCTTTGAAGGTTATGTTGTGAGTGATGAGGGTGCCATCGAATTTATTATGGAGAAGCACAAGTACACCAGCAGCCTCCTGGAAACTGCAATAGGTGAGTCCTGAAATGGTTATCTTTGATGAAAAGGCTCACATTTATGCTCCTGCGGAAGCTATGTGTCAGCGGTAAACCCAGAGATCCCAGGTTGTGCTAAATTTCTCAAAGCAGACCATAGCCACATATATTAATATAATGACTAGATTAGGGGAACAGGTGCCATCTCCTGGGGTAGATGGTAGTGAACAGCAGCAGACAAGTCACACAAGTCCAAGGTTTTGGTACAACTGGCCTCAGCCACGTTTATTTAGCAGGAATAAACAGAGTAAACTTCCAAATAAACACCTTGTCTGTCCGGCTCTAACTAAACACATGTAATTCCTGACTATCAAACTAAATAAAACATAAGAAGTTCCAGCACATAAGGATTACTCACAATAGGTATCAGGTTATCTCCTGCAGTCCCTTTTCCCAGGCAGAGCAGAGAGTCAGACTGACCAAACTGACATCTGTTTATAACACACTTTACAAGTGGGCAGGATGGGAAGGGTGGCAGGATGCGGGAGAGTGGCCTGCTCTCCCGGGAGTCCAGGAGAACCACCCAGAATTCGGGTGTCTCTTGGACATTATGGGGAAGTGAGTAAGTATGAGTTAAACCATGATCTAGTTTCATGAACTATAATTAAAGAAAAATGGATAAGTAGTATCTTACTGTAGGGCAATATCTTACCATTTGTCTTCAGCTTCTGTGAACTCTGGATGCAATTTGGAGCTGTCCTTCAATCTGACGGACAATGTCTTTATGAGAATAAAAGATGCAGTGGCTTATGGTAACATCACTTTGGAGGTAAGGAGCAAAAAAAAACATTTTACAACTAAGTACTCAATTAAAAGGAACTTGTAGCTTACATGTTTTTTTCTGAATATGTTTTGTTGCGGACTGTCATATTTATTATAAAGCGATCTTTAATATAAATGTAAGTATAGCACTTATAAGGTTATCTGAGTAGATTTAGTGAGACCAAGGGGTATATTTACTAAACTGCGGGTTTAAAAAAGTGGAGGTGTTATCCATTCTAGCAATCATTTATTTAGTACATTCTACAAAATGACAGCTAGAATCTGATTGGTTGCTATAGGCAGCATCTCCACTTTTTCAAACCCGCAGTTTAGTAAATATACCCCCAAGCTGATGTGCAAGACTCTTGTAAAAAAATATTAGATCTTATTAGACAGCAATGATACATTCATAAACCATACAAAAATATTTTCTTGATTATTTTGTTCCTTTATTGATCTTTTATGCTTTGCTTTTGTAAATTCTAATAGGTCAACAAGCAATGATTAACATGTCATGCAAGACTCTCTTGAGAGCTCTTGTCTCCACTATCACAGCAAAAATAAGGGGAAGTAGAACAGCAGGGAAGATAATACAGAAAATACATCCATTTTAAGAGTTCTAAAAAACATTTATTAATTTATAGACCTTCAGTAATACGAAAGCCTCCGTTATGAATTGGTATTATGCAATATCATTAATTCTAAATCTAAATAAAAGCACAATTGCTGTAAAATCATGACGTGTTGCCATGATAAGTAAGCTATAGTGTATTTAACAAACTGATAGCCTAAAAATTGCTAGATTGGCTATTGCATAATAAATTGCAGTGGTACTGCCCTATGTATCGCTGTGATTTGCAGCGTTGCATAATGAGTGGTACCGGTGCGTTATAATAAATAGACCAGTTCTGTTGTGTGATGTAATATCTGTAATGTTATGTTTAAAACTCCTCTTTTTGATAATAAAATATGGTAAGAATGTGATGTTTGCATCTAGCCTGCTAATCTGTTTGTGTAATGTCTTAGACAGTGAAAGAGCGCGTATATCCCTTGTTCTATACTCGGATGCGTTTGGGAGAGTTTGATCCACCAGACATGAATCCCTACAGCACCCTAGACCTTAGTTCTGTTCAGAGCCAAGAACATAGAGACCTTGCAGTAGAGGCTGCGGTGAAGAGCTTTGTACTGCTGAAGAACCTTGGGGACACTTTGCCCATGGATTTACACAGCATCAGAGGGAAGAAAGTTGGGGTGTGTTTTATTTTTTTTTGAATTCTGTATTATGGTCAATGTAGATAGTCCTAAAAAATCCTTGTTTATTTCATCAGGCATCTTGTTTTCATATTGTTATAGCATATACCGGGAAATTCAATTGGCCACGTTACGGGTAAAAGTAACGCGGCCTGTGCATTATTGCCGTTATTACGGTAGTTTTAACGCCAGCTTCTTTGCGAGCGCAAAGCCGGGTTAAAACTACCGTAATAACGGTAATAGTTTTAATGCCGCAGAAATTCGGGGGGGATTTGAATTCCTCCCATAGAGTAACAACTGTGTTCCTTTAAATTTTGAACCGTACAGATCCTGGTAATGGTCAGTAGACTCTTCCAGGGTTCCTGTGGCTTCTGCCTAACTTCTACTACAGCTTAAACTTTGACCTGTCAGTTATTATTTAATCTTCATAATCTAATTCCATTAAAAGCTGAGTTTAAGCGCTACGGAATTTGCTGGCGCTATATAAATAAATGCTCATGATGACGATGATGAGTTTAGTGATGATCTCAGTAAGTGACATGTTTTCTTTTAAACCACTCATACATACGCATAGAAATTCAAGTGACATAGTCAGGACTTGTTTTATTTGATTCATCTCCACTAGATGTCACATACCTGGTGGATGATTGATATGTGGTTAGCGACTTGTCATGAACCTCTCTCTAATGCAAGGATGACAAAGTCATTTTACAAATATGCTGCTTTTGCTGACTTGGGGCTGTGAACAGGAGTTATGAATTGAATAGAGTCCTGGAAGAACTGATATGGATCAAGTCTTGCCAGCAGATCAGCATTAATAGATCCTATAGAATCTGAACTCAATCGTATCTGATTCATTCAAGATACATTTTTCGTATTTTCAAGTAAGTTTCCCTGTTTTTGATCTATGTAGGTTATCCTATGCTATTTTTCTTATTTAGCCAGGTCCTGAGTGTCTTCTTGAACCGCTGAGCTATAGATTGTCTCGCATTGTGCTATAATATTTTTAGTTTTAAAGATTCATTTGATCTTCAATACCAGAATGTGAAGAGATTTACTATTGACCTGCCCATTCACTGCTATGAATGGCACTGCTTGCCTGGTAGTGAATTCCTGATCCAGTCATCATTTTATTCCTTTAGGTGATTGGTCCTTTTGCAGATGACCCGGATGGACTGTTTGGAGACTATGAACCCCATCCAAATCCTCAATATATTTCCACTCCCAGGTAGAAAGTGGAGGGACCTCCTCTATACCACTGACTACATGTCTTTAGACCATATATAGACACACTGTGGCTCTCCAACTGTGGTGGGGCATCAAATCCCATGATGTATTATCCAAGTTGATAGGATGGGAACCTTGTAGTTCAGTTACAGTTGAAGAGGCATAGATTGCCCAAGCTTGTTTAAGACTGACTACAAACCCATCATAATTTCAGGTGTATAAGATGTACCCAGTGGCGAATCCAGAGGGGGGTGATCACCCTCCCTTGTTGGTGCTGGCTGCCTGCAGCATTACACTATGTACAATTGCCTGGCGGCCGAGAGGTAGTCAGAGAATGCTGCCTGGCTGCTCAGATTGTGTTTTAAACACAATTAGAGAGGCTGGACAGCATCCTCTGCCTACTTGTCTCTGTCGGCACTTGTACATAGTGTAATGCCGCAGGCAGCCAGCACCTGTTAGCAGTGAAGGAGGGAGTGAGGCCCACCAATCCCAATGATGGCGCCCCCATAAAAATAAGTACAGATTCTCCCCTGGATGTATCAAATTAACAGGTAAAGTTTTCTGCAAATTTGCACTTATAGGGCATTTTTAATAGCTGCTACTTAGAAGTAATCTACATTCACATATATCCAAAATGTACAGTTTCAACCTCCTCATTTTAGCCGGTTGACAAAATGTAGAGAACTTTAATTTGCACTCAATTGCTTAACAAGGTTACATACAATAATCTATATCAGCATGTCAAACTCAAACCCCTAATTGGGTCAAATAATCAAAGTCTAAGATTGTGTGGGGTGCAAGAAAAAGAAAAGGTCTCATATGCAATTTTGTACGGCTTATTAAGAATAAACAAAAATAAAGTTTAATGATTTCTTCCCGATGCTTGACACTGTGCCACCCATGCTACTTTTGCTCCCCTTCACCTGTCTCCCCTGTTTCACACTGCACCCTTCATGCTGCTTTTGCTCCCCTTCACCTGTCTCCCATTCCACACTGCACCCTTCATGCTGCTTTTGCTCCCCTTCACCTGTTGCCCCTGTATCACACTGTGCCCTCCATCATGCTGCTTTTGCTCCCCTTCACTTATCTTTCTATTGCCTTCTTTCTTCTCTTCTGTTTTCTTTTATTCCCTTCTTCTATTGGCTCCTCACTGCAAATGTCAGTCGTGATAACGTCACGCTCTACATTCAGTGCGAAGGGAGAAGGTGCAGTGGCCACCGTTGCCTCAGTTATGTATTTAAAAAAAAAAAAAATATATATATATATATATATATATATATATATATATTTATATATATATATATATATATATATATATATATATAATGGACCTGACAGAGCTTGACACATCTGACATCTATATGCTGTACAAACAACTGGTGTATTGTGGACTAAAGCAACGCCAGTGGACCACGCCAGAGGACCAATTAACAAGGAAAATTACCCTAGGTCCTGCATTTATGTGGGATTGTAGGGGTGAAAGTCAGGTCATAGGTAAACCAGTAGTCTCAGACAGCTTGTCTGTAGTCTTCTTTAATAGACTAAACTATAGCTGATATAAGAAGTCACCATGTTGAAAATACATCATCTTAAGACTTCTAAAGAAAATCTATTTTTACCAGTTGTTAGGGACCAGATAAATAGAGCTTATATCTCTATATGGAGACTAGAAAGTGGTTAAACTCTATGCACTGTCGGATGCCTTTTCAGAATCATTTTAGCTGTGGCTGGCAGTTTTAGGGGGCAGCAAAATTAATTTTATTAATGCAAGCTTAATTTCTGCCTGTTCCTCTGTTACTGGCTTTTCCAAGTCAAGAGACCGCTAGGACCTGTTCTGAAATACCTTTTCTCTTTATCAGGGGAGGCATTGCTAAGCTACCAGTGCAGGTGAGCTTTGCTGCCGGATGCAGTGATGCACAGTGTGATATCTACTCCTCTGAAGAGATTAAAGCCTTGGTGCAGTCTGTCGACATTACCATCGTATGCCTTGGGACTGGTGAGTGCAGTTCAGAAATATATTTGGGAGAACACAGGTTGAGGGATGAAATAGGTTATGTGTGGTGCTACTGTTAGATATGGCAGGGTGTTAATGGTTAACACATTTTATCACATTTTACATGTCGAATGTCGTTTTAAATGTTAGTTGCATAGTACAGCTTACACATTGTTTCAGAATGCAAGTAGGTAAATGACCCTGAATAACTCCGTTGTAAGAGGGATGTACAAGAATTCACTCCTTGCTGAGGATGTTAACATTTTGTTGTATGCGGATAGATCTCAGTGGGAAAAAACGGCAATTCATTTTTTAAGAAGACAACCTGAAACCATGTAATGTATTCTACCAGCGGGGTCTTCGTGCAAAAGCAGGTTGCTGTCTTCATAAAGTGAAAAAACTTACAAGTATTCAAATTAAAAAGTGTTTTTTTTACCTATACAATTATGCACAAAAGATTGCCCAATCCAGACAGAACAAGAAGTACAGTTAAATAGAGAGAAGCCCTATGTCCTGATATATACACGGCCTTATATTGCTCATTGTAGAAGTATCACCTATGTAATACAATAACAGGAACACTTTTTCCAGCAGGGGGTGCTACAGACAAATAATTTGTTGTACTGATGAACAGAAAGTAAAATAATTTATCATTTGATCTCTTTTCAACTAATCATTAACTACAATGGAAAAAATATTGTGATAGCATTAAAATATTTTTTATTTAATTTATATTAAATTTAAAGAAAACATTTAAAGACATAACATTCATAAATGAAATAATAGGCCCTTGCAAAATAATAATAAATATAAAAAGTAGAATAAGAAACATTAAATCACAAAAAACTGATATGTATTCCATGTATATGGGTAAATACTGCATCACCGTGACACAGCAAATTTTGTGGCTAGGGGTAATGCTGGCCCATACCTGAAGTTACTCCTAAGCATGTACAGGCTCTGGCACATGTGCACTAAAGCAACGTTTGGGCTTTCAGTTCTCGTACTGAAAGATCACATGAGGCTTCACTGTGCATGCATCAGAACAGCAGAGTGGAAGCGACTATACTGACATCACCAGCCCCCTCAACTCTGTGCCTCATAGCAAACACATCCAGGGAAAGGCTGGACTCTTTTACTATTAAAATAGGCTGCTGAGTCAAGTCTTGGCCACCTGGCTAAAATTTGCCAGCCCTCCCCTGAACGCATTCCATAGAACGGCAATAGTTCCACAACTGAAGTTCAGCTATGGGCTCAATGCTGGAAGAATCTGGCTAGTAGTTAAAGTTGATGGTTGTGGTACCTTCAATTTATTACACTACTCTGTGTCCAAAAAAGATTGTGATTATGGGAGTAAAGGCTAGTCCACTTGGTCCACAGAAGAGCTACTCTAGCACAAATTGCTGAAAAAGTTAATGCTAGATACGATAGAAAGGTGTCAGAGTCTCTAGAAAGTTCCTTCCCATTTAGCTGGCGTCTTCAAAAAATCAAATACCTCAGGGTATATCTGACTAAGCATCTTCACCAGCTTTTTCAGGCCAACTTTCCTCGCATTCTTGCTCAAATTAAATCGGATCTTGTTTCATGGTCGCAGTTATATATCTCGTGGATAGGTCGTATTAATGCGGTCAAGATGAATATACTCCCTAGACTCCTTTATCTTTTTCAAACCCTCCCCATCCAGGTCCCCCCCTATGTTTTCAAGTTTCTCCATTTTCATGTATCTAAATTTATCTAGGCTGGTAAGCGCCCCCGAGTCCGGTTTAAGCTTTTACAAAGAGCCCCGCGGGGAGGGGGATTGGGAATCCCTGATTTCCGACGCTACTATCTCTCTGCTCAGCTAGCTCAATGTGTTCTGTGGTGTGGTTTACCACCCTCTAGAGGCTTGGTTGAGATCGAGGCTGAAAGTCTGGGTATGCTATCTCTATCCACTCTCCTATGGCTCCCATGGGCTCGTCGACCAAAACGTGTCTCCCTTTATCCGGTCATTGCACATTCCCTGGCGGTCTGGGACTCTTCCTCTGAGAAATTTGGCCTTTCCCCCCATCCTTCTCCCCTAATTTCTCTATTTAACTCCTCTGACTTCGCTCCAGGCCTTACCCCTAAAGTATTCTCCTCGTGGACCTCACAAGGGGTCCGTTTCTTAAATGATCTCACCTCCACGGTAGTGTTCCCCTCGTTTACTGACATCCAATCGCGAATGGATAATTTTTCTACCAATTTCTCCAGCTTCGTCATTTTCACCACACAGCTAAAACTCGCCTCTCTTCCCGTCCCCTTACCACGTTCGAAAATCTCTGTCTCCGCCAGTCCTCTACGAAAGGCCTTATTTCAACATTGTACTATGAACTCGCTCCACCCTCTTCAGACCTTAGAGATTCGCATGAACTGGCTTGGGAACGTGGCTTGGGTAAAGTCCTTCTGAGCGAAGAATGGTCGGAGATATACGAAAATGCTGCCTCCAGTTCAATCTGCATTAAAATAAAGGAGAACGTCTATAAGGTATTGTACCGATGGTACTACGTTCCCTCCCGGATTCATAAAATTCTCCCAGACTCTTCTGATTGCTGTTGGCGGGGGTGCTCCCATGAGGGTAACTTTATCCACATATGGTGGACTTGTCCCAATTTAACAAACTTTTGGGCCGAGATTAAACAACTGATCCAATCAATACTCCAGGTAACAATACCATTAGAGCCTAAATTTTTTCTCTTGCCCTTGGGAGTGCCCACGGCGACTCAACACCAGAATAAGCTGGCTAGGCATATCTTGTCAGCAGCTACCTGCCAAATTGCAGCAGACTGGAGGCAGCAGTCACCACCATCACTCCAGGCCGTTATTAACAGAGTCTGGCAGGTCCAGCGCCTGGAACACATGACCAGTATTATCAATAGGACGTCAAGATCGTTCACTAAGGTATGGAGTCCATGGCTCTCGTTTTTTTCAGGCTTATTCCCCCTTCACTTAACTCTGCACCTACATGTATCCGTCCTCTTTCCCTTAATCTCTTTCCTTCTTTTCTTTCCTGCTCCGTTCTAGTCTTTCTCTTTCCCTCTCTCTGCATCATGCCCTCTTCTCTCGTGGCAGGTCGCTCTCTCCTTCACATCTTTTTTTTTAAAAAAAAATTCTGGTCAATCTCTATACACATGTATATCTTATCACTCTCACTGTACGTTGGATTTTTTTTTTGTGTGTGTGTCTTGACCTTCCAAACATAAAAAAAAAAGGTGTCAGAACACGCAGTGAATCGCAGCTTGCTGCGTATGGAACTGCATAGCCACAGACTAATGAGCGTGCCCATGTTGACCCTTGTTCACCACCGAAAGCGCCTACAATGGGCACATGGACACAAGAACTGGATCACTGAACAATGGAAGAAGGTGGCCTGGACTAATGAATAATGTTTTCTTCATGTGGACGGCTGGGTGCGTGTGCATCAGTTTGGCAAGCCAGCAGAGGCAATGTGATCCTCTGGGCAATGTTCTGCTGGGATACCTTGAATCCTAGCATTCATGTGGATGTTACTTTGACCAAGTAAACTGCTTCATGGCAACGGTATTCCCTGATGGCAGTGGTCTATTTCAGCAGGATAATGTGCCCTACCACACTCCAAAAATTGTTCAGGAATGGTTTGAGAAACCTGACAAAGAGTTCAAGGTGTTGACTTGGCCTTCAAAATTCCCAGATTTCAATTCAACCTAGTATCTATGGGATGTGCTGGAAAAACAAGTCCGAGCCATGGAGGCCCCACCCCGCATCTTACAGGACTTAAAGGATCTGCTGTAAAGTCATGGTGCCAGATACCACAGGACACCTTCAGGTCTTGTGGAGCTATTGTCTCAACAGTGCTGTTTTGGCGGCACGAGTGGGACCTACACAATATTAGACTGGAGGCTTTAATGTTGGGGCTGATTGATATATATATATATATATATATATATAAGTTAGCCCGTACATGATACTCATGCATTCTAGTCAAATCAAGCTACTTAAGGTGTTAAAAAGGTTCTTGTCATGCATTTGGGGCTAGGCCAGGCCTCAGGGGAAGAGCGTTACTTCCCAAAGTAAGCGCCCTTTTTTAACGTGGTTTTGTCCACATGTCACCACCTCATCATTCTTCTCCATCACCTCATCCTTCATCTTCATCGCCACATCCTTAATCTCCATCGTCTTACTGTTCTAAAACCTCTCGATACACAACGTTTCTGCTAAACACCTTATCGCTGTGCTCAATCAGTCTTCCTTGAAGGGCAGTATTCATAACCTGCACTTTCACATCACTGCTTCTCCGTACTCGTGAAAATGCGACATACAATTGTCCATGACCAAACACGGGCTCTGGTAAATAAATACCCACACGGTCAAGAGTTTGAGCCCTCAACTGGTAAATTTAGCCTTTACTACCCCTCCCACGGGGGGAAGGGGGGATGATGGAAGTTAACTGACTTCACTATTATATTTTTTTGTCAAATAATGTCAGTATACCAAATTTCAGGTCAATTGGATGAGCCCTTTCTGAGAAAATAGTTTTTCCACACACACTAACACACACCGCTAGGCTTATATATATATATATTAGACACACACACACACTATATAGACAAAAGTATTTGGCCACACCTGTTAATTGTATTGAGGTGCTGTTGCCAGAGGTGTATATAATCAAGCACCTAGCCATGCAGTCTCCATTTGTGAAATTTCATCCCTGCTGGATATTCCACGGTCAACTGTAAGTGATATTATTAGAAAGTGGAAACATTTAGGAATAACAGCCACGAAGCGGAAGACCAAGTAAAATCACAGAGCGGGGTCAACGACTAATAAGGCGCATGATCCATAAAAGTCGCCAACGCTCTGCTGATGCCATAGCTGAAAACTTCTACTGGCATTAATGTAAGCACAAAAACTGTGAGTAAGGAGCTTAAGGGAATGGGTTTCCATGGCCGAGCAGCTGAATGCAAGCCTCACATCACCAATGCCAAGCTTCGGATGGAGTGGTGTAAAGCACACTGACACTGGACTGTGAAGCAGTGGAAACTTATTCTGTGGAGTGACGAATCACACTTCTCTGTTTGGCAGTCAGATTGGCGAGCTTGTGTTTGGCAGATGCCAGGAGAACATTACCTGCCTGACTGCATTTGGAGGAGGAGGGATAATGGTATGGGGCTGTTTTTCAGGGGTTGGGCTAGGCTCCTTATCTCCAGTGAAGGGCAGTCTCAATACTTCAGCATATCAAGTCATTTTGGACTATGCTATGATTCAGCTTTGTGGCAACAGTTTGGTGAAGGCCCTTTTCTATTCCAACATGACTGTACCCCAGTGCACAAAGCAAGGACTGGAAAGACATGGTTTGATGAGTCCGGTGTGAAAGAAGTTGATTGGCCCACACAGCCCTGAACCTCAACCCCATAGAACACCTTTGGGATGAACTGGAACGGAGATAGTGAGCCAGGCCTTGTCCAACATAAGTGCCTGACCTCATAAATGTTCTACAGAATGAATGGGCACAAATGCCCACAGAAGCACTCCAACATCTTATGGAAAGCCTTCCAAGAAGAGTGGTAGCTGCTATCACTGCAAAAGGGGGACCGACATACATACATACATATATATATATATATATATATATATATATATATATATATATATATATATATATATATATATATATATATATATTCAGAATATATATGACCGTCCATCCACACCATATAACTCTTCCTTCTTTTAAGGAGGCTGCCTTCAATATATCGGGTGGTAAATTCGAGTAAATGGTAATCGGAAGAAATAAACGATAAGAAGGACAAATGGAGCCTAACACTGTGGTGGTTTAGGGAAATCGGCCAAGAACTGCAAGGTGTCAATTAAAAGCATAACAGATATATATGTCAATAAGGCACAAAAACTTTAATATTAGGTGCCCTTTGTGTGTGTGTCTCTCTCTCTCTCTTGTTATCTGGTAACAACCTACTGCTGTATATTGCATACATATATTGTTTATCTTTGTCCCTATACATGTTCAACTGATCTGCATATTGCCTTCCCTTGAAAGATTTATTATAAAGAGAAAGTTATGTAACACTGTAACACCCCCTTTCCCACACCCTGGGAGTGATGTATGTAAACATATAAGAGACTTTTTTTAGCTGACAGAGTCCTGACACATGGGTTATTGAGTAACCTCCTGTCTACCACTAACATATGCACAAGTCACAAAATGGTGTACAAGCCATCCCGGCACATTTTTAAGCACAGCAAAATGCAGCAGTCCCTCCTTTTTTTGTATTTAGTATAAAAATATATAACAATAAATATCAGCACAAAAAAACAGGAAATTGATCATTTTAACTGAACAATGCACCAGAATGTAGACTAACACATTACAATATTGTAATTGAATGCAAATAAACAGTCAAAACCTTGAGCAAAACCTACTGTGTCTCTAACTTATCACATTAAACAGTGTTGGATATATGCAGCTTACTTACAGCTAACAACAGACACAAACTTCATGCAACATAAC
The DNA here is from genome assembly GCF_038048845.1 of Mixophyes fleayi. Classification (NCBI taxonomy): domain Eukaryota; kingdom Metazoa; phylum Chordata; class Amphibia; order Anura; family Limnodynastidae; genus Mixophyes; species Mixophyes fleayi. The sequence goes on along the minus strand of NC_134403.1, from coordinate 216,214,610 downwards.
ACAAGTAACTTTCTTGGATTGGAGCTCAGTGGCTTTTGTATTTTGTCCTCACCAAATAGATGACAAAGAGGCTGAAATATCAACTTCCTTCAATGCATAAATTGATTTAAATGTTCACAAACTACCAAGATGGCTGCCTGCATTATCTCCACTGTTAGGTTGTTTTTGCACCTGTAGTGCCACAAGTAAGTTGTACTAGCAATCCAAATTCAAAACAGCAAATGCAATTGTCTTCAGAGATATTCCCTTCTATCCCTCACTCTTCACCCTATTGGCGGTATCTCAGTCCATAACAATTATATTGCCACATAGCAACACAGGTCCTTCTGAGCTAATATCTTTATTCCTATAATGTTCACTTTACTGGCAATACCTCTGTAGCGCCTGCGGGGAAGAGGACAGACGCAACACAAAAGAACTTACCTTGTAAACGATGGTCACCTCCAGTCCGCTTCCGATATCCCAGCTGCGATTCGATCCCAGCAGATCAGCAGCCGCAACCCTTGTCACCTCCAACCACGTCCCTCTAAGAAAGAGACAGAGATTACGACCGTGCCTACCAGGTAAGGGCTGTCCGAGAATACGGAAATGAACAAGGACACTCTCAGTCCAAGCCCCCTTGCCACCTCCTCACTTTGCTCTCGCCAAGGCACGGGGGACTACATGCACTTGAGACCAGGACTAGTCCCGCCTCAAGTGCCTCGCACACCTCCCGGTGAGGGCCTAACCGAAAGGGGGAATCCAGCTTGATACTCACCGGGACACTCCTACTTCCGATCCGGTTCTCCTGCACCTCCCCGACACCTGCTGATGACAAGGAACACACAGCCTCCCTCTGCACTCTCAGTGAGACTAAGATGGGCAACCACAAACGCTAAACTGACTACAACAGCGACCCGACCCTAACAACGCTCTAATGATCGGCAACGCAACTAAGTCAAACAACTATGACTAACCAGGTGTGGTGCACTAACGGAACTACTCACTAACCACTACGGGGAACACCAGCCGGTGTTCACGGACTATACCGGAGGGCGGTTTCTAACCCCCTCACCCAGGTCATACCAAGGAGACTGTCTCCTTACTATGGGGTCACCCACGGACCCTAAGGGCCGGCTGCACCAGGCCCGACTGAGGCTCGCTGGAACAGCACACTAACCCGCGGGCCGACTGCCGCACGGAACAGCCGATCAAAACTGAACCGCCCGACTGCCTGTACTCGGGTATCGAACACGTATCCTTACACCCGGAACCACAGGATGACCTGCACGGAACTCGGGCTTGGGGACCCTCAACCAGAACCACGGGCCGCCCCTGGAACTGCCTCAAGGTGTGCTGCACTGCCACCGACTCACTCAGTCACCCCCTCTGGGAACCAGCGTGACCCCAGGGACGGGAAAACTACGTATGTTCTTCCCTGACTATGTGTAAGCTGGTAACTACACTTGTCCCCCACAGCACGGGTTAGCACAGGAAAACACAGGAAACAAGAGCCTACCTTTAATGGGGGCCTGACGTCTTGCCCCTGGATACAATTATGTAGCACACCCAAAGATACATTAATACAGACAATACTCGCCGCACAGACAGAATAAATACAGTATACAGTACTTTGCACGCTACTCACCAGAGCACACAGCTGCTAGCCAACCAGCCGGTTGCTATAGCACCCACAGGAGCCTCCGCTCCACTGTACCTTCTAACTCCGTGTGCTCACCTCACACAGGACTGCGCCTACACTCACAAGGCTCTCACGCCTCTGTCACACCACCAGGGCCTTATGCCCTACACACCATGGGCCTCTGCCCAGCTACATACAGAGCCTTGTGCTCTCGGTATGGGCCTCACCCCCCTCTCTAACTCAGGGCTCTGAGCCCACTACCTAGGGCCTTGTGCCCTGCTACCTAGGGGCACTAGCCCCTGCCTACTCAGGCCTCCCTCTCTAACTACTTGCCTTGTGCCATTGTACCTGGAAGCTCTGAGCCTCCCCTGCCTAGCTAACTAACAGGGCCTTGTGCCCTTTAATACTTATGGCCTACTGACCCACTACTTCATCGGGACCTTGTGCCCCTATTACATAAGGGAAAAAGGAGAGTTGCGCAGAAGTACCTAATAGGTTTTTAATAAAAAATGTCAAACAGCTGTGTAAAATACATGTATCGCATGCTGATTACATGCTGCATGGGCCTAGTGCCGACCTATTGCTGAGGCTACTTATCTGCTCCGCGCAGGAATCTCAGCTTGCCACACCGTCTTCTGCCTTCTCTTCCAGACCCTCCAGCCGGCGGTGCCTCTTCTCCTGTTCGGCGCTGTTGAGGGCTGCTTGGCGGGGGCGCTCTTAGCCCTGACAAGGGCTCCCCGCCGACGATCTCCGCTCCGGCGGCTTGCTTGCAGTCTTCTTTCTCCGCCGCCGCTCCAGACGTCTGATCTTCTTCTCCGCCGACGGACTTCTGCCAAAATTATTTAGTCGCCGGTGCGACATCATCAGCCGGCGCGAGCGCCAATTGGCTCGCGTCGGCGCCAATCTTTTAAATGGCCGAGCGCGAGCCGCGATTGGCTCGCGTATCCGGCCGCTGATTGGCCAGCGGGGAAAGATGAGCCCTGATTGGCTCATCCTTCCTCCGCTGTCAGAACCTGCAAGAAAGAGTGAATACTTACCGCCGCTGGATCGCCGGACAGGTAAGTAAGTTCTTTCTTATTTCCTCTTCACCCACTTGTAGGGCTCAGCAATCTGGGGACTATTCAGCCCCTCCAGGGGCACAGCGAGGCCAGGCATCTCCGCGGGCACCAACTTTACACCTCCGTTCATAAGTCATGAAAGTAGTGAAATAACCAGTGATACTGAAGTCTCTCCACCATTTCTTCTGATGAGCTCCTGCTGAATTTGCTGTAGTGGGGTTCCACTCTGTCCCAAATGGTAAGCCATACTTGCCCACTCTTTTGGATTTTCCTGGAGACTCCTAAATTCCTGGTAGGTTTACCAGACTCCCGGGAGAGCAGGCTGTTCTCTCACTTTCACTTCCAAGTCAAGTGGGCAGGTTGAGTGCCTTCATGATGCGATTGGACCAGCTTTGCGATCCCGTCCTCACAATTCACCTCCCCCCAGCATAGGCAAACAGAGGGGGGGTTTCCTAGTGCCTGGAAACCCCTCCCCCCTCCAAGCCTGGTGCACTGTATAGTTAAGGTGGCTGGACCCTGCCCCAGCTTCACACGGCTCTGCTTGAAAAGGGAGAGCTGCGTGCACCTAACAGTAGTGCACGCAGCATTGCCCATGTATATTATGGGGGTAGAAAGGGTTGGAGAGCAGCCAAGCACTGTCTAAAATTATAGCCATGCCCACTGGTGGCGTGGTGTGGAAACCCCCTTCTACAAATTCTGCGTTTGCCCCTGCCCCAGGATCTTCTGGAGGCGAAGAGTGAAACTGCAACACTTTCCTTATCCTCTCTCTGTCTCTGCTCTTTCCTTCTCAGCTCTGTTCACTACCTTTCTACTGCAATCTCTATCTCTCTGTATCACAGCTCCTCTCACATCCTCTTTTCTCGCTTTCAGAGCTGGCTCCGCCTCTCTTTACCCTCCGATCTAGCTCTGACTCTCCATTTTGGCACTTCTTTTTCCCAGTTTTTCCATGCAAGTCTCTGCAGGGCAAAACTTCTCCATTCTCCTCTCTGCTGCAGTGCTCCCTGGGAGATGTAGTTTTCCACTGTCATTGGCACATGCATCGTTGCACACTGACGCAGGTGTCATAGTTCAATAAAAAGATATTAAAGAAATACTGTTCTATGGTGGTTAATGTGGGAAGGACAAATCAATTATTTCATGTTTCTGTGCTACTATTTACATTTATAATCTGTAACCATTTAAGACACAAAGGCAATACATATGTCTTAAGTAATTTTGCTCTTTGTATGTGCTTTGCTTCCAAGGTGTGACTGTAGAGACGGAAGGTAAGGACCGACTAAACCTATCTCTTCCCGGACACCAGACTACTCTGCTTAAAGATGCTGTTGACTCAGGTAAAACACTGTACACTCCTGTATCTGGCATATTACCAGTGCACAACTTAGACTTGTTTTATGATGGCTGGACAAATCCCAGAAGCCAGGAAGACAGTGTACCTATAAATGACTCTTGGGGCCTGATTCATTATGGAAAGTACTCATTTTTTTTACTTAAGTTTTGTCCTGGACAAAACCATGTTACAATACAAGGTGTGCAAATTAGTTTATTATTTTGCACATAAGTTAAATACTGGGTTTTTTTTCCTACTTTAAATTTCAGTGTACAAATAAGCTATCAAGTATTTGTGTGCTACATGAAAAAATAGCCAGTATTTAACTTATGTGCAAAATAAAAAACTAATTTGCACCCGTTGCATTGCAACATGGTTTTGTCCAGAAAACTTAAGTAAGAAAACTTACTCAATTTCTTGCTTAACTTTCCTTAATGAACCAGGCCCTTGGTGTCTAACTTTTGGGAGTAGTTCTATTGCTGTCCATGGATACACCTCTTCCCTGCTTCTTTATATATCCCGTTGGCTCCTAGATTTCACATAACTGGCTCCCAAATACTTCTACTCACATATGTTACAGTAGAACAAAACATAAAAAACTATTTTATACGGTCATTGAGAAATGTGAGGCTTCTTTTGTTAGGATCTTTCTGTCTCACTTTCTGTCAAATGGGATTGTTGCAGCTGGCATATTCCAAGTTTTTCTGCTATTTACTTAGATCTTTGAAACTAGACAGTTAGACTGAAATGTCAAGGGACTGTCATAAAAGGAAATGTCATTATCCCCTCCCATATTTAGTCGGCTATGACTAGAATAGCAACAGCCATAACCCTTCTCTTACCAAAAAAACGTATGTATGTTTACATAGCACTTACACAGAAACGTAAACCTTCCCCCTCCCTATCCTGGTTCCATGGTTTCATACACTGTTCTTTGGCACAACTCAGCAAGTCAGTAAATGCAGTAAAGATTAAAAGAAGATTAAAAGAAGGGGAAACGTTCACTTCTCACCTCCCCTAAAAATCTACTGTTGTTGCAAATATAGAAAGAATAGTGTTTATTGCTCAGATATAGGCCTAAAAGGACTGTTGTACATCACTATGTGGCAGTGAAGATACACCCAGGAGTAAACTAAACCACACACAGAATACAACCACATATGCTCTTTAGGCTAGGTACACACTGGGGAGTTTTCCGACCAATCTGTTATCTACAACGGTTGTACCTACGACTGAAGGTCTGAACGGTCGGGCGATTCATGCATACACACCACACATGATTTACCTTCAGATCTGTGGTCTTTATCTGGTCCTATAGTCGTTTAGGGAATGACCGCACAATATGCATTCATTAATTCATTCCTGTTACACTGATTAACTGCCTTGTTATAGCTGTCCACATGCCATAACAAATTTCGTTAGCTTCTGTGACTCTGAAATTAAATATTCAGTCTCAGAGCTAATGAACAAATTATTCCATCTACAGCACTCTCTACATTTAGTCACCAGGACATGTTCATTGCTGGCATTGGCTGAAAAGACCATGGGCTAGATTTACTAAGCTGCGGGTTTGAAAAAGTGGGGATGTTGCCTATAGCAACCAATCAGATTCTAGCTTTCATTTATTTAGTACCTTCTACAAAATGACAGCTAGAATCTGATTGGTTGCTATAGGCAGCATCCCCACTTTTTCAAACCCGCAGCTTAGTAAATCTAGCCCCATGACTCTAAACTCTATAAAGATTGTGATTGTGAGTGCATACACACTGCAGGTGTTTGGAACAAGATTATTAAACAGTATGACTAACCAAATGAAACGACAATCAGCACTTTGGGACGACTGTCGTTCATTGTGTAAGTAACACAATATCTGACCAAACAGTCGCATATTGGCTTATTGGCCCGATGATTGGCTGAGAAACTTAAGTGTGTACCTAGCCTTATACAGAGCCAAAGCGATTATCCACCCCTGCCATAAATTCAAATAAGTACTTGAAATACTGAACCAATCCAAGTAGATAATTCTATTGAGAGGGGGAGACTGGTTGGCACACGGCAATCAGAACTAGATATGACTGGGCCATTGGACAAGGACTCAGGCAGTTCATTTTTCCATGGGTAATCACGAGAACAGACATCTTCTCTTGCAAACAGGAGAGTTTTCAATCACAGTGAAATTACATATTAATGGTTGGGGTAGCTATGGCGACAGGGAACAGTAAATTATCTAAAATTGGGATTTAAGCATGGTTTACAGTAATCTGTGACTCTCAAATAAATGCATTGTTCACCATTGGGACAATTTCCACTGCTAGTCTTTTTCGACAAGAACCCCCACTGGCTACTCAATCAAAAGAATGAGGTGGCCAAGGTAGCAACAGTCATCTATCTGCACTTAGACCAGATGCTAATTAACATGCTCTTTACACAAACATGCTGTAGGCATCCTATCTCAGAAATCAGTATCTGCACACACTTTATGCATTTACAATAATGTATAGCAACCACACTGCACCAATATTAGAAATACTTTTATACAGCAAATTATTTCTTCTCATTTTGGTGTTTGGGAGGGTAGATCCAGCCATATTATCTGTTTCAATGACGGAGACGTGAGGAAACAGCATGTGAATGTAGGTATGGGGAATTTTCGGAAAGGAGTCATTTTAATATACAAAATAGGTAAATGCAACAAACTACAATACACATTTAATTGCCTAACATACTTTCATAATGGCTAACAACATATTCAATTAAATCTTAGGGTGGCAAAATAGGGATACTGGTGCACATAATAACAGTCAAACCCACTCAGTATCCCCGTTTCCACTTGGTACTGACTACTGTACCTAAAGACTCTTGGACAGAAAGTTGGTACAACCCGTTTTTGCTTCAGCCTATGGACGGGTAACATGACATTCTCTTGCTTGTACAATGCAGAGTTCATGGATTCCTCAATGATTGTGAGCTGTCCAGGGCTATTATTGAGCCCTAAACCATTACATGTCATACTCATCCTTCCTTATTCATGTCAGCAAGCCTATCTTCTGTTCCTTTCTGTTCGCCATTCATCACCCCAGGCTATGGTCCTTATATTTCTACAATCATCACCCCATTGTCACGTCATCCCTTTTCTTCCAAACGGCATATGCATTTAAAGTCGTCAAACTATCTTTTCTCAAATTCCCTATTAGACCCTCTATAATATGTTTTTCGCTTTCATCACAGAAACAGCCCCTCCTGAAGTAGCCAGTGATATATTCTCTGCTAAATCCAAAGCGCATTAATTGATACTTATTCTACTAGATCTATTTGTAGCTTTTGACATGTTCGATCACTCTCTGCTAATGCACTGTCTTGGATCTCCTCCTATTTTCCTATTGCATGCTATAACACAACCATGTCTAAAGATGCTTGAAAATATTGACAGGTTCCAAATTTGATAGAATTTCATCAGTTCAATGGTCATGAACATGTTTGCGATACAATATTCAGTATATGCCAATTTAATTTTGTGGTTCTTTATTCACAATTCATGCTTGTATTCATGCTTCGCATTAAAATTAATGGTTTTTACATATATTTATTTATTTTAAAATACTATTTAAATAATATTTTTAAATAATAAAAAGTATTTTAACATTTTTTAAAATTCGAACAGTGACTATTACTGTGTTCAAAGTTCAAATTTTGTTGTGCACTGTTCCAGTTCTGCCGTTCACTGTTTACATTGGAAAGCAATTTAAATGTATCAGTTTCAGCTAGAAAATGTTCAAGCTGGATCGACCATGTTTGATGTGACTTTATGTTGTGTGAACTGTGTTGCCCAAGGTCAATTCTGCTCACTTTGTTCAAATTTAACTTGATTTATAAAAAAAAAAAACATTTTAATCAATCTAAATTTTGAGAAATTCCATAGTTTGTTTTTGACTTGTTGTTATTATTCAGTCAACTGGCTTGAGAAACAGTCACAAAACACAATTTTCATGATGCGTTGTGTTTATGAGCAACACATATAAATCTGGGAACAAATAAAGCAATTTTTTCTTTTATTCAGTGGACTCATCACGTATATATAACACTATAAGCTATTAATGTTAGGAGTTTAAACTCAATGATGTCTGGATAGTGAAGCACTAATGGAGACAATCATATCTTGCTTCTGACTACCTGAATAAGCTCTGAAGCCGGATGCAGCCTTTAGATACATTTGCACAGAGAGTATGTCTAGTGAAGCCTTTTTACGTTTCACCCCCCTCAGATCTACAATGGCAGGGGTCCATCCTTGTTTTCAAAATAGAGGATTAATTTGTCGTGACATGTCAATGTCAAGGTAAACAATAAATATGAATAGGTAATTACATTTTTACCATTTATGGCTGACACTGATGCAATGTGTGTGACTTATAGTGCCTGTTTCGCTGGGTATATATAGCTGTGTGTGTATTTATTTCTATTACAATCTCTTAGCTGAAGGGCGTCCTGTTATCCTAATGCTGTTTAATGCCGGACCTCTGGATGTTTCCTGGGCCCAGAACAGTAAGGGTGTGCATGCCATCTTGGAGTGCTTTTTCCCTGCAGAAGCTGCAGGCACTGCTATTGCTAAGATCTTAATAGGAGCAGATGGAGCAAATCCTGCAGGCAGGCTACCATCCACATGGCCAGCTGGGATGGAGCAGGTGAGTCTTCTAGCCATTAGGGCGCCATGTTGTACTGTGAAATCTCAAAATAAAGACTATTTGTGTAAAAAATACTTATTTTTTCTGAACATTGTAATGCTGAGGTTTACCTGTTACTAGTATTGTGAACCAAATAAAAGAAATAGGTAGATGTCTAAATTGTGGTCCTCTACCTAAGGTGCCTGCTATGGACAACTACACTATGGAGGGGCGGACCTATCGTTATTACGGGAGTCAGACACCTCTATACCCCTTTGGGTATGGACTTTCCTACACTACATTTCAGTACACTGATCTGACAGTGACACCAAGTACCTTGCATCTGTGTGAGACCCTTCACTTGTCTGTGCTGGTGAAAAATTCCGGCTCCAGAACGGGGGATGAGGTGAGAATAAAACAACCCACACTGCACTCACTTCAAACTATACATTTTGGAAGAAGTGATGGAGATATTAGCTGAATTAGCTTGTTAATTAGAATACATCTGAAATAATATATTTATATTTCAGTACATTTCCTTGCTTAAGGAAACCAGGTTGCTTGACTGTCTGCCACCCAGCTGTTGGGTGGCACTGACCTCTTGGGGTTATGGCATTATTGGTGGGCTGAGCCAGTGATGTGGTGGCACCCAATCATAAATAATAACCTTAATAATATAGGATATGTTGTTTCTTTAAAATCTATTTCTATGTATATGTATCATGAGAACATGCTAAAAACAGACATACAGTTATAATATGCTGTCCTAATAAACATAATTCCTATCTTACACATAACTTGTTCAAGCTGTCTGTTCACCATCAAAGATTTGTAGTAACCTCTGTGTCCTTTCCACAGGTGGCACAGGTGTATATGAGCTGGTCTGGTGCCTCTGTGCCAGTCCCCAGCTGGCAGTTAGTAGGAACTCAACGCGTAACAGTCCCAGTTGGTGGCTCTGTGAAGGTCTCTCTGTCAGTGTTGCCTAGACAGCGGGCAGTTTGGACTAATCTCTGGATTCTTGAAGCAGGGGAATTTTGCCTTTATGTTGGGGGTCAGCAGCCTTTTCAAGTTACAAGTGTGTCATCCAATGTTTTAAAGGCTATCTTCACAGTACAAGGAGCGTCCCGTCCTCTCAGTACATGCTGAAGGAACAACTCCTGCACTGTCTTCTTTCTCCACCAGGTGGAGATGTCTTAAAAAAATTACCGGCTTGTACCACGCTGACTATTGTTATTCACCAACAACGCGAGTTAATCAATAAGCCACCTGTGTGGACAATGCTGTGCTTACTACTTGTGCCAAACAAAACGTTTGTAGCCTTTACTCTTCCTTCCCTTCTTTATTATATGATAAAAGGTGGTTAAACATTATTATGTATTCTCTTATTAGACTTCATTCATAAAGTGCCAACATGTTCTAAAGGGTTGATCCTTGTGGAAGAAAGTATCATGCAATTTCAAGAAACACATACAATACAATGCTATAAAGAGTAAACACCCTATCTAGTATTTTCCATATCTAATCTCAAATAAAGTAATAACTCTACATTTTTTTTCTTAAACTATTACAAATAAAAAACAGTTCTTGATGAAATGAATACTGACCTCTTCCACTAGGAGATACCTAAATAAACCCTGGAGCAATCAGTTGTCAAAGAGGTCACATAATTGATTGGAGGTCAGCTGTGTCCAATAAAACTGTTTCATTAGCTTTCAAAATAAATACATCTGGACAGAGCCGTAACTTAAAATTTTAGAGCCTGGGGCGAAAAACAAAAATGCCCCCCCTCCTCTAGCCCTCACTTTTAACCAAATGAACCTAAAATATTCATAAACTGCACCTCCTTCAGCGTTGCATCCTGGGCGGTCGCCCCTATTGCACAGCCCTAGTTACAGTCCTGTATTTGAATGTGGGAGGTCCCACATTTGGTTACTGCATGTCCAAACAAAACCTTCATCGTGAAGATTAAATAATATTTAAAGCAAATTTGAAAAGCGCAAATCATGGGAAGGATTAAAAAAGACGTCAGTGGATTTAAATCATCTAGAGGACTGTCAAGTCCATCATAAAGAAATGGAAAGACTCTGAATTTGTACTAACCATCCATGCAAAAAGACCTGTGACAATTATGAGAGTTAGTCTTCTATGACAGAAATGGCAGAAATTGACCATGGAACAATAATAGCTCAGACACTTCACAGATATGCTGTTCATGAGAGGGTATCAAAAAGAAAATTATTGTTGAAGAAAAGAGTTTGTCCAAAAGCTTGTGGGAGTCCCACATCTAAGTATTGTCTTTATTTTTATTTTTTTATTGTTATTCTTTGAGAGTTGTTTTAGTTGACATTATAGAGAATTTTGTGTTGATCAGTGATGAAAATTTCGAAATAAAGTGCATTTTGATTCCATGATAGAATAATATAAAATGTGAATACTTTTTGTTGCCGCGGTATGTAAACATAGTAATGCAAGAAATGGTTAATTAAATTTAATAGCTGTGACGGCACAACATCATCTGCTATTTATATAGCGCCACTAATTTTGCAGCGCTGTACAGAGAACTGCCTTACATCAGTCCCTGCTCCTACGATACTTAGAGAGAGACTAAGGTCAATTTAATAGCGGCCAATTAACCTACTAGTATGTTTTTGGAGTGTGGGAGGAAACTGGAGCACCCATAGGAAACTCACACAAACACTTGGAGAGCATACAAACTCCACACAGATAAGGCCCTGGTCAGGAATCAAACTCATGACCTCTGCACTGTGGTGCAGAAGTGCTAACCACTAAGCCACCGTGCTGTCTACAACATGCAAAATCACAGGCTGAAAGTATGTTGCATTGTGACACATTGCAGGTTTTAGTGCAATTCTTTATTTCCTTATTTATACCCCATTCATACTGCACCAAAATCCCGGGTTTTTGCCGGGGCGAGATCAAACGACCCGGGTCTTGGTGCAGTATGAATGGTACAAGTCTAAAAACCCGGGTCTTCAACCCGGGATTTATCGAGGGGTAATTCCCGGGTCGGACCCAGGTTGCCTGCACTATGAATGGTGCAACCCGGGTTTTTCAACCCGGGTTGCACAGAAAACAAGCTGATTGGCTGTCTGCCTGTCTCTGGAGGATGATGCCATCGGTGGGAGCCCGTGGAAGATTCGAGAAGGAGTTGAGGAGAAATGGTGGATGACATCACCATTTTTCAGCGAATGAAAACTGCTCTGGTGATGACTCCCACAAATTGCCAGGGCACAGACTTGTGCAGTATGAATGGGGTCAACCCGGGAAATTCCCGGGTCCGAGGTGCACTATGAATGGTGTTTCTGAGCTGGGACGCTCCGAGCCCCGGCAAAAACCCGGCTTGAAAAACCCGGAATATTGCTGGGGCGGCAGTATGAAAGCGGTATTATTGGTACCTTAGCATATTAGAAATAACAGACTTTTCAAATGATTGATATAGTAATGTATGTGTGTGTATATATTTTTATTAAGCAATGCTAGACATACTATGAGGCAAGTTTTACCAGTTGAACAATGAATAGGACAGATATGAAGAAAAGTATATGTTTCCATGTCAGCTGACATAATGTAATGGAAGCATTTGCACATTCTATGTACTAAAGAGTTCCTCTTTCATTTCTTCTTGTTTCCTTACTCTATAGAAAAATGTAGCTCAGAGGTCTTGCATTAGATTTATTAATAAATTCCATTTGTCTCTACACGTACACAGAGCTTCTAAAACCTCCAGGCTCTTATTATTCAGACTTGTGCTTTGTAGATTGTAGTTTGACATATTGTTCATTTAACAAAACAAGTATGCCAGCAACCTGTTTCTTGTGTACAGCTTTAAATAGTCAGTGTGTACTCATTGTCTGTTATCAGTGGTCTCTTAATGTTGTCTAACTTATCTAGATAAACTGCTCATATTTTCCACATCACACATTCTGAATAAAATGATACTTATGAGGAGTGAGTTATATACAAACAAAGCAGACAACATGGTGATGGCAGGGGCGGAACAATACATTGCCTGAACCCATAGCAAAACTTGGGAGGGGGACATGGCAATGCGGTATGTCCTTCACAAAATATGGTTCACAAATATGTCCACACAAAGGCCGAAGGCATGGTTCTGGGCTTCCTCTCCCTCCCATGTAATCTGTCATTTGCCTCCCCAAATACACACACAAACTCCCTCCATTACATTGTTTTTTACTATTAATATAAATAATACAGTTACTCTTTATACCACTACCTTCATAATGCCACCATGACTTACTGCTGGGTGCACAATGTTGGTTTACTTTTATTTTTATATTTTTGTTTATTTTAGTAATACTTGCTATCTTCCCGTAAAAACCGGGAGACAAATTGGGGGGAGTCATCCCAGTCTCCTTGGGGAAACAGACTACCCTCCTAGATCCAGCTTCTACTTCTGCCCCTGCAATTGCCCTATGGACCTCCCCTCCAGAAAGCCAGTCCGTATGATTTTAATTTTTTAACCTATGGAGCTTGAAGACTTTTACAGGAGACTTCAATAGGTTGCTTTTATTTCAAATACAGATTTAAGGCATCATTTAGAGTTTGAAGTAAATCCAGCTAGAATTTGCAATTTTGCACTGTGGAAAATCACATTGCACCACAGGGGGGGGCAGATTTAAAATGTGCAGACAGATTAATTGGAAGGAGTGAGGCACATCTTAGCTGAATTTATAATCGCAGGGTAAAATTAAAACTGCCCAGTTTAAGAACATGCTGTATTTTCCCTGCATGCAATTAAAAAATGAATATGAACCCCTAGCAACACGGATTTGATCCTAACTCTAAGTGAGGCCATTATTGTAAACTGGGCCTAATAGCAGTTACTTTCAGATCTAGGTGGACACTGATGTTCATGGTCTTTGATGTATCTGAACTTTCATAAGAATTGAACATACAATAGGAGGTTTGTCAGACCATGAAGCAAAGTTTGCTTATAAATAGAGAGCCGATGTGTCAGATCTCCCCTGCTACAGAGAGAGACAGTCAGAGCCGAAGGTGATTGGCAGAGATCTCATCTATATACAGTCATGGCCAAAAGTTTTGAGAATGACTCAAGTATTGGTTTTCACAAAGTTTACTGCTTCATCGTTTTTAGACTTTTTTGTCAGAGGTTGCTATGATATACTGAAGTAAAATTACAAGCATTTCATAACTGTCAAAGGCTTTTATTGACAATTACATTAAGTTTATGCAAAGAGTCAATATTTGCAGTGTTGACCCTTCTTTTTGAAGACCTCTGTAATTCGCCCTGGCATGCTATCAATCAACTTCTGGGCCACATTCTGACTGATGGGCACCCATTCTTGCCTAATCATTGCTTGGAGTTTGTCAGAATTTGTGGGTTTTTGTTTGTCCACTCACCTCTTGAGGATTGACCACAAGTTCACAATGGGATTAAGGTCTGGGGAGATTCCTGGCCATGGATTCAAATTTTTGATTAATTGATTCCCTAGCCACTTAGTGTTTGCCTTATGGCAAGGTGCTCCATCATGCTGGAAAAGGCATTGTTCGACACCAAACTGTTCTTGGATGGTTGGGAGAAGTTGGTCTTTGAGGATGTTTTGGTACCATTCTTTTGGCCATGACTGTATAAGAGTCCTTTTAATTAAATATTGATCAAACAGCAGGTGGCCTCTTGAAAATTTTATTGTGTAATTAATTGCATTAGAAAATGGTTTAGATATTTGACATTTTATGTGAATATCTTAAGGAATGAGAAGTTTTTAGAAATATATGTATGCATGTTTTCATAGTTGTTTTCATATTGCAGCAACTTTTATTTTATATCTTATCGTACTTAATTTTTAAATATAGTGGGCAAATGTATACCATTAGCACTACTTTTCAGGCACTGTACCGACACATGTATAACCACAACTGTATTTAGAAAGTATGCGGCACTAGTACTAGGCACATAAGAATATTGACACCTCTTTGAGCAGGGCTAAATCAATAAAGAGTACTGGATGTGCAGCACAATGCACTTTTGCTTTGTAAATGTGCACTTAGTATGTCCAACGTGTGCACATCAAGGTGCAAACCTACTCTCTGCTATTGAGAGAAATCTTCTGGTGAAATAAGGGAAATAAAGACTGAAATAGGAATTTAATGATAGTGTAATATACTCTCACTATTTGTTATATTATTCCTAGATAGGATTGTTAATTACTTGCAGCCTTCCCACACTTTTCCTTGAGCTATTTGCACCAACATCCACTCCAGTACTTTCTACCACTGCATGAAAAAAATCCGGCATGCAGATGGCAGTTAGAGATGGCTGCACTATAGGTGAGCTGTGTGCCGGCTGCACTGTCATCTCTGTGCCCTACCTTTCACATAATCTCATGAACATTTACAAATGTATATAAAGGCAGTGTGAAATTCCAAGTTGGTGCTGAAGAGTACCATCACACCAAGGACAGGGTTGTTTAGAAGATCTACTGGAATACCTTCTCAGTTCAGCTGCTGGACCCAGAGAGCTTAACTTGCTCCTTTTGTGATCTCCAAGGCCTCCTTGACAGCCTCTTTAGTGACAGCAGCTGCCACTGCAACATCTGTGAACATAAAGAACAAGTATCCTGGCTCTTTGTCCCGCAGTGAGCATGACAACATTGAAAAACACCAGGCTCAGAGCTACTCCAAGCTAGCAGGTAACCATAAGACCAACCTTGCAGCACAAAGTGAAAGCCTTCTCTGGAACCAGGATAGGAAGCATGTTCAGTTAATAAAAATGGTATCTATAATAAACAGCCTGCACACAGTTACTACAAGAGATGGAGTTAAACCTTGAGACTGCAATCAATATTTGTATTTGGAGTGAACAATCAGAGAGTTGTGTAAGGAAAGTGACAGAAGTGCACAATGTCCAGTACACACTACCCCTACACAAACAGTGTATGAACTGTGCTGGGCACCACTACCGTGACAGGCAAAAATGTCCAGCCTTTAACAAGCCATGCAGTGCAAATGGAACCACTGCCAAATATTGCAGGTTTAAAACATATGCAGGTAGCTAGACTGCCATTTGAAACACAGAGACATAGAACACCACACAAAGTGAATCTGGTGGAGTCAGAATAAGAACATATTAGCATGTTATATTGTGAGAGCATTGACCTCATAACTTAGCAAGACGAGGGGGTAAATGTATTTTGGTCCAATTTTTTTCAACTCGCCGAAAATTTACAAGCCAGCGCCGCTTTAAATTTTAGCTGTAAACTCGCCGATTTCCGGTTAGTTGAAAAAAATCGGACCATAATACATTTACCCCGAAATCTTCACTAGTTAAGCGCAATAACAGTATCATGAAAATAAAAATTTGTATTCAAAATGAATCCACCTTATAGCATATGGAGGTAAGATAATCAAGACCCTGGGCATCCTGGCCTTAACCGCTACCAAACACAGGGCTTGTGAATAATTTTTCGGTTACAATGTACAGTATTATTGAAAGGACAGTGGGCTTATGTGCACCATGTAATGCGCTCAAAGCTCATCAACCTATGAAACTGAGGAACCACTGCAGGGTTGGACTGGCCCGCCGGGGTATTCCACTGTAGGCCCCGGAGCTGATGGCTCCACCCTCTTAATTGTTGGGGTGAGGTACTAAAAAAAAACAACAACAAAAAATACTTAACTCATCCCGGCATCGGCGCCCCTCCTCCCTTCTCCGTTTGCACTGAATGTCAGGTGTGATATCATCACGCCCAAGATTCAGTGAGCAGAGCAGAGAGGAGCCTGCAAGCAAGAAGTCAGAAGAGAAGAAAGAAGCCAAGCACGATGGCACAGAGTGGTGAAGGTCAGGGGGAAAGCAAGATGGCACAGAGTGATGAAGGGGAGGGAGCAGGATGGCACAGAGTGAGGAAGGTGGAGCAAAGGCAGCATGGCACAGAGTGATGAAGGGGGGAGCAGGGTGGCACAGAGTGAGAAAGGGGGAAGGAGCAGGGTGGCACAGAGTGAGGAAGGGGGAGCAAAGGCAGCATGGCACAGGGTGATGAAGGGGGGGACCAAAAGCAGCATGTCATAGTGTGAGGAATGGGGCCAAGAGAAAGGGGGGAGCAAAAGCAGCATGGAGGGCACAGTGTGATGATAAAGGGGCACAGTAATGTGTGTATGATGGCACAGGGGGCTTGTGATAATGTAATGTGTGTGATGGCACAGGGGGCTTGTAGTAATGTAATGTGTGTGTGTGTGATGACATAGGGGGATTGTGCCAATGTAGTGTTTGTGTGTGATGGCACAGGGGGCTTGTGGTAATGTAGTGTGTGGTTGAGGTAGGTGGTTAATGGGTGGTTAATTAATGGGTGCTATTTTGTTGGTGGGGACTATTAATTTAAGATGGGGTGGTTTGGGGGCTATTATTTGAAAGTGGGGGTGAGTTTGGGGAGAGTGAGGTCTATTTATTAAATGTAAATATGAATTATTTAATGGCAGTGGCGGTTGCGGGAAATAGGTATGTTTATTAAATGTAAATACTATTACTTTACAGTTGGGGTTGGTTGGAGGGATTTAGATCTATTTATTACATTTCAATACTATTATTTTAATGTTCGAGCTGGAGGAAGGCCTAATTATTAATCGTGAGTGCTATTGACTTAACGCCGGGGCTGGTTGAAATTTTCTAAATGTACCCATTTTTTTACAAATAGGGCCCCCACATTCCAGGGTCCAGTCAAGCCGCAACTAAAGAAACCAGCAGCCCCAGGTGGTGAAAGTAACAAAAGAACTGGAGGAGAGAGCAGGTCAGTCTGTCAAATGTTCTGATTCTAGTGGGGCAATCCCGATTTTTGGTGACTGTTCTGTCCAATCTAAGTGGCAGGTCAAGACTGTGAACTCTTTATATACACACTGCATTCTTTATATACAACACTATGGTGCTAGCTGTCCTTCGTGGGCTTACCACACCCCTTCTAGTGGTTTGGTTATGCCTCTCTAGTGGCTGGCCACACCCCCTCTGGTGGGCCTCTACCATTGTATTCCCCTGTGGGCCCTTCATGCCCCAGTCCGATACTGCACCACTGCACCTTCATGTTGTTATGGACTTACCTTGGTCTATCACTGCTGCTGACATCTTTGAATGGCGCGGTAAGGAATATTTGGTGCTGGTTGACTCTTCCTCAAACTGGTTTGAGATTGATTACTTATCTAACTTCGCCAGTGCACTAGTCATTTCCAAACTCAAGGGACACTTCGCTGTACATGGCATACCACAACAACTCATCAAAGATAACACTGGGTAGTTTGTTATGGTGCAAAAATGTGGCAGAGTGTCAAGTGCTGTGCTTGGGCTTTTAAAGCACTTCCAGTATTCTATGCAGTAACATTCAGAAGTACCAAATGACAGTTATCTCCCAGTTTAGCTCCTCTGTCTGATTTCCAGCCTACTAGGGGCCCAGGTTCCCATGGACAAAATGAGGGAGGTCACTCAGGCAATATGAAAACTGTAAAAAAAAAGTATCGGCCCTAGTAAAAGATGTTCGTATGCTATTCCCATCAGACTTCACCATTGGGCATGATTGCAGATGAGTGTAATCACACACCAGTCACAAGTAGGTAAACTCTACTAGTGTGTTCATGCTGTTCGGAGCACATCCAAGTATCCAGAGTGAGCTCATCAAAAGAAGAAAGCCTCTGTGGCTGGTTGCCTGTCTAAGCTTAGGGACAGAAAAGGGAAGTCAGAATATATGACATGCGGCTAGCAAAGAGCCCCATACTAGATTACCGCAGAGCACAAGATCCATACCCAGAAGTACAAAAGAGCCACTGACACTACTCGGTTGTCTGTATAAATATGTTTCCCTAATATCAATGTGATATATGGTTATATAGTGCTTTAGTTTATTAGTTAAGACTGTTTCTATGTTTATGTTTATAATAAAACTGGTTTATTGTTTGTCGGTCTCAGTGTGGACTATTATTCTCACACTGTAAAGCTATCTAGTTTCTTGTCTTCTAGATACTAATAACAGTCCAGTGAATCTAGAGGTGTCTCCATGACAAATCTGAGGAGGTTACCAGCTGTAACTGGGTCCCAGGAAAATCATCTCCCATAAATATACTTACACCTCTGCAATCTGGACGTATGGTGTGTAGGGACGCTGGAAATCTGAAGGAGCACACTATATAAAAGTGTACACATCACACTGAAAAACCCACCTACTACCACTTTCGAACCACCTTTTCAATCATTTAAACTTTTTTGTTTTACTGTTTATGTCTTAAGTTAATCATGAGAGTAAGAGAACAAGAGAACTTTCTTTATTAAGTATGGCTTCTTCACCAAAGTGCAATTGTAGGGTGCAAGATGAGCCCCATTAAAAGTATATGTAGGGACCAGAGTAATTTTTGCACAATGCCACAAGGAACACCCTCACCCCACTCATCTCCTCCCATCGGCTAGTGCAAACTTCTGCTCCTCCTATAACACTGCCTTCTTGCTCCATATTAATAAGTACATTGATGAAAATCTAGGTGTAATCGCACAAATCAAGGTTAACAGCACCTTCAAAGAGGGTTTTGCTTTGCACCTTAGCTGTTTTTGCACTCATAAATGAGCCCCAATGACTTTTTTCCATTCTGGGGAAGGATCAACCAAACATCACATTAATATTGCCAATTCACACAATATTGTACATTCACAAAATATTTCCATACACAGTCTGACAAAATTCAGTGCTATCTAGAAGGGAGATTAGTATACCTGCTGACTTTGTGTAGTTTATATAAGGAACAGCTTCCCTTCATTTAAATAAGCCAGCGATTTCTGTTTAGTATATTGCTATGCAAACGAAATGTTAAAATAAACATGATAACATATTTAAAGCCTCTTGTGATCTTCACACTGTAACTCACATTAATATATTATCAGCCCTCTGTTACGCCATATACCAGCACTGGTTAAAAAATCCTTTGTATCACAATTACTGCCAAATTAATTATACAAGTATTGCAGTGGGATAGAGAGGTTCACTTGGGTTAACACATTGGTTAATGGTTTACATTATTGTATTTCTTTAGATGTACTGTACAATTGATCTGCTGATATTAATTCTTGCTTTGGTACACGTTAATAAACTGACTGCAGATGACTGACTGACTGATGAAGACAATCAAAGTTAAAGTACTGCCACCATTGGAATATATTATCCTGTCCTACTACCTTATACATTTTTTTCCACTGTACATAACACTACCAGCCTGAGTTTAGCAGCACCAGTGGTCGGAATCAGATGGGTTAACACGTTGTACCTCCTGAGACACTGATGCAGTTTATGTTCTATCTAGCTTGTCAGCTAGGTTGTAATTACAGTCTGGGCTTCCAGGCACAGCCTCTATCTATGTCCCTGACCCCTCCCTTACTCAGTTAACAGCTCCAAACATGTTAATTAGTTAGATTCTCTATAATTAATTAGCTTCAGGCACACATATTCACTTTGCACAGTAGCATAGTTTCATTTCTAACACACTATAATCTATTATCTGGAGTAATTAATGCTCCAATATGCAGAATTAAAAGAGCAGCATCCCAGAGCCAAGTCAGTGACCACACCTTGAAGCCTACATGAAAATATATCAACAGTAATAACATGTGGCCTCCTGGTCCATGATTATGGGTTTAAATTTTATACCACAGATTAATTTCTTCCACGCACAAAATCTCTCAACAGGCATTTTCACAAATCTCTTACCACCTAATAAATAAAAACTCAAACAACTTCTAGTTTGGCTGAATAGGTCACAGTTTATTAATGATTAAGTATAAACCTGAGGCTTAATGTGCCTCACTTTACATTTTCTGCTTTGAAATTGCATTGGTCAGTCTAACACATTTTGATCATATCGGGCCTGAGTCATTAAGGCAAAAAAGGAGTAAATGTTCTCTGGGACAAACCATGTTACAATTTAAGGGGTGCAAATTTGTTTATTATTTTGCACATAAGTTAAATACTGGCAGTTTTTTCATCTAGCACACAAATACTTGATAGCTTTATTATTACACTGAAATTTAAAGTTGTTCTAGGACATGTCCTATCCCAACTATAAATCTGTCCCCACATTTTAAATTTAGCTCCCCCTCCAATGCAGCATGGTTTTGCCCAGGTGCAAATGTTACTCCTTTTTTATGCTTTGCTCTCCTTATTGATTCAGGCCCATCATCTATAAGTGCAATGAGTGGGACTAGGATATACAGAATTAGCTACAAGCTATTAGATGTCTTTGAGCATGAAAAAAATGTCAATGGGCATGATGTTGGACGTATGCCTGTTTGTACGCATAAAACCTGAAAATTCGTACTGTGTATGTCCTCAAATAAAGCTACAAGTGTGATAATCAGACGCAACTGTAGGAACAGAAGTGGAATTCCCAAACACTCAGTAACTACCCTGTAGAATATCAATGAGAAGTACAAAAGGAAAATCCCAGCTTGTTATAAAAACTTGTAATTTTGCAGTTTTAACCAAAATTTGAAGATAAATAAGGGCCTGTATAGTTAAGGAGGGGAGACTGTAGAGCACTGGACTTCCCAACAAACAAATTTTAATGTGCAAGGATGTTAGAATAAAAAAGAAAATTATAATAAATTACATAGGAATGTTAAATAATGTAGTATTTGATATTAATAATCTAGACATATCATATGTTTACTTTATAAATCAATTGTTTTAAATAAATTTGTATAGTTTGAAACTTTGCTGTGTGAATTGTCAAGTTAACATATGATGATTAGCAAAAAAATAAAAAGAGCTGACAGGAGTCTATGAGAGAGGTTAAGAGAACAACTACAGATAGGTACAACAGTAATGGGGCATCGTCTGAGATTGATCCAGTACCTGATGAGGGTTTGTTAGGTATGCACAGGAATAAAAAGGTTATGTTGTAGTAAAAAACGTTATGGACTATATTGCAGAATCAAGAGCAAACAGGAAAAGCATAAACACTGAAGTAATGCAGGAATGAGTAATTGCCAGAACAAAATATGCGAGTTAAGTAGTCTTTGGTTGCATCACTGAAATAAACAGTACATCTTAAAGTAATACTAGAGTATATATTCAGTCTAGACACGGCAAGGCAATAAACAATATGTCTTGACACTATACAGAAGCACATTACACGTTCTTTAGGCAAGACAACACAGTGCACAATGTTTCTTGAAGCAATGCTGGTACAGATGAACACAAAGTCCTTTATCACTGTAAAGTCCCTCTTTGTGTAATATGTAAATAAAAATATCTCTTGCAGATTATACAGTTTTTAAAAAAGCAAGATAATGTACAATGGCTTTTCAGCCATGGCTGATGTAAATTAACTCAGTGTACAATAATCACTGGGAAGCCCCTCTAGAGAGCAAAGCATAGTTACCACAGTCCGTGCCTGGGTATTCTGAATTGCGCTATATGTGAATAGCTTATAGATAGACTAGTAGACAGAAGCCAGGAGACAAACGGAAACATACTTGAATGATGCAACCCGCTATCAGGAGTCCAATATGAACAGAGCCAGAACCCAGCAGATTTGTATGGTGCTGTCCAGACATCTGAATATAAATAATGCAGAACCAAGAACCGGTGCAAAGTCAAGAATAAACTTGGACTAGATAAACTGAACAAGATACAGGAGACAAAAAGCATGCATGTCTTAGGCTATCCAACTCTATCACTGGCAAGGCATGAAGTCAGGAGGGGTCTTTAAATAGTACAGCCCACCAATCAGCTATTCAAGGAAGGTACACCTGTACAGTAGCTCATTTCAAAGCAAGGATGCAAGAAACAGTTCTTTTGTGGGTGGCACACCTACACAGCAGCTTAGACTTGACAGAAAGCAAGATGAAGGGAGTAATCAGCTGAATCCTAACATGGATGATATATACCTTCCAGAGAGATATATGACAACACTTATTCTATATTATTTAGCATTCTTATGCAATTTCGTAGCATTTTCTCATTCTGACTTATACACTGAAATTTATTTATAGGGCAGTCCAAGGCCCTATACACACATATACGGGACAGGGAAGGGACTGTGTAATGTAGGCCAAGTAAGTAATTGTAAACAGATGTATATAAGCCATATTAATTGTACATGCCTGAGGTTTGGTGCAAATACAAATATATTTTTTCCATTTTATTCAAGAAATATTATATCTGCTTTATTATAGATGGTGATTTATTTAAATCCAACTGAAAAGTTTTCTTGTACTTATAACCTAGTTAGGTGTGTTTCTGGATGTAAGTATACCTGAAGTAAACCTGGCACATATGACAAAACTGTGGCAGCTGCTACCTAACAGTGAAAGTTGTCCACTGTCGGCCCTGGTATACTGAGGGAAAGAGTAGTATTTCCACCTCCTGCCAAAATGGAGGACACAGCGCAGGCGGCAGACTAGGATAATAAATAAACAGGCTAAGATCAGTGCAGGCAGCAGACAAGAATGCTAAATAGACAGCAGGGTCAAAAATCCGACAGACAACAAAACAGATACAGAGCACAGTGCCTAAGCTAATGCTATAACAGTCAATGAGAGTGTGCCGCTGAGTGCCTTATAAAGCCACCTGGAATCATTCCCATTAAGTCAATCTGCCCAGGCCTCAATGTGCCGATCAGTGATGCTAAGAACCTGAGTTTCAGGGAAGCTAAGTGATGTCAAGGCGACCAGTGGAAATAGGCTACTATATTGGAATGTCTTATTCATCTCTGTTTTTATCCCAAATTCTGTTCATAATCCTGACACAGTGCTAAGGGTTGTAGGGAAATCAGCTAAACAGTGAAGCGACAGAATTGTTTAATATGAATACTTAATGCACTTGGAATATCCCTTCGGGAGTGTATAACCTGTTGTAAGATGTTGGTTATTAAAATATTGGACACCAGCCATTTTAGTACAATCTTAAACATTTTCTTGAAACAAAATGTTAAGAAGGGTTTGGATAAGTCCAGAATACCTCAGAAGCAATGCTATTTTCTCATATCAGTGTTCAGGCTTGAAACTTTTAGAACAGTGCAGTATCTTTGGGGACATATGGCAAAAGTAGAGAATGCAGTTTTTAAATAAACTTTTTTTGAATACAACTCAGCACAATAACACTTAATTTCATTTTTAAAAACCTTTTTTGTTCTTTTTTTCTTTATCCAGTGTCCAAATGGGAAAAAAAAAACCTAAAACAACCTCAGAAAAAAAAACCTCACATGCAGGGGAGGGCTGGCAAATTTTAGCCCGGGGGGCAAGACTCAACTCAGCAGCCTATTAGGAACATTTTAAAGGAAAAAAATGCAGGTTGCTCAGTGACCAAGCCCAAAGTAGCCCACTATGGGACCGGCCCAGCCTGCCCCTGCTCACATGCATGATATCACAGACCAATGCTAAATGGTCAGCATGAAAAAACACATCTGATAGGCTGGCCGGCGAAGGGGAGTCCTGAGGACCCCCAGCTGTATTCATTTAGTGGCAGTGAGCCTTAGTGCATGGGTGGGTCTTCTTCGTTTTCTGCTTTTTTTTGGGGGGGAAGGGTCACTTGGACTACTTTGGATAAGAAAAGACAAAAGAAAGAGAGTTTTACTTAATAAATTGATTAATGTGAAAGTTTGTGGAGTCAAGTATTCTATTCCATTAAAAAACGTTTTTTATAATGGTATGGGGACTTAGGAACTGAAGTAGGAAATGCTAATGTTAAGGAAAATTCCTTATACCTTATCATTAACTAATATAATTAATAATTAGGGTATAAGACCATTTGTGTATTTTCCACTATTTTATGTCACATTGAATAATATGGCATCCATGGCACATTACTAAAGCAGGGACGGACTGTCCATACACTTTTCCAGGACTTTTCCCAGTAGGCCGGTGGCGTAATGGGGTTGCTCTGAGGCTGCTTGATGTTGTTTTACTTTTTCAATTTGCATTTCCGTTTTGTGTGGGATTTTTCACTAGGAGGGGGCGAGTGGGTGTTACTCATCAGGGAGCTAGTCAAGCTGCTTTGTAAATGGGAATGTGGTTGCCACATTCTCCAGTGGGTATATTTATTCATACATTTTTGGTAAGTTACCAGACTGATTCACAAAATAATTTGCCAATGGCTAGTCTCAAATTCAGCCAAATTAATTTCCCCATTTCTACCTATGACAGGTAATAAAAGGGCATAGTTTTAGTTAAAAAAATATCAACAAATTTAGCCAGCCACCACATGGGCTACCATAGTGATGAAGAGTATATAAATAATCTATTATTTTATATTTAATTTTATAATATATGAGCAGATTCAGTTATAATTTAAATAGAAGGTGACTAGGCACAAAGCTCTCCTCCCCAACGTAATTAGAAAAGCAGGTTTTTGCTATTGAGCACTTCCTGTGGAAAGGTAAATTCCACCCAGGAAAAAAGGATTTTGATCTCATGTAACAAGTGGAAGTGAAGCTCTCTTGGTTGGCTGCTTTGACCTGGATAGGTCATGCAGAGACAGCTCCTGGCTGCTGGAAACTAAGTTTAATGGAATGGCGATCTGTATATGGGGCCTGGGAAGGCCCTAGCTAGCAGGAAAAATGTTATAATGGGGTTTTGAATGGATTAAATAGAAGGTGGTTGAATCTGGATGCAAATGGTTAGTATGTAAAAAATAATTGATTATTTGGAGTTCCTGTGATGTTTGGGATGGATTGTTGGTTTAAAAAGTAGTTTGTAATATGAATAATGCAGTTTACTGCTGGATAAATTTAAATAGTTAATATGGCAGCAAGGTGATCTAGAATCTACCATGTGTGTAAAATGACTGACATCTAGCAGCTTCCATGTGAAAGGAATGTAGATAGTGAATAACGGCTAATGTGAAGCATGATGAAATTTATACTACACATTTTTAACTTTGTCTGAAATAAGTGAAATGAAATAATAGGAGAATAAATAATAGACGTTTATAGATGGATAAATGGTAGAAGTTTATAAGTGAGATAAATGTGAGAATATTTGGAAGGCTGAAATGTGAGCTTAAAATGTCTAGCCTGTGTCTTCCTCCCCTTGTATTGACTATATTACATTTAACCTTTCCATAAGGTATTGACAAGTAGCCTGCCGTGCATAGGAAAAATATCTCAAATGTCCAAATGTCTCCAGTTCTGATAAGCTCTTAGATTTATTGCATATGCATCTGTAAACGTTGTTACTAGCACTTTTATATGATGCAACTCATATTGTAGGTTTAGTGGTAATTTTTGTAAAGAATTGCTTAATAAACAGAGTTTGTAGTTAAGGACTAATCTCACAGTGATGCTTGGTCACTGGCAGGGCCGGACTGGGACTTAAAATCAGCCCTGGCATTTAAAGCACACAGGCCCACGTGTTGTGGGCTCCATGCACTATATTGTTGCACACTGATGCTGGTGCAGTACAACATGATGTAATATGAGTGTGTGTGGGGGGGGGGTATTTATTTCTCCTAATGACCCTCAACATTACATTATTAGCACCCCAATTACATCAATAAATACCATGACAATACATTATAACCCCCCACATACACTCATACTACATCAATCACCCCCACATTACAGCAACAGGCATCACCCCCCACATTACAGCAACCGGCATCACCCCCCACATTACAGCGTCCAGCATCACCCCCCACATTACAGCGTCCAGCATCACCCCCCACATTACAGCGTCCAGCATCACCCCCCACATTACAGCGTCCAGCATGACCCCCCACATTACAGCAACCGGCATCACCCCCCACATTACAGCGTCGCCCCCCACATTATAGCAATACCCTCTCCTACTTATTAGCAATACTAAGCACCAATCACACTACAACATTGCCACCAGCACGCCACCCCATACTACAGCAATACCACCAATTATACAGACGCCACTGTAGGAAACAATGTTTTGCTTTTTTCAAATCTCCTACAAAATAGCAACAACGAACAGAGTACTTACACACACATATAGGTAACAGGTACCCTTTTCCCTCAATTAAATAGTAATGGCAGAATTTTCATGAATCATTCCACATGAAATAAAACTAACATATATCTAAAAAAAACATAACTATTAAATGATCAGTTGAACCCACACAGCCGCATTAAAAGTATTTCCATCTACAGCAAAATGTCAGAGAAAAATATTTTTGTTTTACTACAGTAATTGGATATGCGTCTTTTCTATTAATTTTAAATAACACAGTATATAAATTAAGGGGGATAGAGGAGGTGGGTGAGAAATAATTGGATGTGATCCATCAGTTTGATAAGATAGGAAACATTTAGATTATTTACCTGGAGACGTCTCCCCCCTTGACTCACAGGCTGGGCTGACAAGAGGAATTTTGGGCCCCGATACTGCAACTTCTTTGGGCTCCCATCATATTCAACAATGAAAGACTTGCCTTTGGCAGAAGTTCATATGATGTCACACCATAGTGTGCCCAGTTCATATTATGCCACATCGTAGTGCCCCAAGGTCATATTATGCCACATAGTATTACCCTCAATTCATATTTGGTCATGCAGAAGTGCCCACAAATCATATTATGGCATAGTAGTGCCCCCAAAACATTTACCATACAGTAGTGCCCACAAATCATATTATGTCACAACAGTGCCTCCAAATCATAATATGCCACAATAGTGACCCCAAATAGCATTATGCCATAGTAGTGCCCCCAAATCATTAGTAAAGCCCAGACAAAAACTCATTCACAAATAAAAATTGGTACAGCATATCAGATACTGAGTGTGAGTCCCAAGAGCAGCTTAATACATCATTTACAATGCAAACAAAAATAGATATATTGACACAATTACAGATAAAATTTATGACAAGCAATGTTTTATCCTCTTAATTAAAAATCTCTGTACAGATAAATATGCAAAAAACATTACAGCGCAATAATGAGCAATACATAGTGTTAAACATTATTGGATACGCTGTAGTGTCCCCAGTTAAAGAAAGGATGGTTAAAAACATATTGCACACGAGAAAATATATGAACTTACCTGATTATGGCATCCTGTGTTCTGTTCTCCTACTGGGCGCGCTGGGCGAAGAGGGATCAGCAGCTGTCAGCTCACACAGGCAGTCGGGAGCAGGAATAGAGGGCAGTGGTCGAAGCAGAAATTTAGGAGTGGGGGTATAGAAAATATAAGTGAATGGAGTATGAAGGCTTGATTTTTTATTTTTTTTAACACTTGTCCCCTCTTTGCATTTCCATTCTTCATTACTACTTGTGTTTTATGATAGCTGCATCCCTGACATTCAAATTCTTAAGATGTCTCTCTCTTTACACTTTCTTTTACCTATGCCCCTGCACCATATTCTCCTTTGTCCCTCTCACTTAACCCCTGCACCACCTTCTCCGCTGGCTCTCACACATCTTCCTGTACCACCTACCACCCTGGCTCTCTCACATGTCTTCCTGCACCCTCTACCCCCCGGCTCTCTCACTCCTCTTTCTGCACCCCCTACAACCCTGGCTCTCTCACCCCCTCTCCCAGCACCCGCTTCCCCTTTGGCTCTCTCACCCCCTTTCCCAGCACCCCCTTTGGCTCTCTCACCCCCTCTCCCAGAACCTCCTTCCGCTTTGGCTCTCTTACCCCCTCTCCCAGCACCCCCTTCCCCTTTGGCTCTCTCACCCCCTCTCCCAGCACCTCCTTCCCCTTTGGCTCTCTCACCCCCTCTCCCAGCACCCCCTTTCCCTTTGGCTCTCTCACCCCCTCTCCCAGAACCCTCTTCCCCTTTGGCTCTCTCACCCCCTCTCCCAGCACCCCCTGGCTCTCTCACTCCCTCTCCCAGAACCCCCTTCCCCTTTGGCTCTCCTACCCCCTTTTCCAGCACCCCCTTCGGCTCTCTCACTTCCTCTCCCAGCATCCCCTGGCTCTCTCACCCCTTCTCCTAGCACGCCCTGGCTCTCTCACCCCCTTTCCCAGCACCCCATGGCTCTTCCACACTCTTGACCCCCCCGCCAAAAATCGCGGCATCCCCACGACCCCACCCCCCTGAAAATCGCGGCACCCCCGCAACCCCCCCCCCCCCCCCCGAAAATCATGGCACCCCCGCGATCCCCCAGAAAATCACGGCACCCCCCCTCCTCTTCAGTAAAAAAAAAAACACAGGAAACTCACCAGTGTAACTGCACAGCATAATGGGGGAGGGAGCTGAGGAGCGCGCAGCAGAGGTGGCTGGTTCCTGGGGAGGAACCAGCCACCAAGAAGACGGGAGTCGGGCCGGCCCATCCAACCATCGGCCCTTCTGGCATTTGCCAGAAGTGCCAGATGGCCAGTCCGGCCCTGGTCACTGGTAAATACAGATTCTTACACTGCAGCCAGGACAGGGCAGTTTATCTATAGATTTTCAGGTGTGACGCGTTTTTGCGACTTTCACATATAGCGTTATTTTATTGTTACCAGTATTTATTTTATATAAACAGACACTGCTTTACACATGCTGCCCAAGACAAGGTATTCACCCTGTCATATGCATCTCAGCTATGATAGTGATATTCCATGTGTCAGAGATCAGATTATAGAGACTCAACAACGTCCAGGTAAGAAGCACGTACTGAGGAAACTGTAAGGTTTTGAACTTTTATTGCCAATATGCAATAATCTATGACCTTTACTCATGGATTCTGTTATCATGACATATTGATCTGCTTTTTCTTAGTGCAGCAATACAAAGTAAACATTACATGTTAATTACAACCGGTCACACACAGACTGACATCCAGGACACAAAGAAATTACATAAAGCAAATTGACAGATTCATTTTATTTTCAAAGAGAAGAGTTTTACTATATGTTATGTATATCATTATATTACTGAACCACAGAGAAACACTAAAACTATATTTTCAAGTCATAATAATTTTGTTAAAAAAAACAACAAAACCTTTTGCTGTGCTACATTGATGACACTGTGCTGAAATGTTGGAGTTCCACCTGCTAGAATTCTTCCAGCTTTCTATATCTAAGTTCCTTGGAACTTAGATATAGAAAGCTGGAAGAATTCTAGTGCCACAAGTGCTGACAATACTTGGCAAGTATTGTCAACACTTGTGGCACAAGAGCTTAAGTAGCCATGTTACGGGCTGACCTAATACTAATGAGAATCAAGACTATCAATTCTATAAGAACCAGTGTCTCCTGTACATTAGTCATTATCAGACGCCGTCCCTGCGCCTCCTCCTTAGGCAGGGACGGGCGTCTGTTTCCTGCTGAGT
Source organism: Mixophyes fleayi (assembly GCF_038048845.1). NCBI lineage: Eukaryota > Metazoa > Chordata > Amphibia > Anura > Limnodynastidae > Mixophyes > Mixophyes fleayi. The sequence continues at coordinate 216,184,695 of NC_134403.1, read as the reverse complement.
GCCCCTTGCCAAGCAACGGGGACGCATCTTCCGGCGGCGTGGTGCGCACGCGTGCCCGTCACCATAGCAACGGGACGCGCTATTGGACTTCCTGTCGGCGGTCAGCGCGTCTGACCACCGACCCACTGCCCACCAATGAGGACTGGCCACTTCCTTTATATACTCTGCTCTGACACCATTAGGGTGCCAGAGCAACTAGTTTACTAGCCTCCAGCGTTCCAGCTTTATATTTATATCTTCTATTGCCAGACTTCTCCTGTTACCGACCCGGCTTCCTCTGACCTCGCTTTTGGGACTGCAAGCTATCCAGAGATTTATTGGCTTCGCCAACTATTACCGGCAGTTCATACCACAATTTTCCTCCATTATCGCACCCTTTACCGCTCTGACCAGAAAATCAGCTAATCCTCAGGTTTGGTCTCCGGAGGCTGTCTCCGCCTTTGAAGTACTCAAGAAAGCCTTCTCGTCTGCCTCTGTGCTTGCTCAGCCTGATCAGAACAAACCATTCCTGGTCGAAGTTGATGCTTATGCAGTGGGTGTCGGGGCAGTCCTCTCTCAAGAGTCCGTTTCGGGGAAACTACTACCCTGTGGTTTCTTCTCTAGGAGGTTCTCTCCCTCTGAGTCTAACTACGGCATTGGAGATAAAGAGTTACTCGCAGTAAAGTCTGCACTTGAGGAATGGCGTCATCTTCTGGAGGGTGCTCGCCACCCAGTTACTTTTTACCGACCACAAAAATCTCATCTATCTTCGGGATGCCCAGTGTCTAAATCCCCGTCACTCCAGATGGTCCTCATTTTTCGCTCGGTTCGACCTAATACTCACCTATCGTGCTGGTTCTCTGAATTCCAAGGCTGATGCCCTTTCTCGTTCCTTTGATATCTCCGACTCTCCACCCACTGCTGAACCTCCACCGGTCTTAGAGCCTTCCTGTATTGTGGCCATCACCTGTACTCCTCCTGTGGGTTGTTCCTTCCTAGAGCAACATCTACGCCTAAAGGCGCTTCGTTGGGCCCATGCCTCAAAGATCGCTGGTCATGCGGGTACAGAGAAAACCCTCTCGCTGCTATCACGACATTACTGGTGGCCAACTGTCCGTACGGATGTTCGGGAGTTCGTAGCTTCATGCACTACTTGTGCCCAGAATAAAGTACCAAGGCAACTTCCCGCAGGACTGTTACAACCTCTTCCTATTCCTGATCATCCATGGTCTAGCATCTCGATGGACTTCATCACTGATTTGCCACCCAGCAGTGGCTTCAACACCATTTGGGTCACAGTGGACAGATTTTCCAAGATGGCCCATTTCGTTTGTCTAAAAGGTCTTCCATCAGCATCCAAATTAGCACAAATCTTTATTAAAGAGATCTTTCGTCTCCACGGTTGTCCTCTGGAAATAATCTCTGACCGGGGCGTCCAGTTCATTTCTCGCTTCTGGAGGGCTTTTTGCAAGAATCTAGGTATTGGCCTCAAATTCTCCTCTGGGTATCACCCCCAAACTAACGGCCAGACGGAGCGGGTAAATCAAGACCTGGAGTCTTTTCTTCGCTGCTTTTCCTCATACAACCAGTCCAATTGGAGTCTTCTGCTGCCTTGGGCCAAATTTACTCACAACATCCATACTCATTCTTCTTCTGGATTTTCCCCCTTCTTTATTGTGTATGGGACTCATCCTATTCTCCCCACGTTCTCTTCTCCACCTTCCACGGTTCCTGCCGCCCATGCTATGACCCAAGATATGGCTAAAATATGAGTTTCCACTAAACAGAACCTTCTCAAATCCGGACTTCATTATAAGTCTTCCGCTGATCATCATAGAAGATTTGTGCAGGCTCTCCAGGTGGGGAACAAAGTGTGGTTGTCCACCCGGAATCTGAAATTACGGGTTCACTACATGAAACTGGCACCTCACTTTATTGGACCTTTTTCGGTGACTCAAGTAATTAATCCAGTTACTGTTAGACTCCAACTCCCTCCTGGGCTGAAGATCCATAACACCTTCCATATTTCCCTCCTTAAACCTTTGGTGCTCAACAAATTTTTTCATACCAGTACTGTTCCTCAAGCCATTCCAACTACTATGGGCGATGAATATGAGGTTAGTCAAGTCCTTGCTGAACGCAAATTCCGAGGTCGTTTTCAGTACCTAGTACACTGGAAGGGCTTCGGCCTGGAGGAGAGATTTTGGGTTTTTAAAGAAGATTTGCATGCCCCAAGACTGTTAGCCGCCTTCCTTAAGCGTCGCTCAGTACCTGACGTTTCCCCCAATTGTGAGGAGGGGGGTACTATCAGACGCCGTCCCTGCGCCTCCTCCTTAGGCAGGGTGCCACTCACCGGACGGTTAGTGCCTCTGGTCTGGTACGTGGCTCTCTCTTATTCCTGCCGGCGCCTGTCCTAAGCCGCGGCCGTCCGCCATCTTGACTGGATTGCACATGTGCAGGACTCTTGAACTTAAAACCTTGCTTTTAATCCTATTGGTGAATCAATCACCACTCACTATTTAAGGCACCTGTGTCCTTAGTATCGTTGCCTGTTCTTGGTTCTCATTCCCTTGAGACTCCTAGGTGTTTCCTGTGTTCTGCTCATGTGATCGGTTTTGCTGTGGACAAGTCCTCTCTGCTCATCCGTGGTAAACTTGCTTGCTACAGACTACCTCTACTCCACTGCATGCCTACACCTGGACAAGCCTTATCTGCTCTTCTGTGGTAAACGTACCCGCTATAGACTGATTGCCATTCCGCTGCATACCTGCACCTGGACAAGCCTGCTCTGCTCATCAGTGGCAACGTACCCGCCACAGACTATTTGCTATTCAGCTGCTTGCCTGCATTTGGACAAGTCTCCCTTGCTCATCAAGTCTCCCTTGCTCATCAGTGGTATACTTGCCGCTACAGACTACCCGCTATTCCGCCACCTACCAGAGGATCGCTGTGATAAACTCCGCCCCTCTGGTAAGCATAATCACACCTGGTGAATCCTGGGTAGAAACTCCTAGTGCCCGTGACACAGGGACGGGCGTGTTTCCTGCCAAGCAACGGGGACACTTCTTCCGGCGGCGTGGTGCGCATGCACGCCCGTCGCCATAGCAACGGATCCATAGCATGGACTTCCTGTCGGCGGTCAGCGCGTCTGACCGCTGACCCACTGCCCACCAATGAGGACTGGCCACTTCCTTTATATAATCTGCTCTGACACCATTAGAGTGTAAGAGCAACTAGTTTACTAGCCTCCAGCGTTCCAGCTCTATATTTATATCTTCTATTGCCAGACTTCTCCTGTTACCGACCCGGCTTCCTCTGACCTCGCTTTTCGATCTCCCTTTTTGTCCTGCACTGAATACCCCGGTTTGACCTCGGCCTGCTGACTCCTCTTTGCCTTCTGATTCGGTACCTTATCTGCCCGCCTGGATCCCGACTCTGCCTGTACGACCACGAATAGCTCCGCCATCTCGCAAGTAGCTACCTGGGAGGGCCGCGACCTGCACGTCGTTCGCCGCGAAGTCCAAACTTCCTTGCGGGGGTCCCTAGTGAATACCGGGCGCACCTCCTTGTGTAGTTGTGCCAATACTTGCAGGTGCTGCTACCTTTACCGTGACAGTCATAAAGCACCTTGTGGATGTCACTGCTTCCTAATCAATTGAAGTCTGCAGATGCCCCATTAAAAAGGAAACATTTTGTACACAGTGCCTTGTGCCTCTTTGGAACATTTGAATATTCTCACCCAGTGCATCAGAATGATTAGTATAACAGTTTCTACATTTACTGTGAAAATGGAAGAAAATGGTGTGTTACAATTTGAAACTGGGGACAAATCATGGTCAAATTAGTCTTTAAAAGGTCTTGATGTACCATGTAGAGTACAACAATACATATGTAAATAGACCCCCAGAATATAATGCTTCTGTATTATAGTAGTGCAAATGACTGCCTATTAATATAGAAATATATAAAGTTGTCACAAAATAGGATCTAGAGATAGCAGATTCCTTGCTGCCAACCATGGTTAGCTCTGGCAGAGCAGAGGCGCAGAGTCTAGCGGGCCGCAGGTTTTCTTCCGCAGGGAGGTTTGGGGTGCACTGCAGGAAGATCTGCAGGTTGCAGCCCTCTGATCATCCCTTATTGTGACAAGATAATAGCTGAGGGAACCGTGGTACCGAATAAGTATGCTGGAGATGAATCAAACATGCCGAGCTCTGGTACACTACAACTTATATTTCAAGTTTATTCATATTCCATAGAGTAAATTAATCTCATCAAAGTTCAAAGTGTTTATACAAAATGTTTACAGAAAGGACAAAAATAAACATGAGTATACAGTACAGAATAAATGAGGAAATTCAGTACTTCTTTCTATGTACATCCTAGCTGTTAAAGGGCCTATTTCGATAAATGGAGCAATTATGTACAGTAACCTATACCACCAAAATAGATGTTTGTTTTTAGCAATCAAGTGTTGTCAAATAAAACAAATTTTTGATGGTTTGCTATGCATTACAGCACAAAGATACAGCAATCACTAATTGATACGTATGCGCCATTTGTAGCTATGTACCACCAAATTTAGCATAGCATGAAACCCCATTAATGTGATCATTGAGGATTACCGCAAAGCATGTGTTTACATAATGTAACATAGACTTTGATGCAATGATAGAAGTGGGGATGTATACGGTGGTATGCCATGCTGCCACTTCTCCTACTGTTTTGCAATACTATCAATTTCCATTCACTTACATTCCTATTACATTTTCCATACTACTGTTACGAGCCGCGGCGGTATTCACAACCGCGTCTCGCTTCCAGGCTCCTCCAGCATCCCGGACGTCACCTTGACGACCCGGACGTCATTTCCGAGTAAGACCCGACGGTCGGATGCTGGAATCACTTCAGCGCCGCGTCCCGGTAAGGTAGGAAGCCGGGCGCGCACGCAACACATACGCTAGCCTGTGGGCTAATTAAAGTATATTCTGTAGGGTAATTACCAGGGGTGGTGAGTGCTCCAGAGCAGGCGCTAATTGGCTGTCTCTTGTATTTAAGGCAGGGAGGGCCTTAGCCTCCCTGCCGGTTATAGCGTCTGTGTAGTGCACTTGCTGACCTGCTCTCTGTTTCTGCTAGATGGCTGTTGTGACCATTGCCTGTTTACTGGATTTCGCCTTCTTGCCTGCGTCCCTGAGCTTTTGGCCTGTTATTTGGATTCTGCTGACCTGCTCGTGACCCTGACCCTTTGGCGTGTTCAGACTACTCTTCTTTGCAAGTGACCCCTGACCTCGGCTAGTTTACTGGATTCGCTGTCTGCCATTACTCCTCATTCCTGGGTTCTCTGCAACCGGTACCCATCACACGACCCTCCGTTTGTCTGCAGCCAAGTCTGTCCCCACCACTAGGGGCAACAGTGAACACCAGACTTTCGGAGCAGACTCCGGGTTTTGTGGTATTGGCTGCTGGAGTTCCTAACATTATAACCGGCCAGTGAAGCACTGGAGAGGATTATTAATGGACGGAAGCGGAACGAATCCCTCTCCAGCCCAAGTTCTAGCTGGACAGATTCAAACCCTGTCTCAGATGGTCCAGGGACTGTCGCACCGGTTGTCAGCTCAAGAGGAAGCTTCCAGGACTGCGCAAGCTCAACAAAGTTCGTTGGTACCTGCTCCAGAACCTAAGATGAATTTGCCAGACCGTTTCTACGGGGAAAGGTCACTGTTCCGCAATTTTAAGGAAAGTTGTAAGCTTTACTTTCGTCTAAGATCTCGCTCTTCTGGGTCAGAACAACAACGGGTCGGGATTATTCTATCTCTCCCCCAGTCCTGGGCGTTTAGCCTTCCTTCTACAAGTCCCTCACTACTCTCTGTCGATGCATTCTTTAACGCTTTAGGCCTACTATATGATGATCCTGATAGAGTGGCTTCGGCCGAGGCTCATCTCCGGGCTTTAAAACAGGGCCGACGTTCGGCTGAAGAATTCAGTCCACCAACAGCGAGTGGAATGATCCTGCGTTGCGCAGCCAACTCCGTTTGGGTCTCTCAGAGCAGATCAAGGATGCATTGGTTCAGTATCCTTCGCCAACGTCGTTGGAAGATCTCATGCACCTCGCCATTAAAATCGAGTGGCGAATCAGGGAAAGGAAGGCGGAGAGAGAGACGCCGTCTGGTTTACTGACAGTATTAACCTCAGCACCATTGGATCCAGAAGAACCAATGCAATTAGGAGCGTATCGCCTCTCAGCAGAGGAAAAGGCCAGAAGGCGGACCCATGGCTTGTGTCTCTACTGTGGTGCCAAGGGACATTTCTCTCGTTCCTGCCCCGCCAAGTTCGGAAACGATTTGGCCTAGGAGTTAAAGAGGGGGTTCACCTAGGTCTTCAGATCATCTCCTCCAAAAATGCCTTTTTGATCCCCGCCCACATCACCTGTGGGACTCAATCCTTTAACGTTTCAGCTTTTATTGATAGTGGTGCCGCCGGAAACTTTCTTGATATGGATTTCGCTAAGTCTACTGGAATTCCTCTCCGCAGTATCAATCCAGTTATCACGGTATGTGGTCTAGAAGGAGAATCTCTTCCAGGTGGCAAGGTCCTGTATGAAACTCAACCAGTACATCTAACGGTGGGAACCCTCCATTCAGAATTTCTGACCTTCTACGTGATCAACTGTCCATCTGTACCAGTGATCTTAGGACATCCCTGGCTGCAACTACATAATCCAGTAATTGATTGGACACAAGGGGAGATTACCTAGTGGAGGTCTCCTTGTTCACAGACGTGTTTAAAGTTGCCTCTTCTGATTTTACAACCTTTTTCACCGCTACTACCTCCGCAATACCAAGAATTCTGGGACGTCTTCTCTAAGAAGGCAGCCGACGCCTTACCCCCTCATAGCGAATACGATTGTGCCATCAAATTAATTCCGGGCGCTAAATTACCTAAAGGGAAGCTATATTCCCTCTCCAGTCCGGAGACCCAAGCCATGCGTGATTATGTCAAAGAAAACCTTCAGAAAGGCTTCATTAGGCCTTCAAAATCCTCAGTGGGAGCTGGTTGCTTCTTTGTTTCTAAAAAGCATGGTGGTCTCCGTCCCTGCATAGACTTTAGAGGCCCTAACAAGATCACTATCAAAAATACGTACCCTCTTCCTCTCATCTCGGTTCTGTTTGACCAACTCAGAGGTGCTACCATCTTTACCAAAATTGACGTCCGCGGGGCATACAATCTCATCCGCATCCGGGAAGGAGATGAGTGGAAAACGGATTTTAATACTCAGTCTGGCCACTATGAGTAACTAGTTATGCCGTTTGGTCTCTGTAACGCACCAGCAGTCTTCCAGGATCTTATTAATGATGTTCTCTGGGAGTTCCTTGATCAGTTTGTAGTGGCATACTTAGATGACATTCTGATATACTCGCAGTCCCTGTCACAACATCGACTCCACGTTCAACAAGTACTCCGTAAATTACTGGATCACCACTTGTTCGCCAAGCTGGGGAAATGCGAGTTTGAAGTCCAAAGTGTATCATTCCTTGGCTATATCATATCTTCGTCTGGCTTTTCCATGGACCCCAAGAAAGTACAAGCTATCATTGACTGGGTGCAACCTGTTAATCTGAAGGCCGTGCAAAGGTTCCTGGGCTTTGCTAATTATTATTGAAGATTTATTCGAAGTTTCTCAGATTTGGTAGCCCCCATTGTTGTCCTCACTAGAAAAGGGGCAGATCCAAGCAACTGGTCTCCGGAGGCTTTGAAACAGGCATTCATCTCCGCTCCTGTTTTAAGGCATCCTAATCCTGACTTGCCTTTTGTTCTTGAAGTCGATGCATCTGATGTAGGTACAGGTGCTGTACTCTCTCAAAAGGATCTTGTTAACCAGCGATTGTACCCTTGCGCATTATTCTCTCGGAAATTCTCTTCTGCAGAAGCCAACTATGATGTTGGTAATCGAGAACTCTTGGCCATCAAGTGGGCTTTTGAAGAATGGCGTCATTGGCTAGAAGGGGCGGTCCATGTTATCTCGGTCATTACTGACACAAGAACCTTCAATGTATCGAATCAGCAAAATGACTGAACCCAAGGCAAGCCCGTTGGTCTCTGTTCTTTACTCGCTTCTGTTTTATTATCAGTTACAGACCAGGTTCTAAGACCACTGAGGCTGATGCCTTGTCCAGAAGTTTTTCCTCTCATCATGCACCAGCTCGGAAACCACTACCGATTCTACCACCTACAATCATTCATGCCAGTTTAGCCGAGGATTTGACTTCAATTCTTCAAAGATTCCAAAAATTGGCCCCCACTGGAACACCTGCAAACCGCTTATTCGTTCCGGTTCATCTCCGAAAGGCCATCCTCACTGAGGCTCATGATCATAAAACTGCTGGACACCCAGGTATCTTGAAAACTACTGAGAACCTATTACGTTCCATTTGGTGGCCGACCATGTCTTCTGATGTCCAAGATTATGTTACGTCCTGTGAAATCTGTGCCAGGAACAAGACTCCTAGAAATTGTCCTTACGGTCAGCTTATGCCCTTGTCTGTCCCTTCTAGACTGTGGACACACTTGTCAATGGATTTCGTTGTGGAGCTTCCTGTCTCAGCAGGCTACAATACTATTTGGGTAGTGGTTGACGCTTCAGTAAAATGGCTCATTTCATACCTCTAACCAGACTCCCTAGTGCACAGACCTTGACCTCACTTTTTGTTCAACATATTTTCCGACTCCATGGCTTACCGGTAGATATTGTTTCTGACCGTGGTTCTCGGTTTGTGGCTCAATTCTGGAAATCCTTTTGTTCTATCCTTGGAACAAATATCAGCCTCTCTTCAGCATATCATCCGCAATCCAATTGACAAACTGAGAGGGTCAATCAGTCCCTGGAACAATTTTTCCGTCTATATACTTCTGAGTTTCACAACAACTGGTCAGCATTATTACCCTGGGCGGTATTTGCATACAACAATTCCTGCCATTCCTCCACTTGTATTTCACCATTTTATTGTAATCTCGGTTTTCATCCCAGATCTAACTCCTTGGCTGTTCTTAATTCTTCTGGGCTTCCTGGCATACATTCCACAGCTGCTGCACTGAAGAGCATCTGGAAAAAAGTCCATGCTGCCTTAGAACAAGCCTCATTTCGATCTAAAAGTTTTGCGGACCAACACCGTAGGAGCTGTTCTTTCAAAGTTGGGCAGAAGGTGTGGCTCTCTACCCGGAATATCAGACTCAGGCAACCATGTAGAAAACTGGGTCCCAGGTTTATTGGTCCTTTTTCCATTATCAAACAAGTGAATCCAGTGGCATTTCGGTTAAAGCTCCCACGTTCCTTGAAGATTCCAAATACGTTCCACTGCTTCTTACTCAAACAAGTAATGTTTTCTAGTAAATTCAGACAGGTCCACCCTCAGAGGCCTCATTCGGTGAATGTGGAAGGACATCGAGAATTTGTGGTACAAAAAATACTGGATTCCAAGAAAGTCCAGGGGCAAATTCACTTCCTAGTCCAATGGAAGGGCCGTGGTTTGGAAGAACGTGTCTGGATTCCAAGAAACCGTCTTCATGCGGATTAAAAAATTCTTCAAGCAAATTTCCCAGAAAACCAGGGGGGGTACTGTTACGAGCCACGGCGGTGCTCACAACCACCGCGACTCGCTTCCAGGCTACTCCAGCGTCCCGGCCGTCACCTACACCTTCTTGCCTGTGTCCCTGATCTTTTGGCCTGTTATTCGGATTCTGCTGACCTGTTCGTGACCCTGACCTTTTGGCGTGTTCTGACTACTCTCCTTTGCAAGTGACCCCTGACCTCGGCTAGTTTACTGGATTCACTGTCTGCCATTACTCCTCATTCCTGGGTTCTCCACAGCCGGTACCCATCACACGACCCTCCGTTTGTCTGCAGCCAAGTCTGTCCCCACCACTAGGGGCAACAGTGAACACCAGACTTTCGGAGCAGACTCCGGGTTTTGTGGTATTGGCTGCTGGAGTTCCTAACAACTACCACTTCTAAATTTCCACCATTTCGACCACTGCTTTGAGTTAACATCAACTAAGCATATGCTGCTATTTGTTAACTTACGTCCTCCAGCATAGAAAATAAAAATGTGTAAAAAGTTAATAATGAATATACTTAAAAAAAGCACCAAATACACAAATACTTTAAATGATATAAATCAGCCCGACAGCTGGCTGCACATGGACAAGGTGGCAGGCATGCCACCGCCACCACTATAGTAAATGGAAACTGTCCAGGCTGACCCTTGAGTATAAATAAGGGGGCGGGTAGCATTAATTTTTTGGTTTACCCACTCACAGCACTGTGTAAAACTGTATAGAATAATCTCTAGTAGCGTATGTAAAATGTTCTAAACACTACATATTTGTGGTATGTGTGTGCACTTAAAGGAACTGCTTATTTAAGGGCTAATTGAGCTGATATACACCATTGCTATTAAGATCCTGTTTTTTCCTGTGAGACTCTGCTTTAGTCCTGTGAGCAACAAATTAAATTTCACACTTAAATCTATCATCAGACTATTCTGTGTTGAGCCCAGCATCCTGAGTCAGTGTTCTGCTAGCTACTCATGTCCTGACCCACAGAAAACAGTCAGGAAAGATCCAGACAAGGCAACCAGCAAAATCAGCGGCAGCAGCCTGAGATGTGTGAGCTGTTCAAGGTGCCTGGTGGTGGCAGAGATCACCCTACAACTCTTCATTGGTGTACAGTTCACACTCACATTAATTGGCCAAGCGGCTCCAGTAGGAGTGGCCAGTGATGACTAATTGCTGGCAACAAACAGAAATCTTATCATGCAGTGTGGCCTCTGTTTATATGTTCCAGTAGATGAATCTGCAATAATTGTAATTATGTTTAACTGCTGTGTGTTCTTGAAAGTGGAAAACATGCTGTTATAAATATATAACTATACATAATGTACATGGGACTGGCTGACAACTTTTAGCCCCAAAGGATACTCCAACCAAGTGGTCCAGTGTGTGCCACTACCAGAGGATGAATGACCAAGCTATGGATTGGGTCTATCACTAGACCACCCTCCAACCCCGTCCTTTGACATTCTCATGCCAGAAAACATGCTCTGCATCTGCATGTAAACCAGGCAACATCCCCAAAAATCTGGGGTAATGTATCAAGCTGAGAGTTTTCCGGCGGGTTTGAAAAGTGGAGAAGTTGCCTATAGCAACCAATCAGATTCTAGCTATCATTTTGTAGAATGTACTAAATAAATGATGAACTAGAATTTGGTTTTTCAAACCAGCCGGAAAACTCTCAGCTTGATACATTTACTCCCTGATCTTTGTCATTGGTTCAAAACTACTCCTGCCAGTGAAGTGGTAAGTTAACTCTTACCAGTGCAGGTCAATATTCTTGTGTCAGTATTGCTGAGCTATCCAGCAATATTTTCTTAATAAACTGTAGAGATAGTGATTTTTTATTGCCGCAATATTACTCTGCCCTAATTTACCAATGTTTACACTATGGCCCCTATATATCGCGGCGATAAAATAATCACTTATCTCCATAATTTATCAAGAAAATAAAAGATTTCTTCAATCATTTTCATCGGTTATTGTTCTTCTGAGATGACAATAACAGAACAAGTATTGCAGCAGTGTTTTTTTTAAACTATATCAGTTGTTTATTCTGGGGGCAAACTGCCAGTATTTGGTACATGGCTGGTATATTACATTGCTTTCTGGCGCACCTTACAGAGGCAGCCTATGTCAGAAATATTAAACAATCAAATATATCAAATAAGGTACTGCCTTTGAGTGTATGGGTGGGCATAAGATTTTTCAGAGGTTAGCTTCTGACTCATTGAAGATTCATTCCCAGCCAGGAAATGTAACTGTGTGTGTGGGCAGGGTGGGTGTGAGATGCGGGATGCGGAGAGGCGGTGCACTACCTCCAGCACCAGGCTCCTGAAAGCGTTGTGACCAGAATATGGAAGGGAGAGGGGGCATCAGAAAATATGAAGAGAGAGGGAACCAGAAAATGGATGGGGGGGCTGGATTCACAAGTTACATATTATCAATTTAAAGGAACTTAAGGTTTGACCAACCATTTACTTTATTAGTATTTGCACAACATCTGGCTCTCCCCTGTTGCTATCTATTAGTATAATTAATGTAAATCTGCAGAATACATTAACACATAAACAAAGGTAATCTATATGACATATATACAGCATTAAGCTGTTTATTTATTAAAATTTTGTGGGCAAGAGGGCATGTAAGATAAAAACTGTTAGGCTGAGAGACATGATTGAGAAAAGTTGGTGAGCAGGGGGATGTGTGAAAAAAAGCTGGTTAGGGCACCTAGCGCAAGGGTGCATTAAAGAAAAGCTAGTGGCCAGGGGACATGTGAGAAAAGCTGGTGGAATGGAGGTGGCATGGGTGACAAAAGCTGATGGGTACAGGTGGTATGTGAGAGAAAAGCTGGTAGGCAGCGGGGAACATGTCAGGATGTAACAGGTGAGGGATTTTATTAAAATCTAACATTTGGAGCCTACCCTCTGGATATCCTGCTCCTGGGCAGCAGTGGAACATGGACAGCATTCTGCTTCAGGCATCAGTACTGTAACGAACGCTAAGGTAGACAAAGCCACACAAAATGCACTCCCCTTTCCAACACCACAGGTACTCACTCGATTCGGAGGGACCATTATGCAACACACCGTCCCTTCTCTGCCACTAACAGGAACCACCCCTCAAGCTAGCTCACACGTCCTAGGTCACCCAGGTCCGCTGGAACTCAGCCGCTCCGCAGGCTTCCACCCACAGCCTGAACCCTGGCTATTAAGCCTGCCTTATCTTGGGGCTCAGGACTTTAGTTGCCTTTCCAGACAAATGAAGGGTTTATATGGCACTCTTTTCTTATTAATCCTTAACTACACAGGACCTAACGCCCTCCTATTCTACCCAGAGCCTAGCACCCTGCTATTTTCTATAAGGGCCTACTGCCCTACTAACCAACAGGACCTAATGCTTCTCCTAAACAACTGAGCTGTAAGGCCCCTCAACTCTGAAGTGTGCCTAGCACCTCTTTACACTTTGTGCCTGGTGCCCACCTATCTGGGGACTTATATCCCACTCCCTACTGGAGACCTTGTGTCTCATCTTCCTAAGGGCCATGTGCCCTTCTCTGTAACTAAAGAGCCTGGTGTTCTTCTCTCTAACTAAAGCGCCTTGTACCCTAACTCTCTAATTAAAGGGTCTTGTGCCCTAACTATCTAACTAAAGGGCCTTGTGCTCTAACTATCTAACTAAAGAGCTTGGTGCCCTTCTATCTACAAGGTGGCGGATGACCCTAACTACCTAAGGGCTAATGCCCAAACATCCTAATTGAGCCGGGGCCTTGTACCCCCTATCCGGCCCATGGGCCTAATGCCTGAATTGCAACAGGGCCATGTGCCCTTTGATGTGAAGATTGCGGGCGGGGGGGCCCGGGAGGAAGATGGTGCCCAGAAGGGCCCTACCTGTAAACCAAGTCTTCAGGGGTCTTCTCCAGGGATTTCGCCATCTGCCACCGCTTCAATGCTCTGCCGCCGTCATCAGGGCTTGATCCCGCTGGATCTTCACGGAGAAGAGTAGCTCTTAGCCCTGACAAGGGCTCTCTGCCTCTGTTTCCTCCTGCGTGCTGTCTTCTCTCTTCTTGTCCGTGCCGTCTTCTTCTGTCTGGTGTCTTCCTCTTCTGTTCTTGTCTGCGCCGTCTACTGCTATCTGGCGTCTTCCTCTTCTGTTCTTCGTGCCATCTCTTCTCCGACGTCCTCTTCCGTCTCTCTCCGCAGTTGAAATGAAAATGGTGGCTGAAAAAACGGCTGGATGGTAAGCCCTGATTGACTCACCTCCCGAGCCAAGAATGGAGCAGCCGCACATTTCCCCCTGATTTAATCTTTGCAGTCCCTGTCAAAAGAGAATGGGTCCACACAAAGTTGGGGTCAGCATAGCGCCCTCCCATACGACCCAAGTTCTCAGAGGCAGAAGGTATGGTATAATCTAGGACAGCAATCCCACCAATCCCCATCCAATGCCTCTTGTACCAGGTTAGATTTGTTCCTCATGGGAGTTTCCAGGAACTGATCCGGAAAACCACAGGGATGCAACATGTTGCAATGCAGTACGCAAGTATGGCCAGTTCCTTCCTCAGGAACCATTTCATACACAGGAACCTCAGGTACCACATAGGGCAAGATTGTCCTAAAGTGAGGGAAATTGCAGTACTGTTTGTCGGCCCATGATGTACCTTGGACTGTATCTGCCTCTGGGCTACGTCTCCAGCAACCCTCAGTCTTCTTTGCTCTGTCGCCTAGCTGTTGGAGGTCCAACACTCCTTGTCTTCAGAAGCAGATAGCTTCAAATCACTCCACTACCTTCCAGGTCATCCAAACAACAAGAAATATGGGGTGTAATCAGCAGTACTGTGTACCTAGTTGTTATGCAGTCATACCACATCTTGCACAAACTCCAGCCACTGCCTCTTCTGTTCTTCTTCCAGAGCCCTCAGCATCTGCAGCAGAGTTCTATTGAACCTCTCACATGCTCCATTACCCTGGGGGTGTGGTACGGGACTTCTGAACCCCATAGGCATTGCACAAACCCTCCATGAGTCGACCCTGGAAACAAGCCCCTCGGTCTGAATGAATTCGTTCCGGGCACCCAAATCTCTGATTGAAATGTTCCACAGTGGTGGTAGTGGCCGCCTCAGCAGTGTGGTCCCTGGTGGGAACAGTCACAGTGAATTTGGTAAAATGGTCTTTCATTACCAATGCATAGTTGTGGCCGCTAACCGACCCTCCAATTAGGATATAATCGATCATGAGGATCTCCAGTGGCCCTGCGTGGGATAGTTTGGACAGTGGCATGTTGCTCACTGGCTTTAGACACCGCACACCGGTGACAGGCTCTGCAAACTTCCTCCGTCAACACCCTCATGCCTGGGATGAAGTAATGGACGCCATGGATGAGACTTCACAGCTCCCAGGTGGGCTTCTTGGACATGGGCTTCTACCACCACCTCTCGCTTCATCAACTTAGGCACCACGACTTGCCACACGGGTCAGAGCTCCTGATCCAGGTAGGCCCCACTGAAAAGAACTCCTTCCTGCGCCATCATCTGATCCCAACTGAGCAACAACTTTTGAGCTGTCACCTGGGAGACGCCACCGCTCCCACGCAGAGTGTCCTCGTTGTCTCCATTGCCAGATACGCCATAACGGGGGAACCCGATTTTAACTCGCAGCCCAGTCTTCAGTCAACATGGGCACTGTCAATGTACACACCGGAGACACAACCCAGGACAGATCTGGAATCTCCACTTCCTCGCTCTCCTCGTCACTGGGTCCTCCAGGTACTTCCAACAGATAAGGCATCGGCGTTACCGTTAGCCCTACCCGGCTGATATTGAATCTTGAAGTGGAACTTGGCCAACCGAACCATCCACCGCTGTTCCAACGCCCCTATCTTGACTGTGCCTAGGAAGGCCAATGGTTTATTGTCTGTAACTTTCTCAAATTCAGCAACGGTCAAGTACTCCACAAACTTCTCAGTGACTGCCCAGACAACAGCCAATAACTCCAGCTTGAAGGAACTATAATCCTCGGGGTTCCTCTCGGAGTCATGTAGACTTCGACTGCCATAACCGATGACCCTTTCCCGGCCCTCTTGGACTTGGGCTAGTACGGTTCCTAGTGTCTTCAAGCTTCCAACAGTATACACAATGAACAGCTTCTCAAAGTTGGCATAAGCCAACACTGGAGCCATGGTCAGATCCTCCTTGAGCTGAGCAAATGCCGTGCCGAGTGGCACCCCAGGCCACGGCTTGATTCTTAGCAGTAGTGGCAACTCCTCGTAGCAGCTCGTGCAGCGGTACAGCCACTTTCGCAAAATCCTTACTGAACCTTCTGTACTATCCGACCAGACCCAGGAATGCCCTCAACTCTGTCACAGTGCGAGGCATTTTCCACTCCAACACAGTGGACACTTTATCCTGAGTGGGGTTTAGTCCATTCTGGGACACCACTTGCCCCAGATACTCTAGACTGGGTTTCAAGAGATGACATTTGAGAGGCTTTAGTTTCAATCCAAACTTCTCAAGGCGTTGCAGTACCATGTTTAGTCGATTCAGATGCTCTTCTACAGTGGGGGCGAAAACGATGATGTCGTCCAAGTACATCAGGAGACCGTCAAAGTTCAGTTTCTTAGACATCTCTCCGTAAGCCTTTGGAAGGTTGTGGGATCATTGGTAATACCAAAAGGCATCCGGCAAAACTCAAATAGGACCATTAGTGTAATGAAGGCCGTCTTCTGTCGGTCCTCTTCCGCCACTGGTACTTGCCAATATCCACTGACTAAGTTCAATTCCTTTCACAGAGGAATCCATTTGTTTAGAATGGTGTGCCCACTCCACTTCCAAGAAGGGCGATCATCCATCTCCACCTAGACCGCCATGACCCCCGGCCGTTCCGGGTCTGGCTTAAGAAGTATTTGTCAAGTCCCTCTGATGTTGTCTGCTTCAATGGGGATAACAAAGGGCAACGGTGGTGCCTGGGCCAATCTTCTGCATACAGTCTTGTACATTACACAGTCTCACTGGTACTCTTCCCTTAATCATCACGACCAAGGCACGGGCCACTAAGGGTCTTTCCTTCGGGACTGTTGTTCAACTGGCTCCACCAACACCACTTTCCTTTCTAACCTCTGTTTGGTCCGCAGCTCCATGTACTTCAATACCTCCTGGTGAGGAGGCACCTCCTCATCCTGTAGGTAATTGGTACGTAGGTAACCTAGGAGCTCCACCTCTACCCACACACCTCTGGTTCGCACTGGCGCACCATCCTCTGGAGGGCCTGCTGCACTGGCTTGGGAACGTCCAATTCTCTCCAGTATCGAAGGCCCTTAGCATGAAAAAGAGCATGGTCCAGATTCTGGGCGGCATTCATTCCCAATATGACTGGGCCGTGTCTGAGCTCTGTTCCGCACACCACCAGAATTCCTGTCTTTCCCAATGCTTGGCTACAGTCTTTGACGTCCATCCAGACCACTTCAACAACAGGTATAGGGAGGTTATTAGCGGCAGTCAGTTTGATCCACAATTATGCCCGAGCCTCCTGCGAGCATAGTTTTCAAAACTTCGTTCTGACATGGTAGTCACCTGAGACCCAGTGTCCAGCAGACACTGCTTTTGCACCCCCCCGCCCCCAACGTAGCCACCACCATGGGGCACTCACCAAACAAGTCAGCAGAGTTGGTAATCAATGGATTTGCTCCTTCTTCCCCCATAGGTGGCCCAATCACCGCAAGGGATTCCAGTTTAACAGATGCGGAACTGCTTGCTCGGGACAATTGCGTGCATAATGCCACAAATGTTGACATCTCCAGCAGCGAACACTTGACCTTGACCCTCTTCACAATCCGGGGGCAACCCGTCGGCCTCCACTGTGTTCTCCTTCACTCCGACGGTCCCGGGGCCAGTAGACTTCCTGCCGTAACTGTGAGAAATTTTCATCGACAGCAGGGCTTCTTTCAGGTCTCTCATACAACTCTCCAGCGGGTGCACCTCCACTCCAGACAGGTTACCAACTGGAAGGACTTGCTGAGGGGCTACAGCATAAGGTCCATAATGATCGTTCTGATCCGGGGCACTGCCTCCACCTGTACTTCATGAAATGTCATGTCTTCATTATCCTGCACCTTATCCAGTAGGATGTGTTGGAGGGGAAGGAGTCCCATAGTAAACTGATCCCTGAGCAGGGGATCAGCGTCCCCAGGGCACGTAATCCTTGTGGATCTTTCTTCCATAATTCTCTCATCAATTCCAGGAGGGTGTTGCCAAACTGCATCAAACTTTCATCTTCTCTCTGTACTTGGGTGAAGAATTTTTTCCTCAGCACCGCTACCAATGAGGTATCACCATACAATTCACCCAGGATCTTGAAGATTGCCTCCAGAGTATCAATTTTTCCCTCTGGCCGGAAAAGAACAGTCCTCCTGACATCACCATCTAGGGCATTCAGCGCGAGCTCCACTTTCATGGCGCCGGTAATCTGGTATAAACAAGCAGTGCCATATAACCGTTCCTGCCAGTCGGCTAAAGAAAATCTTCTTCCATCAAACTTGGGTAGATGGGTCAACGCAGCTCCCACAACCATTACCGTAGATAGGACGCTTAGGGAGTGGGAAGTACTGCTATTTGGGTCTTTATCATCATACGCTGTATCCTGCTGACTACGCCAAAATGTAATGGCTGCTAAGGGAGACAAAGTCAAACAAACTGCACTCCCCTTCCCAACACCCCTAGTACTCATCCGATTCGGAGGGACCACTATGCGACACACCAACCCTTCTCTGCCACAAACAGGAACCACCCTTCAAGCCTGCTCACACATCCTAGGTCACCCAGGTCCACTGAAACTCCGCAGACCTCCACCCATGGCCTGAACCCTGGCTATTAAGCCTGCCTTGTCTTTGGTCTCCGGACTTTAGTTGTCCTTCCGGACAAATAAGGGGCTTTATATGCTAGTTTTCTCTTCTTAAGCTTTAACTACACAGGACCTAACGCCCTGCTATTCTACCCAGAGCCTAGCACCCTGCTATTTATTATAAGGGCCTACTGCCCTACTAACCAACAGGACCTAATGCCCCTCCTAAACAACTGAGGCGTAAGGCCCCTCTCAACTCTGAAGTGTGCCTAGCACCTCTCTACCCCATGGCCCTGGTGCCCACCTACCTGGGGAATTATATCCCGCTCCCTATTGGAAACCTTGTGCCTCAACTTCCCAACTAAGGGCCTTGTGTCCTTCCCTCTAACTATAGAGCCTTGTGCCTTTCTCTTTAACTAAAGAGCCTTGTGCCTTTCTCTCCAACTAAAGGGCCTTGTGCCCTAACTATAACTAAAGGGCCTTGTGCCCTAACTATTTAACTAAAGGGTCTGGTACCCTTCTAACTACAAGGGGCCGGGTGCCCCTAACTACCTACCTAAGGGCTAATGCCCAAACGTTCTGAGACAGGGCTTTGTGCCCCCCTATCTGGCCCACAGGCCTAATGCCCGACTTGCAGCAGAGACTAGTGCACTTTGATGTAAGGTGTGGGGGCAGGCGGTCCGGGAGGAAGATGGTGCCCAGAAGGGCCCTACCTGTCTCCCAATTCTTCGGGGATCTTCTCTTCGGATTTCCCCGTCTGCCGCCTCAATGCTCTGCCGCCGTCTTCGGGTCTTGACAGAGTAGCTCTTAGCCCTGACAAGTGCTCTCTGCATCCGTTTACTCTTCCGCACCGTCTTCTCTATTCTGTTCTTGTCCGCACCGTGTTCTTCTGTCTGGCATCTTCCTCATCTGTTCTTGTCCGTACTGTTTTCTTCTGTTCGGCATCTTCCTCTTCTGTTCTTCGCACCGTCTCTTCTCTGACATCCTCTTTTGTCTCTCTCCACTGCTGAACCTAAAATGGCGGTGCCCGCTTGCCGACATCATGCGGCGTGCTGACATCATGCAGCATTGACGTGGCACCGCGTAGTGAAGCGGAGAGCACTGATTAGCTTGCTGCGGCATTAATCGTTTAACCACTCACCGCCAAGAAGGGAGCAGATGCAGGTACACCCTTCACAGTACATCTGGACATCAGTTCATTTGGACTGCAGCCTTACCAGCCAGTAGGAGGTAAGAGTTACTATTTTTATTTTAAAAATGTCAAGTGTGTGAGGGGCTAGGAAGTGGGAATTAGGGTGAGGAGGGGCAGTAGACTGAAGCTTTGCCTAGGGCACAAAGAAACTTTGCACCGGCCCTAAATACTGAATATACTCAATGATGATGATTAACAACACTATCTAGTCTCTTCTGATTAGCTGTTTGCGGATTGACCTCCAGCATTGTGGTTATGCTAGATCAAGTAATGACTACTTTACTTTAGCTTTTCTTACTCCTACTCACTACTTTGCCAATTTTTGGGATGGTCACAATTCCAACATCAATATCAGTAATTTATTTGTGCAGTATGCACACAAATTATATGAAATGTATTGTTTTTGTACATTCATTATTCAACAGAATCCCTGATGAAGCCCTTTATGGGAGAAATGCATTGGATTTGAATAGATTGCATTTGGAGAAGTATTTTGGGATTATATCCATACCATCAGCGCTAGCTCCAGAAAGAGTGCCACTACTTTTGTCTGCATCCTTGTGCGCACTCCGCCCCAAGTGCTGTTGAAAGTGAAAGCTGCAGTGATCTACAATGTGGAGTTTGTCCTGAGCTGCGTTTACACAGCAGCCACTGCTCTATTCGGGACCAGTAGGAGTGTATTAAAGTTTAAGTGGATACTTGGGAACGGGACTATTCCCTGCTATTGGTGTCCTTTCTCTTCTTTTTTGGATGTTTTTCCCCTTCACAGCCACCATCTAATGGGGTGAGTTCACTATGCTGATGCTATATTTCCCGTTCTAAGGGATGAACTTTTAACCTTGGATTTTACTGTGATTCTATCTACCAGTTTTTCAACATTACTCTTTCTATTTATGTGCTTTTTTGACCCCTTTTGGTCCAGCATTTTGGTCCGGACCATGGTATAATTTATATTACTTTGTTTTATTTCTAATGGTATGACCATGTAAGTGGTCAGGAATATATCCAATAAAATTGTATGCTATTTACTATGTAGTACCATTTGTTCCCACCAGGCAGCATTGTGTACTTTTTACATATAAGGAAGCGCGGCTTTCTCCATTTCGTTTTATGCACACAAATTATACCATCCAATATCCACCATTACTGCAGCAGGAATAAGACAGTTAATTGAGGTCCTGTGTCCCCATTACCAAATTCCATTTCAACACCATTTTACTAGACAAGCAATTCCTCACATGTACTAGGAGGTTATAAAAGAGAAAATTATTGGGCTACAAAATGCCATTCTACCCACTCTACACTTAACCACAGATATGGGAACAAGCGGAACTGGGAAAACTAAAGATTATATGGCTGTGACAGCTCACTGGGTTGGTAAATCGCCTTCAGCAGCAGGAACAGCAGAAGCATCTAACAAACAACGCCAGATCTTTCAGAGGCAGGCTACTCTGTGCATCATCTGCTTCACTAAGAGGCATATTGTTATTATTATTATTATCGTAGATTTGTAAGGCTCCACAGTGCCGTATAGTAGTGAAAGACAAGGACATACATAAAACAGTATATACGTAAAACAAGAACAGACAAGGCAGACAAAATGAATGGAGACATGAAAACAAAGGTTATGGAGGACCCTGATCATTAGAAAGCTTACATTCTAAAGGGAAGCGGGCACAGCTGAAAAAAGAGGAGCGAGTATGGCCAAGAGTGGAGATTAGCATAGTTGTGAGGGTGCATTAGTGTGAATAGTGTTATCGAGGATAAGGTCTCCACTAAAAAAAGAGATGGGTTTTCATCTAAAGATTTGAAGGCTGTGGGAAAGTCTGAGTGAGCGTGGTAGGGAATTCCATAAGTGGGGAGCAGCACGGGAGATGTCTTGTAGGCGGGAGTGAGAGGTGGTTATCAGAAACTAGACAAGGCGCAGGTCAGAGGTAATACCGCTAATAACCTGTTTGAAAAACTCAGGGATGTCATTGCAACATGGCTTATCCTGTTGGGACTCTCCTGAGGATATGTGATTTCTGATAACATCACCAATATTGTTAGAGCATTACAGCGGGGAAATTCCATCACATTCCCTGTTTTGCTCACACAATCAACTTGGTGGTAGAGAACTTTTTAAAAAATGACAGTGACATGCAGGAGATGCGTTTTGTGTCCCAAAATATTTAGGGTCATTTTCGGGATTCTGCAACATGCTGTTGCAGAATCCCGAAAATGACCCTAAATATTTTTAGGAGAATGCAGCAGCTGCAAGAAGAATAGAATTTAGGGGGAATGTACTTTAGTCCAGCGCAGTGGAGAATACTTTCCATGTTGTACAAGGTGCTGAAACCACTCAAAGTAGTCACCTGTGAAGAGAGTGCAGACACTGTTAGCTTGAGTCAAGTGATTCCCCTAATTATACTTTTTGAAAAGCAGCAAGAGAAATACAAGAAGGAAATGAAACAAAGCAATTCCGCTAATTGTGTTGGACTTGTAGATTAAGTACTTTTTTTCGCTTTTGAAATCGGATCATTACAATTTGGCTACTGTGCTTGATCCTAGGTTTAAGAGCAATGTCTTCTCTTTCTTTTCAACTGACCCAGATCTGAAGAGATGCAATAAGCTCCTGGTCAACAAGCTGACAGCTCAAGTGGTACATGACACAATGACAGTTTCTCTGGAAATTGCTGCTAGGAAAAATTGTAGCTTTCCCAAGTCACCCAGTGCTGATGCAGATGAGTCAGCACAACATTTTGACATTTGGCCTTCTCTAAAAGAATTGCCCAAAAATTGTGACAGCTCTGCCATAAAATGAACTACAAATTCCATTTGGAAGGCAATTTGTAACGATACTGGTGGTATTACCTGAAGCCCAATAGTCAAGTAGATATCCAGAGAGTAGTCAGATGTTTTGCCGGGTCGGTACACAAGAGGGTAGTCAGACGTTTGCCGGGTTGGTACACAAGAGGGTAGTCAGACGTTTGCCGGGTCGGTACACAAGCAGGTAATCACAGATGCAAGATAGAGGAGCAGGTAGCAGGAGCTGAGCAAGCAGAATACTCAAGCATATGTCTGAACCAGGAAGTGCCATTTATAGGCCCAAACAGGAAACAGGATCCAAGATGGTTTCTCTTTGATTCCAAACTGGCCATCTTGGATAAGGGCAAATCTGAGGGCAAGTTTGCAAATACAGAGACATCTAGTGGTCGGAGGTGCAAATGTCAAAGTAATTCCTTACAGTATTCCCCCCTTTTAATAACGTCCTCTGGACGGTGCTTTGCAGGGCTTCTCCGGGTATCTTTGATGAAATTCACGCAGTAATCGAGGTGCATGGACATTCTCTTCTGGTTCCCATGAATTGTCTTCTGGTCCATATCCCTGCCATTGTATCAAATACTGTAGTTTATTTCTAAATATTTGAGAATCTAGTATTTTCTCTACCAGAAACTCTTCATGTTCATCAATTATCAATTTGAACAGGATCTGGAGGAGGCAAGGTACGCCACACATTATATTTTTATTTTTTCCCTGAAGAAGCCCCCGATGGAGGGGTGAAATGCGTTGGTTACTAGGTTTTATTATTCTCTACCGGAATAGGTTTTACTCCTGTTTTATTTATCTACATATCATACAGCGCTGAGGCATATCCAGGCTGTCCGATACCGGAAGTGCGGCATTTGGAACGCAGGCTTGCGTTCCAACATACAGGAAGAGAAGGTGAGCTCACTGAAATCCAGCTACAGTCGGCGGTTCACCGTCTCCGGAAGGAGAGAGCCCCCGTTCATAGCTTTGGAGTGCTTTACGGACTCTGACACTGTGTCACTCACCGGACTGTGAGTGCTATTTCTCGTGTGTTTAGGAACCGTGGCCGTCCACCATCCTGAGGGTCTGCACATGTGCAGCCCTTTCAACCCTTCAGTACATGTTCCTTTTAGTTAATTGGCTGATCAGGCAACACTCCCTATTTAAAGCACCTGTGGTCAATACCTCGTTGCCTGATCTTGGAGTCTCATTCCCCATGAGCCTCTGAAGGTGTTCCTGTGTTTCCTCGTGTATTCAGCTCCTGCTGATTCCTGTTGTTCGTTTGTGGTTTCCATACCACTTCAACTCTCCTGTGTTTCATCGTGACTGCACCAGCTGATTCCTATCTGCTGCCTCCGTGCTTCTACAGTTTCCAAACCACTTCAACTCTCCTGTGTTTCATTGTGACTGCACCAGCTGATTCCTATCCGCTGCCTCCGTGCATCTACAGTTTCCCAAACCACTTCAACTCTCCTGTGTTTCATCGTGACTGCACCAGCTGATTCCTATCCGCTGCCTCCGTGCTTCTACAGTATCCTGCTCACCTCAACTCTTCCGTGTTTCATCGTGACTGCACCAGCTGATTCCTATCCGCTGCCACCGTGTATCTGCAGTGTCCTGCTCATCGCAACCCTCCAGTACTCATCGTGTCTGCAGCCAGCCGATCCGCTGTCTCCGTGCTTCTACAGTGTTCCTGCTTGTGTCAACTCGCCTGTCTGCATCGGATCAACGCTCCACTGCTTTCATCTCAGCTAGACCGCCTCAACGCTCCCGTGTTCTCCAGGTGTCCAGTTCTATATACTACTGCTTCCTGAGTATTGTTTACATCCTTGCTGGTCTACCTACCGTGCGCTGCACCTACTTGGTTACCACTACCACCCTCCTGGGACTTCGCATCCTGCCGGCCTCCAGCCGTTCAGGTATCCCTGCCCCTCTCTCTGACAGCCTGCTCTCCTGAACCACGGTATGCATACTTCTCATTGACTGTGCTGGTGTATTGCATATCTAGCTGGACTGAGTTGTTCTCCTCCGGAGTTTCCTATCCACTGGGACTTTTGCTATCATTTGACTGTGTTACCTTTTAGCCTGGATAGTTCTAGTGACTTTGTATATTTGTGCAGTGCTGCTCAGTTATTTTTATTGTGTGCATATCATCGTGGGATCAAGTTCAGTGTGCCCGTGTATACTCTGCATTGCATTTATCTCCCCGTGCTCCTCCTCACTTATATATTTCAGTGGTACAACTTGCTAGAGGCAGACCACTGTTCCCTGTTTTCTGAGTCACCAGTTTCCAGTATCCTTTCACATAGCAGTGGTACAACTTGCTAACGCAGACCACTGACTCCCCGGATACCTTCACCTGGATTCCATTCCTTCACCCAGACAGCGGTACAACTTGCTATACGCAGACCGCTGACTCTCATCACCTCCTCGTTACTCCTGGACATTCCTCCTCACTATAGCAGTGGTACAACTTGCTATACGCAGACCACTGACTACCCTCACGTTTCCTTGTCCATCCAGTTCCTCGTGTACAGTTATCTACCTATTACCAGTGCTGCTAGTCATAGACTTTCCTCGAGCATTCTCTTATCACCTGCTGTCTCCTGTTCCGTGATCACCCCGCTACCAGAGTACCATATTACCAACTATACTGCTCTGGTAAGCCTATCATCTGGTGATCCCTGGGTAAAGACTCCTAGTGCCCGTGACAGTAAGATCAGGCCATGACAGACCCAGATTCGGAACCTACAGCTAAAGAGATGCTGCAGCATCTGGTTACCCGTATGGAGCAACAGGATGCTCGCCAACAGCTGTTACTACAATGTTACCAGGCGTTAGCCTCCCAAGGAACATCTGGGCCAAATATCGCAGCTAATGTTGATGCTCCTGTGCTTTCCTCCGTTTCCCCAGTGCCATCCCAGGTGTCTACGGCTTCTACGCTTCACCTGCCTACTCCGTCAAAGTATGATGGAGACCCCAAAACATGTAGGGGTTTTCTCAATCAATGCTCAGTTCATTTTGAGCTCCAACCTCAAAATTTCTCTACTCATCGTTCCAGAGTGGCCTATCTTATTTCATTGTTTTCTGGACAAGCTCTCGCATGGGCTTCCCCTCTGTGGGAAAGAAACGATCCATTATTACAGGATAGTGCCAAATTTATTTCCACGTTCCGAAGTGTATTCGATGAACCAGGTCGTGTCATCTCCGCTGCATCCAGCATCCTCCGTCTACGTCAGGGTTCTCGTACAGTAGGCCAGTACGTCATTCAATTTAGGATTCTAGCCTCTGAACTTCAGTGGAACACTGAAGCGTTAATTGCCGCCTTCTGGCAGGGGCTCTCCGATAAAATTAAAGATGCACTGACTACTCAAGAACTACCTACTTCTTTAGAAGATTTGATTTCTCTTTGCCATCGTGTAGACATGAGATTTCGTGAAAGGGAGTCTGAAAAAACAACTTCAGTTAAAGCACCTCTTCGCTCAACTTCTCAATTTCGTCCAGCTTCATCTCCTGTGATATCCATGGAGATAGGACGCTCCAAATTAACCACTGAGGAGAGGAACCGAAGAGTAAAAAATAGACTTTGTATCTATTGTGCTTATTCCACACATATGCTCAATTCATGCCCTAAAAAATCGGGAAATGCCAGGCCCTAACTAGTTCTGGAGAGGTGAAGTTAGGGTCCCTGGAGTCCTCTCCATGTTCTACGAAATTAAAAGTCTGCGCTTTTGATGTTACAATTTCCTTCGCTACCAAATCCTTTGAGTCCCAAGCACTTATTGATTCTGGAGCTGCGGGAAATTTTATTTCTAAATCCCTCGTGAATCAATGGTCCCTACCAGTGATTACCCTGAAGACACCTATTACTGTGACTGCTATTGATGGATCACGTCTTATCAATGGTCTCATCACCCAGAGTACGTCTCCAGTAACTCTTCAGATTGGTGTGCTACACCAAGAAGAAATTTCGTTTATAATTCTACCTGTTACGACAAGTCCGATTGTTTTAGGCCTTCCATGGCTTCAGTGTCATTCTCCCCAGATTGACTGGCGCACTCCTTAAGTTACGTCTTGGGGAGCTGAATGTCATCATCGTTGTCTCTCCCAAGTCGTTCCCCTTAAAATACAGCAATCCTCCATTTCACCTTCCTCACCGGGACTCCCTCCTCAGTATGCTTCATTTGCCGATGTATTTTATAAAACTCAGTCTGAACGTCTTCCTCCTCATCGTTCATGGGATTGTCCGATTGATCTTCTACCTGGCAAGACTCCTCCTAGGGGTCGTGTGTATCCACTTTCGTTACCTGAAACTCAAGCTACATCTGAATACATCCAAGAGAATCTCCAGCGAGGATTTATTCGACCTTCTACTTCTCCCGCTGGAGCCGGGTTCTTCTTTGTAAAAAAGAAGGATGTTTCACTACGCCCCTGCATAGACTTTCGTGGTCTTAACGCCATTACTATCATAAATCGGTATCCCATTCCACTGATTACTGAGCTATTTGATCGGATTAAGGGAGATCGGATCTTTACCAAGTTGGATCTTCGTGGTGCCTACAATTTAATTAGAATCAGGTCCGGTGACGAATGGAAGACAGCTTTCAACACCAGGGATGGGCATTATGAATACTTAGTAATGCCTTTCGGGTTGTGTAATGCCCCCGCTGTTTTCCAGGGCTTCATTAATGAGATCTTCCGGGACTTGTTATATGTATGTGTCGTCGTTTATCTGGACGACATATTGATCTTCTCACAGGACCTGCCTTCTCATCACCAACATGTGGCAGAAGTTCTTTCCAGACTCCGGAGAAATTCATTATTCTGCAAACTAGAAAAATGTTCATTCGAGTTGCCCCAGATTCCATTTTTGGGTTATATTGTCTCCGGAGTTGGTCTGCAAAGGTGAATGCTGTGTTACATTGGCCTCAGCCAACTACTCTTCGTGCCATTCAGCGTTTTTTAGGTTTTGCCAATTACTATAGACGCTTCATTCAAGATTTCTCTTCGATTGCATCTCCTATTGTGGCCCTGACTCGTAAAGGGACCAATACTAAGCAATGGTCATCTGAGGCTCTTCAAGATTTTCAGTTTCTTAAAGAGTCCTTCTCCTCTGCTCCCATTCTTCGACAGCCTGATGTGACGCTTCCCTTCTTCCTAGAGGTAGATGCCTCTAATGTTGGTTTAGGAGCCATTCTCTCCCAAAGATCGGAGCAACAAAATTCCATCCTTGTGCCTTTTACTCTCGGGGTCTTCTGCCTGCGGAGAAGAATTACACCATCGGGGACAAGGAGTTGCTGGCTATTAAAGTAGCATTAGAGGAGTGGAGATACTTGTTGGAGGGAGTTCGTCATCCTGTGACAATTTTCACGGATCATAAGAATTTGTCATATCTACAGCCTGCTCAATGTTTGAATCCTCGTCAAGCAAGATGGTCCCTTTTCTTTTCTCGTTTTGAGTTAATCATAACCTTCAAACCAGCTGCAAAGAATAAAAAAGCAGACGCTCTATCTCGAGCCTTTGTGACGTCCTCAGACGTTGAAGAGGTCCCCAACCACTCTATATTAGATCCCAAATGTGTTTCTCTGGCTGCTTCTTCCACTAAGGTGCTACCATTTGGGAAAACCCTCGTGCCTCCTGCTCTTAGGAAGAAAATCCTTTCGTGGTTTCACTCTTCTCGTTTTTCTGGACACTCTGGTGAACGCAAGACCTTTGAGATCCTCTTTCGAAGTTACTGGTGGCCTTCTATGAGGAGAGATGTCAAAGAGTTTGTAGCCGCATGTGAATTGTGTTCTCAGATCAAGACTCCCCGCAGAACTCCAGCGGGTTTGCTTCAACCACTACCCATTCCGTCCAAGCCATGGACCCATATTAGTATGGATTTTGTTACTGATCTTCCGCCTAGTAAAAACTGCAATACTATTTGGGTAGTGGTGGACAGATTTTCGAAGATGGCGCATTTCGTTCCCTTGGCTGGTTTGCCTTCTTCTTCTACTCTGGCTGAATATTTCATCAAAGAAATCTTTCGTATCCATGGATGTCCGTCCGAGATTGTGTCAGATAGAGGAGTACAATTTGTTTCCAGATTCTGGCGGGCCCTTTGTAAGACCTTGGGCATACGATTATCACTCTCATCTTCCTACCATCCTCAATCAAACGGACAAACTGAAAGGGTCAATCAAGATCTTGAGACGTTTATAAGGATGTTCTCGTCAGCCAATCAAGACAACTGGGTAGAATTGCTTCCTTGGGCTGAATTCGCTCATAACAACATGTACCATGAGTCATCTTCCAAAACTCCATTCTTTGTGGTTTACGGTCACCATCCGTCTTTTCTGGAATTTCCTGCCCTCCCTCCCACCCAAGTTCCTGCTGTAGAGACTGTTTGTCAAACTTTCAAAAATATTTGGTCTCAGGTCAAAACCTGTTTAAAGAAGACATCTGCCAGATATAAGTCTTTTGCAGATAAAAAGAGACGGGCTATTCCACCACTGAAAATTGGAGATCGTGTCTGGTTATCTACCAAAAATATTCGTTTGAAGGTCCCATCTATAAAATTCGCTCCTCGTTTTATTGGTCCATATAGGATCATTCAAGTGATAAATCCAGTTTGTTTCAAACTCCTACTTCCTAAGAATCTTCGTATTTCCAACGCCTTCCATGTGTCCTTACTCAAACCTCTCATCATCAACCGTTTCTCGGTCCCTCCTTCAGCACCTCGGCCAGTTCAAATTCATCAAGAGGAAGACTTTGAGATTACTCATATATTGGACGCAAAAATTTCGCGAGGAGTTCTCCGTTTCCTCGTTCATTGGAAGGGCTTTGGTCCTGAGGAGCGTTCATGGATCAAGGCTGAAGATCTCAATGCTCCAGCTCTTCTTAAAAAGTTTTATTTCAAGTTTCCGGACAAACCCGGTTCCAGGTGTTCTGTGCCCACCTTTAAAAGGGGGGGTACTGTCACTCACCGGACTGTGAGTGCTACTTCTCGTGTGTTTAGGAACCGTGGCCGTCCACCATCCTTAGGGTCTGCGCATGTGCAGCCCTTTCAACCCTTCAGTACATGTTCCTTTTAGTTAATTGGCTGATCAGGCAACACTCCCTATTTAAAGCACCTGTGGTCAATACCTCGTTGCCTGATCTTGGAGTCTCATTCCCCATGAGCCTCTGAAGGTGTTCCTGTGTTTCCTCGTCTATTCAGCTCCTGCTGATTCCTGTTGTTCGTTTGTGGTTTCCATACCACTTCAACTCTCCTGTGTTTCATCGTGACTGCACCAGCTGATTCCTATCCGCTGCCTCCGTGCTTCTACAGTTTCCAAACCACTTCAACTTTCTTGTGTTTCATCGTGACTGCACCAGCTGATTCCTATCCGCTGCCTCCGTGCTTCTACAGTTTCCAAACCACTTCAACTCTCCTGTGTTTCATCGTGACTGCACCAGCTGATTCCTATCCGCTGTCTCCGTGCTTCGTTTCCAAACCACTTCAACTCTCCTGTGTTTCATCGTGACTGCACCAGCTGATTCCTATCCGCTGCCTCCGTGCTTCTACAGTATCCTGCTCACCTCAACTCTTCCGTGTTTCATCGTGACTGCACCAGCTGATTCCTATCCGCTGCCTCCGTGTATCTGCAGTGTCCTGCTCATCGCAACCCTCCAGTACTCATCGTGTCTGCAGCCAGCCGATCCGCTGTCTCCGTGCTTCTACAGTGTTCCTGCTTGTGTCAACTCGCCTGTCTGCATCGGATCAACGCTCCGCTGCTTTCATCTCAGCTAGACCGCCTCAACGCTCCCGTGTTCTCCAGGTGTCCAGTTCTATATACTACTGCTTCCTGAGTATTGTTTACATCCTTGCTGGTCTACCTACCGTGCGCTGCACCTACTTGGTTACCGCTACCACCCTCCTGGGACTTCGCATCCTACCGGCCTCCAGCCGTTCAGGTATCCCTGCACCTCTCTCTGACAGCCTGCTCTCCTGAACCACGGTATGCATACTTCTCATTGACTGTGCTGGTGTATTGCATATCTAGCTGGACTGAGTTGTTCTCCTCCGGAGTTTCCTATCCACTGGGACTTTTGCTATCATTTGACTGTGTTACCTTTTAGCCTGGATAGTTCTAGTGACTTTGTATATTTGTGCAGTGCTGCTTAGTTATTTTTATTGTGTGCATATCATCGTGGGATCAAGTTCAGTTTGCCTGTGTATACTCTGCATTGCATTTATCTCCCCGTGCTCCTCCTCACTTATATATTTCAGTGGTACAACTTGCTAGAGGCAGACCACTGTTCCCTGTTTTCTGAGTCACCAGTTTCCAGTATCCTTTCACATAGCAGTGGTACAACTTGCTAACGCAGACCACTGACTCCCCGGATACCTTCACCTGGATTCCATTCCTTCACCCAGACAGCGGTACAACTTGCTATACGCAGACCGCTGACTCTCATCACCTCCTCGTTACTCCTGGACATTCCTCCTCACTATAGCAGTGGTACAACTTGCTATATGCAGACCACTGACTACCCTCACGTTTCCTTGTCCATCCAGTTCCTCGTGTACAGTTATCTACCTATTACCAGTGCTGCTAGTCATAGACTTTCCTCGAGCATTCTCTTATCACCTGCTGTCTCCTGTTCCGTGATCACCCCGCTACCAGAGTACCATATTACCAACTATACTGCTCTGGTAAGCCTATCATCTGGTGATCCCTGGGTAAAGACTCCTAGTGCCCGTGACACACTGTTATTGAACCTCCTATAAGATCTTTACAGAGGTAATCTTCATCTTTTATATTTATCGCTGGAACTGTGTTTTTCAGTAGTATACATGACTGCTGTTTTTTTCTGACCATTCTGCCAGAGGTTAGAACATTATTTTCCCTCCTCTTTGGATTTGCTTATATGGTTTATATTTTTATTTTTATGTTTATTTTGAATTTTCATTTTTTCATCCATTTTAACCTCATACATATTTTTATTTTTGTTTATTTTTTCATTTTTTAACTTTTTATTTTTATTTTTTATTATTTTTTATTTTATTTATTTTTTATTTTATTTATTTTAGATTTTTTATTTTTATTTTATAGCTTCATCCCAACATTACTGTTGAGTTATAGGATATTCAATAAACCCTTCTGGTTATTTTTAAAGTGCCTCCTGTTGTTATTATATTTATTAGCATTTATCTTTCCCATATAGCCCTACTGTATTTCCGTTTATTAACCATTTGATTCATAGCGCCGTGGGTCAATATTATGTTTACATTGATCTATATTGGGGAGTTTGGAATTCGTCCCACACAGACCCACTCTGGCAGATTTACATATCTTTAGAGCAGCGCTGTTATCCCTACACTTTTTCTATACAAGGTACGGCCAGGAAATGGATTTGAAACTACTGGTTTCAGTAAGGAAACATGAAAGACAGGATGAACCTTCATAGATCCTGGGAGTTCAAGTTGAAAGGCAGATGAACTGACTTGGGCCAAAATTGTAAAAGGACCTATATATTTCGGTCCTAATTTAGGAGTAGGCACGCTTACTTTTAAGTTTTGTGTAGAAAGCCAAACATTGTCACCAACATTTAAAACTGGTGCAGCTTTACGATGTCTGTCTGCAGTTCTCTTATAACTGTCCTGTGCATGTTGCAATGCCTCTCTTAATACTTCGAGATTACTCTGTAGTCTGGATGTGACAGCAGGTATGGAAGAATCATGTGGAAAATTGGGGAGTAGGTTTGGATGATACCCCAAATTGGCATAAAAAGGACTTTGTCTTGTGGATGAGTGTTGTGAGTTGTTGCACGAAAATTCTGTTATTGGCAGAACGTTAGTCCAGTCATCTTGCAGATGGCAAATGTAGCACCGTAGGTATTGTTCTAAAGTCTGATTGGTGCGTTCTGTCTGTCCATTGGATTGAGGATGGAAAGCAGTTGATAATTTTAAATTAATATTAAGAGCACTACAAAACTGCTTCCAAAAACGTGAAGTAAATTGTACTCCTCGGTCAGAGACTACATCATCAGGGACTCCATGTAGACGAAACACTTCCTTGATTAGTAATTCTGCTGTTTCTTTTGTAGAAGGAAGTCCACGACAGGGCACAAAATGAGCCATTTTTGTGAGTCGATCTACAACCACCAGAATTGTAGTCATACCCTTGGATGATGGTAAATCCACAATAAAATCCATGGAGATTGAACCCCATGGACGAGAAGGAACTGGCAAAGGCTGTAAGAGTCCAAGTGGAGCAGTCTTAAACCGGGCACAAGTACTGCAGGATGATACAAATCTTTTGACATCCTCCTTGTATTTCGGCCACCAGAAGTAACGGGATAATAATTCATGCTTATTCCAAACACCTTTATGGCCTGCCAGTCTAGAGTGATGGACAAATTGCAGTACTCTTAATCGTGCTGCTTCTGGTACATACAAGCAATGTGATTGAAGAGAGAAAGAGCAGTAGTTGGTTGAACTAGGTGCACTATGGATCTATATCTTCATAATTGTATTAAGACCATCCCCTTAAAACATAACTTTTATTAGATATGATTAAAAGCAAAATATAGGTTGATATCACTCTATTAATTAAAATTAGAAATTAAAACTGGAAGCACTGTGTATCTCTACCTATATGCTCTAATCCCAAGGAACATATGGTAGGGAGACTATATAGATATGGATAATATGCAGATATGGTCCTACAAGATCAGTGGTCCAAATCTGCCACTGATATAAGTATAGTCAAGGTCCCGTTAGGCGGAGAAGAGCAAGGATTATAATATTATGTAGTCAAGTCCTGCTCAAATCATTGCATAATCTCCATCCTGGAATCAATTAATATTAAGGCCTTGAATAAGCAACATACAGCGAAACGCGCGTCGGCGTTATAGCTGGGAGCACTTTGTTTATTTACTTGGAGAAGTTTGATAATGCAGATTTACCCCTATAACTCCAGAGCTAGAGAGGAAACTGTTAGGTAGTCAGCAATACACTACCCATAACATTGGTCAATACAGAGGTAACATACCTTAGTAATTATTAGAACTGGATTCAGATGTATTCATGCTCATCAGCTGGTGTCTTATATAGATACTTATAGATTGACCCCTATTAATACTATCAGTGGGGAATTTACAAGACAGCCTTCAGTGTATATATCTACTAGGTACCCAGCGAACGGCATCAACCAGATATTCATCTTGATCGAAGTGCAAGCTTAGATTTGTTATTATACAAATCAAGCAGTCATGATCTAATATTAATTGATTCCAGGATGGAGATTATGCAATGATTTGAGCAGGACTTGACTACATAATATTATAATCCTTGCTCTTCTCCGCCTAACGGGACCTTGACTATACTTATATCAGTGGCAGATTACGGACCACTGATCTTGTAGGACCATATCTGCATGTTATCCATATCTATATAGTCTCCCTACCATTTGTTCCTTGGGATTAGAGCATATAGGTAGAGATACACAGTGCTTCCAGTTTTAATTTCTAATTTTAATTAATAGAGTGATATCAACCTATATTTCGCTTTTAATCATAGTTATGTTTTAAGGGGATGGTCTTAATACAATTATGAAGATATAGATCCATAGTGCACCTAGTTCAACCAACTACTGCTCTTTCTCTCTTCAATCACTAAGTTACTTTAGTTGTAGGTTGCACCCCAGTCACAGAATAATACAAAATGTATATGTACTTAATTATAAAAGGGAAATAAAAAATTACCCTAAGAGATACAATTATTGACACTGGGATATGGCTCTAGAGTTGGTGCGGTAGTAAAACCTTTTTCTGTACATACAAGCATTGTCCATACTTCAAAATGTTATCTCGATAGGTCAAGTGTAAATCTGTAGGGGGTTCTGAAAGGATCGGATCAGTTCTATAACCCTCCTTGATGTCAGATAACAGCTCACCAGTGCCAATAGCTCCCAGGAAATTTGACTTAGAGAGGATTGTCTTTTCAGGATCAAGCTGTGGTGAGTCTTCCATGTATGCTCTGGATAGAGCATCAGCTTTCCCATTTTGGGATCCAGGTCTATAAGAGATAACAAAATCAAAACAATTTAGGAATAAACTCCATCTGGCTTGTCGCGGAGAAAGTCTTTTGGCAGACCGAACAAACTCTAGATTCCGGTGGTCAGTAAGCACGGTAATTTGATGTGCAGCACCTTCAAGCAAATGTCTCCATTCAGTAAATGCAGCCACAATGGCTAATAGTTCCTTATTTCTCACATCATAATTTCTTTCTGAAGCAGTCATTTGACGAGAGAAAAAAGCGCATGGATGTAATAACATCTTCTCTCCTACTCTCTGTGATAATATTGCCCCTACTGCTGAATCTGAAGCATCTGCCTCAAGGATGAAAGGAAGTTCTGGGTTGGGATATATTAATATGGGATCTGTAGTAAACTTTGTCTTAAGCAGAGAAAAAGCCCCTTCAGCTTCTGGAGACCAATGGAAAGACAAACCCTTTCTTGGTTAGTTGAGTGATTGGCGTCACAATCTTCGAAAAGTCTTTAATGAAACGTCTATAGAAGTTGGCAAACCCTATAAACCTTTGTACCTCTTTTACGTTTCTTGGAGCTGGCAAATCTACTATAGCCTGGACCTTGCTAGGGTCCATTCTCAAACCTTGAGGTGAGATGATATAGCCCAATAACTGAATCAGTGTTTGGTGGAATTCACACTTCTCCAACTTAATGTACAAACAGTGTCTGCGAAGACATTCCAGTACGGTTCGAACCTATTGCTGATGCTCCTTTTGGGAATTTGAGAAAATTAGTATGTCATCGAGATAAATGACAACAAATTGGTCAATTAGATCTTTAAAAACATCATTCATGAAATGTTGGAATGTAGCAGGAGCATTGCACAGTCCAAAGGGCATCACCAGATGTTCAAAATGTCCATATTTACATCGAAAGGCAGTCTTCCATTCATCGCCAGATCGTATGCGAACTAAATTGTATGCCCCTCGTAGATCTAATTTTGTGAAAATTCTTGCTGAGCGAAGCCTCTCCAGTAATTCTGAAATAAGTGGGAGTGGATAGCGGTTCTTGATTGTCACTTTATTCAACGCTCTATAGCCAATACATGGTCGTAATGAACCATCCTTCTTTTTCACAAACAAAATAGGTGCACCTGCTGGAGATGTAGAAGGACGAATAAAACCTTTTTCCAAACTTTCATCCACATAATTCTTGAGGACCTTTAACTCTGGCTCGGCTAATGGATAAATACATCCAAAGGGTATAGCAGCCCCAGGTAACAAATCCACAGGACAATCATAGGGTCTGTGAGGTGGAAATTTGTCAGCATTCCTCTTACTACAGACATCAGAAAAGTCCTTATATTGTGGAGGTAGCTGGTCCAAAACATGAGGAGGGGAATTATATAACTTGCTCACCTCTTCAACAGAGGATTCAGATTTAGTCTCCGGAGCATATGTTTCTTGTGAAAAAGAAATAGTCTTTGATTCCCAGTTAATGGATGGATTATTTGCAGCCAACCAAGGAATTACCAGAATAATAGGAAACTGTGGAGAAGAGATCAGTAAGAATGTCAGAGTCTCATGATGGTTTGGCTCAATTACGAGGTCCAGGGGTTCGGTTTCATGAGTAACTGGATCAGAGTTCAAAGGAGAATCATCCACAGTTTCCATTAATACTGGTATCTGTCTCTCTAAATTCAATCTTATTTCTCTTAGCAACATAATGTCCATAAAATTGCTGTTCGCACCAGAGTCCACCATTGCTGTACTGGAAATGCAGTGTGCACCGATCTGGAATCGGATTGGAATTGAGAAATGTGAGTTATTATTTCCCTTATTCTTTTCAGTTGATGCTAAAGAGGAGAGACAAGGAATAATTGCTGGGGAATGTCAGAAATCACAGGCTCCTGGTCTGAAAAGTCTGCATCTGCTAAGCTAGCCACTGTCTTCTGAGGTCTTCTAGGACAATTTGAGATATAATGTCCTGGTTTGCCACAATAAAGGCACAAGTTCTCTTGACGTCGTTGCTCCCTTCTCTCATTGGAACTACGTTTGTGAAGTGTGTCTACTTGCATGGGTTCACACTCAAATTCTGTAGTGGATTTTACCTCAGAATTCCCATAATAGTTTGAAGTTGTGGGTCCTCGATAACTGGGCTATGTCCAGGTTAAGGCCTTCCTTTCTTGTTGTCTCTCAATCAGATGAGCATCAATTCGAATGCAATGGATAATGAAAGGCTCAAGTTCAGTTGGTGCCTCTGCTCAGGCTAATTCATCTTTAATGGTCTCAGAAAGTCCCCTACGGTAGACAGACAGCTGTGCCTCAGAATTCCAAGTAGTATCAAGGACCCATCTTCGAAAGTCTGCAGTATATTCTACAACTGAGCGTCTCCCCTGACGTAATTTTAATAATGTTTTTTCAGCAGTATCTTTCCGATTCGGATCATCAAAGGTTTGTTTCATTATTTGAGGAATTCATCAAATTTCTCTAATATTGGACTAGAAGTTTCAATATAAGGAGAAGCCCATGCAAGGGCAGTGTCCTTAAGTAGTTAAAGCATACACCGCACCCTTGACTTTTCAGACTGGAAATGGGACTCATACAGTTGGAAATGCAGCTGGCATTGATTGATAAATCCGCTGAACTTTTGAGGGTCCCCTCCAAACCAGGCTGGTGGGAAAGGGAGAACAGCAGGGGATGGTGAAGTTACAGGCACTTGTGGTGACCCCTTCTCCAACTCTAAAATACATTCCTCATGTTGAGACAGTCTAATTAGAAATTCCTGGAAACCACTATGTGCGTCACGAGTTTTTTGTGAGATAACTTGAAACTCTTGCTTAACCTGTGATTCAAGAGCCAAAAAACTGTCCTTCAGGAATTTCAGCTCTGCCTGGCATTCAATTAGCACGGTGGTTTAACTTGCCACGCGCCGCTTAACAGGTATATCTTCAGCGGGATCCATTTCAAGGATTGAGTATCCTGTAACGTTACTGGTGGTATTACCTGAAACCCAATAGCCGAGTAGATATCCAGAAAGTAGTCAGACGTTTTGCCGGGTCGGTATACAAGAGGGTAGTCAGACGTTTGCCGGGTTGGTACACAAACGGGTAGTCAGACGTTTGCCGGGTCGGTACACAAGAGGGTAGTCAGACATTTTCCGGGTCGGTACACAAGCAGGTAATCACAGATGCAAGGTAGAGGAGCAGGTAGCAGGAGCAGAGCAAGCAGAATACTCAAGCATATGTCTGAACCAGGAAGTGCCATTTATAGGCCCAAACAGGAAACAGGATCCAAGATGGTTTCTCTTTGATTCAAAACTGGCCATCTTGGATAAGGGAAAATCTAAGGGCAAGTTTGCAAATACAGAGTCCGCTAGTGGTCGGAGGTGCAAATGTCAAAGTAATTCCTTACGCAATTACTGGCAATTACATCAAAGTACAAAGACTTCTGTGATGATGGATTCCAGCAGGGATGAATTAGTATTGTTTGAGTATGATGTACACACTGATGAGGGTGAATATGATGACAGCGTACATTGCTGGTGCTGAGATCTAGCTATGAGAAGGGAGCTAGCTGATGCTGGTATGCTTGGTAATATATTGGGTAGAATGGCATGTTGGCAATTTTATGTTTTTCTACAGTAAACTTTCACCTTTTTTTTAGAGGTGTTTTTTTCTTTAAAAAGGTACACATTATTTACATTTACATTTTTGTTTCCTTGACTTAAAACCACTATGCACTTGAACATAGGCTTTAGCACATGAGGTAGAGGGATTAGTATCATCATGACTGAGACTGGAGAGTGACAAGAACAATGTGACTGAAGACTGGAGAGTGACAAGGACACTGCCACTCCTCCTGTTTCTGTATGAGCTATGGCACAGTAGAATGTCACTGGAGACTTTTAATAACACTGCCAGCCCTTTTATTTGAATTTGTGTTTCAGCACTAAACAATGCCACTTCTCCTATTTCTGGGTGAGGTATGGCACAGTACAATGTAACTGAAGATTTTGAAGAACACTTCTAGCACTATTATTTCTATTTCAGTAATGACAATTAGCAATGGAGCTGTCCTGTTTGTGTGTTAGCTATATAACACAGTACAATGTAACTGCAGATTTAGAATAAGGCTGCCAGCCCTATTTCTATTTAAGCAATGACAATTAGCAATGGAGCAATGGAGCTGTCCTGTTTGTGTGTTAGCTATATAACACAGTACAAAGTGACTGCAGATTAATTAAAATGTATTTTCATTACATTATTATCATTATTACATTGTATACATATGGGCTAATGCCACGTCTGCAATGAATGCTAATACTTGCGTTTCCTATTCTTCCATCAGGTGTACATACACAGGCTAGTACTCCAGTTATCTGCATCTCAAGCTGTGTCCGACGGCGATGCAAATACAGTTTTTCTTCTGTGCGTCTTTTCAAACTAATGTTCTGGAAGGAAATGTGTTCTAAACCTCCTGGGCCTAGTCAGCAGGGTATCATTTCATACTGACCAATGAAAATGTCACATCATTTCTGCTGAATGTGAAAATTGTAAACTCTGCTCAGAATATGTAAAATCTTAAAAGCAGGGCATAGACTGAACACACATTTTGCAGACAAACAAATAAGGGACATTTGGATTTCCGTAAAATGCATAGTTTTTTGGTCAAGCAGTTTTTCATTTATCACAGCTTTGACATGTAATTTTTAAATGATTTTAGTCCAGGAGACAGATTACCAGTGTACTGAAACAGTGAGGACTTTGCACCCTGACATCACCTTTTTGCAGTGTGTTTGTTTTTGTCTGTATAGAGTCTGCAGTCTCATGGATACGTGAAATAATTGTGTAGTCTTGTGAGAAGCTGGAAGAGACTCAAACTTTGCCCAAGGCCAAAAAATGCTGAATGAGACAAACAATCCCTATCTCAGCTAGAAAATCTAGTTGGATCAGAGCTGTAACCAGAAGCATATATAATTGTGTGAAATACATATTAGCTGTATCGGGGACCCCACTCTTCTGAAAGATCCAACCGCAACTCCATGTCTTGAAGCATCAGTAAATTACTTCTCACTCCTACACAGCATTATTTGTTTCTATAACTTTGATCAGTAGCAAGCTTGGTTTCACGTAATTTAAACTGAGAAAATCAGTTTTAGCATGTTCAGGAATACATTTGAAACCTGTCAAAATATAAAGTCCCAAACACATAGCTTCTAAATACTCAAGTAAAGTACCGATACACACGGTAAGCGATAATTATTGGCAAAAACATGGCCACAACCACAGTGATCCAATTGTTTGAACCTATCTATGAACAACCAGATCTATGGCCAACTTGGAATTTCTTTTTTCAAGCAAAAACTACTATATAAATTTATAGCATATATATATAAAATAAAAACTGGAAAACATAAGTCATCAAAACATAGTACATGTGCTGTCTATTCATATCTCCCTAAAATAGTTTACAATTTATTACAAATGTCTGAGTTAGAGGCAGAACTAGTGATTTGTGGGCCCAGGTACAAAAAAAAACCAAAATGTACAATATCTTTTTGTTTACTTAAAATTTCAAAGTATAAGATATATAAATATAAAACATAAAAACTATGAACAACCCCCCCGTCCCCATAACAAAACTTCCTTCAGTTTCAATAACATCTTGTGTCCCTTCTGTATCACACTGTGCCCCTGGCCCTCTCCATGTCTCACACTGTGCCCCCCTCCATGTCTCACACTGCACCCCCGTTCATGACTCACACTGTGCCACACTCCATGTCTCACACTGCGCACCCGTTCATGACTCACACTGTGCCCCTCTCCAACCATGTCTGACTCTGTGTGTGCATGTCTCTCACCCTGCCCCTCTCAATGTCTCTCACTATGCCCCTCTCCCAGTGCCCCTCTCCATGTCTTTCTCCCAGTGCGCCTCTCCATGTCTCTCTCCCAGTGCCCCTCTCCATGTCTCTCTCCTAGTGCACCTCTCCATGTCTCTCTGCTAGTGCCTCTCTCCATGTCTCTCTCCAAATGCCCCTCTCCATGTCTCTCACCGTACCCCTCTACATGTCTCTCTCTCAGTGCCCTTCTCCATTTCTCTCTCCCAGTGCCCCTCTCCATGTCTCTCACTGTGCCCCTCTCCATGGGCCTGAGTCATTAAGAAGAGCAAAGCTCCTGGACAAACCATGTTATAATGCAAGGGGTACAAATTAGTTTATTACTTTGCACATAAGTTAAATACTGCCTTATTTTTTATGTAGCACACATAAACTTAATTGCTTTATACTTACACTGAAATTTAAAGCTGATCTAGGACATCCCCTATCCCAACTATAAAACTGCCCCCACATTTTAAATTTACCTCCCGCTCCAATGAAACATGGTTTTGCCGAGGTTCAAAGTTACTCCTTTGCTCTCATTCATAACTCAGGCCCCATATCTCTCTCCCAGTGCCACTCACCATATCTCTCATTTCGCTCCATCCCCCCCGAGTTCTCATTGAGGCCACCTACCTTATCTTGCGGTTCTATTGATCGCTACGCCCACGCCCCTGCCTGATGCCAAAAAATAGTAATAATAAAAAATTCAAAAGTGATGCGGCGAGGCAGCAGGCCTCATTATCTTAATGGGCCCCCGAAGCCGTGCACTGGTTGCACCGCCAGTAGTTCCGCCTCTGGCTAATAAATAAGAACTGTAAACATGGTTTTGCTCTACAGTATGTTGCCACTTGTTGGCTACAAGTGGTACTTCATTTTTAACCTTCAACTTATCAAGTTATATTTTTGACCTGAACACTTGTGATTACCACTCACCCACATACACTAAAGTTTCAATGTAATAAAGTTCTCACAGAGTCCCTTAATCTACATGTCTATGTTGATTTCACAATAAATCATTTTGTGAATCCATTCACTGTTTACAAACAACCATCTACTACTGCATGCTCTCATGAACCATTCTAATGGAGACCACAGATGGACTGATCCTGCTGCTCGACCAGGTATTCAAGCAATATGATCATCATTCATTTTGGTGACACACATTGGCAAAATGTTACAGGATGGATGTAATTAGTGATTAGAGCATAATAATACAGGTGACAAGGCACATAAATTATAATTGCACATGTTTAAAAGGTAATGCATGAAACACCTGTTGAACAATATTTTAGACAAGCTTTTAAAATGCTAACAGCCAATATAATTGGTCAAATATTTGGCAAAAAGCTTCTCTTTTTAATGTGTTCAGATGGGTGACTTTTGTTGCTATGAGAGTGTGCAAAAATGCAAAGAAAAGCGTATTGTTGTATCCCTTCATTCACACAGAAGCATTGTCTAGGAAACAGTGGGATCAAGCCACAACCTGGAATCACTGTGAATCTGGGTTTACTTGCAACTCGATGCAGAAAATTGCGTTCAACTGGGCAAATTTGTATGTCCGGGGTGGTATTCCTAAG
This sequence comes from Mixophyes fleayi, assembly GCF_038048845.1. Taxonomy (NCBI): domain Eukaryota; kingdom Metazoa; phylum Chordata; class Amphibia; order Anura; family Limnodynastidae; genus Mixophyes; species Mixophyes fleayi. The sequence goes on along the minus strand of NC_134403.1, from coordinate 216,142,847 downwards.
ACACCGTTTCAATATACTAGAAGGCCAGGTACATATAATTTAATAATTGAAACTTCTCCTTGAATACGCAATTATTTATGAACATGATACTCATGCAACAGTCATTTACTTATGTGTTTTAATGGAGTCACTAATGTTCAATGGGGAATTAGTTTGTTGCACAAGGGAATTTCTGATGAGTTATAGAAATAGCAGTCAGTAGCGGAAGCTATTGAACACTCATTTATAGAATATAAAGAGCCCTCCCCTAGTTTTTTATATGTAAAGAATGTAAATATGTTTTGAAAGTTACGAATCTGTAACATGTGTGTTGGTCTGGTAATCCCTGCAGAGGAAGAAGAGAGAGCGTGCTGCACTTCCTACTCTTCCTCATGTCTCTTGTGTGTGATGGTCTGGGAATCTCCGCAGAGGAAGAAGAGAGAGTGCACTGCACTCTCTCACTTCTCTGCGCAGAAGTTGGCTGCCCCTATTCTGCTTTATTTTCTGCTTCAACAAAGCACCACTGAGTTAGAGTGTCTCAAAGGGGGGAACTAAACTGTATGAGAAACTACAACTTATTTTTTATGACACTATAAGAACAATCAGTGAGGTAGAAAGCGTAGCTACATATATCTAAATATACTGTAAATAGGAATGTGTTCACTGGAATGAGCCCTAAACTGACATATACTAAAATCTTGAATAAAATGCCCACCTGAAGTCAGGGGTGGACTTAGACTTTTTTTTAGGTGGGGGGGGGGGGGTGATTTAGCATAGCATAATAAACACAATCGAACCAGTTTCTCATCTGCAATATCCAATCAAAGTGAAGAAAATGGGAATTATGGTTAGAATATTGATTATCTGAGCTCTGTGTCTTTATGAATTAATGTGCAGGATTACTGAGGTAAACAACCAAACTTAAATAGTAGTTTAGGCAATTAGGAATTTATTTACCTATTCTGGGAAGGTATAATAGCTTCCACTGTCGATCTCCAGAGACTGTTATAGCTGGGTCTGTCCGGTGAAGCCTCCTCATGAAAAGCAAGTTTAAACCTATTTAACATGGAGCGGATGGAGATTTTGTATTCTCCCCTCCTGGAGATACCAGAAGGGAAGTCAAGTGGTACCAAATTGCATCATTTTGTCCCATACGATTGCGGTATTTTGTCGCAAGGCTAAAATGATGCAATTCACAGAAAATCGCATTATTGAGGCCGCATCCTGCCCTCTTCACTAGGAAGTGGGCAGCATCCTGGAGAAAGACCTGCTCTCCGGGTGGTCCAGGAGAGCTACTAGAAGGGTAGGCAAGTATGTATAAACAGCCCCCAGAAATTGCTCAGATATTGAGTAGAGCTCTTTAGCCACAGTATTTTTTTTACTGCCATCAGGTAAAACATTCTGAAATATTAAAAATCATTGTTCACCTGTTTTCCTGCTAAGTGAAAACAGTTTCTGTGACACCAGCCCAAATGTTGTCACAATGTCCTCTCTTATGGCAACTGTAAGGTACTGTGAGATTTGCATTCCCTTTTTTCTCTTGTTACATAGCAACTCTCTTGAAAAATATGTCTTAGGCTGTCACGGTTCTCTGACATCACAAATAAGCTGTTGGAAGAGAAAGGTAAAATGTCACACAAAATATCTCAAACCACACAAACGCCTGTTAAGAACAGTTTTATTGCACAGACTAGGCACATAAAAGTGTTGTGATCGTGTTAAATATAGATATGGCAGCATGTTTACTGAAAAATGCTTTAAAATTACTTTTATATGCTTATGGGACAATATTGATTATCTGAGCTGTGTCATTATGAACAAATGTGCAGGATTGCTGTGGGAAACAGCCAAAATGACATAGTAGTTTAGACAATTAAGAGTCTATTTATCTATTCTGGAGAGCTGTTCTTAGCTTCCATCGGCTATCATCAGAAATCGTTATAGCAATGTGTAGCTTTGTCGCGAAAATCAAGTGTAAGCTTATTTAACATGGACAGGATGAAGACAGAAGAAAAAAAAATGCTTTATTATTAAAATAAACCATTTTTTGCTATAATAATATTATTATTTTTTTTTCTATAACTTTATTAGTCTTCAATAAAGGAATATGAAACTGGAAGCCAGAGTATAGGCTTCCAGTTCCAGTGTGCACATAGGCCTGGTGAGCCTTACGACTCCTGTTACCACTGCCAGACAGTGTTGGCAGGGCTTAAACTTCAATATTGCACTATCTAGACAGAAGCCTTACTGTGGTACTCTTTCGTAAGGGTGAGCATGTTGTGTATTGCAGAAGTAATAATTAAACAGTATTCCATTCCAGCAGTACCCACCTTTCCCATTATTAAAAAAATAAAGTATTTAACAGTTAAATTTTAAATATAGTGTTGCTCTCTAAAGACTTTGAGATAGAAGCTGACAAGACATCTAATTAACACTCAATGCTAGCTCAATTACTAGCCACATAAAATTCCTGACAACTTAGAATAGGAAATCAGTGACATTCAAAAGTAGAATGGCCCAAGAAATCTCAATTAAATGATTTCTCAATCAACATCGTCTGCCTTTAATGACGTAACATGACGCATGATGTCACCCCCTTCCCACTCTATCAGCCTGCAGCATGTATCGGCCCCGACGGATGCAGAGTTATTCAGCACGATCCCATCGCCTGCATCCTCTGCATTGGGCTGGGTGTCTGGGGCCAGGCTGAATGAGTCACCATCTGTGCTTCCCAATCCTGAAAGAATGCAACTTTCCTTAGATAGTCTCAACACGCTGAAGGGCGCAACCAAACTATACAGAAGGGGTATTTATAACCCAGCACTATGTCATTTTATAGAAATGAAAAATAAGGGACAATAAGAGAGACACGGACAGACGTTGCAAACCCTAGCGGCAAACTATTTAATTGGTTGGTATTATTCGTGTTAAAAGCAGTGTTCAGTAGGAAGAGGAAGTGAGGATCCCCCTGTTGTCGCACTTGGTACGCTCCTATGTTAGAGGTTGCACAGTGTCTGTTACAATAGCATTAACATCAGCTGCTCCACTCAGATCTCTCCTTAGCGAATCTTTAGTTTTTCCATCTCAAGTTTTCCTTAGTACCAGTTTTCTGATCCACCGGGGGGGGAGTAAACCCAAAGGTTACCAAGGACCCTCCATCGTCTCTGTGTGACCCAGCAGACAGCCTGTGAGCTCCATTCAAAACAAATAAATCTCACCAAACCCTGGCTTTCTGTTTGAGCAGGGAGGGGGCTGGACAATATTCTTTTCCCTCCCTGGTGATGAAGGCTTTTTCCCCCAACTGTTAAACGGATCCTGTTGCCCTTAGGAATGAGATTGCACCAGAGAAGCAAAACTAAACCCTGATATTTAAAGAACTCCAAAAATACCGGAACTTGCACAACACGAGAATCACAATCCCCAGTTCTTATATCTATTGAGGACATGGACAAGCAGACTGATGAGACCACGCCAGGGGACAACACACAAGGTACAGTAGCTTTCTGTGTTATTCTAAAATGTATTTCTAGCATGTGAAGTATAATTAGTCCCTTGTACAGCAGCGCATGGGCTGATATATATATTTATTCCTGGCAGGCGCCTGGTAAGAAATCAGTGCTTTGCTCTCACACTGCACAAATGCTGATATAACAGTTAGTTGGTGGCTGATGGTATTCTGGGCATACTGATGGTTTTATTTATTTTGAGATGACGTTTGGATTACAGGATGGTTGGTACTCTGTTTAGTGGTGTGAGTGGCAGGGTTTGGGGGAAATGCTTGCGAGTGATCATTCATGTGCCCATCACTTGTGCATCTTGGTGGAATTGTGCTGTGGCATATGCCAGTCCACTCCCCACGCACGCAGTCTGGGTGAGGTCACTTGTAGAGAATAGAGTGTGCAGCTCTGGGCTGCCTGGCTGCTGCTTATAGGACTGTGCACTTAATGACGCTGCAGATTCCAGAACTAGACACTAAAATACATGTTTTTTTTTCTGCATTTAACCACACAATGCTCCAGATAGTCGTCATGAAGGAGAACTACACAATAGCCTGATTCAGGAGGAGGGGGCGGGCACAGCCCCTCTTTCCTCTCCTCAGCCAACAGGCTGTTTCTGTGAAGGAAGATATACTTTGTGGTGTCTAACCCTTCAGCTGAGTGTAACAACAGCAATAAACATTATTTTTAACTCTAAAATCTGGCTTGTCTGTACTTTCTTCTTTGAAGAATTTTAGGACTAGATCTTGCAAGAATACATAAAATAATAAAAAAAAGGCCATGATCACAGATGGAAATACTTTCTATAAGTTAGCAATCATGCTGAGGCCTTTTGTAGTTATAATTGTATGCTTGACAGGACTGGATACATGTTATCAGCAAGATGTCACTATTTCTTTTATATAATCTGTTTCTTTCTTAATACCCCCCACCCCCATCCGAGGGAAAGGAAAGGTTTAAACAGGCTAGAATAAAGGCAGTTTTTGAAAAGTTCTGCAGCTCAACCCCCACATACATCCTAGCCTTTTGGGTATAGGAGAGTTGTTTTTATGTTTCTGTTTTTAAGCTGCTCACATATTCTTCAGTTTTGGATGGATCAAATTGACTTTCCCATATATGTAGGTTCCACAGCAATACACAGAACCAAAATCAGATTTGGTTTGAACAAGTATGGCAGAGCAGTGTCTAATCCCATAAGCCTCACTTGGGGGTCATCTTTCAAGTCAAAGTGAAGGCAAACATTATGATCCATCTGTATTCCCCTATGCCTCTGTGAATTTTGGCCATTTGCATACTTGTTCATGCAGTAGCCAGTTGATGGTAATACCAAATAGTTACATTGCAATGTTGGTGGTCATAATATGCTTTATCAATTCTCTGATGCTAAATTGTACAGATTACTGTTTCACATCATCCTCATAGATAAAATGTTCTAATGATGCCTGGTCCTGTAAGGAAAACTCTGATTAAATTGCTCACAAATCTTATCTTCAGTTGTTCGTGTTTACACCAGTATTATTTTGTCTAGTACAATGTTGTAGAGGCAACAACTCTATGCAATGGTGAACACAGTAGGACATGACATACTTTGATGCAGGTTGATACGTGCTTACAGAATTACCCCTTTCCACCTTCAGAAAACTTTAAGTTATTGGTTTATACATACCCACTTGCAGCTTTTACTGCATAGTTTTTATGTCTTATCCAATGGTAAGAAATGTACAACTCTGTCTGATCATATAAATACATGGCTGAGGAAAACCTTGTAGGTATGCATCGGGTGGTGATGCTTCCCAATGTTTAACTTTTTTTCACAATATTCCTTTATGTACAGACATCCTTGTCATTCCCGATGATTTCAGTGTTACATTCCAGAGATTTTCACTTTGATATCTGAAACTAAAAATGTATATTCTCTTTCAGTTTCATATCAATGTTTCCCTTCTATATTCAGAAGGTATTTGTGTGATGGGGTGTGCTACATAGACTGTTATGTTGGTAGAATAAAGAGCTTTGCTGGTTATTCAGATTCAATAGGACACTTTAAAATATACATTTTGTTGAAGTTTACAGTATTTTCTCTTCTGATATCTATAATATACAGGTAGATAATCTGAATACATTTGTACTTTTTTTTAAACAAAATTTTTAGCACTAACTTCCAGTAGTTATGGAGTAAAAAATTTACTTTTAATCAGGACCATCAACATCAATATTTTATAACTTTGCATTTGTCCATTTGTTTACTCTTGTTTGGCCTTTGCTAGATTGGTCGTTTCTGCTAGCAATTCGGTATGACATATGTAGATGGCACATGTGCAGTCCTGGCAAGAATACATGGCAGCTATATATCTGCCCACAGCATGGAGCCAACCACTCCTATTCATTAAGTAATAAATAATCAAGTGGTTTTTTTTTTAAGTTGCTGGTTTAATTTCCTCTTTTTTTTGTACTGCTATTATTAACAGTACAAAAATATTCCACAGGTTTATCAACTCAATCTTGGCTTTAATTATTTTGCTAATAAAATTTAATGTAATGGAGAATTAAAAACTCAACATTTGTTTTTGTTTTAGGTTTTTAATGCATATCAATAAGATTTCTAATTAATTTTAACCAATTCAGTGAGTGCCCACGTTTCACATTTTCCTTTTCTTTGCTTGGTGTTCAAGAGATGACTATTATAATAAGTCTCTTGTCTTAGTTTCTCAAGAGTTGCTTTATAAGATGCTGAGAGCAGAGCAGTGTCTTATCCAGGTGGAAAAGAAAATGAGCCACTCTGCTTGATGAGATAAATGCATTCATACAAATATATAGTTGCCCTTCTAAAGTCCCTTATCAAAGAGCAGTATTTCTTTTGTATGGAGTTAGAGAACAAATTGAGCCCACCTTCTGAAGAAAATTTCTGGAATGTAACACTGGAGTCATTAGGACTGACAAGGATGTCTGGCACATAATGTTTTTTTTTTCACAAAATTCCTTTAAGTATTATAACGCATTGCACACTAAATACAGTGTTTTGCCTATTGCTAAACATAACTGAAACATTTGACAATTTCATACACATACTGCACTAGGACAAATATTAGAGTGATTGTCCAGAGGGATCTTGCAGGTTTGCAGCTTACGACGTATGCACAAAATATTTAAATCAAGATTTCAAATTAATTAATTATTAAGTGACCCAGAACTTCTCGTAATAGACATTCACAGACCTAAAACAAACTACAGGTTTGAAATTTGTGTTATCAGACACAAAACAAGGACTGTGTGTTCTTTGAGCAATGCTGGCCACACAGAGACAGAGCCTACCACTTGGCCTGAGTACCTGGATCATTATCCAACTTGGTCACGCATGTAGGTGTACAATTGGACAATATCTGACTGAGGGCTTAGACTGAGCAGCTGGCTTTCCTTCGCTCTTACTGGAGTCTGTTTAGTTTGGCTAGAAGATGACTTCACACAGGCTGATAGCGTTCATCTTCAACCTCTTTTACCAAATAATAATCTGATCGTTGTTTGTCAGAGTATCAGGAATTGTAGCAATGTTTAGGCCACACACAGTGATTTCAGACCAATTGCTGGATGTTGCTGTCAGTGTCGCAGCTTGTGTGACCAGCTTCGTCTGTAGTTTGCCTAGGTATCTTGAACATAAATTTAACAAGTAGTAGAGTTACATTGCACAAAACTTAACAGAAACTGTGCTTAATATACTTCTGTTATTTTTGTGATCCAGGTAATTGGGGAAACAAATCATCTTTCAGCTGATAAAATATTTGTATTTTTTTAAAAAAATAACAATAAACTGTACATGGAGGGTCTCAACAAATGTGACATTTAGCCTTATTTTAATGCTTGAGAATACTTGTTACCAGTCTTTTGTATCTACGGATCAGCCCATTAGCAGTATTAGTTGTGTGCTGATTGAACCCGATCAAAAACATTAATCAGATTCTAGAAGTGAAACAATATTTTAAAGCATGAAGGAAGCATGTAGAAATTATGTAGAGCGTTACATAGGTCTTCCTTAATATAGTTTAGCCATATTTTCAGAAGGCCATAAACTCCTCCAGTGCATGAAGACCGCTCGCTGTCTAGGGCTCCGATGAGGAGAAACTGATAACTAAAAGTTATACTGAACTAATAGGGGCATGGCAGCTTTTGTCACACTGACATGGCCCCTATGTCATAGCATCACCTTGTGTCTTTAGAATTAAAATGTCTTTCCCATTTCAGCCTAAGTGGTCTACAATACTTAAGAAAAAGCAATATTATAATTAGGCAGTTGTCCTTTTCTTTTGGATTTTCCCCTTGTTTTGTTTTTGCTCTTCCTTGTGAGTTCCATGATCTTGGCAGTAGCCAAGAATGCATTGTTTCTGTAATGTCATAACAGAAACAAACCATGGTAACACATAGCATATTTGGATGCACTGATAGATACTGTACCTTTTATCAATAGCACTTGGGAAATAGGCATTTCCATAATTTGGAGCATCATGTATAAATTCAAGCACTCTTAAAATTGCCCCTTATCTTCCCTCATGCAGCATCCTACATTCATTCCCTCAGTACTTTATGTAGCAGTGTTCCTACAGATGACAGAGGGAACACTGTCATCATGTATGATATTAGCATGATATTATCAAACTGCATGCAGTAATTTTGCAAATTTAGCACACCCACTCCCACCAGTATTTAATGTGACATTTGTATCCATGAAGATTAGTTAAATAAGTGTGTTGTACTCAGTCTGTATTTGTTGATGGGTCCCAGAAGTTTTGGTCATGGACTGTAAAGTTTGAAATTGGGCACTCTGGAAGCCACCCCCAGACCACCTGTTTTCTGAACATCCCGAATGATTTTACCTTATGTCTGCTGCTCTACCTCCATTTGTCTCATCTGCCATGCTTTGCAGTTCATGTTTGTGTTTTGGCATCCCAGTTAGTATAAACATCTCCCATCTCAATTGCCCAGCAGTGAGGAGTGAAAGTCCTGCAGGACCAGCATTGAGGTTTATGTGCGTCCTTGCAAGATCAATAAGTTGAAATTCCACATAAAATAATTCCATAATAAAATGTGTTTTTATATATTTTGCGTGCTTTTATGAGGGTATTCTATATTGCTGTATTTAGTTTTAATGATGGTATAAAGCAATCTAACTTGCATACATTCATATATTGATGGCTTTGAACCTATAAGTGCACAATTTTCCATGTAGCACTCTGAATACATTCATACTGGGTACTTGGGGTCCCAGTGTTAAATGTTTAGTGTAGTTATACAACATTGATCTTGTATCCTTAGGGACCCCCCTGACAGTCTTCACACATTAGTTAAAAGTATTTTTGTGACTTGCATTGTGATTCCTTGTGATATACATTCAGTTGTCATTGGGATTTTCATGTGAAATTAGTGAGGGGTTAGAGAAAGGGACCTTGGCTGACAAGAGTCACCTACCTTGTTTTGTGGTAAAACTATTAATGTATTGGGGTTAGTTTGGCGATTGAGGCACTTAACTCAAGAGAAAACATTTTTGGATTTTTAAAAACAATCCAACTTGTTTTCTTTAGTATAGTATATGTAATAAAAACATGTTTGCCAAAGTTGAGCTAAACCGAAGAAATGAAAACACTACTTTTAAAACGCCAAGTGAAAAGCATTTATTTATGCACCTTATGTTTAAGAGATGCCAAACTACAATGCACTTTTTAAATTGTTTAGGAAATGTAATAATAAAATCACTATTTAAACATTGAATAACAATTATCCAAGGCAGGAAATTTTTGTAACTCATGTCACGCGTTCATAACAAATAGTTCAACGAGTAAGGAGAATCCTGATTGGATCGGTTTCTAATCATTAAGGAAACTTGGGTAATTCATTTTCTGCTTCTATTACTGATAATTTCTGCATGGCCTTCCAAGGCACTGTTTTGGAAACAAAAAGTACATCATTTCAATATTTGCCTACTATTCCTGCTCACTTTTACAATCAAAGCCAGTTTATATTTGTGACATGAAAGGGTTCTACCCTAAAACAGTGGTGTACAAAGCCCAGGAATCGGGGACCTTTGCACCTAAACCTTTGCAAACCTAACTTGTCAGTGTAGTTTCTAATTGAAGTGAATAGATGCACGTTTCCTGGATTAATAAATGGCCCTGCTGACTCCTAGATATGACTGACTGACTGGCTCCCTGCATTATTCCCTCATAACCCCTTGCCCTAAAACAGTTTTAGAAGTATAAATGCATAATATGCACCTTTTTATTGTATTTCTAATCTGTTACAGTTCTATTGGAGAACATTTATTTGTATGACCAAACCTGTAATAACACGACTGTAATAACACCACAGCTCTTGTCCATAGAAGATATCCTCTAGAACAGGGGTGGCCAACAAGCCGGAGCCCAAGAGCCCAAAAATATCCATAGCTGCGGCAAAGAGCCAACTTTACCTTTTATAAGTGTGTGCATATACAGATACACAGTATATACATGCACATACATTCCGCACACACATACTTTGAAAATATAACATAATTTAGAATATCTTGAAGTGTAAAAGAAGATATTCATCATTGCCAAAATGTTCAGAATAATAATCAACTCGGCTCTTGCCTCGCTGCTGTGTCCAGCGGAGGAGAGTTCAAAGGGTGCTTGCAGTCTCTCCACAATAGATCACAGTGCTTCTCTATCCACAATCGCTGTGGAGGGAACTGTTGAAGTGGGGATAAAAAAAAGAGTCATAAATAGCAATATGCACCTCAGACCTCTTCACATTCCCACCAGACCTCACCATGTGCACCTTGCATGCACTTCAGCCTCTCCACATGCCATGAGATCTACCCACATGCCGCATACATGGAAATCATCCCCATACATGGCAATCGGTCTCCTCACATCCCCTTTATATACCATCAGACCTCACCAGATGCCCTTCAGACCACCCCACAAATGCATCAGACCTTGCCACATGCCCCTTATATGCCACAAGATCACACCACATGCCCCTTATATGCCATCAGACCTAGCCAGATGCCCCTTATATGCCATAAAACCTTGCTGCATATACTTCAGCCTGACCAGATGCCCCTTATATGCCACAAGAACACTCCACATACCGTTAATATGCATTCAAACCTCACCAGATGCCCATCAGACCACCCCACATATGCCATCAGACCTCACCAGATGCCATCAGACCACCCCACCTACTCCATCAGATCTCCCCACATGCCCATGAACCCAACCACATTTTATTAAATTTAACAATATGCCCCTTACTTTTCACAAAGCCACTTGACCCACAAAAAGGAAGGAGGGAGAGCACGCTGCACTGTCTCCTCCTGCTCCTCCTTCGTGGATTTGAAGTGCTTACACACTGTGACCTCCCTGCATTGTGCAGAGGAGACCGGGAGTTGACGCTAGCTGGAGAACAAACTGTCCTTGCTGGCGCCTGAAACATCGGAGCTGCACTGGCAGCAGGCTGTTCTGCCCTGCCAGCCTCGGAGCTGCATTTCCAAAGAGTCGCGGTATGGCCACCCCTGCTGTAGAATGTAAGCTCCTATGGGCAGGGTCCTCTGTACCTTTTGTCTAACGTCTCCTCGTGTGTCCCTTGTCATGTCTTTTGCTGTATGTTATGGGAGTGCCATGTTGTTTTTTACTTGCAGGCACAGTATTCATGGTCGTATCTGTATTTTATGCTTAACTGTCTTCATGCTTCTGTTAATGCTTTTTTGTATTCATGTATGTAACTTGTGTAATGAATGTTTGTCGCTACAGAATCTTGGCACCCTATACATAAATGATGAGTACTAAGGAAGCTCTGATTTTGATGAGCAAGAGGTTTTACTATACAACTGCTGATCTTGCTTTGTATGCAGTCATCATCCAATAGCACATACATACATGTATGACAAGATTGACCAAATATTATACAGTGTGGCTCCATCCTAAAGAATCAATATTTGCAGGGGGGAGAGTTAGGTCTCTTGATGATCTTGAATAAGGGGGTGCACGCTGCAGACTTGATGCAACAATAGTATTTTAATAGTGAAAACACAGTACAAAAAAGTCAATATTCCATTCTCTAAATTAATTTTGTCAAGACCTGAACCCCAAGAGTGAAAAGGGAATCCATCTAGTAACATGGCAAAATGTAACAGAAACACAGACAGGGTAGTGAGGACCTAACTGTAATAGCATAACCTAAACGTAAATATACACTGATCATCCACAACAGTAAAACTACTGACAAGTGAAGGGAATAATATTGTTTATCTTGTTACAATGGCAACTGTCAAGGTGTGGGATATATTTGCCAGCAAGTGAACAGTAAGTTGATGTATTGGAAGCAGGAAAAATGGGCAAGCGTAATGATCTGAGTGACTTTGACAAGGGCCAAATTGTGATAGCTATGCAGTGGCTAGTACCTACCAATAGTGGTCCAAGGAAGGTCAACTGGCAACGGGGTCATGGGCACCCAGTGCTCATTGATTTGCGTGGGGACCAAAAGCTAGTCCGTCTGGTCCATTACCACAGAAGAGCTACTGTAGCACAGTTTGCTGATAAAGTTGGTGTTGGCTAGGTTGGAAAGGTGTCCGAACACACAGTGCATTGCAGTTTGCTGCGCCAGAACTTGACCATGGGAAAGTCATGGTACCAGGATGCACTATGGCAATGTTTTGCTGGGAAACCTTAAGTCCTGGCATTCATGTGGATGCTACTTTGACATGTACCACCTACCTAAACATTGTTGCAGACCGATTACACCCCTTCATGGCAACTTTATTTCCTGATGGCAGTGGCCTCTTTCAGTAGTATAATGCACCCTGCCACACTGCAACAATTGTTCAGGAATGATTTGAGGAACATGACAAAGAGTTCAAGGTGTTGACTTGGCCTCCAAGTTCCCCAGATCTCAAGCTAGTGGAGCATCTGTGGGATGTGCTGGAAAAACAAGTCCAAGCCATGGAAGCCCCACCTCACAACTTACAGGACTTAATGGATCTGCTTGTAATACCTTGGTGCCAGATATCACAGGAGTCCATGCCTCAATAGGTCAGAACTGTCTTGGCAGCATGAGGGAGACCTACACAATATTAGGCAGGTGGTTCTAATGTTGTCGCTGATCGGTGTGTATGTGTGTGTGTGTGTCTCATATATATATATATATATATATATATATATATATCGGTAATACATTTATTTTCTGAAGACCAGTGTTCCCTTGTTGTTGTTTTTAAGATAAAGAGGGTTAAGCTGGCTATGCTCATCAATAGGATCAACCCATTGTTAATATCTCTGTTCCTAGGCATCACTTTTTCCATGAAATTTTAATATATTATACCTTGGGGTGTTGCTATTGATGAGACTAACCAGCTAAGCCTCCTTTGGTCAGACATTTCATGTTATTGCTCAGTACTTTGGTCCATGTGACTTGATCTGCTTTAACGAGAGGCATGGGCTTTAGAGTCTAGTGTGGTTACAGTGAAACTTCTGGTTCCCTTACATGCTGCATCTTTGCCAAAAGTATGTATGAGCACTTAAAGCTGACAATGACTGCACTCATCGTCTGACCAAGCTTTACTAGACTTTACTTGTTTAGGATTCATTCTTAAAGATAATGTTACAAAATGATTTCCGTTGTCATGGCTTTTTTTTTTTACTATTCTTAGAATAGTACATTGTAAAGATTATTATGGAGCAACAATGATTGTTGAAAATGTATTGCTCTTCATGTTACATCCCTTGATTCAGCATTTTCATGGTTTTGTTTGTGTTATTATTGCATTCTGTTTTTATCATCATTTTATTCCTTTTTAATACTCCTCATATGTAACATGGTGCATCATTTTTGTTAACAAAACGTAAGTAAATAAATGTGCCAGATTCTTATTTTGCTATTTTTCCATTGATAAATCTGATAATTCCTAAGAGGCTTATGGCTATTCCAGAGTGAGAGGAAGTGATAAACAGTAGTTTAGTTCTGTTTTATGTACAGTTTGATGTGCATGGGGTTCCCAATCCAAGGGAAGTATCCCTCCTGCTTACATGAGTGTAATACTCAGGCTGTGTTCCAAAGGAAACGGAGTGCGTGTATACTGCCGAATTTATTGAATATGTGTCGCTGTGTTATTTGTATTTTTAATTTTTTTGCCTTTATTTCTTCATGCTTACGTGAAGAACGGCTCATATAATAATGGTACTGGCCCTCATTGTTCCAATTCCAACAGTGTTATGCCTTCAGTTAGAGCATTATATTGCAGTGGAGGTGTGCTGTGCATTATCTGCTGTTGTTCCCTTATCCCCCTCCTCTCTAGAGCTTTGCTAGGGATGAATGCTCTGCTGCTGCTGAATGTTTTATTATGGGAAGGCTAGCAGTACTGTGCCAGTACATGCAATGTGCTGTAGACACGATCTGCTGGCACTGTCTACTTGATGTAGATCACTTACCAGCCTTCATTGAGCCTGGAAAGCCCTTGTAAGGGAAGAGATAAATAATGTCTGAGAGTCTAGCCTTGGTGAGTGCAGTCTTATTTCCCCTCAAGTTGAAATATAATATTTTTAAGTTTGTTTTGTGTGCCAAGTAAGTATGTGAAAAAGGGAAGTTTTCTCAGTGATTTAGTTACTTTGCCAAAGCAGATGACCTCTCATTAAATAATACTACAGAGATGGCATAGCAATTTAACTTTATTATTTTGCACTTCTTTACCTACTATTTATTTCCCTGCAATTTCTGATGTTTATAATACTTATATCTAAGTATCATGACCTTTAATTTATGGCAGATTGAAATATGTACAGGTATATTTGTAAATTTCTAATGCATTTTAAGCAATTAGGCTATTTGACATGGAGTTTTGAGGGCTCAGCATTGCTTGCATCAGGAACTCTGGAATTTAGTGGCTAACTTAAGGCGAGCTCAGGAAGGACAGAAACCTCCCGTGGAGCAGATTTGGCAAGAAGCCATTTTTTTGGAGGTAAGAGCTCAGTTTGGCGTTTTGGATTTTAACTAAAAAGACAAAAACTTTTTATCATTCAGCAAAATCTTGTTGCATACACAAGATGATGACTTTAACAGTATTCTCTCTTGGGGGCATATTCAATTAGGTTTCCAGTTTGCAGGAATGCGCCGGTACGGGCCGCGATGTCAATCCATGTTATCGCTATAACGTGGATTTTCGTGCGCACCCCATAGGGTTGCGTAGGAAAATCCCCGTTATTGCGGTACCGTATTACCAGCAATACTGCGCAGGTTCCACAGTAAAGCGCGTTACCGCGGACCTGAAACCTAATTGAATATGCCCCTTGGTGTCTTAACTCTTACAAGTAAGAAAATAAATGCAGGCCTCTAATCTGTATTGAAGCCCCTTCAAGAAATGATTGTGATTAACCTTTATTTACATAAGGCTGCCATTAACATATTACACATAACTTCACAGAGAATGTTTAATAATTTATCAGTCCCCTCCTCAGTAGTGCTTACAATGTAATCCCCTACCATAGACACATAAATGTGCACACACAAGGCCTAATTTAGTTAGGGATCCAATTTTGAATCTCCCATGTACCTCCTATGCTGGAGTACATAGGAATCTATTGATCCCTGGGTCGCATTCGTTGTCCACATGAAGAGCTATGAAATGTGCAACATTGAAGTAACTGCAATATGCAACTGCCGTGTATTTCATAGCTGTGCATGTGGTCAGGATGTCGTATGCAGCCCAATATAGGGGACTATATAGCAGCAGTATTTGCCCAGCGGTAAAGAAGGTATTTTCCGGTACATTGGAATAGCAATTTCTACAGAGTACTCTTTAGGCCTCAAACCTTGAAGAATTTTGAAAGCAAGAGGAATTAACTGTACGAGTTCAGCTGGCTGTGGCTTGTACAATCATAAATGTTCCCCAAATAGCAACTTGTGCTTGTCGTACAACAGCTCTAACCTGTCACAGCCAACACATTAAGGGGCATTTAGATAAGTCTTCAGTAGAGCGCAGTTATTTTTTAATACTGAGTGCGCAAGATATTTTAATTCCTGAATAGAGCGGAGCTTATTAGCGATACCCACTGCATGAGATTTACTAAAGGTAAGAAACAATTGGTATTCAAAAAACTGACTGGCCAGAGTTGTTGGAGAAAAAAATAGAGAACCCTCTCCCCCCCTCATAGCTGTTGTAGGAAAAGCACAAGTTGCGATTCAGAGGGCATTTATTGAAAGTCATTGCAGTTTTTGATCATTTTTAAAAATGCTGTGCACTCTTTGAATATTTTCAGGGCTCAGGAGAGATTACACAGAGCATACCAGGGTTGTATTGAGCAAATAATAGGGACCCCTGTAGTTAAACTTGTTTGGGTGTGAAATTGTAGAATTTCTTATTTAAGAATATAATTTTCATTTAATCTATTAACTCCTGTTCTGAGGCACAGGAATTCAAAGATTCCCACACCGAACACAGCCAAATTTTAAATTCTTCATTTTGGGAAACTTTTACATATACCTGATTTTAGTCCTATATGGAAGTTTTCAATATAAGACATATGTTCATGCGCTTTTTTATTAAAGTGCAGGAAAGATAGTTCCATTGCCCTGCTTAGGAATCTGACTATATACTTCTGTATAGTTAACCCAAAATTATACCACATTGTAAAACATTACACTGTGTAATTAGCTATCTAAATGAATGTAATCATGATAAAAGCAAATAATTGACTTGCTCATTTTGATGCAAATTGCATTTCTTCGGGTCCTGTGACTGAAGGAGGTTTTGTTCTTATCAAAAAGCAATAACTTAAAGAAGTAGTGATTGGGTGAGAATGGGACTTTGGCTTTGTAAACTATCCCTGAATACACAGTGACATCAGATAGCAGGAAGCAGGAACTCACCACCCCCCTTCCTAAATCTCAGCTCATTTTGTTTAGAATGTAACCACTGGCTACAGATTCTGTGGTGAATCCTTTATTGTGTGTGTAATCACATTTTGTGTTCTAAAATTGCTAAACTCTTGAATTTAACACTAGTATGCTATAAAATTAGTATGAGATGACAATTTAAGATTTCTTGTTTTTGTGAGCTGAAATCCAAGCCACCCTATGGATTTCATTTTACAAGAGCCACCCAAACTTACTTTTTGAGGGATAAATGTTGTAAAATAATTAGAGCAAACCGTTCTCAAATATCTGCTAATCCAAGTGAAGTCAGAATCCTTGGGCAATAAATATTCCTTGTAAATCACCAGTGAAGTACTCTTTCCATAGCGTGCAACACAAAAGTACCCCCCAACACACACACACACACACACACACACACACACACACACACTTCCTTTTTTCACACTTGGGGATCTCACAGCCTGGAATTTTTATGTTTTAGTAATTAATTGTTTATCTATGAGCCACACATTCATCTTCAGCCCTTCACAAATGAAAGAATTATTAACAATAATGTAATACAAATAAAAAAATTATTAATTTAATATGTATCATTCACTTTGTCAATGTTTAATAGTGCCACCTCTGACAGCTGTTCCTTTTGGATAAGGCTGGGTACAAATTACAGAATTTTCCGACTAATGTGTTATCTACAACGATTGTACCAACGACTGTGGGGGAAAAAGAAAAAAAAAGTCACGATCAGAATGCTGTTTCATGCGTTAACACTATACATGTTTTAAAAGATTCACCCTCATCTATGTTCTGTCATGACTGTCTGCTGAAAAGATCATGACTTTGTAAACTCTAGGGAGATCCTGATCGTGAGTGCATACACACTTACACAAGATTTATAGTGAGCAATCAAATGAAACGACAATTGCTACTTTGGCACAACTATTGTTCATTGGTTAAGTATACACACTAATGCAATATCAGACCAAAAGGTTGTTTATCACTCGATTAACCCTAGTCTCTATTGACACTGAAACAGAGCAATATTTCCCCATACCTAATTGATGTTTTGCCACAGATCTTCTATGAGATACACATTAGAACTCTTATCGCTTAAGGACATCTATTTTCTTTATTTAAGCCATTGCAGTGTTGATCCTCCCTAGTTTGAACTTTTTCGCAGAGCAGATTTTGTCCAAGATTTTTCTGTGTTGTGCCAGACACTGGTCGCGACAAGATGTGTATATTGCGGTACATTGTGATGGTGTTACCTGGCTGGTAGAATGTGGAATATGCACAAGTCTTGGCACCCACTTGATTCATTAATCCACTTTCTTTTTTTTTTTCAACATCCTAAAACTTAATTTGCTTGTTAGGCCTTAAATTAAACAAGGCAGCACCTCAATGGCTGATTTGATCTCCTGGTATTGGCCATTTTTGTAAAATACAATATTTCCGTTCAAACACTTGCATGTACCCACGGCCTCCCTGCCCTGTGAGGTCACTAATAGAAACATGCTGGTTAGCTGATCTGTTTTATAGCTCTGTTTCTGACCTTCACTCAACAAACATTGCTGTTCAGGTAATCTTATAAATTAAATATATTTTCTTGAGAACATCATAGAAATATGTTAAACAGTCAAACAGAAAATGATTTAATGCACAGATACAGAGCATAGTGAATTAACATATCTTTCTATCAGATTGATATTTATGTATTCAACTTCTATGAGGTAGTTCGTTGCGCTGAACATGAATGTATAAAACAGTCATCTCAAATATTTATTGTGAAAGGATTTATATAGGAAATGTATACAACAGAGCACTAGTTAAGGTCTACGATATACCCATACTATTTGGTCCAGCATCTAGAGGGTGTCATAAAGCTTATCTCATCTGTAGCTGGTAGACTGTGGGATCTCCTGTGGACACCTCCTGGCCAGTAGACATAGGCAGATTCCGGTATAGCTAAATTAATCCCCTCTTTCCTTACACCTATTGACTTCATTGGTACTCCTCTCTGTGGGAGTATTCATTTAGATTTTATTAACTTCTGACGATGCCATAATCATGACAGGTGTCCAAACATTTGCACTCTTAGAATTGAAAAGTGCTCAAATCTTGGTGGTCAAATTTTAGATGGTGCAAGTGCTTGTCAAACAGGAGGCAGATGGGTAATATCCATCTATGAGTATCTAATCTAGGTATTCAAGAAAAGGTTCAATGTCTCCATATATTTCCTGCTGCTGGGATTATTATTCTATTAGATTTATATTATTATGATATATCCTTATGTGTTAAGCATCATTCTGGTATTATAAAGTTACTATTCAATAATTTGTCCCAGTGCAGACTCAGCTAAGACTCGGTGTGGAAAGATGAGAGTGGATGTTTTTGGAAGTCTATCAGCTCTTGTTTTGTTCTTTCCGGAAGCTTTGCTTTGTCCTGTAATGTCCCAGTCTCCTTTCAGTTTACTCTGCTGCCTGGTTAATTTCCCCGCAATGTATCTACTTTTCCGCCTCAATGCCTGAGATCCTGCCTCTCCTGTAATCCCCCTGCCATCAGTGCTGGTACAGACAATGATGTTATTATTTTAAGGTCGATAAGCAATTATCAGACACTATTGAATCATTTTGATTGCCAGAAGCACCTACACAACCTTTCTGAAAATTTGCTACAGCACTGCCATTACAGTCTGATGGTTCCTTTGCATCCTGTACATCAAGTAGTCATTTGAAGCTTGGTAGAAATTCATATAATACATTTAAATATGTATTTAGGGTCTCGTTTAACGTTTAATTTAAACACTGCATTGTGATTGGGGTGCCAAGAACCAAAATGATTGCTCACTATGTTTTCTCCAGTAGAGAGTAGTCCCAGGGCAGTGCATGCCAGCTAGCACTATGTTATCTCCAGTAGAGAGTAGTCCCAGGGCAGTGCATTCCAGCTAGCACTATGTTATCTCCAGTAGAGAGTAGTCCCAGGGCAGTGCATGCCAGCTAGCACTATGTTATCTCCAGTAGAGAGTAGTCCCAGGGCAGTGCATGCCAGCTAGCACTATGTTATCTCCAGTAGAGAGTAGTCCCAGGGCAGTGCATGCCAGCTAGCACTATGTTATCTCCAGTAGAGAGTAGTCCCAGGGCAGTGCATGCCAGCTAGCACTATGTTATCTCCAGTAGAGAGTAGTCCCAGGGCAGTGCATGCCAGCTAGCACTATGTTATCTCCAGTAGAGAGTAGTCCCAGGGCAGTGCATGCCAGCTAGCACTATGTTATCTCCAGTAGAGAGTAGTCCCAGGGCAGTGCATGCCAGCTAGCACTATGTTATCTCCAGTAGAGAGTAGTCCCAGGGCAGTGCATGCCAGCTAGCACTATGTTATCTCCAGTAGAGAGTAGTCCCAGGGCAGTGCATGCCAGCTAGCACTATGTTATCTCCAGTAGAGAGTAGTCCCAGGGCAGTGCATGCCAGCTAGCACTATGTTATCTCCAGTAGAGAGTAGTCCCAGGGCAGTGCATGCCAGCTAGCACTATGTTATCTCCAGTAGAGAGTAGTCCCAGGGCAGTGCATGCCAGCTAGCACTATGTTATCTCCAGTAGAGAGTAGTCCCAGGGCAGTGCATGCCAGCTAGCACTATGTTAACTGAATATTTTAGTGTTTGTGAAAAGGGATACCTATCAAACAAACCAGGATCTTCCAAAGTTAAAAGTAATAATTAGAAAAGAAAAAAGTGAAGTAAATTAAATTATATTTTTTCTGCCCTATTACTTTTTCACATTTAAAATAAGCAACACACATTTGGTATTGCAATAATTAGAAGATCTAACTGATTATGTAAACTAATGGACTTTCACCAACTGTGTAAAAGCTACAAAAACAGAATCTTCTACATAATATATTCCCTGATTCTGACAATGTTTCTCTATATAACACACTCAAATTAAGATATGCATTGAAATATGCTTCCAGATGAAATCCAAATCACACTCTTGAAAAACAATATAAAATTCATATTGATAAAAGAAATAAAAAGGAACCCCCCCCTCCCCCCCCAACAACACCACCAGTATAAAAATTGACTTGTTCACGAAGTGGTTCAGGTGCCCATAAATAGAAATATTTGCATGCTTAGGGGCATATTCAATTAGGTCCCGAGATCACGGTTGTGCGGTGGCTGTGCATTACATAAGTGAATACAGTACCGCAACAATGCCAATTTCCCTTCGCAACCCTATGGAGGCGAAAGTAAATCAGTGTTGTTGAGGTACTGTGTAGTACCTCGCCGACCACTCTGGAGCATAACCGCGATCTTTAGACCTATTTGAAATTGCTCCTTAGATTGAGTAATGAACAAATCATGTGTCCAATTTGCCATTGGCCTGCTTCTATGGGACTTAATGCAAAGGAACGGTAACTGCACACACTACTAGATTGCAGTCATTACCTCACTGCGTACTCCATCAGTCCTGGTTGGCATCTGATCAGCCATCATCGTCATCACCATTTATTTATATAGCGCCACTGATTCCGCAGCGCTGTACAGAGAACTCGCTCACATCAATCACTGCCCCACTGGAGCTTACAATCTAAATTCCCTAACACACACACACAGACAGACAGACAGACTAGGGTCAATTTTGAAAGCAGCCAATTAACCTACTAGTATGTTTTTGGAGTGTGGGAGGAAACCGGAGCACCCGGAGGAAACCCATGCAAACACGGGGGGAGAACATACAAACTCCACACAGATAAGGCCATAGTCGGGAATTGAACTCATGACCCCATCGCTGTGAGGCAGAAGTGCTAACCACTTAGCCACCATGCTGCCCCGATCAGTCCCCTTCAGATGTTATTTGGGAGCAATATTGGGCCCACATACCCAAAGTGTTTATGGCGAATCTGTTCTGAAAGAGCCTTGGCTATTCGTATCCCTGTGAGCATAGGCAGTTTTAGAGAAGGTTTACCAGCAATGAAGATTAAGGGAACAGATCAGTAAGACCATTACAAACCAGATTTCCATAAATTTACTGTTTTCAAAGTGAGATCCATTGTTCAGAACTTTAGCTGAACAATCGGATCACTTCCAGCTTACACTGCGTCCAGTTAGTGTGAAGATGACACATCCAAACAGATAATGCTTATCTTCTGACCACTTTTTCTAACAATAGGGATCTGATCTGGGGCCATACAAGCTGAGCTATCCGACCATACACCAATATCGGCAGCTTGTTTGGCCAGGTTAAATGATGAAACTTGGAAGGAAAGTGCTCTGGGTCATAGATTCAGAGTTGTAATGAAATTCAGAATGCTTGCTTCACCACAGCTGTCTAAAACACTGTATACCTTTCAAATAATGAATCTTACATATACTTTAGTGAGCAACATATGCCAGCTTTTTGATTCTATTTTTTTAATCTCTCATGCAAAACCAGCAAATATTTAGTCGGAAATATGAACCTTGTGTTAGTACAGCAGTTTATTGGCTACTACTAAAGATTGTTGTTTTTTTCTCTCGTTAGACTGGTCATCTTTCCTTGAAGCTGCGGGTGTCAGCAGTAAATTAATAAGATGATAATACTTTAAAACCTTGTATAATGCCCCTTACTTATTCTTTATTATTATTATTAATTTTTTTAACGTATACCTTAGTTATTCACCCTACCCCACCTTCGATTTGTTTTCACTATAATATTTTAAGGCCTTATTGCTGCCATTGCAGTGCAGGAACTGCATTAATATATTGTTCAACAGCTGTAAAGGAAAGAATGTAATTCGACAAATGTTTGTGAGTTATTGTAAGTGTGCAGACTGTTTTGATGTGTCTACTATCTCATACAGGCTCTAGTTTGATCTGATTTTATGAAGAATAAATTAGTTTAAATGGTGACTGAACTAGACCGAAATTATACAGTATGCCCCAAAGTTACAAGTGTTTCAGAAAAAACTCCATTATTAATTTATAAATTATTACATTATTATAACTATTGGTGTTATGCTCTTATCTTTTTATCTGCTTCTAAAATCTAGAGAAAAGGCTAGACATTTACATGATTGAGATGTTTCCCCTAAGCTCACTCTTATAAGTAAGAAAGACCAGCACAATGCCCAGTCTAGTGTAATTGGTGCATTCAGAGAGTATATAACTGTGTGCAGGAGTAAGAGCTTTGGGAATATTTGCTGCTTTAGACAATGAGGAAAAAGGAGAGTATGAGCTCAGCCATGAGAAATTCTGGATGTTGGAGCAGATAGCCGGTCTCAAGAGACCGCTTATGTGCTTTTAGGAAGATTGCACTTTATATGTACTTAAGGGTTATTTTATAACAATTCAAATTTTTCACACCAAACGCCTCATATAGTATTTAAGTCACAGTGCTTATTGGTTATTTGGAAAAGTCGCAAACCTCACATCTCCTTTTAAAAAAAAAAAAAAAATGAAAAAAAAATCACCACCACTGATGGATAGATGGATGATGCTCGATGTCACAAATGAAAAATATTGTCCAAACAAGACATAAAATGCAGCACAGGTCATGTAAAAGATTTTTATACGTTGCATCAATTAAACTGCCCACACAGCAATTACTGTACTTTTTGATCAATTTTTAAATATACATTTTTGCATTGAATCTTTTAAGAAAATTAGTGGCAAAAAGACATGCCAGATAACTTGACTTGCAGCATTTTAGGTATTTTTCAAAATGTGCATTTTAAATGGGTGGACTGTTTATTTTTCAGGTTTGCAAATTTTCCTTTTCACCATTGTGCTTGTTTTTTTCTGTAATTTCCCCAATGTCTGCTAATGTCTCATTATACAGTTTATAAGTAAGAATTACTTGTCCTTTATTGCTTCCAGAATGGACATTAATAATTCAAGATGTTGAGAGAACATGCTTTTCTTCATATTTTTATTTGTACGTTTAAATGGACCTGTCTTATTTTCATGAAGGTTCACCATAAGCAGTACCAGCTCCTTTATTCTACCACCAATAGAAATAGGCATTCTGAGGTATTCGATTATCATTTCTCACATTATTACAAAACACTTATATGTGTAATATAGAAGAGACCCCTATTGTCTGCCACTTTCCCTGATATTCCATACTGATGTATTTTGCATTTCTAGCTAAGTTTACTCAATATTCCATTTAATGCAGGTTCAGATGTGTCATACCTGACCTGTGTGACTAAGCTTAAAGGTGTGTGGGTTTTTTTGTGTTTTTTTTTAAAATGTAATCAGTCTCCATTCCCATATACTATACCTTGCAGAGGGATCTTTAGAAAGCTGAGCATTCGTTTGGTATTTTGGGGAGAGGCAGGAAATGACGGATTGTGATTCACTGAGATAGAGATTGCAAGTTCACATTTAGGTGAGGATAACAGAAGAGAAATGGAGGTGGGTTACAAGGTAGATTAAGACCCCCTAAATATATTGTGTTACTTCCAATTCATGCTATAAATTCTTTCCAACAATGTGGTTATAGCAAAACTAAATCTGCCAACTTGATATTAAACCCATTAATTGCTAAATGTAGTTCATAATGAAAGTAAGCTACTGCAGACTCTTGGTGGTTTAGCAAGTACCTAATGCAAAATGAACTTATGTGTAAAAATACCTTATTGAAATATACACATTGCTTATAATCATTTTTTCCAATAAATATTTGGCTAAACATTGCTATTGTTCACTGGAAGATTTGCACTTTTGGTAGCTTTCAATTCAAGAAAGATAAAAAGAAAATACCTTATGATGGCCATGCACACAGCAGTATCTGCAGTGATGACAGGCAATTTGTAAGTGTGGTAAGACGACAACCACAGATGAAATCTATTGGCTCTAACAGGTCTTGGTAAAATTGAATGAGATCCTGCTATTCTGTTATGACCACTTATGTGTCATAGCATTGAGATTGTGTAGCTGACAATAGCTGCTTGAAAATCTTACTATCTCAATATGATTAGTTGGGTAATAATGAAAATGTTAGAACGCTCGCATGAAATTGACACATGATACACTTTAGCCTAGTATCTGCATTTTTCTCATCAGGAATGGCAATAGTAAGTATATTTTCAGGTCTCCTTCTCACCAATCCTCATTTAATGTGCTTTTCATACACTGATAAGCAGGTGAAAAGTGCATTAATGATAGAATTGATAGAACAGTCAATGGTGCCAGTCATACCATTGTAGAATATTTGTCATAAGTTATTATATTGGTAGAACTGCAATGCTTAACGAACACTCTGAAAATGCATTGAAAATATTCGATAGAAACGAGTCTAAAGTGTGTATTCACTTTTAGATTTATCCGGTTTCTTGCACATATGTGCGATCAAGCCCTCAGTGTGATGTATTTTTTAATAAGATAGTAATCTGTTTAAAAAATGAGAACTTAAGCTAAACCAGATAGCCTTAAACACGGCGGCGTAGTCACTGTTTGACTAAGGTCTCATAACCACTGGTGTTACAAGTTTGCTGGTACAATGTCTGTATTTAGAATCCCTTTTATTTAATGTCAATATACCTAATCATGATTGACTAGCAAATTTGCTGTATTTAAGCATAGTTTTGTGTGAGATATCCGTTTTATGACCCACAGGAAGTTATTTTCTTGTTTGTTACCTGGCTTTCTCCCCACCCCACAACGTGTCAAAAAGCTGAACCCCATAATTGTGTAAATATGTGACATCCTTTAGAAAACTGGGATTGTGCAAATTTAACACCTCTGAACAGATTGGTGTTATTTAGGAACCTGAAGATTGATATGGCTCTGTAAACCCCAAATCTTATATATTTAGATATGAATGATGACGATAAAATAGATAATGTGACTGGGCACAGGTCAATATTTGATTCTGCATGATGTTGCGTTACTGTGATAACATTGTGGCCTTTCCCCTTTTGTACAAACCATCCAATCCACACAGTGTAATTCTGCAAGGGAAGTCTGACATTCTGTCATTCATTCTGTGTGTGCTCTGTTAGAGAAACCTCTCCTACCTAGCATGGTTTCTTGCTGCAGAGGAATAATAGAGCATGGTGAACATAGTTAAGTAAAAGCACTTTAGCAATTTCATGTATATTATTCAGCTCAGTAATGCACAACCTTTAATAAATACAGTATGTTTGTCAAGTGGTGGTTTTACTTATTTCATTATGTATCTGTAGGGAGGTGTAGACAGTCGCGTTAATTTTTTATTTTATTTTTTAAACAAAAGAAAATTCAGATACTTTTTATACAGATTATTTGTTTTTTTTTTTTTTAAAAAAAAGCAAAAATGTCTAACTTAATTGGCCTATTTTAGTTTTAAAGAATAAACAAACTGCAACAATGAATGTTTGCCATATACATACTCCCATAGTGCCTCCTACTAGAAGAACCATTGGCACCTCATGCCTTATGTTCACAAAAAAGAAAAAGTGTCTAAGCTGTGATGTTTATCTTCATCCATTCCAGCTGCACAGCAGGATTTTATTTTTGCTTAAAGGTGGTTGTCCTGTGTTGAGCTTTCATGTATCCCAGTGGTTCCCAAACTTTTGCAGTTCGCGGCACCCTTAGAGTCTCCATAATTTTTTCAAGGCACCCCTCTTAAAATAATTACTGAGCAGTCCTGTTTTTAGAAGTAGTTGGGTCAAAAAAATTTAATACGTATTTAGGTCAGGACAGAAATACTTATTTAGTTGTATGCAAAAATGCCCCTCACTCCAGACACTCTGCCCCCTCTGCGCCTCTCACGCTGTCCCCCTCCTCTGCCACACTGTCCCCATCCTCTGCCACGTTGTCCCCCCTCCTCTGCCCTCTGCCACAGGGGTGCCGCGGGCCAGCCAGATAAAAAACAAACAAAATATAAGATAAAAATATGGGGGATCTGCGCTTCCCACGTGGAAGAGAAATAGGGCAGCCAAGGGGAAAAACAAAGGAGATGGTCTGAACCTCCTAATGATGCCAAAACAAAAAACTGAATTAGTCAATGTTATAACGTTGGAAAACTGGAGATGTATGCCGAGAACTCTGTAGGTCTCTAGCACAAGGGCATTAGCCGCCTGTCCATAGATGGATTGGAATGTCATGGGTTAAATCACGAAAAGGTCCGTGCACAGGTCTGGGAAGGGTGGGTAGTTCACTTACCTTCCTCCCCAGGCTGTCTGTCCGGATGCTCCTAATCCAGGGTCAACTTAACAGATGTAGATCCCGCTCTCAACCGGTAACTTCTCCTCGAGACCTCCTCTCTCACGCAGCTTGTCAGACTAGAAATCTGCGCGGCACCGGGCGCTGGGACCCAGCATCCTCCTCTCTCAGTCAGAGAGGAGGATGCTGGGTCCTGGCGCCCGGCGCCGCGCGGATTTGTACGGGGGTTTTTTGTTTTGTTTTTTTGCTTGCTGGTCCGCGGCACCCCAGTGACAGCGCCACGGCACCCCTGGGAGCCGCGGCGGACACTTTGGGAACCGCCGATGTATCCTGTTTTTTTGCCTTTAAATCATTTTGAAGAGAATATCTGGTTTAACAAATATATAAGTATCAAAATATGTAGCTAAAACTCTACATAACTAACTTTCCTTTGTTATTTCCTTACTTCTTTCAGTCTGCAATTAAGCTAGAGTGACATTACATACTTTGTCTACGTTCTTGTAGTTCATAAGAGACCACAAGGTGACTTTGGGAGCTCTCCAATTATCAAGGTAATAAAAAAACAGTAAGTGGAAACACTGGTTGGAACCAAGAGTATTCAGCCACTTCAGTATTTTTAAGTTGTAGTCAGGGGAGGAATAGCAAATTTTAGCCCGGGGGCAAGCCTCAGCTCAGCAGGCTATTAGGAATGTTTTAAAGGGAAAAATTGCAGGTGGCCCAGTGACCCAGCCCAAGATAGCCCACTATGGGACTGTGCCCAGCCCAGCCAGCCTCTGGTTGCAGTTGAATGACAAGAAACTAATTTCTAGGTTTATTGGTTGCACACTCTCTTGCAGGCTGTATGCAAAATAGGAAGTGTTGTCATAGGTGCTGCACACTAGAAATGTACGTCATTGTAGTACAAAGTAATGTCACATAACCAAAAAGTAAAAATGTGGATAAGGTTAATTATCTTAGAACTGATATGTGAGCTCCCATTAACAGTATTAGGACATGCTGTGATTGTTTTTCTTTAGGCTTGTCAGGAATGATGTTAAACATATGCATCTGCTGATCAGAAGTTGGATAAAAAGTTGTCAGTTATTTGCAAGTATTCCATTCTTTCCATAATAATTTTGCCATTGGTGGTGTTGCACTGCAGTTTAATAGTCAGATTTCATTTTTCACAGCTGATAAAACAGTTGACAACTCATATCCATTGTAATAATTGCATAAAATGAAATATGTTTCTATGTACTCTATGTATGTTAACTGCTCCTGAAAAACAAAGTTAAATTAAATATTACCCATAAGCTGGCTATACGTTTTTTTTTCCTTGAGATCTATATAATTATACTTCCAAATTTAAGTCTAGTTCTGAACGATTAAAAAACAATAGAGTAATAAAGGATGATGCACGTGAAGTTATAGCCTGATCCAGAAGTGTGTGCATGTGTGTGGTTAGCTTATTATTGTGATCTCGTTATTTGGACATGTGTCTGAGCGCCCACATCTGTGCAGCTTGTCATTCTACATGTGTGGGCAGTATTCATAGTTGTAAAAAAAACACCCACTGTTTAGTTAAATGCTTTGGTTAAAAGCACTGCCCTTTTTAGCCATTTTATTTAAAATGGGGTCTTGAACTTTTTTTTTAATGTTTGAGGCACTTTTTAAATAGATGAAGTGGATAGAAAAGTAATGTAACAAAATAATACAGAAAAGGCCATTGTATTTTTAATGAATACCACAGACATAAAAACACAAATGACTGCATGAATAAAAGTAAAGTTATAGACCTGTTTTGTCACCCTTTCTTTTGCAGTGACTGATTTATGATGTGCCCCTAAATAAAATGACTGTGGCTGGGGTAGAGAATATAGTGAAGGTCACTGGTGTGTGTGTGTCCCTTGTAGACAAGCTGGCCTCATGACTACACACATGGGACTGTGGATGACACAGCCACTAGGGTGGAGATTTTTGGGCACTTAAGACAGTTTGCTGCAATGATTATGTGGATGCCTTAATATCTCCTGTGAAGTCAGTGACTTTAACAGAGCAGAGTCTTCTGCCTATAAGCAAACTCTCGTCTTTTTTTCACATTTGCTGATTTCTACAAACCACTCTCAACATGTTTCGTTATAAGGTAATTGTAATAGAGTTGTGTTATTTCAATTACATTTCCTAATTTGCAGAATCTAAACTTTAAACTTGACAATAACAAGTGCTTCTAAATATCAGATTGGCCTCTGTGAACTTTTGTTGAGTTGCTATTAACGGCACTTTTTCCTGAAGCTTTCACTTTTTTTCAGGGCCCAAAACTTGAGTACATTATCCAGGCTGTTGAAGTTGACTTTCTTTTTTTTTTTTTATATATATATATATATTATATAGCATTCTCATATCACAGTCAATTGTCAGTTTCTAGTTTCCTTTCTTTTCTCTTTTTCTTAAACTTTAAACTTTTACCAAACTACAAATGCATACAATATAGTTGTAATTGGTATATGAATAAACATTATTTTAATCACTATCAATTATATTTCTCTAGTAGAGTTTTAAAAAATGTTAGAAATGAAAGCAGATGTTAGGTTGCTATGAACAACATCACATTTTCTGCAGTTACCTGTGGAACAATTTTCCTAAATGTTGTCAGATATGGCAAGTACTGTATCATTAACATATCTCTAAATATGAAAACAAAGAAGTGTTTCCCAATACGTTTTCCAAGATGTGTCTGCAATTATGAACCGTGATGCAAGAAGGTTTTTGCACAAGTTGTGCAGTGAATAATAACATGCACAGCAAAAAGGCTGGGTGAGTTATTTGACTGAAGGAGTTTTAAGTGACTGCATTCTTACAGCATTAGCTAAGGCCATTCTATAAAATAGGGAGTGTGGTAGACATGACTATCCTCTGATGCTTAGTTAGTCACATGATGGGCTCTGCGTGAATGAGAATTCCAGGGGTGGTCTCTGTGTATTAATCTTCTTGTTGCTGTTCGTCCTCCTCTCGCACAGAATTCACTGCCCGCAGCTTTGCTTCCCTTCCACTCCAAGGGTGTATTTCAGTGGCTGGGAGAATAGGCTTCCAGCTTTTCTATTGTCTACATCTCTTTTGGGCTGTCATTGAGATTTTACTTATATGCATAGCCTGGCATTCAATCTAATAGCACAAACCTGCATTTATTTTGTTCACGCTCAATCTGATTGCCAGTGTTTATCCCTATCTAATGAAATTATATTTTTCTGCTTTCAATTTCTTACTTTTTTTATTTTTCCTTTTGTAGTATTGCATCCCCTCATCTTTCACATGCACTTTCTTAATTTAATTATTGTAAGCAGGTTGAACTTGTCACAAAACAAAAGTTTTGAAGATTGTGTTAAAACAAATTAAAATTTGATGTGATTAAAAAATAGACCTACACCGATCAGCCACAACATTAAAACCACTGTCAAGTTAAGTAAATAACATTGATTATCTCGTTACAATGGCGCCTATTAGGGGATGAGATATATTAGGCAACAAGTTAACAGCAAGTTGATGGAAGCAGGAAAAATGGGAAAGTGTAAGGATCCAAGAAACTTTGACAATGGCCAAATTGTGAAGGCTACACAACTGGGTCATAGCATCTCCAAAACAGCGGGTCTTGTGGGGTGTTCCCAGTATGCAGTGATTAGTACCTACCAAAAATGGTCCGTTCCTTAACGGGTCAGAGCTGTTTTTGGCGACACGAGGGGGACCTACATAATATTTTTAGGCAGATGGTTTTAATGTTGTGGTCGATGACTGCTTATTGACTCAGCAGTGTGACAGTGAGCAGGCCAAAGGCCTATCCTGAGGTCATGTATCAAGTGTTAATCTCACTCTGACTGAAACCAACAAAGATGCAGAACATGTCAGTTCATCATTGTTTCACACATTGCTATGGCAGTGTGTAGCTTATTCCTAGTCCTTATTTTTGTCTGTGTGACATGTTCCACTTTGCCTTTTTTTAACAGTACATTGTGCTTTTCTAATCTGTCCTTTTTGACGTAATTGGGGAATCTGTTGACGTCTGGTGATCTTGAAGATATTTCATAGATGTACTGTGATATTCCGATAAAGATGAGTAAATGCACTACTGTGCTCATTCTAGTGTTCCTATTTCTGAAATCACTCAAGCTGTATTGAGACCCATTTTTCAATATTTATAATTACTTTTGTGTATCTTAAAAGGTACTTTGTTACGGTTTTTGCATGAATCACCCCAAACTCCCTTAGTAGAATCACTTTTTTGTTTCCATTTATTGTCTACTTATTCCCCTAACTTGTAGTCCTGTCCCCATATACTTTCCTTGGACTATTTCATGCTGACTGACTGCTGGCCCTTCTCCGTTTTGAGCTGGCAGCCACGTGGTAATCATATATGTGGTATGTATAAAAGGCTGGCTGTGTGGATCCTTCCCTGTCTTTTGATGTCTGCTAGCAGCTGGAAGCTTTGCTTGTTAATGCATCAGCAAAATAAACTAAATGCTGTTACTAACATTTAGTTGACTGTGTTGTAAATGCAGGAAATTACCTTTGTCATTTCATTTAGTTAAAACTTTGTCATCAAAGGGAAGAAGGCGATAAAAGTTAATAATGAAAATAACATTTAAACAAACAAATGTTTAGCATGCTTTGCAGGTAGTATTTGATTAGACAAATAAAATCACACCATCTAGTCCATTTGTGAATATATATATATATATGTGTATGTATGTGTATATTAATTTGACAGGACATAATAACAGCTTGGCCTATCTGGTCTGCCCATTGTTTTATTGACATATGGTAACCTTAAACCCTATTTGATCCTTTTATTCTTTATAAGGATATTCTTACTGTATATCCCAAGCATGCTTAGACTGCTCTACTGTATTAGCCTCTACTACCTCTGATGGGAGTCTATTCCACTTATCCACTTCCCTTTTCTGTGAAGTAACTTTTTCTCAGATTTCCTCTGAACCTACTTCCCTCCAGTTTCAGTGCATGTCCTCGTGTCCTAATACTTTTTTGTTTGAAGAATGTTTCCCTCCTGTACCTTGTTCAAACCCTTGATATATTTGAAAGTTTCTATCATGTTCCCCCTTTCCCTTCTCTTCTCCAAGCTATAAGATCTTTTAGTCTTTCTGGGTAAGTTTTGCGATGTAGGCCATGCACCATTTTAGTTGCCCTTCTTTGTACAGGCTTTAATGAATTTATATCCTTCTAGAGATATGGCCTCCAGAATTGAACACAGCAAAAACATATAGATAAAACAATAATATAAATATATAATATATATATATATATTCATACAGATTTTCAATATTTTTCGAAACAAATAGGGTTGCGTAGGGAGAAATGAGTATTTGGACTCCAAAGCCATGTTTTTCATTTAAAGGCTTTAGAAAAAAAAGTGTCTAAGAACTGAAACTGGACCTTTGGATAGTTGTAGGGTGAGTCCCTGCCCAAGTTGGCTGACAGCTGGCAACAGCTCAATGGATAGGGCTGAGCCCCAGACAGTCTTTCAGCTAACAGGTGCAGCATTACTGACGGTCCTGGGGAGGGCAGC
The DNA here is from genome assembly GCF_038048845.1 of Mixophyes fleayi. Taxonomy (NCBI): domain Eukaryota; kingdom Metazoa; phylum Chordata; class Amphibia; order Anura; family Limnodynastidae; genus Mixophyes; species Mixophyes fleayi. The sequence continues at coordinate 216,110,807 of NC_134403.1, read as the reverse complement.
TGAGGAAGAGAATGTACAGAGGGCAGCTGTGGTGATTGCAGCCTCTTTCCTCAATGGATGAAGCTGTCTTCCAAGCCATGGGGGAGGGGTGCATTCAATGGGGAATAACCTTTGAACTCTAGAGAGATATCCCCCCTACACTGTTTCCTAAATCAAATCACTAACCCCCAATAGTACACAGGTATTTACACTAAAAATCTGCGTGGTGAAGATGGACTACCTTAATTTTGTCCCAAACGTTGTCGTCCCCCTCCAAACAACAACTAACAGGCTAGGCCACAACTTGTTCACTTACTAGCTCAGGCATTGTGGAAATAGAAGCAATTTATTGAAGATTCTAACTTGAAAAGTAATTATGCACTATCTGAGAAGAGAAACATCCAACATTTGTCCGTTGTGGGGAATATGTATTGTATTTTTTTTTTCTTTTCTTCCCCCTTTTATAGGTATTCAGTTTGTTTTATTATCCTTGGGAAAAGTCAGAAAAGTGAAGGGATGCACAAGACATTATTGATGGCATACATGGTGTGTATGAGAATGTCTAACAAATTGCTCCATGTATGGGTCCAACACATAAATACAAGTGATGTAGTCAGTGACCAGTAATTGACCCCAGATGCTCCAATAGTCGGGCACAAATGCTAAACTACTGGTTACATCTAATTTGTGTTACATCTAATTTGTGTTGTCAAATTTAAATCAGAAATCCATTTTTTTTCGACAGATGACATATTCTTACAATGTGTGCACAAATTTAGGACCGAGGAAAGGATGTTTTAGTTTTGACCCTTTTTTTTTTTTTTTTTTTTTAATGAATATGTATATCCAGAGGAAGGCAAAATAAAACCATCTGAAGAATCTGCCAAATTAACTTCACAAGGGTAACAATTCATTTTGGACTCCCCCAAATGCTTGCCTCATTGATTATAACTATTGAAATCATTACTTGTAAAATGGCATGCATACAGCGATTCTGCTAGGATTCCCTCCCTTAACATTAAGCAGTCGTTACATCCAATGATGTTTGCGATGAATCGTAAAACGCCAGTACATATGCCTTAAGACCCTGTGTCAAATGCAAATGCATTTGGAATGCAGTTGTTTGCATTTTTACTGGTGTTTGGATCATTGGAGCTCACCCTAGACTTCAACAATGCTTACGCTAAACACTTGCGCTAAATGAACATGAATGGTACAAGCTGTAGAAAAAAAACTCTGCTACAAAGTTCCGTAACTTTGTACATGGCTAGCATGACACACAAAATTGATGCCAGTGTGCGTATGGCCTTACAGTAGTGCAGTGGATGCTGCCTTGTCACCTGTAGGGTCCTTGGCAAAAGCTTGTGACACAAATCTTTGCTTTTTCCTTAAATATATCTGTAGACATTACTTGGGTCACTTTTAAGGTGCCTTCTATTCAAGCTAAGCAACTGCAGGAAAGATCAAGTCACTATAAGTGTGTTCTTTTGCTATTCCCCCTTTCTTGTGTTTTTTAGCTGCATTTGCCTGAAATTAGGCTTCGAAATGGTAGCACACATTTACTGCTTGCACACAATGCCGATAGTTTGGTAAAAATATAACAAGGTTTAATAGTTTAGGAACCACAACAATGAAATAGTTAAGATGGAACATATCTAGTAGCAGTTGCAGGACAAGTGTATGAAATCTGTGGTGAGAAATGGCTTTCCTGTTAACCATTTATATCAAGAGCTAGATTACTGTCCACTAAGCACAATCGGTACATTCACTTGTCAATATAAACCTGTAAATTATTTCAGCACTAGCATCTTCCCAATGCTTCCCATGTGACTAGAGATTAGAAACTGGCTCCTGGCCCAATATTATTTCTTGCAATGCATTAAGGGTTTTACTTATAACACATGTTTGTTCTTTTCCTGCTGCACATGAACTATAAATATTCTGCAGCTTGATCATTCCTGTTGGGATGGGTCACATGGACAGCTTTCTAAAGAAAGGGTCATGGGGAACAATAAGGGCTCCTATCTACCCAGCTGTTTTCACAGGAAATTAACCCATGAAATAGCGCAAGTAGCCTTTATTTTGCTTTGCTAACTCTGGTGTAGTGTACTTTTTTTTTTTTTCATTCCCCCTGAGAGTAAGGCCTTGTTTTCATTGTGTGAGTATTGTCATAATATATAATTTTTCAGCATAATACTCTTATCGTGTTACTATATTATTTCTACAGTCAGAGGCTGCCCTCCTGGTGAATTGGCTATTATCATGTAGGCTACGTACACACAGGCATTTACAATGCGTTTTCCATCTATTTATATGTTAATATGTATTTAACATACAGTTTTACAAGTTCATTCAATTCAGTTGTTGTCCTGTTCAAGCCAAACACATATAATTCTTACATTCTTCTCAAATGCAATGAAATGCAGTTAAATTTTCAACTGCAAATAATGTCGTGTGACACATAAAAATGGTAAGATGTATGGCACAATTATTTTTATTGTCACATATATTTAATATGCTCTAAACTTGAGTTAAAAACACATGTTAAACACTAAATCCTACTGATGGTACTCAGATGGTACTCAGCCACCAGACTATCCGTAAGTAACAATTGCTTACTAGTTGTAGGAGAGTAGTCTCTGCCACCACTAAGCTATTTCACGGCACCTGGAACCACTTACCTCTGGGTGTTTGCTATAGCTGCTGCAGTACCTCTTTGCAGTAGACTATGGCTGGTTTCTCCTGCCTGCTTACTTTGGATCAGGACTGCAGGGTGATAGAATGATGACTCAGGACTCGGGGTTCAACACAGGACAGCCAGGGACAGCTCTCATCTTTAGGTCACAGTTTTGTAGCAGACAAATGCTATCCTGCTGGATCTTATAAGCAGAATTATGTGTATTGCTCTCAGGGGGGAAACAACTAGGGCAGTGCACTATTACTGTTACTACGGTAATCTCGCCACTGATTTTTCTTTACTGCTCTGTGAGCCGTTAGCAAAAATCTGCATTAAAATTACTGTAGAACAATGGGGGAATTCAATTCCCCCCCTTAAAGTGTCATTGGCAAGTGGTAATCCAGCCCTTGTAACCAATCCAGACAGATTAACTCGCCTTGCACATGACTTTTTAACATTGTCCTCATTGGCAGTTGTCCACTTGCTCACAGGGTTAGGGGGTGCTTAGCCGCTCTTCACTCTGGCATCACTAAGATTTCTAAAATACTGCCAGGAGACCTGCTTGGAGGTCTGGCTCCCACCTCAAGCTTTTTTTCTGTGCGTTCTTTTGTGACTTTATATTCCACATATGTAGTGGTCGTATCCTGCAGTGTATTGTCTATTGGAGCAGAGTGGACCTAGACCTGTATTCCTCCACAGACGTATCTTCACATCCGCTCCTTGTTGAATGTGGACATGCTTCTATCTGATGCATGTGCCTGTTTTAAAAACCGCCCATTGCGTTTGTTTTGCGTTTGGGTAAGGAATCGGCCCTAATGTGTGTAATACATTTTCATAGGAAATGAAAGGAAAGAGACAATTTGCACTAACATCTCAAATGTGTAAGTTATTACAAACTTTTTAAATTATAATATTTTAACATAGGTGTGTCGGGGCAAAAAATTAAATTAGAGTTCGGTGTGTCATAACATGAAAAAGATGAAGAACCACTGCTTTAATCCGTACCAATATTGCTATGTGACCTTGTAATATAGCACAACTGGTAATGATAGGTTATTATGTAATCCCTGATTAGTACCAGTAGTGCTATGTTACAATGTATTACCTCAGCCATTTCCAGTATTGCTATGTAACTATGTAATCTGACAATCTGTACCATTTACTAACATTTTAGAGGGTGCAGATCTGCACTAAAACAACTGTAACCACTGTAGGTTATGCAATGAAAACAAATGTCTGCTTGCTATTGAAATTGTGCAGACTTGCCCAATGTTTGTAATTAAGCTTCAGTGTGCCCACTCAGGTCTAAAGCTTTGTGGGTTATACAGTAAGTCCTAACCATTGTACATACTGCATATTCTCCCTGCATGGGACTAGATTGTACCTGGTGACTCAATGAATGAGGTTTCTGTTCGTAGATATGATAGTGATAACTAGGTAATGGGAAATACAGTGATGTATATAGCTAGATTTAAAAAGAAAAGAAATGATTGCTGTGGCATACACTATTTTGGTAGTGTGGTCAATTGATTGAAGACAATGATTAGGGATGTGGATTTCACAGAAGTATAACAACTTTTAGATGCAATTTATGACTGCTTTGCAGTTTGACAACACTGTTCTGGCAGTCTCCCATCTACCATAGCTTGTCAGAATGTTTGGGAGTTTTTGTTTTTGTTCCTTTCATTTTAGTTCCACTTTGTCTCCCTATACAGAGGCCTTTAGTCATGCATCTGTATTCTCGTGCTTTGCTCTCTGCTTAAGCAATCGTAAAGCTACGGATCATCAATCCCTATAGTAAATAAATAATTCATCATATACATTGATGTGTTTTTTTTTTTTGTTTTTTTTTCAAAATATATGACTGATCATCCATTTTTTTAAAAAAACTGTTTGCAAAGCATCAGAACACATGTGAATCCTAACTCTTCTAATAATGAGCTTTCCTAGCTCTTGTACTAGTATTATATGACTCTGCAATTCCTCCGCCAGTGGCGCATTACTATACTACTTTCTAGTCCCTTTTTCAGTATCCACTCTGGTACTTGCCAAACACCTATAATATTAGTTTGTAATCCATTGGTCAGTGTCAGTCCAATTTTTAGTGTCAGTCCTATGTTCGTTTTTAATCCCTAAATTTAGGACCAATGTTACTTTTACTTTGCCAATCCTAATAGTATTGCTACCTTGATTTGTAATGCTTTGGTAAGCACTGGTATTGCAATTTCACTTGATTTTCTATACACATCTCAGTATTTGAGTTTCACTATAAAGCATCCTTGTTCTCCAATACTTTCAGAAGCTGTCAATTTTTTAAAAAAAGTATTTTTTTGTTTGACGTATTGTAGAACAGATTCAACAAACCGCGTCTGGTTTGAGCATCTCTAGTAAGATCACACATGCCAGTGATTGAACATGGATGGAAATAAATGTATTTTTGATTATTTATATAACCCCATCACATTCCAAGGCAATGTATAATAGTGATTTAGTATAGGATATCACATATATTTATTTTTACTTATTTATTAACCTTTATTTATATTGCACCTACATATTATGCAGTCTTAATCTGTGGGTCTTGAACCATAGAGAGATGCATGAGTTTTCCTATGATTAAAAACTAACTATTGAGTCACCCTTCTTATTTTGTACATGTACCTTATTTTCTAACACTATTATTTATTTAAAAAAAATAAACCCTGGATAGAGCCCATGTGGGGCTCTGGAAGCTGAGTACAGAAATTAGCAGGGGAGCTTGTAGAGCTCAGGAGAGGGCCAAGTGAGGCCTATGCATGTATGAAGAGAGGCAGCCGAGTTCTGATGGGCTTCGTCCTTTGCAAAATTGCAGTTTAAAAAAAATGAGGGCAAAGTGTCGAGAATCAGGTTTGTTGGAACCGCTGCTTAGTAAATATACCTGCTGGTGTTGAGAGACAGAAGTCCTGAGAGGGTCTGAGTAAATTAGCTGCACACATGTTAGAAAGGGTTACAAAAGTGAGACTGTGCCCAGAATGGGACTAGGTATTTATTATTTTCAATTTGTGGTTTGCCGTGAGTTAAAGCACTTTTATGTTGAAGGTTGCTGGCTGGAGACCCTCAACCAGCACCCAAATGCTGACTACACTATGTATGTACAGTGTGTGTGTGTGTGTGTGTGTGTGTGTGTGTGTGTGTGTGTGTGTGTGTAGTGTGCCTTAATTCGTGCTTTGAATGGTAAAATAAATGTTAATAACTCTGTATCTAGGGGAAGAATATTGGTCTTCATTATGATATTTTGTTTATGACTGTTTTATCCTCTCCTGCACAACAGCAGAATTGAGGAAAAAATATACATGACTTTGTTTTGTTTTTTAGTTGTTGTTTCCTTGTAGTAATATCTGTCCTTTTCCAGGTATCCGAGTAACCGCAGAAGAAAATGATGTACAGCAAACTCCAGCAGAGTCTTCTACACACAGCCCAGACACCCGGCTAGAAGCTGGTCAGCCTAGCACATGGACAGAGGCAAAAACTGCCAGTTCACCATCACTGGATAAGAGCCACGTCTCCCATCCACAGACTCAGGGACCCAGTTCTGCACCAGCAGCTGAAGGGCCCACTTCCATATCACAAACAGAGGGACATTGCGTTTCCACAGCACAAGAGCCCAGATTACCCCTTGAAGACCACAGTGCTTTGCCACTTGCAGAAAATCCACACACCTCACAAACAAATGAGAGTCTTAGCTCTACAAAAGAACAACAAACTGTAAAATGTGAGGGAACCTCTTCACCTGTTGCACAGTCTCCTACCACTGCTGTTAGTCCCAGACAAAAACTAGGTGCGCCTCATAAACCTTGTTTACTCTAAAATGAGTGGTTGTTATATAGAAGTAATTATGTTTGTATCCTCAGTGTTGTAAAAATAAGACCAACAGCAAAGAGATTCTGATTCCATGTTTCATGGTGGAGATCTTTATTTGTTGGTGCTATGATGTCATTATAACTCAGCAATTTTATATGAGCCATTCTGGTCTGATCAGGTAGGAAGCATCAGTGGTGCAGGTGGAATGTACTTTATCTTTCCTGTCTTATGGCTACATATCATATTGAGTCTAGTGCTCATTTCATACTCCATCGTAGGCAAAACTCCTGAAATATTAGACATGCCAATTTATAAGCAGAGGTACTGTGGTCAAAATATTATTATTTTTTTTTTAGTATTACAGTACCAAAAATAAGACACCATTACATATGGTAAAGGGGGAATGTGTTGCACACACAAATAAAAGCCACGTTATATTTAAGGTGTTGTGCTTGCTTGTCAGTGTACCTGATTTTAGTGAACTCTGAGACTCTCTTACAATTTAGCTCTTTAAGTTACCAGTGTCTTTACTGGGTGGCCTTCTAAGCCTTATTACTCTTTCTGAAAAATGTCTGTTATATATTGACGTGTGAAAGTATCCAGTTTTAGGAGCATAAAATATCTGTTCTACTTATTTAATCTTAGTAGTGGGACCCTTTAAAATATTTATCTTGGTGGGCCCTTCAAACCTTACGCTCATGATGTTTGTTTCTGAATAATCATATACTATTACGAATAACCAAATAATCAAAACCTGTCAGAAGGAAGAAGTGTATGAATAGATTACGTAGCATTTATTTCATGGAGAAAAAAATCTTCTAAAATTGCCTCAGTGAGGTTTTTCCTGTACTTGCCCATATGTATAATGTATGTGGATGCTTTCCCAAGGAAATGTGGCATCTGCGAATCATCTGCTCCAGTGACACTGTGAGGGCATATAACCTATGTTATCTGCAAATCCATCCCTTGTAACATGTTTGGCATATGGAAAACATTAGACGTTGTTTTTTTTTGTTTTGTTTTTATGGTATACAAATCTGTTTAATGGTTTTAATACATGTTTAAATAATCATACATTTATGTTGTAAAACATGCATTCCACATTTAATATTAAGCTACACTGGGTCTTAATAGCTGTATTTACTGGTGGGACTGTATACCCCATTCTGCCGTTCACTTCAGCAAATAAACTTAAAGTTTTTGTTTGTTTTGCCTGTAAGAAGATAATGTAGAATAGCTACTGAGGCATTTCTAAAATAAAAAAATCACAAAACACATATTTGTGTTCCAATTTTAGGCTAAATATTTCTTGTGTGTTTTTTTGTTTTTTTTGTTTTTTTTAAACAAAACTATTTTTATTCTGAAAAACAGATAATTAGGCGCTAACAGGTAAAAATATCATAAAATAATTCACCAACTGTTAATACAACATACAGCAAATACTGTTTCAGCCAGATATGTACAAAAAATAACAAAAATTTAGAAGAGCGCTGGTTATAGTGAAATAGTATTCTCATATTTATTAAGAATAAAACAATTAAATATATACAGATAATATAATCAAATGTATATTCCCTGATTATGGCAAAATTGAAAGACAGTTGTTTATAAATTCCGACGACTCAGCATCAATACTTTACCAGTTATAATTGATTAATAACCCTTTATATATGCAAATACAAATGGCCACAGAAGTTCCATACATAATTTCGAAAAATTATGTAACGATTGCTGTTCAAAGAATCAGGACAACAAAGTCCCCTAGTAGATTGTGTGGTTATTATTATTATTATTATTATTATTATTATTAATTTTTATTTTTAGGGCGCCACAAAGTATCCGCAGCGCCGTACAAGGAGAATACATTGGTTGGAATACATTGTTCAAAAACATTTCATCGGTTTCATCAGAGGTTACCTTTGATGAAGTCAGCCCTTTTAGAGGCGGAGAAATGAGTTAGGTGATATCAGCAGCAAACTGATTGAAATACCCAGCTCCTCGTATACAGCACCTCTCAAGCACCATCAGGTTCGAGAAGCATTAGTGCACAGCCATTTTCAGATCTCTCCAGCGATGTTCAATCGGATTCAAGTCTGGGCTCTGACAGGGCCACTCAAGGACATTCACAGAGTTGTCCTGAAGCCAATCCTTTGATATCTTGGCTGTGTGCTTAGGGTCGTTGTCCTGCTGAAAGCTGAGCCGTTGCCCTAGTCTGACGTCAAGAGCGCTCTGGAGCAGGTTTTCATCCAGGATGTCTCTGTATATTGCTGCATTCATCTTTCCCTCTATCCTGATTAGTCTCCTTGTTCCTGCCACTGAAAAACATCCCCACAGCATGATGCTGCCACCACCATGCTTCACTGTAGGGATGGTATTGGCCTGGTGATGAGCGGTGCCTGGTTTCCTCCAAACACGCCAAAGAGTTCAATCTCTATCTCATCAGACCAGAGAATTTTGTTTCTCATGGTCTGAGCGTACTTCAGGTGCATTTTGACAAACTTCAGGCAGCCTGCCATGTGCTTTTAACTAAGGAGTGGCTTCCGTCTGGCCACTCTACCATACAGGCCTGATTGGTGGATTGTTGCAGAGATGGTTGTCCTTCTGGATGGTTCTTCTCTCTCCACAGAGGAATGCTGTAGCTCTGACAGAGTGACCATCGGGTTCTTGGTCACCTCCCTGACTAGGGCCCTTTTCCCCAGATTGCTCAGTTTAGACGGCCGGCCAGCCAGCTCTTGGAAGAGTCCTGGTGGTTCCGAACTACTTCCATTTACGGATGATGGAGGCCACAGTGCTCATTGGGCATATATATATATATATATATATATATATATATATATATATATATATATATATATATATACACACTAGTTTCTTAATAAATATGAAAATTAATAAGATTTCGCTATATAACCAACGCTCTTTTACACTTTTCTTGTTTTTATTAATGTTTTTTAGATTATTACATGTCTTCAAATGTATGTCAGTGTATTGATGATCCTCCTTACTGGTGCAATGCCAATATGCACAGAAAGAGGCTTTACTAGAGCCTGTGTTTAAATTTCCTTAGATACCCAGAAAGCAGAACAGCGACAGAAGCAGGCAAAGGAGAGGAGAGAAGAAAGGGCCAAGTATCTGGGTGAGTTTTTCTAAGACCGTGGCAAAAAATTGGGTTAACTCATGGTTGTTGGAGAAACTAGCAAAACATTTGTTGGCAATGCATTGTCCACTCTCTTTCAGAACGGGTTGTGCGCTGCCTCTCACGCCTTCTGAAATGCATTCTTCCTGGGAAAGCTCAGACACATGAATATTTCATTGGCCATGAAGGCTGCACAGTATAAATATTTTACTTCTTTCGGAGATGTCAGGAGGAAATCCATGCCAGGGCAAATTAACTCTTCTATGCAGATTTTTCTTTAGCTTGTTTTAAGTCACTTTTTGGTCACTTTCATATTCGTTCTACTTTCTCTCCTGTAATAGCAGGCCTTCTGTTTAAATTTAATGGTTACAAAACAGATTCATAGTGAGGTAGAGGGGGAAGGAAATGCTGAAGTGACAGCAAACAAATATCAAGTATCAATATTAACATATTAGTGCCTGTACAACTAAGATCCCACCACCACATCATCTAATTAGACGATGCAGTGTAGTTGAGCATCAGGGAAGCCACTGTAATCCCATTACTTTATCAATATCTGCCCTCAACTTAACCCAATGCCTTCAAATGTTAAGACATGTTTCCCTTTATTATCTATAAGTGTTATTCTTGGGGGAAGCCAACAAGAGACTTGTATGTAATATTTTCTGTTCTCATCCCCTGGCGGAGGCCTGCAATCAGACCTTCCACTGTCTCTGTTGGAATATGCTCTGGAGAAACTAGTTTCAACTTATTAGTAATGCCACTTACCTGTGTTCACTCTTCCCCTTACAGGTCACCATTGGTGAGACAGCCATGAGATGATGAGAAAGATTTTGCCACATTTTAGTGGACATTTTATAATAGTAGATACTGTATATAACCTGTTCTTAAAACTCAAGTCCCTAGAAAAAGTAAAAATCACTCATCCATGTAATATAAAGTCATTATAACTAGTACTTGGCACATACAAGATCAAAGTAAATAAAATAAACTGAGTTTCTTGGGTCCACAGTAAACATAAGCCAGGTCCATATTTAGATAAGTTAAGTGATTCTATTTCCACAATTGATCTTTTTTTGTTTTGTTTTTTTACTTCAGCCACTTTAGACAATTTAAAACAAATATGACTAACATTGCTTTGTGTTTCCCACTTTCTCCATGATAAAAATCTGTTGCCACTAGATATCTGATTAGTACACATTTATCAGGTTACCTGATTAAAACCTAGACTGTATTGGGTCTCTTACAAAACAGTTGTTTGGCTTGATTGCCAAATTCAAATCCGATCTGCAATATTTGACCTTGCTCTGTGTGCCATGATTGCTTCTCATAGAGTGCTGGTTTTATTATTACCCTGCTTTTATTTATGTCTCCAAAGCTAAACCTCTCCTGTTTAAAATGTCATGTAGGGATGAGGAATCTACTCAGCATGTATTTCTACATGAAAAGGCAAGGCCACTTTAAATTCTGATAGGGTCAGCACAGGAAAGTCTAATTTTCTCAATGAGGGCATAATCCAAGAAGATGGATGGTGGATAGTAGTAGATGTGCTGGATTGCAAGGGCAGTGTGTCATAGCAACTTGTTTAATGACTTGCAACCGCATAACACTTTAAAGATGCTACAAGTAAAGGAAAAGTGTGAATCCAGACTTAATGTGTTCCCACCTATTTTTGACATTTGGTCACCTTTTTTATTCTTTTTCTGTTCTTGCTCTTAGTCTTTCTATAATTAACTACAAAGACACACATTTTAATTTGTATTACCCAATGTCTTTTTGTCTGTTATATCCCTTATTGCAGCTTTGCTAATATGCAATCTTGTACACCGCACAGTAAGTTATTTTCTCAATTAGCAGGATTCAATATAGCCACTGTCCTCTGACTTTAAAAGCATGCACAAGGAGACAAGATGGTGTTCAAGAAATGAGCCCGTTCTCTGGCAAACCTCCAACTGCTGGTTTACAGATATCGATCAGATTCTTTATAATGTTTTATCTCAACTATAAAAATTGATCTAAACCTACTGCAGAACTTTCAGGTGGTACCTCTGCAGTCCTCAATGTCACCATGCCGATGGAAGAGAGGCTCTTTGTACAGACTTTCCTGCTGTGTTGCAGAGGAAAGCAATGCAGAGCCACTGATGGTTTTTGGCTGTTTGATGCACGGCCTAACATCTCGCCCTTCAGTTTACCCTTCAGAGCACCACTGTAAATATTCTGAGTTCATTTCATACATGTGTGCAGAGCTTTATAAACAATTACTAGTAAAATGAGCATAATGTTTGTCAATTTTGGTTCCTACACCAATAAGCTTCAGTTCACTGGAAACTATTTGAACGCTTAGTTATAATGGAGCTGTATTACTAAAGGAGAGTGAACTTCTATACTACCTTTTGGACATTCATTTGTAGACTGCTATTCAAATGTTAAGATTATGATTTTAATGCAGTTCTCTCTTTAAACTCCTCAGCTGCCAAGAAGAATGTGTGGCTTGAGAAAGAGGAAAAGGCAAAGCAGCTCCGGGAGAAACAGTTACAAGACAGGAGGAAGAAGTTGGAAGAACAGAGGATCAAAGTAGAAAGAAAAAGGGTTCTGCAGGAGGAACGACAAAGGTTAAAGCATGAGAAAAACAAGGTAAGAGTGCAAGATGAATGGAAACTTTGGTAAACAGAAATGGTTGCAATTCAGACTTCCAGAATTCTTTTTGTTGTTAACAGACAAATATGCTCACTATGCTACAACTGTAAATATCACCTCAATATAATATATTCTATATCAAACATCGCTTCACATATCTTCTTGTCGCATACCCTGAGGAGATTGCCAGTCTCCCAAAAGTGTGTAGAACAAAAAAATAGAATGATCAGGGTGCGTCCAAAAAGGATGTAAAAATATATTTATTTATATATAAAAAGAATAAGTGACCAAGCTCACATGTATATCATCCAAATGATATGGCGGGTAATACCCGATACAATGTTACAATGAACACATTCCCAATGAGATGATAATAATCAATAAAATGAGTGTCTGGCCAGTACACACTATCATAAAAACATGTGTTGTAGACCAAGTCCTGATAATCAACAAAAATGTAGCAGGAGAGATCTCACCCAATAGTAAGGTGCAGCTGCAACGTGAGGGTGAATGAACACAGATCCATAATAGAATTCAGCGTGGTCTGATGCGTGATGTGTCAATTTTCCTTAATGTGGCTCTCATATAATCCCACAATGATCAATAAAGTTCTTATAGATGGTGAAAATGCTGCGGTATTTATCTCACCACTGGAAATCCCGAGAAGATAGCTGACAAACCACCGCTGGTGGACATGGGTGGTGTATATCAATAGGTATCGGGAGGAGTGTACTCAGGTGCCGGAGTTCCGTTGTGCCGAGGAGTGATATCCCGTTGTAAAACTGCCACAGGAGTGAGGGCAGTTTCGGCATACACACTGAGTGAATATATTCGTCCTGAATCTTCAAAATGATGCAAAATAGTCTCCTTGGAGATAATGGAGATGTCTTCTCCTTCAAATAGCGATCCGGATGTGAGGGAGTCCTGACTCTAATACGTTTCAATAGCAGTATGCTAACTTTTTCAAAGATGTTTTTTCCCCCATTCTCTCTGGTCTTTTAAGAGGCTCATATCCTCATGATTGGTTGTTCATTCTACTTAATGAGACCTCATCTGGTGATGTTTTTCACTTGGTATTAACCCTTTGCTTGTTAGTATTCCATGTAGGAAATATATAGAAAAAATCCGTGTGTATTGATAGATGTTTTCACAGTTTAACACCGGATTATAAGATTAACATATTCGTTTATATTGCTCATTATGCAAATTATAAAATACAAAAACCATCTATATAATATAAATGCAATAATATAATCTGACTGGAGAGAAGAGAAGTATAAATATCTCTCTATATATACACACACACCTCGTTATCTGCACAAAAATGTGCCTAAACATATTCCATAAATGGAATTTAAATAGAATGAGATAATATCCACATTCAAAGGAACATTTTTATTATTTAGAAAATTTAACTATCCCCACGGGGATTAGAACTTGTGACCTCATAAGTGTATTGTTTCGTAGCTAAGCATTAATCTAGTGAGCTATATCCTAAATTCAATGGAAGAACAAAATAGGGATGTAATTATACAAAGATAGAATAGCATGGCATATAACTTCCCAACAATATCTTATATGTACAAATACAGATTAAATGAAGTGTCTATGTAACAAAGATATAATAAGATACATTAAAAGATGTAGATAGTCTGCATCTAATGTACTGCATCATGGAATACCCTGTGTGTGGTATCTATATGTACACATATAATGGTAGGGGGACAGAGGTACAGAAAAGAAGGAAAATGGATCTAAAGACTATTTTAATGCATAATACATTTATCGTTGAGAGAATTCTATATGTTCATTTAAGCCCTCAGGCATGAGGTAATTTAAAAATCCAAAATGTTTCTCTCTCGCAGAGAATCTTAAACCTGTCTCCTCCTCTCAAAGTAGGCCTAATCGATTCTTTAATAGACACTTTTAAATTAGTGGGATCAGCAGAATGTATATCTCTGAAGTGTCTAGATACACTATGATTTTCCAATTTGTTGATAATATTTCTTCTATGTTCCATAAAACGCAACTTCATAGATCTAGTAGTTCTACCCACGTATTGTGTGCCACATGGGCACTGTAACACATATATAGAGTACATTGTATTACAATTATAGAAACCTTCTATATTGAAAACTTCCCCTGTGGAATGAGACGTTATTTCTTTATCTTTTTTTCTTATATGTTTACAGGTGGTACAACGTGTCCTTCCACATTTGAAGTTTCCTTTTATATTAGACAAGAACTCTTCTTTATGTAAATTTTCCTCATAGTTCTCCTTAAGAGAGAAATGGCTAGGGGCTAATAGATTCTTCATATTTTTATTCTTTTTAAAAACTATAAACGGATGTTCAGGAATCACAGTATTCAAGATAGAATCTTGTTTCAAAATGTGGTAATTTTTCTTGATGATTTGTTTGATATCATTCGACTTTGTATTGTATTTAGAAATAAATTTTAAACCATTATCTCTTGATTTATTCATTTTATTATGATTTTCCTTATCTGGTTTGAATTCTAAAATGGAGGTTCTGTCCATATTAATAGTATGTGTATATGCTTCATCCAAGATATTTTTTGGATATCCTTTGCTCTTGAAAGATCTTAATAGCTCTTTTGCTTGTGTATCACAAGTTGTAATATCAGAGTAATTTCTTCTTATACGGCCTAATTGATTTTTGGGAATATTTGTTAACCAAGGTTTGTAGTGTCCGCTCTTAAAGTTAATATAATTATTAGTATCAACCTTTTTGCGGTCATTTTCAGTATGAATTTACATATTATTTATTAATAGGGTTAAATCTAAGAAGTTCACACTAACAGGGCTCCAATTTCCTGTGAAGGTTAGATTATATACATTATTATTAAGATATGTAATAAAGTCTTGAATAGATTCTACGGTTCCATCCCAAATAAAAATTAGGTCATCAATGCATCGGCCATAGTACATGAGGTTTGTGACATAGGGGCCACACCATATATACTGATCTTCAAAGTGACCCATATATAGGTTGGCGTAGCTAGGCACGAACCTCGTGCCCATGGCCGTCCCAGTGATCTGTAAAAAATGATCAGTGTTAAATACAAAATAATTATGTGTCAGTATATAAGTAATAGAGTCAATCATAAACTCTTTGTCTCTCTTCCATATTATTAACACAGAGTATTTCTCTTATAACTTCTATACCCTTGTTATGTGGAATGTTGGTATATAAAGCAGTGACATCTAGTGTAACGAAGAAGTATAAAGATTTCCAAGATAGTGTTTTCAAGATTCTAAGTAGATGAATAGTGACTTTAATATAAGATTTAAGAGAAGTGACATATCCCTGTAAATAATAATCTACATAATGAGATAAATTAGTGCTAAGAGACCCCATTCCAGAAACAATGGGAAGGCCTGGTGGTCTATCCAAGGTCTTATGAATTTTTGGCAAAAAATAAAATGTGGGTGTTATTGGATATGGAACCCATAGATAATTTCAACAATCTTTTGAAATAATCTCTTCTGTTAATGCTAATTTCTTTTTGTTGTTGTCTCACATTTTGTCAATCTTTTTTCCAGTAGTTTTCTTACTATCGCCTATCGATTTAACGTCATTACCCCACAATTTACTAGTTGCAATTTTCATATAGTACATGTTCATGCATATAAACATAGACCACATTTGATGTTAAAACAGACTGTTGTGTGAATTAGTATTAAATTAGTTTTCAAAATCTAAATAGATCACACAAATTGCACTGCCGTGAAACTTCCTTCTCATACCAACTTAAATATATTAGTCATGGTCGGCCCTTCATAACACCATGCTGAAACTGTTTTTCCAAATTATTTTATACAACTTTCAAAATCGCATTGCACAGAATCGCTGTAAATCACTTCCCCCATGGCAGAAGTGAGACTCACAGGACTGTAAGTTCCTGGTTTTGATTTTGTTTCCATTTTAAAGATTGTTTTCCACCAATCTTGTGGCACTGTCTGGGTTAAAAGGGAGACAATAAATATGAGAAATATTGTTTTATTAATTCCTGAATTAGGGGCCGGTGATTTATCTGTTTTAATCGGTGGTGGAAGTGAGGCTGTATACGGTGTTATGCCATACTGCTACTTCTCCCACTGCCTTCATTGTAAGATGAACACATTCCATTCACTTACATTCCCATTACATTGTTCCTACAGTCGCTTCTAAATTTCCACTTTGACCACTAGTCTTAATCTTGTTTCGGTATAACTACTTCCGCCTGTGTTTAAACAAGTACCAGCTCATGGTGTGCATTTGCTATTGCTACACATTAAATTTCCTGGTATTTTTTCCATCCCTAGTGAACATAGATGAAATAAATGACTGGGAGTCCAGCTTTAAATACAGCAGGGATAGCGCCCTTGCACAACAGATCCACCATGTTTGACGTATTTGCAGCTATGTTTTCCGTACAACGAATGTTCATTGCAAAACTTGGCATGAGGAATTTATAAACTAAGTTTTAGATTTGATTATCGTATTTGCTATTGAGACTAAATTGTGGACCCAGTAAGTAAATTAATAAATGACATGGTATAAAAAGGGGGGTTATATTGAATATTGAAAACTTAATGTGACAATATTAAAGGACTTTACTAGAAGACATGAGACCTTGTACCCAAATGAAGGACTCTGACTCCAGAAGTCCAAAGAAGAAAACAGATGTTATGGAGCACTTTGGGCATATGGTACAAAAGTAACAACTTTTTGTAAATATTCTCATGACAGGCCTCAAAAAAAAAAAGCACTTTATACCTAGTGGCAATCACACATGCATGTAGGTGTGCATTTAATCTGCACCTGTAGCTCCTTTGGTAAATGAGGTAGATTTTATGTATAAATGTGGAACAGCAGCCGGTTGTTAAATTTTACATTCTATAAAAAGAATTAGCACAGTCCCGTGATTCTGTATGTTTGTTTGTTTTTTGTTTTTTAAAATAAACTGTAATTATAGCATAGATAACATAGTGTGAATTCTTAGGAGAGATATGAAGCTGCAGTGAGTCGTACAACAAAGAAGACCTGGGCAGAGATCCGCCAGCAGAGATGGTCCTGGGCAGGGGCACTGAATCAGAATTCTCCTGGACAGAAAGGGGGTGAGTAATACACTATATAAGGGTACTCTTTATAACCTGCTTTCCTTTTTTAGAAGAATATTACTCTTCCAGAATAGAACTGTACGTTTTCTTCTGGATTTTTTCATATTTTTCTGTTCATTTTAATTCTTGGATCTAAATTTCAATTCTGCGATCTAAATTACAACTCGTCTGCACAGAGTTTAGTTGTTATATATGTAACTGGTCACCTTATCTGCTCTTTTTTCACTTTTTTTGTGTTCTTTTTTTATTTCAGCTGGGAACAGATGCTCCGTGTCTGCAGTAAACCTTCCCAGACATGTTGACTCCATAATCAACAAGCGATTATCCAAATCCTCTGCCACCTTGTGGAACTCTCCCAACAGAAGTAAGAGCTGTGGATTGTTGTGGAGAATGTTCACCCTAGATCTATGGTGGTAATGCCAGTTCAGTCTAATCTGCATGATAGAAATCAGGTTTTGCTTATTTCTGGTTTCTTGTAAATCCATTCATGTCAAAATTACAATGTGATTTCAATTAGGTGTTTCTTTGCCCCTGATTGCTTATAGATCGACTGAGTAGTAGAGAGTATTTGAGAGTACAAGGTTCTGTGACTGCAATCTTAATGGTCTGTTAATGTATACAGATGAGAAATTCAGCATATAAATGTAACAACTGCTCTAAGACTCTAGTAGATTTAAGAAATCTTCTAAAAAGAAAAAGTGGAGGTGTTGCCCATAGCAACTGATCAAGTTCTAGCTTTCATTCTTTAGAATGTACTAGATAAAAGCTAGAATCTGATTGGTTGCTATGGGCAACACCTCCGTTTTCCTTTCTAGAAGGATTAATACAGCTACTCCTCAGTGGCTCCGGAGTACTTTCAGTTTCCTAAGAATGTAGCTGGTTACCAGCTTTGGCTTCCTAAGTATTTCCAAGGCGGATAGCGGAGGTGGAAGTTTCATCATTGTGTAACAGTGAAGTTGCTGGCCTGTCTTTTCCTTTGTAGAGACAATGCAGAATCTTTCCTGTTCTGACAGTGTTTCTTTTGAATCAGAAGGCTGTTGTTGTGTTATGCACTGCACAGTATTACTGATTTTATACTTTTGTGAACCGTAAGCTTAGTTCACTTCATCGGCTTTTCCCTCTGACTATAGAGGGATATATATGGTAAGGCCGGGTGGACAACCACCCAGGAGCCAAGTAGCCCACACCTAAAAATTTACAACTGTCCTCCAACTTTTTGGAGTAAATCCTAGGTATATATTTTCACTATCATGCTAACATTTCTAATCCTAGATTTGTCTCCTTATCTTTTATTTTCTCTGCTATAGATAAACCAAGTCAGTTTTCTTGTTTGTTATCAGACAAAATAATAGTTCACATATTTATTCTCAATTTAGCCCAATAATTTTCAGCATAGGGTTATTATGGAAATGGCAATTGCTCAACTAAGTTCCAATTTATCACATTTGGATACTTTGTAAAAAATGTGTTTTTATTGTAATTTGATTTAGTTAGTCTCTTTCTCTTCATCTGTTCCATCCTGTTTCTTTTTCTGCAGACAGAAGCTTGCAGCTTAGCCCTTGGGAAAGCAGTATTGTCGACCGTCTCATGACTCCCACCCTGTCCTTTCTAGCACGGAGCCGCAGTGCAGCTACTCTCCCAGGAAACAGCAGAGATCTGAGTAAGAGCCTGAGTAGGATGTTTCTGTCTCACAATGACTATTAATACAGTTTTCTTTTGTATGGCATTCTGTAATAACTTTCATCCTTGCCAGGTTCTCTTGTATGTCCCCGTTCTGCCTCTGCAAGCCCCCTGGCCCCATGTAACAGTCACAAGCACCGCCGCAGGACCACAGCAAGCAGTCCTGACATAACCCCCAGGAAGAGGAGTGATTCCTCCCCAGTGAGTAGTACCTTCAAGTCATGGAAAATAATAAATATGTGGTCCATAATTAGTTTGTATGCCTTAGCATTATTTTGAGGTTGTTGTTTTTTTTTTTAATCAATTAAAAAGTATGTGGTTAGAGAAGTGGCGTTCACCATATCTACATAATTCTTAGAAAAAGAAAGAAAAGAAGGAAAAAGATAGAGAAAATGAGCGTGAAAGAAGTGCCCTGAGTAGGGAACGTATACTGAAGAAACGCCAGTCACTTCCTGCTACAAAGAGCCGTGCATCCCCAACACCTGACATAAGGTCAGTTTAATGCTACCAAATAATGAAAATCTGTTTTCACTTTGGAATACACGTGTAATAGTTTCTAATATTTTCAGCAGTTTGAAGTCCAAAAACCGGCCATCCTCACCATCTACCCCTACTCGTCGTCCAGCATCTCCTTGTCCAGGTTCTTCAGCACCCCTAACCCCAAAGCCGTCTTCCCCAAAGAGTGCTCAGGGAACACCCAAGTCAAAAGCCAAGGTAGAGAAGCCAAAGGAGAAAACCCCCAGCAGGATCAGAGAGAAGAAAGTGGAGCACAAGATTGAGGAGAGGCAACCATCACCTGCCCCAAAACCTGAGGAAACCACAAATACACAGGAAGCATTACAAGGTGGCCCTAACACAACGCCAACTATAGGTTTGTATCCTGCAGCTAGGACCTTATTCGCACCTGACAGCACTGTCATGGTGGAAAAAAATCTCCCCCCCCCTCCCCTCCCTCATTTAGCTTCAATTTTGTTTCTATGGCCTTTTCTCTAAAGCATAGTGTTAACAAGAACCTTCACTCACAATACTGAGTATCATGGCTATACATAACCTGTATACGACACACACTGTGTATGCGTCTTTTGTGGCATACAACAGTAAGTCACTCCAATTCATAAAGCTGTACTACATGCTAATACTGTGCCTCCATATGTGTTCAGCTTGGGAAGTCTATTTGCAGCAATTCCACATTTAAAGGTACACTGTCTTATAATAAATTCCTATGTTTTTATATAAATGTAGTGCCTTGTAATTGATGTAACGGACCACCTGTGTCTCTATAATAGTCTTGTACAGCAGCTTGGTGATACCTCGATTACTTTATTTAGGGTAATGTCAGATGGGTGCATTGAATGCCTGCACTTTTCAAGCAAAATAAGCGTGAGCATTAATAGCAACTAATTTGGAGGATTCTCCCTATTCTTTAATTGGAAAAGGGTGGGCTTCAATCAATTAAATATGACCTTTTAAGACAACTGATTGCACCAGGCTTTATTTAGATGCATCTTGACCATAGGATATGAATACTTACATAACCAGTTATTGTCTGTTTCTTTTAATTTGTAATTAGGAACAAGCTTTATCATTGTTTTCATTATTTCTCATTTCAGATTAAATATATCAATTTTGATTCCATGTAAGGAAAATAAAATATAAATTCCAAATAGGCTGAATACTTTTGATACTTAATTATGCGGGTGCAACTCTCTGCTTTTCGTATATTCTGTTCATCCATGAACTCGCATATGGAGAAGCTCATAACAATATAAATCATCTGCCATTGACAGCCAGGCCAGCAGCGGCATTGGGTGTTTAGGCGACAACCAGGATAGCAGCGCTATTGGATTTAGTAGGGCTAAACTCCATAGCGGGAGATTTGAAATCTGCTTGCGCCAAGCTCATGTAAGCTAGTCTAATGTGTAATCAATGCTGACAGTGTGGCGCCATTATAATTGAACAAATGCCATACCTTTTTTATTGCAACTAATATTCTCAGGAATATGATCATGATGACACTGCACACTTTGCCTTCAAATTAAACCTTCTGTTTGCTTTTCAGATTCTTCAGTTCCTTCTAATGACACTGCGCCTGCACCAGCCTCTGCACATGTTTCTATTTCGGTGAGCACCCCTGCCCCAGCCTCCTCTCCAATTAAGCCAATGGCAGGCACAACAGATAAAGAGGAAGCTGCCCGCCTGCTTGCAGAGAAAAGGCGGCAGGCTAGAGAGCAGAGAGAGCGAGAGGAGCAGGAGAAGAGGGAGAAAGAGGAACAACAACGGTGAGTGTCTCACTGGATATAATAACTAGGTCCAAGTAGGTTTTTAAACACAAACAAGTAATTCTGTTGGGGTTTTTATTAATGGCATGTGGAGGAGTGTTGGCACACCTATGTAAATGGATAATGGTACTCTAATTAAATCTTAGACATTGCCCAGCTACAGATATGCCTGGATCATGATTTATGTATTACAACACATAAATATTTTATAATGGAAAGGATACAAAATACTATACATACATTATATAGAACTGAATATGTTTGCGCAGATAAGCATATTTCACAGTCAATACATTAACTTTAAAACATACATACTAAACCATATAACAAGATACTCCAATGATGTCTTTATAATTAGACTACTGATGTCTGCTCTGTTACAAGACATATCTTGGCATGTCATAGTCTGTCAGTCAGTCTATCACTTTCCTATGACAACCCAGTGGTAATCGAGTGATCGGTGCTGTAAACACCAACATTCTTTAATCCTCCACAATTATTCCTATACTGAACAGAGCGATGAAGAAAAAATAACTACCTGCTAGTAAAAAGACAGAGGGCTAGATTTACTAAGCTGCGGGTTTGAAAAAGTGGGGATGTTGCCTATAGCAACCAATCAGATTCTAGCTTTCGTTTATTTAGTGCTTTCTACAAAATGACAGCTAGAATCTGATTGGATGCTATGGGCAACATCCCCACTTTTTCAAACCCGCAGCTTAGTAAATCTAGCCCAGAGAGTAAAACCGAAGACAGGAGATCGCAACTGTTGTAAATGACGTCACTTACAGCTGCGACTTGCAAAGTTCCGAATTTAAAGTAGCAAACCACTGAATCAGGTAAGTATTAGGTTGACATTACCAGTTAGGGGTAGGGGTTAGGACTGTAGGGTTAAGACCCCTACCCGGGAATGTAAAGCTAATACTTACCTAGTTCCGTGCGTTGTCTTTTTACTAGTAAGTAGTTATTTTTTCCTCGTCGCTCTGTTCAGGAATAATTGTGGAGGATTAAAAAGTGTCGGTGTTTGCAGCACAGATCACTTGTACTACACCCTGACAACCAATGGGACTGTGAAACCGTTTTCACTGGAGCTGGGTTGGGACTGGTCTGTTCAATGAGTATTTCATTTTTGTGAGAGATTTATTGTTTTTAAAGTGCCCCAATCACCATGGCTTAACATTTTTTGATACCTACATACACACTGTAGACTTTGCTTCCACGGGTGCCTCCTTTCCATTCAATATGCAACTCCACTACGTGTTTAGTGTTTTTTGGGGTTTTTTTTGTTTTTTTTTACCTTGACATTCATGGTCACTAAATGAAAAGTCTTGCTTTATGCAGACGAGAAAGAGAAGAGCGCGCTGTCAGGGAGGCTGAGGAAAAGCTTCAGAGGGAGGCAGAGGCCCGGCGGCTGGATGAGCAGAGAAAGCTAGAAGAGGAGGAAAGACGCCAGCGGGAGGAGGAGCAACAGAGAAAAGATGCTGAAGAAAGAGCCAAAGCTGAGCAAGAGGAAATTGAGAGACTGCAGAAACAAGTAAGGAAAAAAGTAGGAAACCCTGGGTAGCCAATAAAGCACAGGAAAGATTCATACAGAAGACATTCGTACAATTGTACAACGTCAGGCAGTCTTATTACAAATGTTTTTAATCACACAGTTAAATGTGAATCTGCATTATGCATTGTCCTGCAGGGGCAGAGGAGTTATTGATGCGGATGTCCTGTTCCACGATCATATGACTTAAAAAACAGAGCACACAACACACTGTAGTTGTAAATGCAACTTTGCTTTAAATATAAGGATGTTGCTCTTCTGCCCCCTATTGGAATTCTGCTAAATTTCAGTTTATATTCACTAGATTTGATTTTCTGTCCCGTCATAGAAAACTGATGCACTCCCATTATTATCTTTCTTCCTTCATACTACTGAATGTTAACAGAAGGCTGCAAAGTAAAAACTACATTATAGTGTATACTTATTTCAAAGTACATGTCTTGTGCATTTGTTTTATTGGGTTCATTAGCAGAATCTATTATAACTGGCTTCAAGATGTACTTTATTACCATACTTTGGTTCACTTGAGTCAAAGAATATGGTGTTGTTATTGATGCTTCCTTATCCAGTTGTTATTTATATCTGTCCATTGAAAAATATAACAGTAAGACCACTGAAACTTAAATGCAGGTCAATCCAATTTTTAAAAGTATCTTGAAACACTTTTGTATTTACATATGTAAAAGTTGCTATACCATGACAGAAAATAATATATTTGACAGGTTCTTAATCTTACTAGGCTAGTGACGGCTATTGTTTTTCCACCTTAGAGTTTAAACTCCCCTAAGATTTTATATTGGCTGTAATATTCCCTGGTGAGCTTTGGTCGTGTCTGTATCTTGGGCATGTATTAAATTAGTGAGGAATTATACTCCTTGAAATAAGTCAGATCTGAAATGAGATGGATTGAAGCAGGGATAGATAGATGGGTGAGGGGGCTGCTTCAAATTTGATAAAAAATCTGATAATATTGTAAGCAGTGTTTAAGCTACAGAGAAGATCCATTGAACATGCACCAGATAAAAGACGTCACTAGCAAATGTAAAGTTACAGGTGAGAACATACCCATAGGCTTTCTTCAGAAGACTTGCTGATAGAAAGTCTGATGTTCATGAGAAAATAGTTTTCCCACATAAAGATCAGCCTTATTCAAGTATATTTATTTATAATATGAAACATGTTTGGTTACATGAGTATCCATAGAGGTGGGTTTTGAATATTTGTATGAATATTTTTTCTGAAAGTGTAATGTGAAAGTATACATTTGGTGACACATGTTACAGATTGTAGGCCAACTGTTTCAATGATCTGTTTTATACCAAAATGAAAGCGTGATATAGGGATATCTTATCCTATCCTAACATATTGCCAGAATATGCCCTTTTCTTATCCAAGAGGCTACCAAAACTCTTATCTTCTCTCTCATTATCTCCCATCTTGGCTACTGCAACCCCCTCTTATCTGTCATTCCCCTCATCCATCTAACCCCACTTCAATCCATCTTAAATGCTGCAGCAAGACTGATCTGCCACTTTAGAAATCCGTACCCTGGCTTCCCGTATCCTCCAGAATCCAATTCAAATTACTCATACTTTCCTACAAAGCCCTCAACAACTCCCATTCCTTCATACATCTCAAGTGTCATATCAAATTATCCTCGCTGTCCTTGAACTACATCTGTTCTGTTCCTCGCTTCTTCTCTGGTAACTATCTCTCCCACCTACAAGACTTCTCATGTGCCTTACACACATATGGAGTTCCCTACCACATCTGATCAGACTCCCACAGCCTTCAAATCTTTTATGCATTCTCTGTAAGTGAAAACCCATCTCTTTGTTAGAGCTTAGGCTACTCCCACATACACTACCATCACCACTGTGTCCTAATCTCCACTGTAAGCCACTTTCGCTCCTCTTGTTTTAGCTGTGCCCTCTTCCAGTTAGAATTTAAGCTCTCTCATGAGCCAGGGTCTCCCTATTCATATATGCATTTATTTTGTCTACCTTGTATGTCCATGTTTTATGTATGTCCAGTTTTCCCCACTGCCTAGTGTCTTACAAATCAATAATGATGATAATATCAGGACTGATGGTTATCCATGGACTGAGGTGCATGGTACATCGGTATTATAGTTGTATTATACAGACAGACAGAACTAAAAGGTACTAAATGGGGCAATAATAGTGTAGTATTTTAAATACAAATGATTCTCAAAAGTAGACTAAACACATGTACAAAAAGTAATATTAGAATAGTTTATCTGTAGTGATAATAGAATAAGTGATCCAGAGGTATGGTTTTTGGATGCCACTAGAAGTCCAGATTACTTGCAAGTGTAGGAGAGAGGCAGCCTTGGCTTCCCCACATAGCGCCATTTATCGCGTTTCTCGTTTTGATTCCGTGTATAACAGTTTGCTATTAGAGCAGCTTACATTTTGTTCTCACCAGACATTGCACTGCTCTCATTTCATAGCATGGTTAATGAATCATGATTGTGTTTTGTCTTCTAGGGTGTGTATAAACTAGAGATTTTTCATCTGACAGTATCTGATGACATTCAGCCTGGCTGGAACTTTGATAAATATCATTGATCTCTATGAGAAACTCTTGACACTGCACACTGATGGTTTTTCAAACACAGGTTCAAAAGTAGTGCAAACTGTGTTCAAGGTCCATCCTGCATATGGGAAAACTCACCACAGAGTGATTAAAAAAGGCTGTCACAATAAAGATTGTTAATCTCTATAGTACATGCAACTTCTGTACTCCCTAGAGTATGCAACTAAAATAGTACATGCGACATTTTATATGCATTTTTCTCTTAACTGAACATTGAGATTGTGTTTACCATGGAAATAAAATGTTACATTTGTTTTACCGCAGAGTGTACATAGTCTCATGTTTACCTCATTGACAAAACTGTTCACTGCGTACTATTAGACTTGGTATACAGTCTTCCCTGACTTCTGCATCTCGTCTTCCTCACTGCTTTACTCGCTTCTTTTTTATGGTTATATTTGGCTTTCAATTCCTCAGCACATATGGCGAGGGTCTATACTAGAGATATGGGTGTCTGTGGGCCACCATAATGCCACCCACCACAATGTTTGTTCCATCGACAGTCTGTATCCAATAGCGGAGAGTAGGCATCTGGCACATTAGTCTAAATTATTTATAGTCCTTTTATTCTCATTATTGATTGGATAAATTTGTTATGGAGCAATATAAAGTTTATACTTTAATCATGTATTCCTCTGGGAAAGGTTCATAGACTGCTGCGGCTATATTTTATGCACTTGACTATAGCTATCCTTCTGGCATTGCAACTTTCACAGCTGTTGAACAATATTGCCCATGAGTATTATTCTTAAGATATCCCACTACTTTCTCATTTCTGAGGTCTGGAATGTAATGATCTGGATTGAAAGCTGGGTTCTTACAAGTAGCAACAATACTATCTAGATTGTATTGAACTGGTATATTAAAACAATTAATATAGATTTTGTGCTTACTATATGACACATGGGATAGATAATTGAACCCATGTAAGAATGGGAAACTCATGCTTTCAGCAAACATTATGGCTGTACTTTAGAAGAAAAAAAATATAAAGTGTGGGAAAGATGTGTGTTTTGTTCACTTTAACTTTATTTATAACATTTTATCGTATAATGGACAGAGGTCTTGGAACACTTTTCCATGGAGTCACTTTCATTAGTTACCCAGACACCTGCAGGGGAATTATGTGCCTACTTGCTTTTCAGTTCAGGGCCTCTACATGAGACACCAGAATTTCATTCATCAATCTTTACTTAAAAAAGGAGGCAAAACTCCACAAATAACACAATAGCACAGCTTAAATACCTTAACCAGTCAACCAATCAGACATGTGGGAGTGCTTCAAACCATTTCTCATGTATCCGCTTGGTTGGCCAGTTCAGAGATTTAGATGGCTTGACATAGGAGAAATTCAGTTTTATTCATTTTGCATAGTTTCGATTACCCTGTCAATTTAGGTCTAGGAAAACTTACATAAACTGGGTGGTCTTATTCTAATAGTTTTACAGCAAAACTGAAGGGAGCGTTTACCCTAGAACCAGACAGTGAAACTGTGGGCAGAGGTAAGCAGCTGTAGCATCTAAAGGTTTACACAATGAGTATATGAACACAGTGTTATTCAATCATGTCTTCATATATAATAAAGCTATAGTTACTAGTGTGTTAAACACTCAATGTTATGTTTTTTTTTTATTGTGATGATGGTGTCCTCTTAGGTGCACCAATTAAAAATCTTTTACCATATATTACAGTTGTTAAATTTTTTACGATTAGTATCCATAGAATATTGGGCTGTGAGGGAAAAAAGATGTGTTAAAGTTTTGGATCTCTGATCCATTATGTACTTTACAGAACATTCTTGGAATGTATGTCCCTTACCAAATATGACTATTCTTACAGAAAGAAGAAGCAGAAGCCAAGGCTCGGGAAGAAGCCGAAAAGCAGAGGTTGGAGAGAGAACAGCATTTCCAGAGAGAAGAGCAGGAGCGCCTGGAACGGAAAAAGGTAACTTTCATGGCCGATGCTTTGTGCTCGTATTATTGTTTCACAATAGCACAATTTAGTTACTGGATGTAAAATCTGCACTAGGACAAGGCATATTGTCATACAGGGGGGTGGATTGTAAAATACACAACATGATTTAGAGAGAGGAGGGTGTGGCCTACCCCAACTTTAAAATGCAGAATAACAGTAGAGTTGGCCACTATGTGTTTGCAGCATGCAAGATCATGTAGTATTTGACTTGCATACAAAAAATAACTATCTGCACTTGCCACTGCTTGCAGTGCAGTGTGGTTTTTGCATCTAACTAAACCGACCCAATGTTGGTTGTTGCATTTAACATTGCAGCCTGTGTGCTTATAATGCGCATTTTCCGAGTACTTTCCAAAAGTCTTCATGCACTGCTCCCCAACTGCAGGTCCATTTACTGGGACTCGCACAGGCCTCTCAAATGACAGCATTGTGACAGCATTATGAATCCATGAAATGACTGGTAGTATTAGTTTTTAAACTTGATAGGCAATCTCAATTGATGAATGCTCATGTAATGTACTGCTTACATTAGACATCCAAGACTTCAGTTCAGTATAATAATGATAATATTTTTTTTCTTTAAAATGGACATATTTTTACTATACAACAACTTCCTTACATTATACGTTCTGACCCCATTCTAATGATAACTTTAGAGGGAGTTTACAATGATCTCTCTTGTGAAACAAATATATATAAAGTACATATCCAACCAGCCAAATTATCATGATGGTTAATATCATTTGATGAAACCGTTGTGGTAGAGAATTCTCATCTAGTGAAAATAGAATGATCTGGCCACTAGAGGGTGCTACTGGTGTATTGTGTACACCATACTACTGCTACTTTGCATAAAAAAGTTAAACTAAAAGGAAAACCATCATCAGAATATTCTTCTTCTGTATATCTTATATACTGATGATGGTTCTTTGTAACCATGCTTACAGGTTAGCCTATAATTTGTTTAATACATGTGTCAAGTTATGTATGGATGTAGTAGCTTTTACAGGACCACTCAGTGTATAAAGCACCTTACAACATATGACACGCATACATGGAACGACAAAAGGTTCAAGAATTCATAGAGTACACAAAAGAGGTCTCTGTCCCAAAGAGCACGAGTTGCAAAATACAGAACTGTTTGGCCAAAATGGTCAGTTTCATACTAATTGACCCAACATTTTAATAACATTAGCAAACCAAATATGTTACCCTACAACACGTTAAACAGCACCAGAATAAAATACAAACTTCAAACCTCCTCTGTGCCCTGCACCGACTGCTACTCTCAACACATGTATTCCACTTTCCCAAGTAGTAACAAGACTAATTTAACCTGTGTTCAGTAAATATTGATGTCATTTGTCAGGTTTTAAATATAGTAGCATTATTATAAATATCGCTCATGACAACATCTTGCTCCATTTTTTTTGTTTGTCATGTGTTAGTAATAATATAACATTTACATTAGAATATTGACCCTTGACACTTACATATTTCAGCGCCTGGAAGAAATAATGAAAAGGACAAGAAAATCCGATGCTTCAGTGAGTACAGTAACCTGTCTGTTCAATAAGTATTTAAAACAGTGCAGAAAGGAATAGAATATTTAAAGTGCAAAGAGCAGAGAGGACAATATATGGGTGATCAGTGAAAAGTTTTCTCAACACCTCTTCAAACAGCTGGTTGTTTATTAGTTGTCAGTTTGGTAGACAATGTATAATGTGTGCTTTATCTTTGCAGAAAAAGGAGGATAAGCAAACACTGAACGGAAAAGAGACCAAACAGGAGTCTATTCCCAGCAAAGGTAATTAAAAAACTAAAATTAGTGTTGATGTTTAAAACAAACAACCCATATTCTTCTTTTTCCTAGTTCTCCTCAATTTGCCTTTGATGTCATTCAGAAGGTCTATTCCACACCTATGTTCATGAGTAATTGTATTCTGTGGGTTGCAGATGAAGCGGTACCTTCAGAAATAATCATGAAGATTGAGCTTCCGGAGAAGAAAGTGGTGAGGATACAAGACAAGATGGCAGCATCCGACATACCTCAAGGGTAAGTGCAAGCTCAGACATTTCACTGTTAATGTTTCTAACAAGAAAGTGGCCTCCAGCAACTCCTCTTGTACCATCTCTCTATGTATCCTCTTGTTTGTTAATTTTAAAAATTGCAATGGGGTCGATTTAAATTGGTAAAAATATTGTTGATCCAATGCTTTGATATTAATTTTTTTCAACTAAAGGAATATCACGCCAATCAGCATGCACTCCCGCATGAACATATAATGTGTTATGAGTACTTTGCACATGTAAAACCACTAGTTTATCTTGTCAACTATTTTTTAAAGTGTATTTACATTTTTATCTGTACCCCACTTTTGGCGAGAGACATTTTCCCTACTAGTGGCATCTAGTAGGAAGGAAAACAGAGATTCCCCTACCACTTTAGTTTTGGAAACCAATATGAAAAGGTCACTGTGTAAATGTATTTCTATTTTAGAACAGAAGCAATTGGACAAAAGTGCATCTGTCATTTACACAGCCATTTTGTGGGCTGTCGCAATACTAATGAGAACTCATACTGAGACTTCTATATACTTGCCTACCCTCCCGGAATGTCCAGTAGACTTGCGAATTCCAGGTAGGTCTCCCAGACTCCCGGGAGAGCAGGCAGTTCTCCGGCATCCTGCCCAATTGCTAGTGAAGCGAGCAGGATGTAAGCCTTAGTGACGCAATTTGTGCGGAATCGCATAATTTTGGCATCGCGGTAAACTGGCAATTTCGTCTCTGGGTGGGGCCAAATGACGTGCTGGTCCCATCCTGCCCCCTTCTGCCCTCCAGATCCCGGTGGAAAAAAATTTAAAAGTCGACAAGCATGGACTACTAGTAACCAGTGACTCATGAGTATTGAATTAATTGGTTGTAATTTAATGTGTTTAGAATAGGATCAAATCATAAAATTGCGACTGTATGTACATGAGACCCACTTTATAGACACTGATGTGGTTTCCTATAGTATTAAGCGTAACAGCCTATAGTATCAGGGGAACAAATGGCCATCATATTGTAAGTTGTAATTTTTTCCCCTCCTTTGAAATCTTTATTAAACAGCTTAAATGTAGGTTTTTCATAATTTTTACATATTATCAAGATATCAATTTATTAAGATCAGCCAATCCCACAAAGTGTTAACCCTATTCAACACAGAAGAAGGTGGTAAAGTAAGGTGGATGAGGCTGCATGCTTATGTAAACACAGACATATAGTTATTTATTAAATACTTTCCAGTAATTATGGTGTTACAAATATCATACACGTATGTCATGTTAAGACCAGTGTTTCTCAAACCCAGCCATCAGGCCCCCCCTACCAGTGCAGGTTTTCCAGCTGACAAGGGAAGAAATTATACCACCTATGATTTTGTTGCAATGTGTCAGTCATTATGAATACACCTGTGCTAAACAAGGAGATATGGAAAACGTGCACGGTTAGGGATCCTGAGACCAGGTTTAAGAAACACCGGTCTAAACTATAATGCAAAAAATAATTTGGAGAGCTATATTCTAATAAACGGTTAATACATTTTCTGTTATTTCATTTAGGATGCCTGAGTCTATAGTGAACGGAGTGCAACCTTCAAAACAGGAAAATGGCTTCTCTAAAGATTCATCCCCTGCATTTGAGGAGGTGATAACTCTGTCTGAAATCAGCAGTTCTAATGGAGAAAAGGTTATTCCACCTGGAGATCCCATTATTGCTTTTGGGGGCAAGGATGCTTTCATCAAGAAGGCCACTGTCCAGCCCTCTCAAGTAACAGGTAATGCAGCATTAATCAGTCATGTATATTTGTGTAGTGAAAATGGGGCATTGTTGTTATGATTAAAATATTGTATGAGTGTATGCCGTTTGTGTATGAAGAATTATAAAAACATAGATTTCTTTAAAATCTGAGAGAACTTGGTTTTGAGTAAGATCGTGAGAAAGCACAACCTGTCATTTTCTCCATTTAGCAAATTAAATTTCTCTTTCATCCAGTCTGGGGAACACTGCTTACCATGGGGTTGTGGAGGGGAGCACGGGGAGTTGGCACCTAGCTAGTTAATCTTTAGCACTGCTGACAGACCCCTCCCCTCTACAATCCCCCCGCCTCTTCCTCCTCAGTTTTTTTTAGGTGCCCATGGAGTTGGGCAGTGTTCTAGCTTACTGCATGTATTTTTTTTATTTTTTTTTTCACTTTAATTTTATTTTATTCATTTTAACTTTTTTATAGGTGGCAGACTGGGAGTGTGTTCTATTATAGAGAACACACTCACAACAGAGCAGCGCAGGCACTTCCCTGTCAGATGAGAGCCAGAGGCTGTCACTGACAGGGAGAGAAGAATGGGGTGCCTGAATAGTGAGTGACAAGCGGTCTCACCAGACCGCTGTCACTCCTGGAGCCTCCCCGATAACCGGCGCTGCCACTGCAGGCATAGAGCGCCGGTTATTGGAGATTACAAAACGCCGGCGGCCATCTTGGATCCGCGGAGGAGACGAGCAGAAGAAGGGGGCCATACCAAGATCCCCCCTCATACATAGGAGGGGACATCGGGTGCTAACCGCTGCGGAGACCTCAACTTCTGAGGTCTCCACTACTCTGCCACTTACCAATTTTATTTTTTATACAAGACAAACGAAACAGCTGCAGAGACAGCATTATCAGAAGGGGGGGAGCTAAGACATAGAGCTCCCCCGCCTTCCAGAGAGAGATGGTTTATCCCGGTCTTCTAGCGCCAAGGAGAAGCCCGGGAAGTATCTGAATTATTTAAACACATATTACTGTACTACAAAGTGGGCTAGTAGGGATTATATTGTAGTTCTCCTACTTGCCTAAATATTATATTGTGTTTAAAAAAATTACAAGTACAACTTTTATGACAAGATTAGTTGATTACTTGTTTTTTCCTACTATTCTCTCTACAACCTTTCTCTCTACAGCTAAATCTAACAATTTAAGTCTGTGTGATTGGTGTGCCTTCCTTTATAAAAATGACAGATAAAGGAAAGGGCCCTATAGCAAAATATTTCACATGTTCAAGATGTAATGTTAAATTACCTTGTGGGCAGAAAGACCCGTTGGCGCTCTGCTCTGTCTGCGAAGCAGGGGCCCTCCTGCGCTAACCCAGCATATTTCAGCCCCACCGACGGAGGAACCGGCCTGGGTGGCCTCCCTGACACAGTCGGTTTTCTCTTTAGCACAGATGGTTTTACAATCCAATCAGTTGCTATCTAGTGTGGCAGCCTCTGTGGTTAATAATGCTAGTACTCCTGTGGGCCTCCCGGCTACCTCAGGTTCTAATGGAACGTCTATACCAGGACCTTCCTCATTGATTACGGACCAGGCCCCTGTTCCCACAGAACCAGCATGGTCCGCAGCATTTATTAAGGGTTTGGATAAATTAAACCAGTTACTTGAATCCCCAAACATCCCGCCTGCTTAAAGGAAGCGGCCTAGATCCGCTAATACCCTTATGGTCCTTTCAGACTCTGAGGGGTTTTCAGAAGAGGAGGGGGAAATAAATTCTGATCCTGACCAGGTTCAACCTTTCGGAACAGGAAGAAAACACTAAAAGCCAATTTATTGATGATTTGGTTTTAGCGGTAAGACAAGCGTTGGACCTCCCAGAACCGGATGATCCTACTCCTAGAGACAGAAGTCTCTTTAAGAAGGCCAAAAGGAAGGATATCCGTTTTCCCCCTTCTGTAGAACTCAGAGATATTGCAGAGGGAGCCTGGAAAAAGCCTGATAGACGGTTCTCTGTTCTCAGAAGGTTCTCTTCCCTGTATCCGTTGCAGGAGGAAGATGTGGCTCGCTGGGAGAGTATTCCAAAAGTGGATATTACAGTAGCCCGTTTGGCCAAACACACTTTACTACCAGCCCCAGGTTCAGCAACTCTGCAGGATGCCAATGATCGCAGAGTGGAATCCCAGCTGAAATCTATATTTGTGGCTGCGGGTTCTTCCTTTAGACCCACATTTGCTTCAGCTTGGGTTGCTAGAGCCATGGAAGCATGGGCTGACCAACTGGCAGAGGCCTTACAGGACTCTGATTTACTTCCCCTGGCCTTGCATTTGAAAGAGGCATCGGGGTACCTTTATGAGGCGGCCCAGAACACAGCGGCTGTGTCCTCCTCTATTCAGGCTGCATCTATTTCAGCTAGAAGGACGTTATGGCTGAAATCCTGGGAAGGAGATGCGGAATCAAAAAAGTCCGTTGAGACCATTCCTTTTTCAGCAGCAGGTTTGTTCGGCCCAGAATTGGATACTATGATCTCACAGGCAACAGGGGGCAAAAGCACTTCCTTGCCGGTATTCTCTAGTAGGGGCCGGAACCCTCGGGTCAGCTCCTTTCATCAGCCCTTTCGGAGGACCTCCTTTCCTAGAGGACAGTCCTTTAGAGGTAGACAACCAAATGCTCGAGGCTCCTCTGTCAGGGGAAGATCCTCGTTTGCAGCTAGGCGCCAGGCCTCCAAGACCCAGGAGAAGCCTGCGTCCTGATGACCACTCTATTCTGCAGGAGGGGGCGCCAGTGGGGGGACGTCTGTAGTTCCGGTTTTTCCATCTACTTCTCAGTCTGATCTGCAGTCTATGGAAAAGTTAGATGTGGTTAGGGCTCTCCGCATTTATGTTAAAAGAACTTCTCAGATTAGACAAACAAATTCTCTGTTTGTTCTTTATGATTCTAATAAAAGAGGCTGGCCAGCCTCAAAACAGTCCATTGCAAGGTGGATTACGGCAACCATTAATCAAGCTTACATAAAGGCTAACCGTCCTGTGCCGGAGAGACTTACGGCCCATTCCACCAGATCGGTAGGGGCGTCATGGGCAGCAAGAAATGGGGCTTCTGCTGACCAGCTTTGCAGGGCAGCCACCTGGTCTTCTGTCCACACATTTACCAAATTCTATCAATTGAATGTATTCGCATCCGCGGATGCAAATTTCGCTCGTAGCGCTCTACGAGCGGGGCTTTTGGAGCGGTTTCACCCTTAGGGGGCTGCTTTAGAATGTCCCCATGGTAAGCAGTGTCCCCCAGACTGGATGAAAGAGAAAAGAGGATTTATATACTTACGTTAAATCCGTTTCTCTGATTCCGTCTGGGGGACACTGTGATTCCTCCCTTCTGCCTTTCCTCTGTATGCTCTTGGTTGATTGTCCTATCTCCTTGGGGCTTTTCAAATAAACTGAGGAGGAAGAGGCGGGGGGATTTTAGAGGGGAGGGGTCTGTCAGCAGTGCTAAAGATTAACTAGCTAGGTGCCAACTCCCCGTGCTGCCCTCCACAACCCCATGGTAAGCAGTGTCCCCCAGACGAAATCAGAGAAACGGATTTAACGTAAGTATATAAATCCTCTTATTATGCACCTTCTAATTATTACAGAAGTCCGGCAATTTTTGGTGCTTCCTATCATTCTGCAGAGCTTGCCACATCATACTATGCACTGGTGGTGCTTTTTTGATGTGGTGTTGGCATGATGTGATTTGTGATTTTGTATGACAAGATGTTCTGGTTAGTCATTAGAAAATCTGTTTTACTTGTGGATTAATTTTCTTGTTTTTTATTTACAACATTACTTTAAGATATCATAAATTACATCATCTTAGCTACTGATTTGATAACAAAAGAATAAGCAGTTTTAATAGCATTATGCTGATTAGAATATATGAGTTTCAAATAATATCATATGTGCACAGAACCATAATAAACCGTATATACATTTCTAAGTGCTGTTCTTAAGTGCGGTTTTCTGATCTTTGGCAGATATACAAGTTCCCAGATTGAGTGAAACGGTCATCATACTACACTTTTCACAATGTTGGCTTTGTCCTGCTCTGTGTGTCTATGTACATACATGTGTCAAGTGTGTGATGTGGCCCATTACCCTCAGAGCAGGGCTACTCATTGCCAGCATTTATATCCTGAATCTTTGCAGTCTTACTCATTGATGTCTACCATTATTATTTTGCTTTGGTACACACTGCTTTGTGCACTATGTAGTAAGCAACAAAAAAAAAATCTGGATTCCCCTGGAACCATGTTCATCAGGGAGAGAGCATGTTGTCCGCAAGCTTCCAGGGAGTCTTCCTTCATCCCACACAATTATAGAGCGTAACTTGTAGAAGAAGCTGACCCGAGAGCTAGCATGCTACTCAGGCAGCCTTCAAGCTATGTCCTGAGCTGTTGACTACACTATGCTCTCTCCTGGGCCAGCTTTCTCCAAACATCACACCTCTGCTGTTGTGTGGACCGGAGTAACCCTGCCCAGCAGTGACTCCTATCATACCGTTTTTATTGGACATCACTGAAAACTCTTGTCACAAATTGTCAACTCTTTAATATCAGAAACCATTTTGTTGCCTAGGAATATTATCATCATAGTTATGTGGTGTTTACAATTGTACTAATTCTCTGTTGTATCTTTTATTTTCCCCACAGAAGTCCTGTAACTATTTGCAGCATTGTTTTTGAACTTCTGTTGGCTAAAAGTGCTTGGAGATGTCATTGATTTAAGGAGGAAAAAACAGAAGCTCTTTGGGCAGATGCCCTATTTTTTTTAACCTTTCTGCTGTTTTCATGAACCCACCATGATTTCCACTGGCGGTGGCATCATGAACCAAATGACAATAAGAGTTGAAATGAAAACGTTATTCACAATACCATGTGGTTGCAACCGGGACAAACTTTACCAGTGCTACAATCTATCCACCACTGATGAATACTGGATGCTTCTTAGTGTTATTATAATTCTTGTGTTTTTCTTTTTAACATGCACCTTATATTAAAATGAAACTGACAAGGTTTAGTTCACAATGAAAAGAGGGAAGAAACAAACAACAAAAAAAAGAGCATAAAGTGGAATAACCCAGCCATGGCTGAAAATGTGTGAATGAGCTTCCTGATTCTTAATTATGTAGCTATTTAATGAGAAGAGACTGTTGAGTACAATGCTGTATGTGAATTCTGTAAATAAAACCTCACAGTGTTACATCAACAGTTGTGACAAATTGACTGTTTTTATGGATGACTGCACTAAGCAAACTGTGTATAATTACCTTGATTTTCTTCATTAATGTTCTATAAATGATGAGGTGATTTGCAGCAGATCTCCCATGTACATCTGTCTCCCATGTATGTGCCATTACTGGCTTATGCTGCCTGAGATCTCCGCCCATACTTGTGTGTTTTATGTTTATGCATTGCTGCTGTTCATTTTTTACATGTGTTTTTTTCTTGTTGTAAATGATGGCAATAAAATCTTGTCTATGGTCATGAGCACATTGTTTTAAGACGTGCAGATGACCATGTTCACGTGTGTTGGGGGTTCTTCCACCTCAAACGTGTGTATTCTGCGAACATATCTTAGTTTTCTCACAGTAGTTTGATTCCACATTGCTCTAGCTCAGCAGAGATCAGAGGTGCTACTTTAACAGAAATTCTCTGCAATTCTCTTATTCTGAACACAGTAGTTGGAGGACTGCATTTTGGAGCGACATGTAGAGGCAGATATATTACTGGGACTTTGCTGTACCTAAGGGCAAATACTTATTAGGACCCTGAAGTCAGATAACTCTAGAATAGCAAACTTTGCTTGGCCTGAAACAAAGGACTTCTAATACATTTTTATGCTGCAAAGCAAAATTATTAATGTTATATTAGATTATTCAATAAAGATACTTGCGTTGTTCTGCAGGGGCCTGTGTTGTACCTGCCTCCTCCATCTTATCCACTGTTTCCTCCTGCACCACCATTATTATCAGTGGGCCCTCCCATGATGGTGCCATTGATTCTGCCCGCTAGGGTGGGAAAAAGACCTCATCCTGGCCCTCCTGTCAGTGGAGGCGGCAGCGTTCTGTTACGAAGAAATATGACTCTTTGGCTTTATAATAACTGTTTTCTTTCTCTCACACATACATACGAGGTATGTCTATTAAATAACGAGACTGATTAAATAAATCACCTTTATTTATTGGTATTACAAATTTAATGTTTGTTCCCTTTAATATACTCCCCATTTGCACGAATACATCGCTGTAGTCTTGTTTTCCACTGGTCGAAGGCAGGGAGCAAATCAATTTCTGTCACTTGTTTCAACATATCTGCTGTTTACTTCCTTACAGCATCAACTGACTCAAAATGTGTCCCTTTAAGCACTGATTTATCTTTTGGGAAAAGATAAAAATCGCAAGGTGCTAAATCGGGCGAATTTGGACGATGTTCAAGTGTAGTAATGAGTTTGTTGGTCAAAAGCTGCTTCACAGAAAGTGCTGTGTGAGCAGGCGCATTGTCCTGGTGAAGAAAGAACCTATTTTTCCAAAGTTGCAGCTGTTTCTTTCTGACTTTCTCTCAGCTTTTGCAAAACTTCCTTATAATAATGCTGATTAACTGTTGTGCCTTCTGGAACCCATTCTTCCAAAATTACACCTTTTGATATTGAATAAAAACAATGTGCAACAAGTGCTTGTTTGACAAGCTTTTTTCATTCTTGGTGCATTGACTGTCTTTTGGTTTCAGGATCGTACTGGAAGATCCAGGTCTCATCACAAGTGATTACTTTATGAAACAGGTTTGGATCTGTGTCAAGTTGCTGCAGAATGTCAACACAACATTTCTTGCGGCGTTTTTTGCTCTGGTGTGAGAACCCTTGAGACCATCTTTCCACAAACTTCCGTTAAGATCCTCATGCAAAGTTTTCCATACACTGTCTTTGTCAATGTTCACGGATTCAGCTATCATTAGAACAGTGAGTCAGCAGTCTTTCTAAACAATCTGATTATTTTTTTTCTACATTTTCTTCAGTTCTTGAAGTGCAAGGTCATCCAGGGCGTTCATCATCTTCCACATTCTCACGTCCCTTGCTAAATCTTTTGTGCCACTCAAACACACGCGCACGAGACACGCTGTCATTCCCATAGGCCATAGTAAGCATTTGATAACATTCTGTTGGTGTTTTGTGCAATTTTACCAAAAATTTCAAATTGACACGTTGTTCAACTTTTAAACTTAGCATTTTTCGGCACCCTACAGAAAACACAACAAAACTAAATGGCGACTCACAATCAACTGAATGTCAGAGTGTTGCAGCTTGTCCAACAGGTTCAGACTGGTTCAAGGTTACTTTGTATGCAGTTATAACCAGTTCTGACTGCTTTGTTTACTAGGTGGAGTCACAGTCTCGTTATTTAATAGACATACCTGGTACATAATCATCATCATCATCATTTATTTATATAGCGCCACTAATTACGCAGCGCTGTACAGAGAACTCACTCACATCAGTCCCTGCCCCATTGGAGCTTACAGTCTAAATTCCCTACTATAGACAAACACTCACACACAGACAGACAGAGAGGGAGAGACTAGGGTAAATTTTTGATTGCAGCCAATTAACCTACCAGTATGTTTTTGGAGTGTGGGAGGAAACCGGAGCACCCGGAGGAAACCCATGCAAACACGGGGAGAACATATAAACTCCACACAGATAAGGCCATGGTCGGGAATCGAACTCATGACCCCAGTGCTGTGAGGCAGACATGCTAACCACTTAGCCACCGTGCTAATAGTACATAGTCTGATATAAGGTTTAAATGTTAATTATTCATCATTTGCTAGATAAATACACCTCTATGACATTATGCATATGGACTACGAGTTATTTGTAAACTTCAGTATCCAAAAGTGAATGTTGTTTTTCTTTTTTCTTTTTTTCAATAGCACATTAACATACTGAAACATTGCATTTACATAGCAGGCCTTGTCCACTAAAGATAATTTCAAGCCACATTTACTTTCTCTTCTACAATTTGGATAGATAAAACTAATGAATTTATTATAAATATTTTTGTAATTGTGAACACTTGCCTTGCAATTTCTCCCCTTAATTTTGAGAGGAGCTGGGGTGACTTCCTCCTGAGGTCCTTCCAGTGGTGCTGGAGCTGCACTAAGCAGGCGAACTATCATTGCACATACACGTTTGTAGCTCTATCTGTAGCAATCTTCTCATTTCTTACATACTGAGGCCCAAACAACAGTCCATTGTACTGCACCGCCGCTTGGCCTGAGAGAAGCATACTGCCCTGATGTTTGCAAATAAATGAGACTTTTAAACATTCTACTCACTGATTGACTCTCAAACCATGTGTGGGCATAGGCACGTCAGTCATGGATCCATTCTATTATATGCCACCTGTCTTTAATGTCTCCTGTCATTCAATTGCAATAGTGAGCTGTAACCTTGCAATTAGGGGTGTTACAATGCTTAGGGGTTCACCCACAACCAGTAGCAGGAGAGAACGCCTCTGCAGATATTATATTAAGCTGGAGAGGCAACCGTTGTGCACTGCCATTTTGCGATTCAAGCTATTGGGATCGTTGGATTGTCTTTGATTTTTATTATTATCATTGTCTTCCATTTCCATCATGCCTTCTGATGAGGAGATGGCTGGCACAAGCCAATCCTCTTCCACAACAGAGCATAGGCAGGCTAACTTTAGCCAACGTGAGGTGGAAGTGGTAGTTGAGCTGGTGGTGGATAGGCTGCACAATACTAACCCGCAGCTATCCATCACAGTTAAGCAATGCATTTGGGATGACATCACAGGACAGGTCCATGTAGGAGGTCTCTGACAGGTCAAAAAACGGTAAGCAAACACATTTAATGTCCTTTTTTCTTTCTTTTTGTTTCTTTTTTGTTTCTTTTTGTTTCTTTTTCATCTAAATTATTATATAGTGCTCTGCATACCTTGTACACTTTTTCTAATACCCCCCCCCCCCCAAAAAAAAAACAGAAAAACAAACAATTGTTCAAGGCATGGCAAGACCAAAACCAACAACTTTCATAAATACAGAGATTTTAATATTAGCAAGCTTACATTACAACTTTTTTTTAAGTCATAAAAAATGATTATGGCTGTGTAGCATTGTGTGACCGTTGGGGTCAATACATTTATATCTATATGCATGTCTGCACAAGTATTATATACTTGTTTTTGACAATATCAGTGCAACATTATTCACTTTGAACATTTGACACAGATGGCAAGACTTTAAGTATAAGCTATGTGAACACCACAGGCATGCTAGGGGCACCGGTGGTGGGCCCATGGCATCCTTGAACCTCAGTACCCTGGAGACCACGGCATTGTCCTGGATCAGTTAATGCAGGATGTGAGCCGTATTGACATTACTATTCCTCACAGGCAAATTTCATATCCGAATACGTGCATAAAGTATTCAAATAACTAATGTTTTGACTAAAGAAATATAAACACCCCCAGCAATAATGTAAATAGGTCCAACTTTTAAAAAGCTCCAATTGCCTTTTTAATAATAAAATTACCAATTGGAAACAAAACAAACCACAAAAGCAAGTGCCCTAGACTGCAACCTAAGCAGCCTATTTGATAATCTGGCCATATATGCAAGATTACTGTACTTTCTTTGAATATTCCCTGGAGAGTTTAAATGGATGCATAGCTAAAATTGCAATGAAGCCAAAGATATGCAGTTAGCACATTATGCAGATTGTCTAATTATTTGGTGTACATGGCCCCAAATACAGTATACTCGCATTACACCCAAAAAATATACATTTCACATGTGAACAGACTAATGTGTGAATTCTACTGATAGGATGCAAAAATATGGATGCTATGGACACAAACATACATGCTTATGATGTTCATTTTTTGTCCACTATGTTAGCTGGCGATGCAGAGAGTGAGCAGGAAGAGGAGGACACCCGTGAGGGTGCAGATGCAGAAGAGCAGCCACAGGAAGCAGGGGCCGTGTTCAGGCCTGGATGTTTCTTTACGTCAAAATCTATGAAAGCAATACCCACCTAAGCGCAAAGTATGGTGCAAATGAATCCAACCCTGTCACTTATCGATTTTACCTTTTAACTTATTCATTCTACCTTGGAACGCTTAACCAACCATTTTGCAGGGTGTATCAATATTCCACCTCTTTCTCCAATGCCAAATGTGTCCCATGGTAAAATATTTGACACTTTTTATTGTAGAAGTACCCCATAATTTAAAGGGGCAGATTCAATTCCCCACATTGTTCTTTAGAACAATACAACCCGTGCACTATTACCGTTACTATGGTAATAACTGCGCATTATTACCATTACTACGGTAATTTCCCCACAGATTTTTGCTCACTGCTCACAGAGCTGCAAGCAAAAAATCTGTGGAGAAATTACCATAGTAACAGTAATAGTGAGCAGCTATTAACATAGTAACCGAAATAGTGCACGGGCTGCATTGTTCTAAAGAACAATGTGGGGAATTGAATCTGCCCTAAAGAGTGTTAATGTTTTACTACATTGTACACCAATGTATTTAGAACATCAAAGGCCTAATTGTATATAATGATGTGATAGAATATAGTACTTAATAGCCATGTGTCCTTGCACCTCTTTGCCTCTGTTGTAATCTGCACCACATGCATGATTGTCTGAAGGCAAAGGTGTCATGGGTGCTCCCCGTCCATCTAGCAACCAGATATTGAATCTGAAGAGATGCATCACATATACCCTGATATTGATCGAGAGAAAATGCTTTCTATTTGAGTAAACAGCAGCATTCCCACATGATAGGACCAGGGCTGCATGTCTACCAGCTACTGCCCCTATACGGAAACATGTCTATGGTGGCAGACTGCCACTTTATACGCGCAAAGGAGTCCTCATCAAGAGGCAGATAGATGAAGTGCTGGATGTACAAAATGAAAGCCCTTTGCACAACCTTCACTACACGACTGAAGGTGGCGTGGGACATTCCTGTTGCAACACCCACTGTGATCTAGAAGGATCAAGATGCACAGAAGTGCAACACCTTCAAGAATTTGGTAAGTAGCCATATTGCTTATTGGGATGTTGCGCAAATGCTCTAGGTCACTCTGCACAATGCACCATGATTATATAAGGTGGAAGCTGATAGTGATGGACCACCTGAGCATCTGACATCCCAAAGAGGCTGAAGCCATGCTCCCTGGGGTATTGATGATGTACCAGTTGCTGGTTTCGAAGGGATGATGCCCGTCCTCCTCCAGATTTTCTGCTGGACCCATGCCCATGTCTGGCTACATCTGAAAAAGATGGATGGATAAAAAAAAGTATACATATTACCTAATGACTTGCAGATATTTGGGTCTCCTTGGACATTATAGACATACTTACAACAAACATGGATCTATTCATGATAATTAATCACAAAGTTTCTGTAAAATACCAAAAAAAAGCATGACATGAAATTAGACATTTTCTTACAAAAAAAGCAAACTTTAAAAACAGAATGGCATTACAAATATTATGCTTCTACATAGGCATAAATAGTAGACGACATAGACACTTTTTACCTTTGCCATATGTAGCATTCTCATTAGCCCATAGATTGTATGGTTGCTAGCAGGGCCTTCTTACATCTCTGTCTGTATTATCCATTATTGTTTTATTACTGTGTTTGTTTTCAATTGTAAAGCGCTACAGAATTTGCTGACACAAGACAGTCATAAGCTTTTAAAACACAACTGCAATGCAAATATATGCAACCGTGTAGGAACTAGACAACACACACATAACATTTTAAAAAAGACAATAGCATTGCTAATGTGCGATATTACTATGTTGCAAATGTACGTAAATCATTTGAAAGGGTGAGTGAGACTATTTCAAACATTCACACATGCTTAATGCTGCAGATCTGGGCATGCGCAGATCGATTTCACTTAAATTATTATTTATTTATTTATAAGGCGCAACAGATTCCGTAGCGCCGGATACAGAAGCAAGTAAAAAATAGATTAGGTTATATATGTCCGCAGCACAGATGAGTGAGAGTAATGCTATGGGGACTCACACAGAGTGCAACAAATGACGTGACAGGACATACGAGGGACAAGAGACAGACATGGTACAATGGTTAGAGAGGACCCTGCCCGCAAGGGCTTACATTCAAAAGGGAGCGGTGGTGAGAGACAGTAGGACCACCTGGGAGAAAAAATTTAGATAGGAGAAGAGGTGGTAGGATAGGCGAGCTTGAAAAGGTGAATTTTGAGTGAGCGTTTGAAGGACTGAAGGTTGGGGAGAGTTGAGTCAGATGGGGTAGGAAATTCCAGCGATTAGGGGCAGCACGGCAGAAGTCTTGGAGGCGAGCATAGGAGAAGGCGCAGTGGACGGGTAGGTATGTACCTCGAGAAAAGGTCAGAATATAAGGGGGAGAAGTGTTGGTAAGGGCTTTGTAAGTGAGGGTAAGGAGTTTGAATTGAATTCTGAAATGGATAGGGAGCCAATGAAGGGATTTACGCAGAGTAGAATTGGAAGAGGTGCGGTGGGAGAGGAAGATGAGCCTAGCTGCAGCATTCTGTATGGATTGAAGGTTAGAAGTGCGATAGTGAGGAAGACCAGTGAGAAGAAGGTTGCAATAGTCAATGAGAAATGAGTGAATGGACCAGGATTTTGGTTGCTTCCTGTGAGAGGAAGGGATGGATTTTCGTAATGTTACGGAGGCAGAAGTGGCAGGATTTGGTGAGGAACTGGATATGAGGGGTAAATCAAGTCATTTGTTACTTTAGTGAGGGCAGTTTCAGTTGAGTGAAGGGGACAGAAGCCAGACTGGGGAGGGTCAAAAAGACAGTGGGAAGAAAGAAAGTGGATTTGACGATTGAAGACAAGTTGCTCAAAAATTTTGGAAGCAGAGACATGGGGCGATAAATGGAGAGAGAGGAAGGGTCAAGGGAAGAATAGGAGAGATGAGAGCATGCTTGAAGGCCGAGGGGAAGATACCAGTGGAGAGAGAAAGGTTAAAGAGGTGAGCAAGGTGACAACAGGCATTGGAAGAGAGGGAGCTAAATCCAAAGGTCACTTCTCCATACTTATTCTCCTTGACCTCTCAGCGGCCTTTGACACCGTGGACCACCCCCTCCTACTGCAAACTCTTCTCTCTCTTGGCCTCTGTGGTTCTGTCCATGCCTGGTTCTCATATCTTGCTAACCGCTCCTTCTCAGTATCCACGTCTGGTTCTTCCTCTACCCCCTCCCCTCTCCCAGTAGGAGTCCCTCAGGGCTCTGTTCTCTGCCCTCTACTCTTCTCGCTCTATACTTCCTCCCTTGGTGCTCTCATCTCCTCGTT
Organism: Mixophyes fleayi; assembly: GCF_038048845.1. NCBI lineage: Eukaryota > Metazoa > Chordata > Amphibia > Anura > Limnodynastidae > Mixophyes > Mixophyes fleayi. Next base: position 216,066,146 of record NC_134403.1, on the reverse strand, counting down.
CGGTCTTCAGTATCACCTGTATGCTGATGATATTCAACTCTACATCTCTTCTCCTGATCTTTCCTCCTCCCTCCTCTCTCGTGTAACTGACTGCCTCTCAGCCATCTCCTCCTGGATGTCCTTTCGCTTTCTTAAAATTAACATCTCAAAAACTGAACTCATCGCTTTTCCCCCGCCCAGACTCCCATCCCACCACGACCTCTCTATCGTTGTTAATAACTCCACTATTTCCTCTGTCACCCAACTCCGCTGCCTGGGTGTCACTCTTGACTCCTCTCTCTCTTTTGCCCCCCACATTCAATCCCTTGCCCAAGCTTGTTGCTTCCAACACCGTAACATTGCCCGCATCCGTCCCTTCCTCTCTCAAGATGCCACCAAAACTATCATTCATGCTCTCATCATCTCCCACCTCGATTACTGCAACCTTCTCTTTACTGGCCTCCCCCACTCCCACCTTGCCCCCCTCTGCTCTATACTCAATGCGGCTGCAAGACTCATCTTCCTCTCGCGCCGCTCCTCCTCCGCCTCTCCTCTCTGTCTCGCCTTACACTGGCTCCCCTTCCCCTACAGAATCCTTTTTAAACTCCTTACCACCACTTACAAGGCTCTCTCCCAGTCTACTGCCCCTTATATCTCTAACCTCCTCTCCATTCACACTCCTGACCGCTCGGCCAATGATCGCCGCCTCTCCTCCACACTGACCACCTCTTCCCACTCTTGAATCCAAGACTTCTCCCGTGCTACTCCCCTTCACTGGAACGACCTCCCTCGCTCCATCCGTCTCTCTCCCAATCTGCGCTCCTTTAAACGGGCACTTAAAACCCACCTGTTCCTTAAGGCCTACCAACCATCCACTTAACCTCTCATCTCTTCTGCTCATCCTCCACACTCATCCTCCCCTGACCCCTCTCTCTCTCCCCTTTGCTTCACTGGCTCCCTTTTTTACCTGACTTTGTTTATCCTCCCTTAGGATGTAATCTCGAATGAGCAGGGCCCTCTTCCCTCCAGTCTCCATACCTGCTCTTTTGCTCCGTGTCTACTGTATCTGCCCACCCGGAGTTTCTGAAGTATTGGTACTTTGTGTTTAATGTTCTGTACTGTTCTATCCTGTATAGTCTACTGTATAGTCTACTGTTTGTACTGTGTGCGGCGCTGCAGAAACCTTGTGGCTCCCTAAAAATAAACGATAATAATAATAATAATGGACAAGGGGGGAGGATACAGTAGAGAATTAATGGTAGCAAAGAGATGTCGGGGTTTATTGGACAGGGAGGGGATGAGGGGTATGAAATAGGTTTGTTTGGCAAAAAAAAGCCAGAGTAGTAGGAAGAAAGGATGAATTTCTAGTGGGTGAAGTTAGCAATGGAGCGGGATTTCCTCCATTGGCGTTCAGAGGAGCAGGAGCACTTTTGGAGGAGATGAGTAAGTGGGCTGCAATATCAAGGGGAACAGAGAGTGTGGTGTTGTAAAGAGAGACAGCAGTTGTTGGGACATGATAGGGAAGAAATGGGAGCAAGTAAGAGTTCGAAAGATGACGCAAAGATGATGGGGTCAATGCTGTTGATGGCATGCAGCATGCGAGCAACTTTGGGTGTGACAGGTGGGGCAAAGGGTAAAGAGAGGGTAAAGTAAAGGAGATTGTGGTTAGAGAGGGAGAAGACAGAATTGGAGAAGTTGGAGATGTCACAGAGATAGGAGAACACTAGGTCCAGGGAGTGACCATCACGTTGGGTGACAGAAGTTGTCCATTGGGAAAGGCCATGGGAGGAAGTGAGAGTGAGGAATTTAGAGGCAGCAGTAGTAATAAGAGAGTCGGTAGGGATGTTATAATCCCCAATATTAATAGTGGGAAGATCAGAAGAGAGGAAATGGGAAAACCAGGCGGAAAAGAAGAAATTGAGAGTATGGTCCAGGGGGACGATAGATGACTGCAACACTAAGGTGGAGAGGGGAGAAGAGGCGGATGGAGTGAACTTCAAAGGAGGAGAAGGAGAGGGAGGATTTAGAAGGAATAACACTGAATTTGTAGCCAGGAGACAGTAGGACACCTACACCACTTTCTTGGCAGTCCCGGGGACTGTTGGAGAAGGAGAGTCCCTTGTGGGAGAGTGCAGTGGGGGAAGCTGTACCACAGGGGAAGATCCACGTTTCTGTAAGGGCCAGGAGACCAAAGGAATGGGAGAGGAAGAGGTCATGAATGGGAGTGAGTTTGTTGCACACAGATCTTGCAGTCCAGAGTGCACAGGACAGGGGAAGGTGAGTAAGAGGAGTGATGGGAATAAGGTTGGCGGAATTGGATGTTCGGGGGAGACAGGGTGATATGTGGTGGAGGAAGGGGGGGGACGACAGGATAGAGGGAATAGGCTTGGGTCTGTAGTATGGAGTAAGGTACAGGAGATGTGGTAATTGAGACCTTGCAGCATCATGAAATAGGAGAGAAATATTGCGTCGAAAAGACAAATGAAAGTATGGCAGAAGGTAAGGACTGAGACAGGTTACAAGCGAGGTGTTGAAAGAGAACAGGACAAGTGAGGGACGATAGAAGTAGTAGGAGAGTGAAGTAGTTAGGACAGTAGAGATAAGGGATGAGTGAGTAAGAAACAGTTAGACAGTGACAAAGGGCAGGAGTGGAGAGAGATTGTAAAACATTAGCCACAGTGGAAGGTGCACTGAGGTAGCTGTGTATGAACAGTGTGCAAGGGGGAGCAGGGGCGCCGTTTAGAGAATCTGGGTAAGTGTGTTTTGAAGGTAGGAATACAAGCAACAGCATAAGTTAAACCAACAAATCATAATCAAACAGCAGATGCAAAAATTAAGGTTGAGAAACAGATCAACAGGGTGTGTGGAAGCAGTGCACAATGCAGGTAGTGGTGGATTTCAGAGCTCACAGATGAATGTTGAATGTTTTCCTCATGTGTCTCCAGATAGAATATTCTCCTTTTGTTCTCCTCTTGTTCAACTCTTGTGTAACTCTTACTATGCTATCTAAATTTTAATACACTTGCAAAAAATCCTCACTAGCTAACACAGTTTCTAACAAGCTTACACAGCCTATTACTGCTAGTTAAATAGGGTCACAGAGCCATGTGATCACATTCTTAAATTAACCCCCACTAATCACACTTACTACAAAGAAAGCAATAAAATTCTAAAACAAACACATATAGGATAAGCATACCATATAGCTAAAAGACAATTTTGCACATTTGGGGGTAAATGTATCAACCTGAGAGTTTTCCGGCGGGTTTGAAAAGTGGAGATGTTGCCTATAGCAACCAATCAGATTCTAGCTAGCATTTTTTAGAATGTAGTAAAGAAATGATAGCTAGAATCTGATTGGCTTTTCAAACCTGCCGGAAAACTCTCAGTTTGATACATTTATCCCTTGATCCTTTACAGATAACTGGTGCAGTGACTGGTTCAGATATTTACCTGCAGATGAAAAAGAGGAGGAAGAGATTTGTAGATTCTTCTATCCTCTTGTCGTATGTAGAACATCTCTCTTGTGTAAATCTTACTATGCTATCTAAATTTTAATACACTTGCAAAAAATCCTCACTAGCTAACACAGTTTCTAACAAGCTTACACAGCCTATTACTGCTAGTTAAATAGGGTCACAGAGCCATGTGATCACATTCTTAAATTAACCCCCACTAATCACACTTACTACAAAGAAAGCAATAAAATTCTAAAACAAACAAATATAGGATAAGCATACCATATAGCTAAAAGACAATTTTGCACATTTGGGGGTAAATGTATCAACCTGAGAGTTTTCCGGCGGGTTTGAAAAGTGGAGATGTTGCCTATAGCAACCAATCAGATTCTAGCTAGCATTTTATAGAATGTAGTAAAGAAATGATAGCTAGAATCTGATTGGCTTTTCAAACCTGCCGGAAAACTCTCAGCTTGATACATTTACCCCTTGATCCTTTACAGATAACTGGTGCAGTGACTGGTTCAGATATTTACCTGCAGATGAAAAAGAGGAGGAAGAGATTTGTAGATTCTTCTATCCTCTTGTCGTATGTAGAACATCTCTCTTGTGTAAATCTTACTATGCTATCTAAATTTTAATACACTTGTAAAAAATCCTCACTTAGAAAAAATCCTCACTAGCTAACACAGCCTAATTATTAGGGGTATGCACCAGACACTTTTGGTGTTTTGGGTTCTGATTAACTTGAGGTTTTGGGTTCTGATTTGTTTTGCCAAAACAACCCACGAAAGGTTTTGGTTCTGATTTTGGGTTTTGGGTTCTGATTTTTTTTTAAAAAAGCATAAAAAGTGCAAAATCCATATTTCGGGTTTTTGTTCACTCCTACACTATTATTAACCTCAATAACATTCATTTCCACTAATTTCCAGTCTATTGTGAACACCTCACAATATTGTTTTTAGTCCAAAAGGTTGCACCGAGGTAGCTGGATGTCTAAGCAAAGCGACACAAGTCGGCGGCACAAACACGTGGCCCATCGTAGGTGGCTGTGTAGGCTTGAATGGCCTCTGCAGCATATATAGGGTGGAGTTCAAGCACGTCACTACCTCTTGTTTTAGTTGATGGCAGGGCAGGTTCATGCTTTTTTGATGTAGCAGGAACAGTGAACATAGTTTAATATCTGATACTAATATTTCTGCACTGCAGGAACAGTGAACGTGGTTTAATATCTGAAACTATTATTTCTGCACTGCAGGAACAGTGAACGTACTTTAATATCTGATACTAATATTTCTGCACTGCAGGAACAGTGAACGTACTTTAATATCTGATACTAATATTTCTGGACTGCCTATTGAAGTGGAATCTCAACGGGATTTGGTACCGGGGACACAATACCTCCATCAACCGTCTAAATTACACTGCACAGTAACACCAACATAGCTGTTACGGCCGCAGTTATCCGCTTTGCCATAGGATGACTATATAGGAGTGGCACTGCAGTGGCAGACAGGATGGCAGTTTGAAAAACTAGGCCCCAAAGAGCACATAATGCCAAAAAAAGAGTTGCAAGATGGAATTGTCCTTGGGCCCTCACACCCACCCTTATGTTGTTGAAATAGGACATGCACACTTTAATAAACCAATCATTTCAGCGACAGGGCCTACCAAACTACTGTGGCTGAAATGATTGGTTTGTTTGGGCCCCCACACAAAAAAAGCTGTTCATCTCTCCCTGTACAAACTAAACTGGCTCTACTGAGGAAAGATGTCGCCCTCATCCTCATCCTCTGATTCCTCGCCCCCTTCAGTGTGTACTTCCTCATCCTCACACATTATCAATTCGTCCCCGCTGGACTCCACAACCACAGGTCCCTCTGTAGTCTCTGGAGGCCAGTGCTGTTCTTGATTGAGGAATTGATAATTCATTTTTATGAACATCATTTTTTCAACGTTTTGCGGAAGCAACCTCCTTCGCCGCTCACTGACCAGGTTCCCCGCTGCACTAAAAACTCTTTCCGAGTACACACTGGAGGGCGGACAACTCAGGTAAAATATAGCCAGTTTGTACAGGGGCTTCCAAACTGCCTTTTTTTCCTGCCAGTAAAAATAAGGACTTTCTGACATGTCTATTTGGATGGTGTCAGCAAAGTAATCCTCCACCATTTTTTCAATTGTGACAGCATCCAATGCAGCGACAGTAGACATGTCTGCAATGGTTGGCAGGTCCTTCAGTCCGGACCAGATGTTCTCAGCATCCCCGCCAGCGGGTCTTTTAGGAAAACTGAGCTTTTTCCTCGCAGCCACAGGTGTGGAAGAAAATGGAGGAGCTGTTGGCATGTCACGGTCCTCTTCAGAGGACAATCTCCCGACCAGCAGGTCTTTGCACCTCTGTAGACTTGAGTCCACCGGAAACAGAGACACAACATATGCTTTAAACCGAGGATCCAACACGGTGGCCAGAATGTATTCCTCTGACTTTAAAAGAGTGACCACCCTCGGATCCTGGCAAAGCGTACGAAGGGCTTCATCCACAAGAGCTACATGCTTGGTGGAATCGCAATGCTTTAACAGCTCCTCCCTCACTTTCTCCATCTGCTTCTGCAACAGCCTGATCAGGGAAATCACCTGACTCAAGCTGGCAGTGTCGGAACTGACTTCTCGTGTGGCAAGTTCAAACGGCTGGAGAACCTTGCACAACAAGGAAATCAGTCTCCAATGCGCTTGACTAAGGCGCATCCCCACTTCTTTTCCTATGTCGTAGGTGGCTGTGTAGGCTTGAATGGCCTTTTGCTGCTCCTCCATCCTCTGCAGCATATAGAGGGTGGAGTTCCAGAGCGTCACAACCTCTTGTTTGAGGTGATGGCAGGGCAGGTTCAGCCTTTTTTGATGTTGCTCGAGTCTGCGGTAGGCACTGGCAGAATGCCAAAAGTGTCCAGCAATTTTGCGGGCCACCGCAAGCTTCTCCTGCACACCCCTGCACAACCAAATTAACGGTGTGGCAAAACATGGGACGTGATGGAAATTGCCCATATGTAATGCCCGCACAATGTTACTGGCGTTGTCTGACACCACAAATCCCCAGGAGAGTCTAAGTGGGGTAAGCCACTGCGAGATTATTTCCCTCAGTTTCTCTAAGAGGTTGTCAGCGTTGTGCCTCTTATTAAAACCAGTGATACACAACGTTGCCTGCCTTGGAACGAGCAGCCATTGTGGAGATGCTGCTACTGATGCAGCTGCTGCTGTTGCTGCGGAAGGCGATGCATCTACCCAGTGGGCTGTCACAGTCATGTAGTCCTTCGTTTGCCCTGAACCACTTGTCCACATGTCCGTGGTTAAGTGGACAGTGGGTACAACCGCATTTTTCAGAGCACTGAGGACACTTTTTCGTACTTCTCTGTACATCCCGGGTATCGCCTGCCTAGTGAAGTGGAATCTCAACGGGATTTGGTACCGGGGACACAATACCTCCATCAATCGTCTAAATCCCACTCCACTGATGGCGGACACCGGACTCACGTCTAACACCAACATAGCTGTTACAGCCGCAGTTATCCGCTTTGCAATAGGGTGACTACTGTCGTACTTGGTGCTCACGGCAAACGACTGTTGGATGGTCAACTGTTTGGTGAAAGACTTAGCGTTCTTGCGACTTCCCCTCTGGAAAGATGACCGACTACCAGCAGCAACAGCAGCAGCGGCAGTAGTAGGCGTACCGCTGCAGGATTCCTCGGATGAATCCCGGATTGAAGAGGACTCAGTCTGGCTGGTGACATGGCCTGCAGGACTAAATCTGATGGAGATTGTGGAGGAAGTTGACGAGGAGGGTGTTGGTGGTGTGTATCCAACAGGACTAAGGGATTTAGGTGTCCCTGGACTGCTGACGGTCCTAGCCACAGTTCCTGAACTAAACACAGAATTATGAAGGTACTTCAGGTGACGTATAAAGGAGGCTGTCCCTAGGTGGCCAAGATCCTTACCCCTGCTTATTTGAGCTTTACATAAGCTACATATGGCCATACATTTGTTGTCCGGATTGGGATAAAAATAACTCCAGACAGAAGAGGTGGATTTTTTGGTCTTCTGACCAGGCATGACGATGGGCTTTTTCATCCCATGGACAACAACTGTTTCCCCCCCTGGTGCCTCATTTAAGATAACCACATCAGCATCCTCCTCGTCAAGTTCCTCCTCAGCGCCAGCTACATCAATATCCTCCTCCTGGTGTACAACATTGACACCTTCATTAGCCAAATCTGTAACTGGACTGTGGGTGATCCTGCCAGCATATGCAGAGGGCGTGCTGCAAATGGTGGAAGGAGCCACCTCTTCCCGTACAGTGATGGGAAGGTCAGGCTTCGCAACCACCAAAACCCTTGGACTCGCCTTGGGGATTTGTGATGACATCTCTCTAGAAGGCAGAGTTGTTTGCTGTGTTGTTGATGACAGCTTAAGTCTCTTAAATTTTTTAGAGGGGTGGGGAGGAGTAGGGCTTAGATCCTTGGGTGAAGCTGAACCACTAGTCATGAACACGGGCCAGGGCCTAAGCCGTTCCTTGCCACTCTGTGTCGTAAATGGCATATTGGCAAGTTTACGTTTCTCCTCAGATGATTTGAATTTTCTTTTTTTACTAATTGTAGTGAACTTTGGCTTTTTGGATTTTACATGCCCTCTACTAGGAGATTGGGCATCGCCCTTGGCAGACGACGTTGATGGCATTTCATCGTCTATGTCATGACTAGTGGCAGCAGCTTCAGCATTAGGAGGAAGTGGGTCTTGATCTTTCCCTACTTTATCCTTCAAATTTTTGTACTCCATTATATGCAGCACAAGAGAGGGTACCCCTAAACCACACACACTTTGGGACTGCAGAAACAGTGAACGTAGTAATATAGATTGCAGTTCCTATTCTTTGGGACTGCAGAAACAGTGAACGTAGTAATATAGATTGCAGTTCCTATTCTTTGGGACTGCAGAAACAGTGAACGTAGTAATATAGATTGCAGTTCCTATTCTTTGGGACTGCAGAAACAGTGAACGTAGTAATATAGATTGCAGTTCCTATTCTTTGGGACTGCAGAAACAGTGAACGTAGTAATATAGATTTCAGTTCCTATTCTTTGGGACTGCAGAAACAGTCAACGTAGTAATATAGATTTCAGTTCCTATTTTTTGGGACTGCAGAAACAGTGAACGTAGTAATATAGATTGCAGTTCCTATTCTTTGCGACTGCAGAAACAGTGAACGTAGTAATATAGATTGCAGTTCCTATTCTTTGGGACTGCAGAAACAGTGAACGTAGTAATATAGATTTCAGTTCCTATTTTTTGGGACTGCAGAAACAGTGAACGTAGTAATATAGATTGCAGTTCCTATTTTTTTGGACTGCAGAAACAGTGAACGTAGTAATATAGATTGCAGTACTGCAACAACAGTGAACGTAGGTAAATTTAGCAGTACTAATAATTCTGGACTGCAAGAACAGTGAACGTAGGTATTGCAGAACTAATATTTCAGGACTGCAATAATATATTGCTCTATAATTTTTTTATACTTTTTAAATTATTTTTTAATATTTTTTTTTATTTTTTTTGTATAATTTTTTATTTTTTTTAATTTTTTTAGGAGTTTTTAATAATTATAAAATTACTATGGACTTAGCACAACAAAGCACAGGACTTAAGCACCACTGGACTCAGCAGGACAGACACTGGCCAAAGCACCACTGGACTCAGCAGGACAGAGCACAGGACAAAAGCACCACTGGACTCAGCAAGGACAGAGCACTGGACAAAAGCATAAAGCACCACTGGACTGATCACGCAGGAGCACCACTATCCTACAACCTCCCTCTTCCCTGATGTCAGGCGAAATGAAGATGGCGGCCGCAAGCTGAGAATTTATGACATCTGGAGGGTGGGCAGTTTAGGTATTGCAAAGCAAGTTTGTACATGGGTTTCCAAATGGCTTGTTTTTCCTCCCAGTATGGAAAGGGACTGTCTGACATTTCCATATCAATTAACTCTTGAAAATAATCCTCCACCATCCTTTGCATGTTAATAGTAGGATTGGCTGGAGTTATGGGCAAGGTCACACATTTTTGGGTAAAATCTTCCAAACCTCTTCCTTCAGTTTGTCAAGCTGCTTTTCCAAAAGTCGAATTAAGGGAATGACTTGGCTTAAGCTAGCAGAGTCTGAACTCACTACACATGTCACAGCTTTAAATCATTTCAGCACCTTGCACAGCACAGAAAGGATTCTCTACTTACAAGACTGAAATACATTCGCCCTACTTTCCCAATGTCATGGCTTGTGCAATACGCTTGTATGGCTTTGCGCTGTTCCTCCATCCTCTGAAGCATGTACAGGGTCAAATTCCACCTTGTAAACACCTCTTGCTTAAGTTGGTGGCAGGGCAAATTAAATTGTTCTTGGAGTTGCTGCAATCTCCTACATGCTGTGGCAGAATGCCGGAAATGTCCCGAAATTTTACGGGCCACCGAAAGCATCTCCTTCACCTCACGGTTATTTTTCAAGAAGCTCTGCACCACCAAGTTAATTGTGTGAGCAAAACAGGGAATGTGATGGAATTCACCCAGCTGTAATGCTCGCACAATATTGTTGGCGTTATCAGAAATAACATATCCTGGGGAGAGTCCAAGTGGTATAAGCCATGTATCAATGACATCCCTTAGTTTTTGTAACAAATTATCAGCTGTATGCCTGTGAGAAATGTTACGTTGTGGTGTATATGCTGCTGCTATTCCTGCTTGTGAAGGCGAATGACCAACCCAGTGGGCTGTTACAGTCATATAATCTTTGGTTTGACCACTTCCACTTGTCCACATATCTGTGGTTAAGTGTACAGTGGGTAGAATGGCATTTTTGAGCCCAATTAGTACATTTTTACGAACGTTTTAGTACAGTTGAGGAATAGTTTATCTTGAAAAATGGTGTCGCGATGGAATTTTGTAACGGGGACACAAAACATCAATTAACTGTAAAAAACCAGCTGCGTTTATAGTGGATATTGGATGCAGATCTAACACTAGCATGGTCGCCATGGTGTTTGTGATCCGCTTTGCGACTGGGTGACTGCTGTCATACTTGCTTCCTCTAGCAAAAGATTGTTTCACAGTTAATTGTTGTAAAGTACTAGTGCTCTTCTTCTTGGGTTGCTTATGGGAGGAAGATTCACCCTCAGCAGCAGCAACAGCAGCAGCAGTGGGACTAACGCTCAAGAATTCTTCAGAGGAATCAATTATAGTGCAGGAGTCACCGAGCCTTACCAAGTTGGATGCAGGGCTAACTCCGATCGCTACTGAGGATATTGTTTTTTTGTATATCAAAAATGTTCATCAAATGATTCCTTTTATTTATTACGATGTCTCCCAGCAGTGGTGGTAAAGGATTTAAAACAAAAATGGAAAAATGCTGGGTTAGTGAATGTGTCACCAATCACAAGCTTCAAAATGCCCAGAAATACCACTAAGAAAGCTGTGTTGATCGTGAAACAGCAATATCACCACCACATGTGTAGGGAGAAATCTTTAAAGATGGTATTACATGCAAACCATCGAATGGACTTACACATATATTCATAAGTGAGTCTGCTTCCACGGTAAATCTTCTGTCCATATAGAGCTCTCACATTAGTTCATTACCCGATCAGATAGAAGATAAAAGCCAGCATAGAGATGTAAAGTCCCGGGCACAATCAGCTGGACAATTAGATTTCCTCTGTATGCTGAGACGCTGCTGTAACACGATAAGCCGTGTTCAACTGACGTGTTTCGACTCCGCCTCTGGAGTCTTTATCAAAGTGTGCCCGGGACTTTACATCTCTATGCTGGCTTTTATCTTCTATCCAATCGGGTAATGAACTAATGTGAGAGCTCTATATGGACAGAAGTTTTACTGTGGAAGCAGATTCACTTACGAATATATGTGTAAGTCCATTCGATGGTTTGCATGTAATACCATCTTTAAAGATTTCTCCCTACACATGTGGTGGTGATATCGCTGTTTAAAGATCAACACAGCTTTCTTAGTGGTATTTCTGGGTGTGTTGAAGCTTGTGATTGGTGACACATTTACTAACCCAGCATTTTTACATTTTTGTTTTAAATCCTTTATCACTCACAATTCTGCCTAAGAACACAGCATGAATAAAGAATGGTACCAAAGTATCCTCCAAGTGCAACTTCCCCAACCACCCAAGAACAGTTTGGTGATGAACAATGCCTTTTCCAGCATGATGGAGCACCTTGCTATAAGGCAAAGGTGATAGCTAAGTGGCTCGGAGATAAAAACATCAAAATTTTGGGTGCATGGCCAGGAAACATCCCAGACCTTAATCCCATTGAGAACTTGTAGTCAATCCTCAAGAGAGAGGTGGACAAACAAAACCCACAAATTCTGACAAACTCCAAGCATTGATTAGGCAAGAATGGTTGGCCATCAGTCAGTATGTGGTCCAGACATTGATTGACAGCATGCCGGGCGAATTGCAGAGGTTTTAAAAAAGAAGGACCAACACTGCAAATATTGACTCATAAACTTAATGTAATTGTTAATAAAAGCCTTTGACACTTATGAAATGCTTGTAATTTTAGTTCAGTTTACCATAGCAACATCTAACAAAAAGGTCTAAAAGTTCTAAAAACACTAAAGCAGCAAAATTTGTGAAAACCAATACTTGTGTTGTTCTCAAAACTTTTGGCCATGACCGTAGATGCATATACCATCAGGAAAAGCTCTGCTTCTTGTGTTAAAGGGGTAGAGCATATAGAGGGATTTGCAGTTGTGAACAATTGAAACTGTGAAATGTGTCAGGTCCCCTTCATTAATCTTTAATGAGGCTATCTGATTTATTTTGCTATGAAGTGTTTACTTAATCTACATAATGGCACTGGTATGGCCTGGATAAAGTTCCACTAGTGACATAGGTATAATCCATAAATCTGGATTACATCCAGATGCTGTTTTAGCAAATTTGATATAACGGGTGCTAGGGGAGACAAAGTCACTCAAACACAATCCCCTTCTTGACCCCCGAGGGACCACTATGAAACACAATGGGCTCTTCTACGAATCAATCTGGAAATCACACTTCATGAATGATCACCCTAGTGCATCCGCCATTGCTGGAGCCTGACCTTTAGTTCCTGCAGGGACGGATACTAAGGAGAGAGACAGATTTGTGCACAAACAACAAACAGTTTGGTGTGTTAGCTGCCAGTGACCACCTCACCAATAGTCACTTCTTCTCTGGGAGCTGACCGACCCCGCTGCTTCTCACCCGTCCTGGGTCACCTGAGTCCACTGGTACGCAGCCGCTCCACAGACCTCCGTCTGCGGCCTGAACCCCAGCTGTTAAGCCCGCCTTGTCTCGGGGCTCAGGACTTTAGGTGCCTTTCCAGATCGAATAGAGAGGTCTTATATGCCACTCTCAGTCTTGCACTACACTACCAAAGGTACCAAGTGTCTCTCTACATCAAGGGCACAGTGCCCTCCTAAAGACTACCCAGAACTTATGTCCTCTTCACTTCCAAAGGCTTAATGCCCTTCTAACCACAAGATCTTATTGCCTTACTATAAAGTATATAGGTCTACTGCCCTAACCAACAGGGACCTACTGTCCCTCCTAACAACAGGGCCTAATTCCCTTCTACTAAATCAGGGCCTTGCGCTCTTCTACACCCAATGGCTTTGTGTCCACCTATAAAGGACCTTGTGCCCCACGTTTCTATCTAATGGGCCTTGTGCCTTTACTAAAGGGCCTTAGCACTGACTAAAGGGCCTTGTGCCCAAGCCACCTATGGGCCTTGTGCCCAAGCCACCTATGGGCCTTGTGCCCAATCCTGTGGGCCTTGTGCCCCAACTAGCTACAGGGACCTAGTGCCCCTTCCCTAACTATAGCGGGCCTAGTGCCCAATGATACTACCTATGGGCTAGTGCCCAGCTACCCTAACTGGGCCGGGGCCTTGTGCCCCCCTAACTTACCACTGGGCCTAATGCCTGACCTACAGAACTAGGACACTTACCTGCCAATTGGCCAGCAGGGGAAAGTGAGCCCTGATTGGCTCACTTGCCAACTGCTGCCGTGACCTGCAGAAAAGAAGATAATGAACTCACCCACCTCTGATCCATGGGCAGGTAAGCCGAAACTTCTCTTCTCTCTTCTTCTTTCTCCCATCTCTTCTATCTTCCTTGCTTCCATCTTCTCTTCTGCTTTCACCCTCTTCCACGGCACGACAGAGGGGCACATCTCCATATTTGAGAGGAGTATAAATTTTCTTCTTCATAAACTATGTCTTCCACCATGCTCCTCTCCCATAAAGCCTGTGGATCATTACTTGTATAGTGATGGCATGATAAACACTGACTTTACTTGAGGAGAGAGAGGCCTGCAGGTTCCGGGAAGTTGTTCTGGAGTTTTTACTGGATCATATTATGCTGCTTTCTAGAAGTAGTGTTAGCTGGACAACAATACATGGGCAGAAACATAATTGTTCCAAATCTTCTCCAATTAAAAACTGTTTTCCTGATGGAGGTGCTTTAGAATGGTAATATTTTAAAGACTAACTAATCAATGTATAAACTTGAAACATAAACAAATACAGCACTCTAAAAGCTATTCCTATCACAATATATATTAAAAAAACCAGAATCTCAGATGGCAGAATAATGAGCTGCAAGCATACATAGTTTACATATATGATTTTAATAGAAGTATATTATAAAAAAATATATATCATACTTTATCATACAAAGCTTTGAAAAAGTACATGTCTGAACGAATCACGTCAGCAGTGGCAGGTTTATGTTACTTTGGATATCCCATTATCATATATGCTTTGTGGTATATATGTCTCTACAGGCTTTTATTTAAGATCTTGGAAAATGCGACCTACTTAAAGTGGACTCTGAAAATTGAAATAAGATTTACTACGTTGTGGGTGGCCACCCAACTAGTCTCCCTACGTCTCTACTCTGCTGAATCATGTGATTAGTCCCATTCTATCGCAACTCCCAGAAGTTGGGTAAGATCATTTTATTTGTACTGCAGGGCTTAAAATATTTCATAAGTACAGAGACTAAGTATTTTTTTTATGTGCTTCATACCTGTTGATTTGGTAACTTTGTCTCCTCCGAATATATTGGGTAAGAGGATCCTTTTCACGAGCTGGATTGAGAGACTTGTGGACTGAGAGATCACTGAAAGCCATTATTGAGAGTCTGCATTACTGATACAATTTTTTATGGATATTCCCTTTTGGTGCAGGTCCCAGGCTTCATAATTCATCAGATGTGGGTCTCCTATGCTATATTTAAATTTTATATTTGGAATGGTTATCTTTTGCATATTATTATACATTTTATGTGTATTTTATTTTGGTGTATTTTATTATTTTATGTACTGGATTTTATCTACTAGTATGATATATTTTTTTGATAATATACTTCTATTGAAATCATATATTTAAATTGACTATGTGTATGCTTGCAGCTCAATATTCTGCAATCTGAGATTCTGTTTTGTTTTGGGTTTTTTTTTAAAGATTTTATTTTTGCAAGGGTCAACCAAAAGTAACATTCTGTACAGCACTGTGTTATAAACATCTGAAGAATACATATGTATTAAAACATACAGTGTCTTGTTAGAAAAGAGTATTAGTAAGGATGTTGACCCGATTTTTCCAGGAAGGCAACAATTTTAGAAAGAGAAGTAAGACTGAGAAGAGTACGGAGGGGAGGAGGGGGGGCGGCATGGCGGACCGCCTAAGAATAAGAGAGAGGAAAGAGTGTAGTAGAATATAGAAAGAGAAAGAAAAGAGATGGAAAGGATGGAATAGGGAAAGGAAGAAAGGATCCAGATGGAGTGATGCTGTAGAATCACATGACAAAAGGGGTTTGGATTTGGAAGTATGAGGTCCACGACGCCCAAACCTTAGTGAATGACTTAGAGGTATTACGGATTATGCATGTCATGTATTCCATTTGATAAACATACCAAATCCTGCTGATAATCGTTAGTGATGAGCGGGCTCGGATTTCGCTAATCCGAGCCCACCCGAACAGTGCGGATCCGACGGGATCCGAGCACTGTTCGGGTATTTCCGCCCGCGGAAAAAATCAGAAACGAGGCTATGACATCCAAGTCTCGCGTCGGATCTTTTGAGACTAAGATGTCATAAATTCGGCGTTTGCGGCCGCCATCTTCATTCTGGCTGCGATCACTCGTGAGGGAGGTTGTAGCTTTTCAGTGGTTTCCTTGGAGATCCTGTGCTGAGTCCAGTGGTGCTGCCTGTGTCCTGTGCTCTGTTCTGCTAAGGGCATTGTTATTTCAAAGTTATTAAAAAGTTATAAAAAAATAAAATATAAAAAACATACAAAAATAATTTAAAAAAAATATAAGAAATTTTTAAAAAACTTATACAAAAATTATTTAAAAAAATTATAAAAAAAGTCTCTAAAAATTTCTACTGCAATATATGAATAGGTTCACTGTTCCTGCAGTCAAGAAGTATTTGTACTGCAATATATAAAAATACGTTATATAGTTTATATAAACTACGTTCACTGTTGCTGCTGTACCCAAAAATAGGTACTGCTATTTCAAAGTCAAACTATGTTCACTGTTGCTCCTATACCAAAAAATAGGTACTGCTATTTCAAAGTCAAACTACGTTCACTGTTGCTGCTGTACCAAAAAATAGGTACTACTGTATAACTCCAGTCCAGTGGTACTCTCCTGTGCCGCAGATAATTTGTAAAGGCTTTGCCGAGTGTGTGTGGTTTAGGGGTATGCTCTCTTGTGCTGCATATAATGGAGTACCAAAATTTGGAGGATAAAGTAGGGAAAGATCAAGAACCACTTCCTCCTAATGCTGAAGCTGCTGCCACTAGTCATAACATAGACGATGAAATGCCATCAACGTCGTCTGCTAAGGGCGATGCCCAATCTCCTAGTAGAGGCCATGTAAAATCCAAAAAGCCAAAGTTCACTAAAATTAGCAAAAAAAGAAAACTGAAATCATCTGAGGAGAAACGTAAACTTGCCAATATGCCATTTACGACACGGAGTGGCAAGGAACGGCTTATGCCTTGGCCCGTGTTCATGACTAGTGGTTCAGCTTCACCCAAGGATCTAAGTCCTCCTCCCCCCCCTCAAAAAAATTAAAATGAGTTATGCTGTCATCAACAACACAGCAAACAACTCTGCCTTCTAAAGCGATGGCATCACAAATCCCCAAGGCGAGTCCAAGGGTGTTGGTGGTTGTGAAGCCTGACCTTCCCATCACTGTACGGGAAGAGGTGGCTCCTTCCACCATTTGCAGCATGCCCTCTGCATATGCTGGAAGGATCACCCACAGTCCAGTTACAGATTTGGCTAATGAAGGTGTCAATGTTGTACACCGGGAGGAGGATATTGATGTAGCTGGCGCTGAGGAGAAACTTGACGAGGAGGATGCTGATGTGGTTATCTTAAATGAGGCACCAGGGGGGGAAACAGTTGTTGTCCATGGGATGAAAAAGCCCATCGTCATGCCTGGGCAGAAGACCAAAAAATGCACCTCTTCGGTCTGGAGTTATTTCTATCCCAATCCGGACAACAAATGTATGGCCATATGTACCTTATGTAAAGCTCAAATAAGCAGGGGTAAGGATCTTGGCCACCTAGGGACAACCTCCCTTATACGTCACCTGAAGAACCTTCATAATTCTGTGTTTAGTTCAGGACCTGTGGCTAGGACCGTCAGCAGTCCAGGGACACCTAAATCCCTTGGTCCTGTTGGATACACACCACCAACACCCTCCTCGTCAACTTCCTCCACGATCTCGATCAGAGATAGTCCTGCAGTCCAGAAATATTAGTACCAGAGATTAAACTATGTTCACTGTTCCTGCGGTCCAGAAATATTAGTACCAGAGATTAAACTACGTTCACTGTTCCTGATTGGTTTGTTAAAGTGCGAATGTCCTAATTCAACAACATCATCCCAAGGACAATTCCATCTTGCACCTCTAGCAAACTCTTGCAAACTGCCATCCTGTCTGCCACTGCAGTGCCACTCCTAGATGGGCCACGTGTTTGTGCCGCCCACTTGTGTCGCTTAGCTTAGACATCCAGCTACCTCGGTGCAACCTTATGGACTAAAAACAATATTGTGAGGTGTGAGGTGTTCAGAATAGACTGGAAATGAGTGGAAATTAATATTATTGAGGTTAATAATAGTGTAGGAGTGGGGAAAAAAAAATGGATTTTAGCACTTTTTATGCTTTTTTAAAAAAAAATCAGAACCCAAAATCAGAACCAAGACCTTTCGTGGGGTGTTTTGGCAAAACAAATCAGAACCCAAAACCTCAAGCTAATCAGAACCCAAAACCCAAAACCCCAAAAGTGGCCGGTGCACACCCCTAATAATTGTCTGTAGAGTTGGAGCATTGGGCTGCTTCCAGTTCGTAGCAATTTGGCATAGGGCAGCAGAGATTGCGTGGCGAAACATTTTCATTTGATGTTTGGTGGCCGATGGAATCCCGAGAGAGAGAGAGAAGGAAAAACCTGGGAGAAAACAGGATGTCAAGTTGCAGTAGCTATGAGGCAAAGTCCCTAAGTTTCGTCCAAAATGGGGCAAGTCTGGGACACTGCCACCAGATATGGAGGAAGGACCCTTCTGCACCACAACCTCTCCAACATGTGCTAGATGAATTTGGGAAGATTTTTTGTAGTTTAGTTGGAACCAAATACCAATGATAAAGAAGCTTATAAGCATTTTCTTTCAATTTAACACAAATTGAACTGGAAGCTGTGTTAGTTCTAATTTCCTCCCAGTCTTCATTGTCTAGTGTTTCCCCCAGGTCTCTCTCCCAAGCCCTCTGACGAGAACCTCGGTCGTCCGAATTAGGGACTTCGAGTTCCCAGTATAGTAAGGAAATGAGACCTTTGGTAGAAGATCGCCAGAGCGAAAGTGCTTCGAAAAAGGTCAAGTCTACAACCTAGAGTTGAGATTCTGTTTTTTTATATATATTGCTATATGAAGAGCTTTTAAAGCACTGTTTTTGTTTCTGTTTGGAGTTTATGCTTTTTTGCTGGGATGTGTAGGCAATCCCTGATTACAGCAGCCTAAGCCCATCAGATATTAATTTATATTTTATATAATTATATTTATATATTTATATTTTTTTTATTTTTTATCTATATTACCTAATCCGTTCTGCATCTATAATGTCTCTAGCTTCTGGATTTTTTTTTTTAACTAATCAATGTGTAGCACAAATGGAGAGGAAAGAACACCTACTAATGTAATATTTTAATTAAACAAAAAAAATATATGTATTTCCAAGTGCCAAAAATATATGCATACCAAAGACTAATTTAGTGAAAGTTCATCTGTAAACTCTTAGAATTTTTTGTCGGTCTCTTGCTTTTTGTCAGGAATCCTGCCTTGAGATACAGGGCTCAGTATTTATCTTTCAATTCACAGTGTGGCAAGTAGAGCTGATGCAAGTTCGCTGAGGTGGAAATTCCAAAACAGTATTTGAACCTGCTCTGCCTGTCATTCCATGCCAGAGTATCAACTTCACTGCTTTAAGCTCCTGAGTGTTATCGTGAATACTACTTGACTCTGATTAATGACCTGGCTTATTGATGTTTTTCTGAGACTTGGATATATATGGGTTTAACATTGAAAGACAGGGGATAGGGCTTTTATAACCCAATGCAATAATATAGAAAATGCATTCATTAACGGATCAAATGTATAAATATATTCATTCTTTCAAGCAAATTTCCTCTGTGGACTTTTCTGTAAGATAGATTTAATAGAACCAATCGGTAAAACCAATAAAAATCCCTACCTAGTTTAATTATATTGTATATTCTCTCTAGTATAGTGTGTATATAACAGTATCTGGAAATCCTTATCTCTCTATTTAAAAGTGGATCATATGCACCCCTCTGTATGTATCCAACCCCATGTTGCCCCATCTGTCAAGGCCAGCAATTTTGAAATCCCCAGCACATGAAATGCTAATTAGACAATCTAATTATATAAGCACATTAATGAAGCATGTTAGGCAGGGGCATCTTGCAGCAAAATTGACCATTAAGGTCTAAAAAATCTTATGTAGAGAAGAAAGTCTATAAAACTTGAATTACTAAAATATAACACGCTTTGTTATACTGTAAATTAAAATCTAAAAGCAAATTTATTTGCTTTTTTAAGCTTGTGGGGAGGATAAGATAACGTTATAAGCTAATGAGAGTGCTATTTTGCAGAATGAAAAAAATATATATATAATAAATCAATAAATGCAAACTGTAAGTGGAGATAGTAGTGTTTCTGTATACCTTTAATAAGTACATTAGTTTGTTAAGAAATAATTATAAAATTATTTAATGAAATTTCATTAAAATATAATTGGCTTACTAGATAAGCTTTCTAGTCTTAATCTGTTGATGTGCCTTTATTTTATCTATTGTAATTTAACTTATCTATATCTTACAATATAATAATTTTACACCTGCTGCTTCAGTCTATATATAACACATACATTCAGTAACATAAACACTGATTCTAGAATTTCTAAATTCATGTTTAGCACCACACAGAGAGCAAAACATTAGATGATATTCCATATTACATATGTACAGTACAATCTGTTTGATTAATCTGTCATCCTATGCTAGTCACTTGAGACTAATCACTCATACACTTCAACTGCTGCCTCATGGTCTCATCATTTTACATCAGTGTTACAGCTGACAATTTGACATTCCTGTTTTAGCCCCCTGTTAAATAGCATAATAATTTTGCACATAAACACATCAGGTGTTCATGTTTAGAGCATAATCTAATGTACATTTCATGCTATATACACTTACATATATCATGACAAGCTCAAGGTGCAGGAAAGGCAAAGGGCCGTCACCTGCAAACCAACCAGCAGTGAAGACCATATCTCCTTTTGCCCTGTCTATTAGCAGCACTTACCAGTACCCTATTGTCAAATCTAAAGAAGTCAGGTGCCAGGTAAGTGTGCAGAAATCATTAAAGAAACATAAACTCCGGTCTGGTTTCGGAAACAGGAATATGAAATTTGTCCAGTTGCTATGAGATTCTTCAATTATGTCTAACATCTTTTTGATCTCAGTAGAAATGTCCTCTCTACTAGCCTCAGATATTCTTTTGGGATTGAGGACAATTTTAAGTCCAAGCTTAGTAACAATGTCTTGTTGGATAATAGATGTTTAGCTAGGTATCCTAGAAATGTGTTCTTATTCCTGTTAACAAACTCCTTTCTTCAATCTTTTGAGTCTTTGTCACAAATCAACTTATTTGTCAAGTTACCAGAACCCAGTGTTGACGAGAGCTCCACCTATAGCAACCCCTGTTCCCATGGAAACTGAAATGTTCACGGTACTCTCGAGTAGTGGTAACTTAACAGAGAAAGGTTGGCACAATAGGGTACAAGCAAAGATAATAGACTGACCTGTGCTTACCACTCTAGGTAGTACAATAATTAGGATGGATGATGCGCCAATAGGATACTGATGAAAGGTGGAACAGAAAGAATGCAGTACCTGTGTTCAACCAGTACTACTTTTGGCAATAGAGATTACTGAGTAGTACAGTGAGCCACAAAGTACTGTGTAGTTAAAGAAATGGTGCACAAAGCCCTCAAGTGCAGGAGGAAAAAGAAACGCAGGTGATTAGGGTCTAGTATGGCAGATAAGTGGATATGAGCAATTAGCATATACGATGCAACGTGTTATATCGGAAGATGAAAGGACAAATGATATAAACAGAGTATAGTGCTAATGTCAAATGGTTGTAGGCTCAATCGGTAATGAATTCGGGACTGACAGCAAATTGGATGTCTATATATGTAATGTTCCTGAGATTGCCTATGCAATAACCAGATGATCTTGCTGCGTGCCGTGGGTGTGCAAGTACCTGAAGGCGGTATGGATGGCGCCTGATGCTTAATCTTTGACGATGTAAACTGTGCTGGGATGACCTCGTTGAGTACCGTCTCCGAAGCGTTGTTTAGTAGGTGTTCCTGGCTGTGAAACTCTGTTGAGGGGGATGTAATCTTCCTTGGTGTAGCGCCGTAGTGAAGACCGCGCATGCACAGCTGGTGAACTCAGAGGAAAGTAGAACTAAATAATGAACAGAATCGCACTTACATTCCGAAGAATGAATGACAGCGGTGTCACAACAATGCAGTGTTTGTGGTAATCTTGTAATTATCTACGACGCGTTTTGCCCAGCAGGGTACTTTTTCAAGGAGAAGATGGGTGCTGAATGGGTTGACATTACATATACAGACATCCAATTTGCTGTCAGTCCCGAATTTATTACCGATTGAGCCTACAACCATTGGACATTAGCACTATACCCTGTTTATATCATTTGTCCTTTCATCTTCCGATACAACACGTTGCATTGTACATGCTAATTGCTCATATCCACTTATCTGCCATACTAGACCCTTATCATTCGCATTTCTTTTTCCTCCTGCACTTGAGCACTTTGTGCACCATTTCTTTTACTGTTTCATAGAGGAGTGTGGTTGACTCCCTTTCACTCAGCAGCTCGTGTACTTTCTATCCTGATTGCTTATGTGCATCCACCATACCCAGGAATAATACAAACTACTGTGCAAGTTGTAATTCCAGTGTTCTGCCAGTATTGTGGCAGTGTGGAGCAGCACTAGAACTGATCATTCTTGCAGTATTGTCACTAATGTTCAGGTACAGCAGATGTGGAAGTCTACACCCAAGCGGCCTGATTCATTAAGGAAAGTAAATCCCGATACTTGACCAATTTTGCATGAAATTGCTCTGTGCATACAAAGAAACAGACTATATGCCAGTGAACGCATTTCATGCAATTCGTCTTTGAAAGCAAAGGAGCCTGTGATTACAAGGATAGAATGGGGAAGGGAAGAGGCATATGCACGTAGGCAATGTACAGTAAAGGCATGCCAAGCTTGAGCACATGCACATCTGTCCGATTCAACATCTGGGCATTACTGACGTATGCGATGTGGTTACCATATCACTTGCACCAGCTATAGGGCAGGTTTTAAGTGCCGACTGATAGTGATGACGGTCGTGTATGCATGCTAGAACATAGAACATAAATTTGCAATTAAGAGCAACTGTAAAAATGCATTTTATGTACAGTAGGCATTAAGAACATCATGATAAATGTATTTCAATTCTTTACTCACGAATATGGCATGAGACGGTAGAAAGAGGAGTGGTTAAGTATGAAGTACCTTGAACTACTGCCAATGAACCTCAGTATAAGGAAAGTGTGCCACCCTAAATGCTGTCTAAGTTCAATCGGTCAGAGGTCAGGCACAATACAAAGTTCAAAGTATAAAGTGAGTGGTCATTTGGGGAGTACAGGATGTAAAATATTGCAAAGTCTAAATATTTCTACACAAAACATATAGCACTCTCAATATATACCTATCATGACAATCAAACCATGACAATTATTCGGTATTCTTGATATGCCCAATTATTTGTACCCTACCCAAATGTTCGCTTCGTTTGTTTAAGTCACAATTAACAGTCTTTACAAGGAAAAACTTCACAACAGTTCAATCTGATCTTCCATTAGGGTACCATTAAAAAAGTCACTAAATAAATGTATTAAAAATGTGTAACCAGTGGTGCACGCAGGGGGGGTTTCTGAGTCTCTAGAAACCCCCCCCCTGCGCTAACTAAGTGGCCACTGTCCTATACAGCAGCTGCGGCGCTGTCAAAGAAGCGTCCGCGGCGGTGCTGTAGTGTATACAGCACCGCCGCGGACGCTTCTTAGACAGCGCCGCGGCTGCTGTATAGGAGAGAGCTGACGACAGCGCAGCAGCTCTCTCGGGTTGTTTTTTTTTTTTTTGGGTCGGGGGAAACCCCCCCCCCACCCCCCCGACAATCCTCCGACAATCCTCCGTGCGCCCCTGGTAACAGTTCACAAGAAGTGCTTTGAGAAACTCATACTGTATGAATCAGTTAAGTCAGTATTCTCTCATCACAGGTTAAAAATACTCTCTCCCTTATAGTATTCATTGCAAGGGGTAAATGTATTAACCTGTGCTTTTTGCAAGTCGGTAACTTTGCAGGGGAAATTTAAAGCCAGCTGTCAAAGTCAAATAATTGGATGTAGTCTTTTCAAATTAATATCCATCAATCTAGTTGTCTTTGTCTGAAAATATGCCAATAGCGTGCTACGGTGTGGAAGGGTGTATTTAACCTCAACACATGCGAACACTTCTACACACATGTACACTCACACATTCACTTGTAAATAGTTCACCTTAAAATAGTTCCAACACACTCGTTTATAACAAATTTATTAGAGTTTATAGTTAAATATAATAATGTTAACTGGGAACATTTCATTATTTGGTGTCATTCTAATCCCCTATTTATCCTTAGAGATTCGTTCCTATCGGCCAAGAGATCGTACCTTGCGTATGCAAGTTATGGATGATAGGGAATTAATGATCAGAATTGTATTGTTTGTGCAATGCAAATAGACCAGTTTGAACCAGCTTTTTGGCAGGAAGATACGTATGCAGCTGTTGGAAAGCTGATCCCCACATTTGGAGGGCATCACTCCGCAGACTATCACCTCCTAGTGCTCAGTTCGCTGTTACAGTGGTATCTTTTGGCTGCATATTATCATCCCCCATCATCCTACACCGCTGTTCCAGTGGTGTCTTCACTCAGATTCTCATAAACAGGCTTTGTCTAGCACTCTCCCAGAAGGCCGCAACCTGCGGGGGCAGAGACTGCAAATTCCATACTGTTTTGCCTTATTAGACTCTACATCTCTGGGTAAAGTAGTGTCAAACTAGTCAGGCCCAGCGGTCCTAAGCTCAGATTTCTGTGACAGTCCATTTTTGCACCAAAGTGATTTTGCGTTCTGTTGCCTCTGTTATAAGTTTCATTTCTCTCTTTTATGTGCTATTCTTTATTTGGATAGGTTGTGGATTCATGTTCTTTCCTATATTTCTTTTATTTAAATAAAAAGTATCTTAGTTCCTTTTGACACATCTGTCAAAATGTAGTAAGGTCACAGTTGTGAACAGTAACTTTGATAAAGTTTAATTTCCATAGATGTGGAGGAAGGACAGAATTCCTAGCCGGTCACAAGGCTGGACCTTCAAAGGTTGCAGAGGGTAAGTGCTGTCTCTTGAAATTAGAATAAGCACATTTTGAGACAAAGAGCAATGCAAGTCTTAAAATTGACAGTCTGTTAAATATGCATGTTTGTAAAGCATCACAAAATATGCTGTTTTCTAATACAAAGAAAAATAGACCATGGAGTGAAATCATTTTACTGGATCTAAGCATGTTGTGAAGAAGAGGGAAAATATTAAATGATAATTATAAATGCTTAAGTGCTTTGCAATATAAATGAACATTATTTTAAAAGCAAATTATTGGCAGCAAGGTATTTGTATGTGTCAGGATTGGGAACAGAGGTTGTAATAGGAACATTGTCAGACTAAGATGTTCCAATGCATCTCAGGCTTTTTAAACTATTTATATTGGTTATTATGACATCCCACTGTCTGTTTCTCGTGTGTTTAGGATTACATCAGTGCTGAGAAGGCTGATTGGATTAAGGCTTTTGCACAATTAAGTCACTGCCTGTTAAATTGATAAAGAATATTTAAAAAGTAAACGAGCTGAACTGTCAAAGAATGGTTCACGTGCAATAAACATGTTGTAAGACACAGCTAATAAATATAGTACCTGTTGCAGTCCAGGAAAACTATGTTCCCTTTTTGCACATATAAATTTGTAACAAAGTTAGACAAAAAAAGTTTAGGAAAGATATGTTTGATAATAAAAATATAGTATATTGTCACTGCAATATGAGTAATAAAATGCACCGATGTCAGTAGTCACAAAAAGCCCAATCGTGTTCCCTTTGTGGCTATATGGTGGGTCTAACCTTAACAAATTATCTAATTCTTATATTGAGTGTTTGCATTGTCACTAATATAATGCACCAATAACAGTACCAACAAGAAGCCCAATGTTGTTATCTTTGTGTCTATGCGTGCTACAATTTTAAAGAAACCCGTGTCAATCCCAATTGGCACTAGCAGACCAGGGGCGCGGAGTCTAATGAATTCCCCGGTTTTCACCAAGGAAAGGTGCAAGGCAGGATGGGCTTTGCCCCTGAGAACTCGCAGGTTGCGGTCCCCTTGACTGCCTTAGAATATAACAACAGGGTAAAAAATAAGATAGAAGTACCTTGGAGGTGCTGCGCAAATAGGAACACAGTAGTCGAAGCGAAAATGTGAACAGGCCCGGATCTGGTACACAAAGTATCAGGCAGAAGATCATCAGACAGACTAAGTTTGGCCTATGCTTGCATTGCTCTTCCCTCACTCTGCCCACCTCTCTAAGAATTGTAAGTGTAAGATGATCCTAATTTTGCATGGACACTTATGCTTAAACATTTTGGTGCACATGAGCAAATACGAAAATGTACAAAATTTTTGTGCAAAATAAAAGAAACACTTGCATGCAGGTCTACATGAGCCCCTTAATGAGAACGCCAATATGTCTGCCCCCGAGACTGACTGCTCAGATAGATATGGTTTCATATAGAGTTGTTGCATGTCCCTTTGCACCACATAAAAATGCTACCTGGGCAAAATGTGTCGCTCTGTCTATGCGTCCAGCTTGCAACTGTATTTTGGGTTGCACGTATCTTACACTTGTGTATATTACTCTATGTATAATGTTTGTATAAGAGTAAACTATATCACAGATTGTGTATATTATTGATCTGGGGCTCTCTTGGCAAGTGCCTTACCCACTGTGAGGGCTGTAAGTTATTAAGTGGTGAAAAGGACTGGGGTGAGAATTAGTAAAAATAGCACAAGGAAAAGGAAAATAGCACAAGGAAGAGGATACAAGTAAGTAAATAGGCTATCCTGAAAGAGTGTAAGAAAAAATGTGAGTTGATAATTTTTAAGACATAATTACAGAGACAAATCCTTATTACTAGTAGCCTTTATTATCAACAGCTGTATAATATACCCAACAATTTTACACATTTGTTTTATAAGAAATTGTTGCCCATAGTAGAACAAATAGGGACAAATTACAAATAGTCTGCTTACATTCTACATCATTTGATATTTGTATAGTAAAAGGTGATGAGAGATATTTCCATTAAGTCTCAAAGTAATACTTTCATCATCACCTGTCTGACACCCTCTTCAAAAAGCATTTCTGTACATCTTATTTTAGTATCTGTCTCCATGCTCCCACTGGTAACAAACCGTCATGGATTACAGCCAAGTACTGAGACGTATGCCACTACTCTCATCTTCTTTTCACGGACATCTGAGGACTGTACTGAGCCTCTTTGGCTCATCTTTCAGGTCTCAATCAGTGTCCAAATGTCACTCTGCCCAAATATTTTGATGACATCTTACAGCTCTATTTTAAGTACCTTTTCTGGAGCTGATAAGCCATCTCCACAATATATTGCTGGACAAAGGTCAAGGAAATGATGATGTTTCAGTCTGTTATCTTCCACCATGGTAACTGACAAGCTCCTCCTGATCATCATTATCAATTTATTATTTCAGAGATGAGAGTGCTCATCTTTTAGAAGGCAGTGGTCCTGTTAGCAGGCTAGGGCTGCATGTGACAGGGACAGTGTCACGGAGGTAAGTAAGGATGAGCGGGCTCGGATGTCTGGAATCCTAGCCCACCCGAACAGTGTGATTCCGAGTCAGATCCGAGCGATGTTCGGGTATTCCCGCCGATTCCGAAACTTAAAACGAGGCTCTGACTCATAATCCCGCTGTCGGATCTCGCGATACCCGGATCCTTTAAATTCCCCGCTTGCCGCCGCCATCTTCACTCGGGCATTGATCAGGGAAGAGGGAGGGTGTGTTAGGTGGTCCTCTGTCCTGTAATTTCTCGTGTTGTGCTGTGCTGTGCTGTGTTCTGCTCAGTCCAGTCCAGTGGTGCTGTGTCCTGTGCTCTGTCCTGCTGAGTCCAGTGGTGCTTTGTGCAGTGCTGTGTCCTGCTGATTCCAGTGGTGCTGTGTCCTGTGCTCTGTTCTGCTAAGGGCATTGTTATTTCTAAATTATTCCAAAGTTATAAAAAATGTATTCAAAAGTTATAAAAAAAGAAATATAAAAAAAATAAAAAAATTATAAAAAAATTATACGAAAAAAAAAAAAAATTAGGTTGAAAAAAATAGGTAGTACTATTTCAATTCAAAGTCACTCTTGCAGCTGTCACAAAAATTAGGTAGTACTATTTCAATTCAAATTCACATTACGTTCACTCTTGCAGCTGTCACTAAAAATAGGTACTGCTGTATAACTACAGTCCAGTGGTACTCTCCTGTGCCGCAGATAATTTGTAAAGGCTTTGCCCAGTGTGTGTAGTTTAGGGGTACGCTCTCTTGTGCTGCATATAATGGAGTACCAAAATTTGGAGGATAAAGTAGGGAAAGATCAAGAACCACTTCCTCCTAATGCTGAAGCTGCTGCCACCAGTCATGACACAGACGATGAAATACCATCAACATCGTCTGCCAAGGCCGATGCCCAATCTCCTAGTACGGGGCATGTAAAATCCAAAAACCCAAAGTTGACTAAAATTTCCAAAAAAAGAAAATTAAAAACATCTGAGGAGAAACGAAAACTTGCCAATATGCCATTTACGACACGGAGTGGCCCTGGCCCGTGTTCAGGACTAGTGGTTCAGCTTCACCCAAGGATCTAAGCCCTCCTCCTCCCCCTCTCAAAAAATTGAAGAGAGTTATGCTGTCAGCAACAACAACAAAACAGCAAACAACTCTGTCTTCTAAACAGATGACATCACAAATCCCCAAGGCGAGTCCAAGGGTGTTGGTGGTTGATAAGCCTAACCTTCCCATCACTGTACGGAAAGAGGTGACTCCATCCACCATTTGCAGCACACCCTCTGCATATGCTGGAAGGATCACCCACAGTGTAGATCCAGATTTGGATAATCAAGGTGTCAATGTTGTACACCGGGAGGAGGCTATTGATGTAGCTGGCGCTGTGGAGGAACTTGATGACGAGGATGCTGATGTGGTTATTGTAAATGAGACACCAGGGGGGGAAACAGTTGTTGTCCATGGGATGAAAAAGCCCATCGTCATGCCTGGTCAGAAGACCAAAAAATGCACCTCTTCTGTCTGGAGTTATTTTTATCCAAATCCTGACAACAAATGTATGCCCATATGTAGCTTATGTAAAGCTCAAATAAGCAGGGGTAAGGATCTTGGCCACCTAGGGACATCCTCCCTTATACGTCACCTGAATAACCTTCATAGTTCAGTGGTTAGTTCAGGAACTTGGGCTAGGACCGTCATCAGTCCAGGGACACCTAAATCCCTTGGTCCTGTTGGATTCACACCACCAACACCCTCCTCGTCAACTTCCTCCACGATCTCCATCAGATTTAGTCCTGCAGGCCATGTCACCAGCCAGACTGAGTCCTCTTCAATACGGGATTCATCCGAGGAATCCTGCAGCGGTACGCCTACTACTGCCACTGCTGCTGTTGCTGCTGGTAGTCGGTCATCTTTCCAGAGGGGAAGTCGTAAGACCGTTACGTCTTTCACCAAACAATTGACCGTCCAACAGTCATTTGCCATGAGCACCAAGTACGACACTAGTCATCCTATGGCAAAGCGGATAACTGCGTCAATAACAGCAATGTTGGTGTTAGATGTGCGTCCGGTGTCCGCCATCAGTGGAGTGGGATTTAGACGGTTGATGGAGGTATTGTGTCCCCGGTACCAAATCCCATCGAGATTCCACTTCACTAGGCAGGCGATACCAAAGATGTACAGAGAAGTAAGAACAAGTGTCCTCAGTGCTCTGAAAAATGCGGTTGTACCCACTGTCTACTTAACCACGGACATGTGGACAAGTGGTTCAGGGCAAACTATGGACTATATGACTGTGACAGCCCACTGGGTAGATGCATCGCCTTCCGCAGCAACAGCAGCAGCTGCATCAGTAGCAGCATCTCCACAACGGCTGCTCGTGCCAAGGCAGGCAACTTGTGTATCACAGGTTTTAGTAAGAGGCACAACGCTGACAACCTCTTAGAAAAACTGAGGGAAATAATCTCGGAATGGCTTACCCCACTTAGACTCTCCTGGGGATTTGTGGTGTCAGACAAAGCCAGTAACATTGTGCGGGCATTACATATGGACAATTTCCAGCACTTCCCATGTTTTGCCCACACCGTTAATTTGGTGGTGCAGCATTACCTCAAGAGTGACAGGGGTGTGCAGGAGATGCTTGCGGTGGCCCGCAAAATTGCTGGACACTTTCGGCATTCTGCCAGTGCCTACCGCAGACTCGAGCAACATCAAAAAAGTCTGAACCTGCCCTGCCATCACCTCAAACAAGAGGTTGTGACGCGCTGGAACTCCACCCTCTATATGCTGCAGAAGATGGAGGAGCAGCAAAAGGCCATTCAAGCCTACACAGCCACCTACGACATAGGAAAAGGAGTGGGGATGCGCCTGAGTCCAGCGCATTGGAGACTGATTTCCGTGTTGTGCAAGGTTCTGCAGCCGTTTGAACTTGCTACACGAGAAGTCAGTTCCGACACTGCCAGCTTGAGTCAGGTCATTCCCCTGATCAGGCTGTTGCAGAAGCAGCTGGAGAAAGTGAGGGAGGAGCTGGTAAACCATTGCGATTCCACCAAGCATGTAGCTCTTGTGGATGAAGCCCTTCGTACGCTTTGCCAGGATCCGAGGGTGGTCACTATTTTAAAGGCAGAGGAATACATTCTGGCCACCGTTCTTGATCCTCGGTTTAAAGCGTATGTTGTGTCTCTGTTTCCGGCGGACACAAGTCTACAGAGGTGCAAAGACCTGGTGCTGGTCAGGAAATTGTCCTCTGAAGAGGACCGTGACATGCCAACAGCTCCACCTTCATATTCTTCCACACCTGTGGCTGCAAGGAAAAAACTCAGTATTCCTAAAAGACTCGCTAGCGGGGATGCAGACAACATCTGGTCTGGACCGAAGGACCTGCCCACCATTGCAGACATGTCTAGTGTCGCTGCATTGGATGCTGTCACAATAGAAAAAATGGTGGAGGATTATTTTTCTAACACCATCCAAATAGACATGTCAGACAGTCCATATTGTTACTAGCAGGAAAAAAAGGCAGTTTGGAAGCCCCTGTACAAACTGGCTCTATTTTACCTGAGTTGTCCCCCCTCCAGTGTGTACTCCGAAAGAGTTTTTAGTGCAGCGGGGAACCTGGTCAGTGAGCGGCGAAGGAGGTTGCTTCCGCAGAACGTTGAAAAAATGATGTTCATTAAAATGAATTATCAATTCCTCAATCAATTACAGCACTGCCCTCCAGATAGTACAGAGGGACCTGTTGTTGTGGAGTCCAGCGGGGACGAATTGATAATGTGTGAGGAGGGGGAAGTACACACTGAAGGGGGAGAGGAATCAGAGGATGAGGATGAGGACGACATCTTGCCTCAGTAGAGCCTGTTTAGTTTGTACAGGGAGAGATGAATAGCTTATTTGGTGTGGGGGCCCAAACAAACCAATCATTTCAGCCACAGTTGTTTGGCATGCCCTGTCGCTGAAATGATTGGTTTGTTAAAGTGTGCATGTCCTATTTCAACAACATTAGGGTGGGTGGGAGGGCCCAAGGACAATTCCATCTTGCACCTTTTTTTTTTCTTTCCCAGCTCGTTTTGTGGGGGCCCAAACAAACCAATCATTTCAGCCACAGTTGTTTGGCAGGCCCTTTCGCTGAAATGATTGGTTTGTTAAAGTACGCATGTCCTATTTCAACAACATCAGGGTGGGTGGGAGGGCCCAAGGACAATTCCATCTTGCAACTCTTTTTTTGGCATTATGTGACCGTTCAACAGTCGTTTGCCATGAGCACAAAGTAAAAAAAAATTAAAACAAATTAAACAAATTAAACCAAAAGTATAATATAACTTATAAACACTACACTTGAAAGCTTGAGCCTTTAAATGAAAAAGTCACTCTTCATTGCACGAAGATTTGCAACAGGGACAGTTTTTTTGTTCCCAAAGTCAACAAATAACACTTCGACCCTGTCTGTCTTTAACATACTTGATGGGATCTCAATGATGAATGGTCTGTACCATGGTTGGAGGAGGTATTGTGGCCCCGGTACCAAATTGGGTACCGGGGCCACTCCACTACGCAGTCCAGATAGAGGCGTATCAGATATTAAAAAACGTTGACTGTTGTTGCCAAATCCAAAATTAATCAAAATGACCTGTCATCGTCTAAAACAAGAGGTATTGACACGCTCGAACTACACCCTGTATATGCTGCAGAGGATGTAGGAGCAGGCAGCTGTGCAGTGGAATTGAGACCATTTGAAGGCGGAGGTATTGTGGCCCCGGTACCAAATTGGGTACCGAGCTCACTCCACTACGCAGTCCAGAAAGCTACCTCGGTGCAACGTTTTGGACTAAAAACAATATTGTGAGGTGTGAGGTGTTCAGAATAGACTGGAAATTAGTGGAAATGATTGTTATTGAATGTTATTGAGGTTAATAATAGCGTAGGAGTGAAAAACAAACAAAAAACTAGATTTTAGCACTTTTTAGGCTTTTTTAAAAATAAATCAGAACCCAAAACCCTAAATCAGAACCAAAACCTTTCGTCAGGTGTTTTGGCAAAACAAATCAGAACCCAAAACCTCAAGCTAATCAGAACCCAAAACCCAAAATCCAAAACACTAAAAGTGCCCGGTGCACACCCTTAGAGGTAAGTGGTAAGCCCCTAACTGAGAGTTAGTGTAAGGAGCAGGGCACCCAACATCACAGAGTAGGGATGTAGTTCCAACACAACGTTACCATCTAGTGAATCAAAGTTGATATCTGCTGCAATTAAGAGCGTATTTCCTGGTGAATTTCTAACAGAAGATGCTCATCAGTTACGTAACTGGAATACTGATTTGTTTATCAAATAGCTTTAGATCTTCATATAAACCACTACCTATTTTGATGTCATATATATGACTGATTACAAGTATAGACACATATGAACATTTACCTCAGTGTGTGGACTTTGTATTGTGGCAGAAAGCTACCTGGGGTAAATTTCACATTGGAAGATACATAAATATACTCATATATATTACTTTACTGATTACCCAATATATGCCGTATTTGTATTATGTGATTTGCTGATGATAGAACACGTACATATTGATACAATTTCCATCCCACTGAGTTGTTTACAATTTACATTACTTTCACTATGGTATTACTGAAGTGTTGTCCTGGGGCTATAACTAGTTTTATATTGTAGATTGGTTAATGATGATTATGTAAAAGTGAAAACGGATTTGACAAAAAAATGTGTGACCTTGCCCATAACTGCAACCAATCCTACTATTAACATGCAAAGGATGGTGGAGGGCCTAGCAGGCATTAAACTGTGTTTTTCCTAATTTGCACTAATACGGTTTGGGTGTAAAACTCGAGTGCTCAATTGCTAAGGGTCATTGATGAGGAGGAAGACAAGCAGGCTTGTCTGTAGAATTTGCAGGCAAATTCTACTGCGTTACATAGGTAACACCCAAAGAGAAGAGCTCCATTGCTAATTGTAATTGCTGAAATAGAAATAATAGGGCTGACACTCTTTGTGTAAATCTGCAGTTACATTTTATTGTACCATAGCTCACTCAGAAACAGGAGAGGCGGCAGGGTTCAGTGCTAATCTTCCTCAAACAATACTAATTCATCCCACCATCATAGAAGTCTGTGTACTATGATGTAATTGCCAATAATGTCCTTCAAAATGGAATTAGTAGTTCATTTTAGGGCAGAGCTGTCACAATTATTGGCCAATTCTTTTACAGCAGAGCAAATATGTAAATGTTGTGCGGAATCATCTGCATCACCACTGGGTGTCTTGGGAAAGCAATTTTTTGTACAAGCAGTTGCCTGAGAAACTGAAGGAGAAGACTTCTCAACAAGATGTTGATAGGTCTTGGATCCTTGCGAAGCAAATTAAGTATTTCGTCCACAACTAAAATATAGTTAGCACATTTACTTTGTTTTATGTCACACGTTAAATTTCTGTAGCTCCTTGTGAAAATGTATTATTAAGGCAATCACTTGACTCAAGCTAACCGTGTCTGCACTCTCTTCAGAGGTGACTACTTCACTGGACTAAAAGTACATTCCCCTCAAATGCTAGTCTTCTTGCAGCTGCTGCATTCTCCTACATGCTGTTGCAGAAAACAGAAATTGCCCCTAAATTTTTCCGGACACAAACAGCATCCCCTGCATGTCATTTTTTAAAAGTTTTGTAACACCAAGTTGATTGTGTGTGCAAAACAGGAAATGTGATGGAATTCAACCCCGCTGTAATGCTTGAACAATATTGGGGTCGTCATCAGAAATGACATATCCTCAGGAGAGTCCAAGCAGGATTAGCCATCTTTCAATGACATCCCTTAGTTTTTGGAACAGATTGTCAGCTGTATGCCTCTTAGTGAAGCTGCTGATACACAAAGTAGCCTACTTCTGAAAAATGTGACGTACTTGGGTACATGCTGCTGCTGTCCCTGCTGGTGAAGGCGAATGACCAACCCAGTGGCCTGTCACAGTCATATAATCTATACTTTGCCCAGTTCCGCTTGCCCACATATCTGTGGTTAAGTGTACGGTGGGTAGAATGCCATTTTGTAGCCCAATGATTACATTTTTAAGAACTTTCTGGTAGAGGTGAGGAATAGCTTTTAGAGTAAAATCGGGTCGTCGTGGAATTTGGTAATAGGGACAGAACACCTCAAGTAACTGTCTAAAACCAGCTGCATTAATAATGGACATTGGAAGCAGATCTAATACTAGCATAGTCCTTATGGCGTCTGTGATCCGCTTTGCGACTGGGCAACAGATTTCATACTCGCTTCCTCTTGCAAAGGATTGTTTAACTGTAAATTATTGGTTATAGAGATATTGGTGATGAAGGTGTTGGGGGGGAGGTAGATTGCAGGTGCTGGGATGTAGATGAGAGAAGGGAGGTAGATGATGCTGGACTGCTTGTTGTTGTTTTTTTTTAACCTAAGTTTCTGATTTTCCCAACAGCTTTCCAAGAACTCGCTGAAAAATGACGTAACATGGATGAGGATCCCAGGTGGTTAAGGTCCCTACCTCTATTGTGTGGCTTTAAAAACGCTACAAATGGCTAGACAACTGTTGTCAGGATCTCTGTAAAAATAATTCCACACTTAAGAGGTGGATTTTTGGTCTTATGCCCAGGCAAGACAATGGTCTTTTTCTTATCACTGGCAAGAAATGCAGCAATTTTTCTTTGAAAGTGTATGAAAATCATATTGTGACCTAGGAGGTGGGCAAAATTGATTGGAAATGACTGGAAATTAGTGTTAGTGAGGTTAATAATAATGTAGGTACCTAATAATACCTAAATTGTTATTTTAGGCCAAAAAAAGGTAATTTTTTTAACAAATAGCAAAACAAAACCAAACAAAACCAAAACCAAACCCAAAACACGCAATGGCGGTTTGGCAAAACCAAAACCAAAATACGACGGTAATCCAGATCCAAAACCAAAACCAAAACACGGGGGTCAGTGAGCATCTCTAAAGTAAACTGACCTCGCAGATGGAACTGAGTCATCAGGAATGTGTTTTTGGACCAATCAATCTTTCTCTTTTATTAATAAATTATCCAAATAAATTTATTTTTGACTTTTTTTTTTATAAGGTACCAAATATTAAAAGTGTAATGGTTTACTGTAGGTTACACCGCAATATAACTATTTGACAAAACAGCCACTAGATTTTAATGAAGATACGTGTTGACCAAACTAAATTAATAAAACTTTCATGAGATTATGTCATCCCAATATAGGAGTTAGGTCCAAAAAAAGGATAATGTTGTAAACTCACCTATATTATGTGAAGTGTGTTAAATATAATTAGGCCTATAATAATAATAATAATAATAATAAATACCTGAGTTACTCCAACTCTTAACAGATTAAATATGAAAACATCAATTTACCAGCTATATTAATATGGGTTAATTATAGTGATTATACCCAAACTTATCAACCAAGACTTATCTACTGAACATTGACCTCAATTTTGTGAGTAGGGGCAGTGCCCATTAACTTTTTTTGTAGCATACCTGAACTTAAAGTGACATGACGTGTAGCACCACAACTGTTGTGATTTTTCTACCTGATTTCAATTTTGGAATTTTATGTATACAGAATTTGTCTAAAGGTGTATCTATCAAAAAAAAAAAAAAAAAAGAAACAATTTCTTTTTAATTTTTTATTGGATATGACGTTTTTCACAATCTTCAAAGTCGGTACCTTTTCTTTTCTTTCAGTCAATTGGAAGTGACATCAACGTATTCTTCAATGATATCTGTAAGAAATACAAAAGAAAATATGTTAACTCTGCACCCAATTGAAAATTTTATAGTAACCATTACAATATGGAGGAGTTACGGGTATTCTTAAAATTTATTGTGGGTTATTGACCTTTTGTGGTTGATATATATTAGAGATGGGCGGGTCCGGTTCTCCGAGAACCGAACCCACCCGAACTTTGGGTATCCGAGTACCGAGCTGAGCAGCTCGGTACTCTCCCGCCCATTCCGAATCCAAATCGAGGCCGAACGTCATTGTGACGTCGTCGGATCTCGGGACTCGGTTCTCGCGATACTTCAACTTTATAAATACACGCCTCCACAGCAATCCATCGCCATTTGACAGAGGGAGAGAGCAGGGTGTAGTCATAGGCTAATTAGAGCAGGGACAGAGAATACCATATTGTTCTTGCAATTGCTCTAACCAAAATCGCTAGTGCAGAGAGGAGGATAGAGGTTTATTATTTTTTCTTCATATTTGGCACTCCCCAGCGCTTTTGGGGTGTCCCCCATAATTGTGCATTAATATTTCTGGCTGTCAAAAGTCATATCTGTCAGCAGTATCTACTAAATAATTTGTAGCACACCTCAGTGTTTTTGGGGTGTCCTCCCTAATTGTGCATTAATATTTCTGGCTGTCAAAAGTCATATCTGTCAGCAGTATCTACTCAATAATTTTTAGCACTCCTCAGTGTTTTTGGGGTGTCCTCCCTAATTGTGCATTAATATTTCTGGCTGTCAAAAGTCATATCTGTCAGCAGTATCTACTCAATAATTTTTAGCACTCCTCAGTGTTTTTGGGGTGTCCTCCCTAATTGTGCATTAATATTTCTGGCTGTCAAAAGTCATATCTGTCAGCAGTATCTACTCAATAATTTGTAGCACTCCTCAGTGTTTTTGGGGTGTCCTCCCTAATTGTGCATTAATATTTCTGGCTGTCAAAAGTCATATCTGTCAGCAGTATCTACTCAATAATTTTTAGCACTCCTCAGTGTTTTTGGGGTGTCCTCCCTAATTGTGCATTAATATTTCTGGCTGTCAAAAGTCATATCTGTCAGCAGTATCTACTCAATAATTTTTAGCACTCCTCAGTGTTTTTGGGGTGTCCTCCCTAATTGTGCATTAATATTTCTGGCTGTCAAAAGTCATATCTGTCAGCAGTATCTACTCAATAATTTGTAGCACTCCTCAGTGTTTTTGGGGTGTCCTCCCTAATTGTGCATTAATATTTCTGGCTGTCAAAAGTCATATCTGTCAGCAGTATCTACTCAATAATTTTTAGCACTCCTCAGTGTTTTTGGGGTGTCCTCCCTAATTGTGCATTAATATTTCTGGCTGTCAAAAGTCATATCTGTCAGCAGTATCTACTCAATAATTTTTAGCACTCCTCAGTGGTTTGCGCTCAGAATGGATTCAAAGCAGTCCACATATGATCTAAATGAGCAACCAGGTTCTGTCACCAGTCCTGATGTTAGTGTTCCCAGTACGTCATCTGGCCAAGGCGATGTCAAACAACAGAGTGTTTTCAAATTAGTGCAAAAAACAAAAACCAAAAAAAAATTTACTGTATTGAAGCGAAAAAGAAGTGTAACTGAGCAAAAGTTAAGTGACGATAAAAAAAAAATTGCAAGCATGCCATTCTACACACGCAGTGGCAAAGAGAGAATGAGGCCTTCACCTTTGGCTATTAGTGGCAGATCCCAAAAAGTTACCCAGCCTACAATTGGTGCACAACTACTGTTACGCGTCAAAGCCGAGCTGCAAGATAACAGTGAGGCATTACAGGAGAATATTTGCTCTGATTCACAAATGATAACAATCCCTGTGGAGAGTCCATCCAACAGTGGGATGTCTAATCGTGAGCATTCTGCTGATGTGTGCCTTAATAGCCCGAGTGTAGCCGGTGATACCCAAATTGAGGATGCCACTTTGGAATTAGA
Organism: Mixophyes fleayi; assembly: GCF_038048845.1. Classification (NCBI taxonomy): domain Eukaryota; kingdom Metazoa; phylum Chordata; class Amphibia; order Anura; family Limnodynastidae; genus Mixophyes; species Mixophyes fleayi. Next base: position 216,028,283 of record NC_134403.1, on the reverse strand, counting down.
AGAGGATGAGGGGGAGATTTGTGTAGGCGACGAGGGCGCTAATGATGATGTTGATGATTATGATGCAGACAGATACCAAATTGCCTTTCTCAATTTCTATTTATATTCTAGATTATATAACGGCTGAATAGTTTTCTATTTTACTCCTAGTGGAGAGAGGATCTGATGCAGACAGATACCAAACTGCCTTTGTCCATTTCAATTTATATTGTACAGTATATAACGGCTGAATTTATTAGTATTTTATACAAGTGGAGGGGGGCCTAGAGAGACAGAAACCAAACTGGCTTTCTCCATGTCAATTAATATTGTACAGTCTATATCGGCTGGATTTTTTGGTATTTTATACAAGTGGAGGGGGGCCTAGAGAGACAGAGTGACCCCAAACTGTCTTTCTCCATGTCAATTAATATTGTACAGTCTATAATGGCTGAATTTTTTAGTATTTTATACAAGTGGAGGGGGGCCTAGAGAGACAGAAACCAAACTGGCTTTCTCCATGTCAATTAATATTGTACAGTCTATAATGGCTGAATTTTTTGCTATTTTATACAAGTGGAGGGGGGCCTTGAGAGACAGAAACCAAACTGGCTTTTTCCATTTCTTTACATATTTAACTATAAGTGTAGGGTGTAATATACATTCAAAGACGATGGCTGCATTGCCAATATGCATAGATGGAGAGGAAGACAATCTGTTTTGTGTGTAGAATAGGCCTACCAACGAAGAATTAAACTGTTTTTTTGGATGATTTATTACCTCAACAATTAGATTACTTGTCTCTAAAACAGTTGGAGCACTAAATTGGGTTAATTTAGGCCCAAAAACATGGATTTTCCCAAAAAATAGCAAAACAAAACCAAACAAAACCAAAACCAAAACCAAAACACGCAATGGCGGTTTTGCAAAACCAAAACCAAAACCAAAACACGACGGTAATCCAGATCCAAAACCGAATCCAAAACCAAAACACGGGGGTCAGTGACCATCTCTAATATATATCCACCTCTATTTGTTCATTTGTTTGGCGGTGGGGTGGTGAGACGAGCTATCCTATACATTCACAGCTGGTAGAGGCATTCAATGGTGTGTAGATACCTCGATATATATATATATATGGATATATATGGATAGATAGATATGTATCCCAAAATTTTAATAAACAATACCTTCTGGACTTGCAGCATACGCCGTTGATGTTCTCCGTTCTGCTGGCATTTCTTCAATGTGTCGGGCTTCTGTAAATAATAATACAGTAGAAGAGATTATTTACATATCATTATCAATATATATATATATATATATATATATATATATATATATATTGTAACAAAAGGAGGCATTTAGCTGACAATATGCAGAGAAAGCAGGGAAGTAGAGTAAAACATTGGCACAGTTATGTACCTAGGTGGAGATTAAACCAGGTAAAAACATATGTGTAGTTTAAAATTGGTTTACTTACATGATTTAAAAGCTACTTCCTCTCAGCAAACAGACAGGGTGGGTCTGGTAGTCTAAACAGAGCCAGGGATGGGCGTTTCCTTTTAAAGAGAAGGTGGGTGTGTCATCTGTCCATCAAGCTAGACCTGTGGGAGGAGTGTCAAGTATAAAACCCTGCTTGTTTCATTGTTCAGGGAGATCAACGCTGGGCTAACTGGCTGATCTGGACAGAGAGCTGGACTATGTATAGTAAGCGTTGAGGGTCTCCATAATTGCTGTGCAAGTATACGGTGTCAAAACATTATTACCATCCTGACAATAAAGAACCATAAAAAGGAAGAAGTTGTACGCGTGTGCTTCTGCAGTAGCGGGCTCTTGCCACATATATATATATATATCTATATATATATATTTTTTATTTATTTTTTCCTGAAAAATAATGGACAGAGTTGTTAATAAATATTGCATGGTAACCACATCAAAACCAATACAAGCTTAAGTGAAACAATTACCTTGATGGACATCTACAACATGCTCCGACACGTCTTCCTCAGTCACTCTTCTCTTTTTGTGAGCTGTTAATTGTTCAGAAAAACAAGGAACATATTATTACCATTATTTAAAAAAGGATGTACAACACCTAATTTACAATTGCTTTTTGACTGCTAGGAGATAAATGCAGATAATTTGTTAATGTTGTTGATCTACATTACACCGAAAAATTACTATATTGAGTATGAAATAGGGAGAGAGGGGGATATAGAGGGAAGGAGAGAGAGAGGGAGGGAGGGAGAGGGAGGGAGAGAGAGGGAGGGAGGGAGATATTTGCATTATTATGTAATGGAAAATATACAATATCTTTTTTACTTGGTTCAACACTTTTGGAAGGAACAAAAGACTTTGTTGAATGCCTTTCTTGTTCTGTAATAAAAAAATTATTGAAAATTAGCTTTGCACATTTTTTGTGGCATATCTTATCCTTTACAACAAGTACTTACATTTTTTACCAGTATTTGAAGACGTTCCAAGTACTTCTACTGCGGTTTTACTTTCCAATTGTGATGTCACATCTATTCAAAATTAGTTTGGAAAGAGATTAAAATAATTTAAAAAAAATAGCCAAATGTAACATCGTAAACATTTTAAACTGATTCATAATTGGACTATTGACAGGGCCATCTTTTCCACTGGGCATCTGTACATATATATATATACATATATATATATATATATATATATATATATATATATATATATATATATAGATATGTGTGTGTGTGTGTCCCCAACTCTGTGATGTCTCCACCAGTGGGTTTATTATTAAACCACAACCCAATATATTGGCGCTACAGGAATAATTGGTTAATCACTTATGTATCTTTATTGACACAGGGCATCAACTACATTATAAGTATTAGCTCTATATCGATATTCAAAATCATATATATTGGGAGCAAATATATGTTTAACTATTTTACAGATTAACATTTATACCAATTGGGTTACAAACTAAAAAAGTTTATTATGGGGAACAGGAGATCTTTGAAGTATTGTTGTGTTGATTAACAAATTTTGAATGTTTAATACTGATTTATGAAAACTAAAATTGTGCTAATACATTTATTGGAGGTGAACTATGTAAAAGGTGGCTGTAACTATTGTTGTGTTGATTTTCCTTTATCTTTATAAAAGCAGTTGCTTTACACGTAAAATAAATGGCAAAATATATGTTACGCTAACTGTGGTCAGGGCTATACTTTTTTAAAAAATTTTTTTTACTTTTTGTGTAAAAAACCTAAGAAAAATATAGATGTGAATACTATTGCATTAGTGAAAAAATTGAAGCGTTAGCTGACTGAAATTTGGACAGTAAACTATGTTATCTAAGCTGGCTAATTCCTAAATGAAAAATGTGTATAATGTGTATATATTCTTGAACAGTTTCATACCTTCTCCTTCTCCACTCCTCTGGCCCTTCTGTCTTCGAGAAGAAACCAAATCTAAAAAAAATATAAAACAGACATTAGACCAATACATCTTGACCTACTAACTATTTTTGAAATGAAAGTCATGTTAAAAAAAAATAAGATTTTTTCAATTAGTTTTTTAATTTACCTCCTGGCTTTTCTCTTCCCAGGTACTGCTTCCCTTGCATCTCTTCTGGGGCGTGCTGTATCTTCTTCTACAGTTTTAAATAAAAAAAATTGTTTAGTAACCATATCAGTTAATCATATCAAAAGTTTAAAACACTTGTTAAATTAAATATACCTTGTGGCTGGAAAGTGGAGGGTTCCAGGGTGTCCACTGTCCCTTCCACTCCTTCCAAAAGATCAGCCCTGAGAATCTGATGCATTTTCTCCTCTCACGATTTGAATTTGATGCGCAGTGCCTAGGCACCACCTGTGCCCCTGGCATGCCTTGCAACTGTTGCCATCTTTGCTTTTGTGGTGCGCTTACAGTACCGAAAGCGCTTCTGGCAAACTTCAACAGTTCGGGGACGAACACCAACAGCTGACACTTCTGAGGCTATCTGGATCCAAATCTTTGATTTCTGTTTGTGGGAGGTCTTTTGAGTGTTTGCACCCTTCAGTGTTTCGTAGTGCTGCAGTACTCGACAAACCAGGACATCATTCTCCTCCTCTGTGAAGCGCCTGGACCTCAGGGCCATCTTTTCCATTGTGCACGATGGGCAGGTGCCCGGGGGCCCCACGGCCAAGGGGGCCCATAGGCAGGGCTCTTAATTAGAATAAATAATCCTGCAGAAACCTGCAAAAAAACCTTCAAGGGTCACTGAGCAAGTACATCTATCTCTATATATCTATACATATATATATATATATATATATATATATATATATATATATATATATATATATATATATATATGGGCCCCAGTGCACTGCATTGCCCGGGGGCCCATAATGTTGTTAAGATGGCCCTGCTGGACCTTGATGCTGCTGTCCTTTTATCGTCATCTTCCTCACTGCCATCTTCCTGATGTGCCTGCTGTCTGCTTATAGACTGTTGAACGCTGCTGACAAATTGCTGTCTTCTTCGCTCTTCTCGACGCTGTGCACGGTTCTCTGCCTATTCCTCTCCACTACTACCAATTTCCTCTTGGCTGTCCTGTGGAAAGAGAGAATCCCTATGCTCCCTAGACATGGCTGCTCTTTAAATTTTGACTTATATTGAAAAAGGGAACTAGCTTCAAAATAAAATAACTACCTAAATACACTGATTAATTTATTAATTATGTGTTATTTTAATATAAATACCTATCCTATACTAACCAGAAAAAAAAAATTTGGCGTAGGTTAAGAAATATATTGTATTAACTAATCTGCAATATACAGATACTATACTACAATGGCACAAAATACTAGCCTATGGTACAATTCTAATAAATATATTAATTTGACCTATATGCAATATAAATTACAATTTAAATAAATTATATTGAGGTAGGTATATTACCTATTCTGCAAAAATCAGATACTATGCAATGGGACAAAACTAGAACTAAGTTAATAAATATATTACTTTGACCTGATAAAATTATAGCCTCTATATTCCACTTTAAAAAAAATATTGGCCACGTGATAAAAAAATATATTATACAAGTTAACCCGTGCATGATACTCATGCATTCTAGTCAAATCAAGCAACTTAAGGTGTTAAAAAGGTTCTTGTCATCTTCATCGCCACACACACACTTTTATATATTAGATAATGCTAAGAATTTAGTAGGTCAGTGTAGTATATAACTCCGCCCAGCAGGTGGCGCTGCAGCTTGAGCACTCTGTCACCCGGTAGTTTTTTCCACACACTAACACACGCCGCTAGGCTTTTATATATTAGATTACCTAATCTGCAATTTAAAAAAAAAAAATACAAAAAAGTGACATTTATTTGGAACTAGGTTATAAGAAATAAACTGGGCCTATCTGAAATGTATTAATTTTTTACAAAAAAAAGGATTTTGCACAGTTTACTTTAATAAAACAACAACTCATCATCAACTATTTATATAGCACCACTAATTAAGCGTTGTACAGAGAACTCACTCACATCAGTCCCTGCCCCATTGGAGCTTACAATATAAACTCCCTAATATATACACACACACACACACACACACACACACACACACACACTGAGAGAGACTAAGGTAAATTTTGACAGCAGCCAATTAACCTACCAGCTTTTGGCGTGTGGGAGGAAACCGGTGCACCCGGAGGAAACCCACGCAAACACGGGGAGAACATACAAACTCCACATATAAGGCATTGTCGGGAATCGAACTCATGACCCCAGTGCTGTGAGGTAGAAGTGCTAACCACTGAGCCACCGTGCTGCCCTAACAAATACAGGTTTGTGGGGTATGTATGTGGTTGTGTGACTCCACCAAAAAAAACACCAATGAGATATACAAATAAGTATTTGTATGTATGTATGTGTTAGTAAAAGTGGGTATGTCTGTAGTATGTACTATAATAGTGTAGTGTATTATATTAATAAAAAAAAAAAAAGTATTTAAAATAGCAGTAAGTTAGCAGTAATTTAGTGTAGTGTACTTGTATGCTAATGCAGAAATCCAGAAAACTCACAAGCCAGATGCAATGCAGCAAAGTCAAAACCCAGATAATGCAGTCACCAAACCAGCCAACAGCTATCAGCAAATGAGAGTTTGTTAATTTTTATAGTCAAGATGGCCGCGCTAAACCCTCCTTTCCACTCCCATGAAAAAACTCGCTCTGACCAATCGTTAGTGCGAGAGGGCGGGGTTGAAAAATTTCAAATTGCATTGCACGAGTTTTCACGCTGCGTTAACAAAAAACGGTTGCTCTACAAGGTCAAAACCCCCACAGGATTTTTTTTTAATGCTGCGGAAAAACAAATATCTTGCGGTCAATTGAATTCCCCCCTTTTTGTCCCAATGAGGTACAGGTACATGGAAAACCATCCAGTGGAAAAATAGGTAAAACTAAAGCATCTAATACTATCTTAGGCCTCAACTTGCACCCCCCATCACCTGAGTCCCCTTCTCTTTCAATGGCTGGCTTTAGCATCCCTGCAACGCCAGACCCTGTGACCACACCCTCAGATACTGCAAGGGAAATGTAGATGGTCATCATGTCCGTGATAGAGCAGCAACTAGATAGCGTATAAATGCATTACCTCTTTCGAGTCACAAGCTAGTGATGTGTAGGATACTATAGCCATGTGTACAAACTACATTACCTACTCAAAGTAGAACTATAACAGCACTAACAAAAAACTTGGCACTTTGAAAATCATCATAGAAAAAAATAGGAACAGGATTTATTGACATATTGGAATCCATTAAGGGTCTTAATTTTCTTAAAAAAAAAATCTCACTAATGTGCTGAGGATATTAGAAAGCAATATTTTTTTATGTTACCCAAGTAACCATTGAGAGGGCTCACAGGTTGGGCCCAAATGCAGTAACTCAAACAGTCATTGCTAAGGGATGTGGTCAATTTTCTGGGTTGGGTACGGGTGATCGGTGCTGAATATTCTGACACCGAGGACTCCTCCAATTAAAAGCCAAATCTGTGTAAAACCGATTTAAAGAGAAGCAGATTTACCTGCATACCGACGTTGGAGATGTCCGATCTGCGCAAGACGCTGACCCCAAGTGACTCCGACTACTGAGGTGTCCATCACTACACTTTAACGTCATTGCGACTTCTTTCCAGCAAAATGTCAATAAGTCCTGGGGGAATAGGCACTGTATGTCAAGGGTAATAAAGCAGACAAACTTCTAGTCAATAAATTCACACAGCAAAGGGCTAAACTAACGATTCAACGAATTTTGGCACGACCAACTAAATTAGTCACCTATGGAACAAGTGTATTTCAAGTTTAGCTTAAAAGACTCATTCCTCAATTTTACTTTAGCCCTGTATACCCATATGCATCCATTTCATATACATGTTTTATTCCTAACCCACTCTGTGCTTAATCTCCCACATAATCATCATCCCACAAATATTATGCATTTCACAATTTATGAAGACAATGGGAAATGGGGCAGCACGGTGGCTTAGTGGTTAGCACCCCTGCCTCACAGATCTGAGGTCATGAGTTTTATTCCTGACCAGGGCCCTATCTGTGTGAAGTTGGTATGTTCTACCTGTGTTGCGTAGGTTTCCTCCAGGTGCTCAAGTTTCCTTGCACACTCAAGAAAACATACTGGTAGGGTAATTGGCTGCTGACAAAATGAATCTTAGTCTGTGTGTGGATGTGTTAAGGAATGTAAACTGTAAGCTCTTTGTTTTTGAATGCCGGTGGTGGTACTGCTGCCTAGCAATGGTCGCACACACTTTCCCCATCAGCAAGTATATTTGTTCCGCAATCTTATGCATCAGTTGTTAATTACAAATCTTAGATAGTAAGCTTATTTGGGCAGGTGCTGTGTAATATGTTGGCGCTTCATAAAAAAAACACCATAATAATAACCCCTTTGAAACTGCAAATTGAACATGCCAGGGCTGCCCATACTCACGACAGATTTTCACTCTGGGCATTGAACTATTGACAAAAAACAATCAGATCTGATCCAAATGTAACAAGTGATTCTATTTTAGGCATGACACACAGAACTTGCCTCAATGCTATCCTAACTGTAACAGAGCATTACTCTCCCTCATAGCACCACACATTATCTTACAGCACTATAGTAAAGTTTCATATTCCAAGCTAAACACCACTAAATCAGAGGTGCCACCTCCTCACTGGCAAGTAGTCGCCATTAAATATATTGGGGTATACATCTCTAGAGCCCTGCACTTTCTTTTCTCTCTAAACCAGTGATGGGCAACAGATGTCCTAGGCAGGGCCACATGAGGCCCTCTGATCCTTCACCTGTTCCCCAGCTCCATCCTACTTTATGATCAGATGTTTGTTTGTTATAGCCTGTAACACTTGTTTATCTTCCACTAAAACGCCTGCTGATGTGTTGTTACAGATAGCCGTCTGTTTCTTTGCTAAAATGTTATAACTTATTACTGAGGTTAAGATTAATGAGCATCCCATTTATAAGACAAGGAGCTGACCATACTGCCCTTGATTTGTATCAGGTTGCGCTTCATTGCTCTGCACTATGGGTAGTTTTCAGCTAGACCGTAATGTTTTTCTGGAGGCTGAAAGAAAACTATAAATATGTTTACAGGCATCTTTATTAAACTGGAATAGTTATTGTAACACCCCCTAGTGGTGTTCTAGTAAAACCCTGCACTTCAGTGAATACAGGAGGGGTCACCTAGATGGTAAGCTAGAAGTTTATAAAAAGTTACATAAACTGGTTACCATGGTGATAACCCAGCCCAGCCTGTGAGACTGTGTGAGAGGAAGGAGGGGCTGTCAGAAAGGGGGAAAAGAGATAGAGAGAGAGAGGAGACACAGGGGAGAAGAGATGTAGCTGGGGACTGGGAGTGGGAGCTTCCTCCCAGGCTCCCCCAGCAGTCCCTGGAAGTCTGAGCATGGTGACTGCACCAGGGCAAGGAATGTGTGCCCTGGATGAGTGTCACGGGCACTAGGAGTCTTTACCCAGGGATCACCAGGTGATAAGCTTACCAGAGCAGTATAGGTGGTAATATGGTACTCTGGTAGCGGGGTGATCAAGGAACAGGAGACAGCAGATGATAGAGATGCTCGGGAAAGTCTATGACTAGCAGCACTGGTAATATATATGCAGTAATACACGAGGAACTGAATGGACAAAGGACACGTGAGGGTAGTCAGTGGTCTGCGGTAGCAAGTTGTACCACTGCTATAGTGAGGAGGAATGTCCAACAGAAACGAGGAGGTGATGAGAGTCAGCGGTCTGCGTTTAGCAAGTTGTACCGCTGTCTGGGTGAAGGAATGGGATCCAGGTGAAGGTATCCGGGAAGTCAGTGGTCTGCGTTAGCAAGTTGTACCACTGCTATGTGAGAGGACACTGGAACAGGTGACACTGGAAACAGGAATCAGTGGTCTGCCTCTAGCAAGTTGTACCACTGAATATATATGTGAGGAGGAGCACGGGGAGAGACTGCAATACAGAGGATACACGGGCACCTTGAACTTGATCCACAATGACATGCACAATATAGTAATGACTGAACAGCACTGCAATAATACAAAGTCATAGAAACTATCCGGGCAAAAGATAACACAGTCAATGATGGCAAAAGTCTCAGCGGATAGTAAGCTCCAGAGGAGAACAACTCAGTCCAGCAAGATATGCAATACACCAGCACAGTCAATGAGAAGTATGCATACCGTGGTTCAGGAGCAGGCTGTCAGACAGGAGTGCAGAGATACCTGAACGGCTGGAGGCCGGCAGGATGCGAAGTCCCTGGAGGGTGAAGCGGTAATCAAGTAGGTGCAGCGCACAGGTAGGTAGACCAGCAGGGGAACAAATACTCAGGAAGCAGTAGTATGTAGAACTGGACTCCTGGAGGACCCTGAAGAGTAGCGATGGTCTAGACGAGATGAAAGCAGTGAGGCGCAGATCCGATGCAGACTGGCGAGTAGAGACCAGCAGGAACACTGAGAAGCACGGAGAGCGGATCAGCTGCTGCAGACACGAGTAGAACTGAGGAGTAGCAGCCAGCAGGACTCTGCAGGTACACGGAGGTAGCGGATAGCAACCAGCAGGTGCAGCCACGATGAAACACGGGAGAGTAGAGCTGAGCTGGAAATGTTGAGCACGGAGAGCAGCGGATAGGAATCAGTTGTAGCAGTCTCGAGGAAACACGGGAGAGTTGAGATGAGCTGAAGACTGTAGCGCACGGAGGCAGCAGATAGGAATCAGCCAAACAGTCACGATGAAACACAGGAGAGTTGAAGTGGTCTGAGGACTGTAGTGCACGGAGGCAGCGGATAGGAATCAGCAACAGTCACGATGAAACACAGCAGAGTTGAAGTGGTCTGAAGACTGTAGTGCACGGAGGCAGCGGATAGGAATCAGCTAACAGTCACGATGAAACACAGGAGAGTTGAAGTGGTCTGGAAACCACAGGAGTAGAAGTGGTCTGGAAACCACAGGAATCAGCAGCGCTGAATACACGAGGAAACACAGGAACACCTTCAGAGGCTCATGGGGAATGAGACTCCAAGATCAGGCAACGAGGTATGGACAGCAGGTGCTTTAAATAGGGAGTGTTGCCTGATCAGCCAATTAAGTTAAAGGAACAGGTACTGAAGGTTTTGAAAGGGCTGCGCATGCGCAGACCCTCAGGATGGTGGACAGCCACGGTTCCTAAACACACGGGAAGAAGCACTCACAGTCTGGTGAGTGACAGTACCCCCCCTTTTAAAGGTGGGCACAGAACGCCTGGAACCGGGCTTGTCCGGATTTTTGGAATAAAACTTCTTAAGAAGAGCTGGGGCGTTGAGATCTTCAGCTTTGATCCATGAACGCTCCTCAGGACCAAAGCCCTTCCAATGAACGAGGAAACGGAGAACTCCTCGCGAAATTTTTGCGTCCAATGCGCAGACCCTCAGGATGGTGGACGGCCACGGTTCCTAAACACACGGGAAGAAGCACTCACAGTCTGGTGAGTGACAATGAGGGGGAGAACTCCATGTCACTATGGAGAACCCAAGGTAGAGGGGGACACTTCGCATGGAAGAGACCCTGGAGGAGGGTAGCTACAAGAGGCATTGTAGCTGTATTGTCAGATCCTGAGGCTGAGAGTTGTTATGTGCGTATTGTCGCTAACCAATAACGATTGTCGAACCTCGATTTGTGTTTCCAAAGCACAAAGATTTATTCGCAATTAGTAGAATAAAAATGCTCAAGCGAAGTAATAGTAAATACAGACGTTACTTATAGCAGGCGATCTGGATCCAGTGCAGTCATTCAATCCTGAAGTCTGGGGACAAGATGTCTGCACTCTGGATCACAAGCTGCTGCTTATATACACAATCAAATACAGTAATACAATGAAGATGGTATAGCTTGCATCTATTGGTCCAGGTCTCAGGAATGTCCAAGGGGTTGTCAATCATTGGCTGGTTCATCCTAAGGAATCCAAAGGAGGGGGTCATCTCTGCAGGGGGTATGCTCTGCTCTTCCCGCCAAGATTCCTTAGTCTTAAGTAGTTCATAATTCCCTATCATTCATAACTTGTGTATGCGATTCCCTCGCAGAGTGAACCAAACATGATGTTATTCCTTCAACCCGTTCCATGTATTTCACTAATATGCATGTAACTCTGATATAACATATAAATACTACTATATTTCGACATAACTGACTATGTGTTGCAACTACCATTAATGTGTACTATTTTATAAGTATGCGTGTTTGTGCGAATGTATGGTAAAAGACCAATTACTGTTGCTGCCACGTGTAGTGGATGCGTACGCCCTTTCACGCCGTAGCGTGCCCTTGTACGTCGATGTGTACCGTACGCATCTTTTCAGACAAAGACAACCAAGTTTGCAAGACTTTAATTGAAATGACTTTATCCAATTTGCTGACTTCGACAGCTCCACCCTTTGATAGTGTAATAAACTATCACCCAATCACCGTTTCAAGTTCAGGATTATACAATACTTCTTCACAGACCATGATCTCGGTATCTGGTACCACCCTTTCAGTCTCTTTCTCAGTGTTACTCCTATGAGACCGTTTTCCACACTTCAACACAGTAGGAACACATTTGACAACTAAACCAATTGCTAAGATGACACCCAGTATAAGGAGAAGGAGCTAACCTACACTAGCAACCATTTCCTGTACCCACTCCCCCAGACCGGAGAACCATTTCACAGGGTTCAACCACGAGAACCAACCCGCCACCTTTTCCCCGACCTCATATAACGAAGAATTATAGCTCTTTCGAAATTCCCATTTCAGCTGTAAAATTGCATCCATCTTCCGGTCTATAACCTCTTTAGGGTCATCCGTATTATTAGTAATGTACGTGCAACATTTGACACCGAACTGGGTGGCCAGTGTCACACAGTACCCACCAGTAATAGAGGTGAGATAATTTAAAGTACCAGTCTATGTTGCACCAACTCCTTCTTGTACGCTTGTAGCTCCCTTCCAGTATACCTGAAAGTGTCATCATACATCTCGGTGATATTATCTATTAATTTGGCTAGGTCTTGGATATATTTAAAGTTTAATGTTCCCCGAGCGGTCCTGGTGAGATCTAGAGCAACCATAACTTGTAAACCAGCAGTTTCACTAATCAATTTTGTAGCTATGGGTTCCTCACCAGGAATCATATTTCTCTTACCACGGTGTTCATACTGTGTGTGTGTATGTATGGTGGTGATGTAGTCTTGTGAATACCAACCATTTCTTCATGAGTAATAGTCATGATTTCAGGAACCAGTTTAGCTAAGAAACACAAGCCCTTGGAACTCGGAGTCACCCAGGAATAAGCTTTCCTCCCACAAACAAAATACACATCATCAGGGAGAACATAAGGAGCAGTATGTCCATGAATTATATCACACAGAGTTTTGATAAAACTACCCATGCCCAGTGTCTCCATTTGTTCTAGACACGTGTCGGCATTAATGACATTTTTACATTTATCTGTAGAGACTTTTCCAATGGATATCTTATGTTTGGTTATATGCCCTAATTTGTGACCTCCATCAACATTCCTGCCTAGTAGTGACCTTGTGAGTCTCCCTCTAAAATGAGTGTGGCGAGCCATTGTCTGATCTGATAGGTTAGCCTCCCAATTCTCCAAGCGCTTTGCATGAGATATGTTTAGGCACAGCAAAGATCTGCCTATGGAGTATTGTCGAAGCGTCAGACTAGGGGACCTAGTGTTATTGTACCTCTCGTCTATGGGCCTCCCACCCCTCAATTCGAGTACTTCAGATATGTTTAGAGGGAATGGCACTAGTCCTATATTATGCTGCCCTTGAGGCACGTGAGAGCACACCCAACACTCGGTTTGGTTTAGCACCTTACCCACCAGGGAGTGATAATCCTCCAAAGGATGCCCGCCTATATTCAGAGTACTGGGGGACTGGCATCGTTGGATGCATCTCTCTTCAACTAGGGAGTCGCAGAACTTGCAGATACAATACTCATCAGACAATAGCCCCTCACACTGCCTCCGAGTTCCTGAGCTAGCAGACCTTTTCATAACCCCTGGACCAAGTTTGATAATGGGCTGCTCTGAGTATCCTATTAACTTTTCTTCGGCCTCCATTTCATCCGTATCACTCCCAGAACTCTCCTCCGTCCTCCATCCTCCTTCACAAAAATAGAATGTCCTAGAAAGAGTAAAAACAAGGAAAATCCTGGAACAAAAGAAAAACAAAAACCGCCACTCCATTGCTGGAAAGATAATTCTGAGGCAACGTCTCTGGTTCAGGTGTCTCGACTGCAGGCTTTAGGTCTCCCGGAACAGGCTCACAAGTGACAGCTCTGTGTCGTCGGTCTTAGTTTTATCTTGCACTTTCTCCGGATTATGGACTCTCCTGCAGTGGGTGGAATGGACCCAAGTGTCTCTCTCTGCAACCTTCAGTGATGTAGTACTGGTCAGCAGCACTTGGTATGGGCCTTACCAACGGTCTGTTAAACAACCTGAACGTAAGAAATTGCGGATCATAACATAGTCTCCAGGTTCAACATCATGACAGTTCGTTTCTGGCATACCAGGTGACAGCATTTTTAGTTTTTGTTGTTGTTGTTTTAGCTGTCTACTCATTCTTATAAGATATTGTACAGTCACTTCATTATTACACTTCAAGTCGTCTTGTGGACTCACTATCAAATGAGGTTGTCGTCCGAACAGTATCTCAAAGAGGGACAGATTAAGAGGAGGTCTAGGAGTGGTTCGAATGCTATGGAGGACCAATGGCAAAGCCTCAGGCCATGCCAACCCAGTTTCAGCCATTATCTTATCCAGCTTGTTCTTTATAGTACCGTTTACTCTCTCCACCTTACCACTGACTTGTGGTCGGTAAGGGGTGTGAAGTCTGCTACTGATTCCCATGAGTTTACACATATTTTGGAAGATATCACCAGTAAAATAGGAACCCCTATCACTTTCAATGATTCTAGGGATACCGAACCTACACACAAAGTCTTGTACAATTTTCTTTGCAGTGAACACAGCAGTATTAGTGGCTGCCGGATATGCTTCTACCCAACCGGAAAACACATCAATACACACTAACACATACTTTAAATTCCTGCACGGTGGTAATTGGATATAGTCAATTTGTATAACCTGGAAAGGTCCGTCTGTAGGATGGATGTGTGATGGCTCAGTTGGAATAGTTTTCCCAACATTTTTCCTCAAACAAGTAAGACATGACATTGCTTTTATTAAAGTAATTCTATCGTTTTAAAATAAGCATTGCCCAATCAATTGGATGTGTGTCCAAAGCACATGGTGGTTTATTTTAGCAGATGTAAATAGTCAACAATTCAATACATTATTATATTATGATACAGTACAGTACAGCACAGCCAATACCAAAAGATAAGTACATACCAATGCAATCGCTTGCGCACGCTGCGCAACCACGGGACCCGATGGACAATATTCTGTATAGAATATTGTGTCAGAGTTGACTGAGGCCCCAGTGAGATGCAGCTAATATATATACAGTCAGTGTTTCATTGTGAACAATAGAGATGACGTAGATTGTTTCTATAGGTCCAGACGTTGGGTGGGTCCAGACCAGACAGGTAATAGGTTGATTCAATCTAAGGAATCCAAAGGTGGGGGTCTTCTCTCCAGGGGGTCTGCTCCTTTTCATAGCCAGTATCATACAAAGGTTTACTCTCTAATATCAATAACTAAAGTATGCAATGTGCGATCTCTTCGCCGACTGCACCGGACAGCTGCTGATGATTAGGGCTTCAATATGATATCAGGCATGACACCTTTCCTATTACCTAAACCTTTAATAACACTACACTGTACATATAATCACTATATATATATATATATATATATATATATATATATACTAATAATAAACCGGATACTATCTGCTCCTGAATTACAGTGTAACAGAACCAATATGAAATTATATAAATAACTAACTGTTGTAATTGTGTGTGCGTGCGTATTTTACCGTGCGAACGCACCACACCACGTAACACGTGGCGTACGCTTCGCAATACGCACGGCAAACCAATATTAAACCAATATACTTTCGTTCATCCAATTATACGACTTCAACAGTCCACCCTTTGATAGTATAATAAACTATCACCTTAAAGATGTTATAAGCAGGATCTCAGTACCACGTTTCATTGTTATGTAATACAAATCCCCCTTGGTGTATGTCCACGCTGTTTGTAGATATAAACAAGTTATCATGAGAGAGTCTTAATCCTCTAAACGACTTCTTCTTTTACTATAAACCGTACACTTCTGGAGCTTGGAGATAACCTTTTGTATGCCCTTCAAGGGTGCAATAAAACACTTAATACATTATTTGGAAAGGTACATGGTACAGTAGAACGTGTATCAGCTATACAGAATTCTCTACTACAGTTCTTCAAGTTTAACAGGTTCTTCTGTCCAACGCATGTCTTTAAGCTCAGTATACATTTAAACACTTCATGTTCATCAATAGCATCATCCTATGTCTATCAATAATGTCATATGCAATCTCCTTCAGCTTGCGTTAATATACACACATCTAATAATGTCACCAGTTCTTTTCATCAACACTTGTGGGCGGGCTATTGTCTGTTCGTTCTTCCCAGTCTCTCAATACTCAGATTTAACAGTGATCGGCTTGCAAAGCATTGGGAGACTTCAGAATAAAGGACCTAGGTGTCCTACTTTTTCCCCTAGTGACCTCCCACCCATAGTTCGGGTACCTCAAGAATATTTAGTGGAAAGAGAACTAATCCTACTTGATATAATCACTGAGGCACGCGTGAGCACGCCCAGCACTTTGTTTGGTCTAAAACCTTACCCTCCCAAGAATGATAATCATTCTCAAGGATGCCTGCTCAAGTCCGAATATTACTGGACTGGCATCGCTGGGTGTGTCTCTTTTTAACTATGGGGTCGCCGTACTTACGGACGTAATGCTACTCAGACAATAGCCCCTCGCATGTTCACCTTTTTAAAACTAAAACAATACAACGAAAAACAAACAAAACATAGATTTGTTAGCTGTCACATAAAACCCTGTTGTCTATTTGACAGCTATGTTCTCCCTGGTGTGACAGCCCTGTATGGTTGTGCGTGTATGTGTGGACCTTACTAGCAGCTACTTCAGTTGGTAACTGTGTCACTGTCTAAAGTCCTCTATGTAGTGTCCTAATCATGTGCTGGTATTGCTATAAAACGATTTCTCAGTCACCTCAACATCGCCCTCTAGACAAGAAAAATGCTAAAGACCAATGTATATCAATCGATTTTCCCTCTGCCAACTCACATGTCATTCTTAGTACCTCATATTCAGCTACTTGACTAGGTGGGAAAGGCAAAGGGGTCTATTTCTATAACACTTTCTTCAAATATAACAGTATCCAGTACATGTCTGTCTAACAGTGAAAAATAGAAAACATGAAAATTCTACATTTTCTAGGGTTTCACATTATGTCGTATCTTGTGGTAAAAAAATCCTACTCCAATGTTCTATACAGAGATGCATATCTGTATGCCTAACCTCTAGCATTCTTCTGTCCTCCTGTCCTGCCCACCCTTTGTGCATCCATATAAAGGCACATTTTTGTACAGGAGGCACGTCCCAAAACAAAAAAAAAACAAAACAGATATGCAATCTATAACACATGAATCGTATTTCCACAACAGAACCTTTCTGCTTAAAATCAGCAGTTTCTATACACATGAAAACAAAACCCGTTTCTGTAACTCATGTCAATCTAGTGTGTGTATCTCTGAATTTGTCTAATGTAAAAAAAAAAAAATATGTTTTAGCCCCAATGTTGAGACTGTGTCTGATTTTATCTCTACCAGAGCAGAGAGAGAGAGAGAGAGAGAGAGAGAGTGAGAGAGAGATAGAGAGAGAGAGAGGTAGAGAGAGAGAGAGGGAGAGATAGAGAGAGAGAGGGAGAGATAGAGAGAGGGTGGTAGAGAGAGAGAGAGAGAGGGAGGGGGTAGAGAGAGAGAGAGGTAGAGAGAGGGAGAGAGAGATAGAGAGAGAGAGAGAGGTAGGGGGAGAGACTAGCATTTGTGTAAAGAATGAGAAAATAGGAAAGCAATGAATGATGGGAATACAAAAATTTGAATACAAACATACATGTAGAAAGGGAGATTTTTTTTTAATTTTTTTTACAACAAAATGACAGCTGGATTGGACTCTGACTCTATGGGGAAATGGCTGTATTCATTCCACTGCTCCCCTTAGCTATTTGCTAACTATGACCCCTCCCCATACTTGACTAGGGGGTCTTAACAGTGCAATCTAGTGTCGTCCGTCATTTGTTCATTAAGAACTCGGTATCTCATTGACTACATACCTTTTCAACTGACTTTTCTAACTTATGATAGAGAAATGTAAAAATTTACTCTTAGTGACTCATATTTTCTCTGAAATACATAAAACAATATTTTGGAACAAAGTATGTACATACTTCATTGTTGGATAATGATTCTCAGCCAAACAAATTATCATGAGACACTGCAGCCTAAAACAAAAGAGTGTTCCAATTGTCTATTGTTAATTTGTCTTTCAAGAGTGATTCTTCTATTTCTCTATCTCCCCTTTTGATTACTAAGTCTATACTCCTTTTGTGTCCCCTTTACCTGTGAGAAGAAAAACAAGATAGTTATCTCAAAACAGCAAACACAACAAACATTTCTATTCTTTGCCATCGGCTAGCAATTTAGGAAAACAAACATTTCACAACATAAATGAACAAACAAAATCAACAAAGATTACTTTTAAAAAAATAAGTTTCTTTCTACATTTTGCACCTTAAGGCTCACCACAGATTAACTCTAGAGTCGGCTATATTTCTCCCCCAGAATATTAGTTGTTACAGAGTGTGCAATCAATTAAAGGGGAACCTCTGAGAGAAGTGTACGCCTCCTTTGTGGATGTCTATGTGATTTCCAACCCAGGTATCCATTCTTCTCTCTACACAGTTCCTACTCATGTGTCCCTTCTTATGGCAGTAGAAGCACGTCCCTGTCATGTCTGCACAATGTTTTGCTAGGTGTCCTATTTTATTGCCTTGAAAACACTTGCTCAACTCGTGTTGTTTCTCTTCCTTTTTACAATCTTTCCTAATGTGTCCTTCTTCTCTGAAATTGTAACATCTCACTATTCTGGGTTTTCTGTTATGTGGGTTGTATTCTGGTGGTCGTGTGTGCAGTCCCTCTAGTGCTGGGATACTTATCATCATTACCCTATCACTTAGTGTCTCTTTCTGTTTGTTTATACTTTTATCATGTTCTATAGCTGACTCCCTGAGAGCACTTACAGTGGTTCCTTTCCAGTATGGTAATGAAGTTTGCATCCTTCTTTTCAAGTTTTCCCTGAGGCCATCCATTAGAACTTTAACAGCAACCTCTCTGTAATATGGATTATCTTTTATGTCTGGTACCCCAGTATATTTGCCCATTGCTATCAGAGCTCTGCAAAAATAGTCTGTTGCATTTTCACTATCTTTTTGCCGGATACTAAAAATTTTACTTCAGTCCACTATCACTGGGAAATATATAGCCAACTGTGTGATTATATGTCTAATATTGTCCTGATTATCATCCTCGGTTAAGGATTCATCCTCCTCCAACATACAATCATTAATGAACTTTTGTATATCAGTATTGAGAGGAAGACAGGTCTTCAATAATACTCGCCAATCGTTATTAGTTGGCTCATACACATTACCATAATATCTAATAAACTGCTGACATTTGGTCAAATCTTTCCTAGGATCAGGGAAATCAGACAAAATTGAAAATGTTTCAGACCTAGTGCATGGATCATGCTTTGCTACATGTTTTAAGGGAACATCACTATTCCTGTCTGCTTTCCCATTGGGAACTGCTGCTGTGCAGACAGGATGTAAGTCTACCAAATCACTAAAACTAGTTGCTGAAATTGCTGCTGCAGTACAATGGATGTCTCCCCCTGTGTTAACCTTTTCATCATTCTCACCACTTTCAGCAGCTGCCCCTGCTGGTGGGACCGTTCCTCTTCTTTGTCCTGAAACATTATTTTTAACGTTACTTAAAACAACATACAACTTACTAGTTACAGTTTTTACATTTTTGGTATTGGCTGTACTTTCCGCCCCAACCGAATTTATCGGGGGCGTGTTTGCTCTCAGTTCGCCACGCTTTGCAACGCACACTTCCGGAATGCTTGTTTCCGGTACGCTTACTTCCGCTGAACACGTGTTTTTCCTTACACTCACTTCCGCTGTGCGTTCGCTGCTCTGCCACGTGCTACCTTCCATTTGCCACGATTTTAAACAATGATTATGTGCATTTCTCACTTTCGTTGACTTAATCAACCGTACTTTATCTTTTACGGTATTTAGTACCTCTGCATTAAAACTCCCTGTTGTTGGGAAAGGCCTATCACAATCTTTGGTCATTTCGACCCACGTGTCACAATACACAGTTGCGTATGCACCATATTTTGCACACATGAGAAATCTCGCTGACTCAATAAGACCTTCCTTAGGCAGTAAATTGGCAATCTCTAGCGTATGCCTAGCACCCATGTTGAACAATATAATTTCTACCCGGAACACAGACACACCGCAATGCTCTGTTCCTTCCGGCCAAATGTGAAATACAGACACACCGCAATGCTCTGTTTTTTCCACCAAATAATTTCAACTCTGTTGCTATACTCACCGCTAGAGATCTATAATGCTCGGTGAACGTATTTCCTTTAGCCGCGTTCACTCGCTTTGCTCGCACCAGGCGAGGATCCCTAATACAGAAATATCACTGTGGGCCCCAAGGGCTATCAGCTCCTCGATACCCTGGCTCAACCACAAAAATCTGCTGAGTTTATTATCGCTGGGAGCGCAAGTTGATACAATCAACCTTCCTTTCCAGTATAATTCCTCCTAGCTGCTTCACCAATTCGCACTAACGGTGCGATTGGATCGCACTGCCTACCAATACTAATTATTAGCAAACCTTGCGATCTATTGGTAGTGCTTTTGCGAAACTTGGTTTTCGCATTCGGTATACCTGCCCTGTATACCGTCCTTCAGTTGGGCAATCCGCCTTGTCAGACAGCAACTGAGCACCTCAACAATAAACAGTGTATCTATGTTACAAAATCGCACACTATACACCTTTTCTGCGCAGAAAATTGAAAGTTCCCAACAACCGTAATAATGTCTCAGAGGCTTTCACAAGTAATTATACTATGCATATAATAACTATCAAAACAATTGTTCAACCACGTGGCAAATCTACCGGAAGTTTGCGTACGCACAGCAGGAAGTACACATACGCTCAGCAATGCAATACACTTTAAAACGTAAAACGACAATAAAAAGAAACATTTTTCTTTCTTGTCCCTAGATTCTAATTAGCGTTCCTTCAGTCTATGCAACAACGGACATTCGGTTTCGCAACACACAGTGAACCACAGGTATTAGACGCATTACGTTCTTTCCTGCTTTATGCGACGCGTCCGTCAATCCACCCTTTGTTGAGGAACCGAATATCGTAAGCGTTGCATACCTGCCGGTAACGTAACTCCTAACTCAAGAGCCCCCAAATTATTAAAGTAATTCTATCGTTTTAAAATAAGCATTGCCCAATCAATTGGATGTGTGTCCAAAGCACATGGTGGTTTATTTTAGCAGATGTAAATAGTCAACAATTCAATACATTATTATATTATGATACAGTACAGTACAGCACAGCCAATACCAAAAGATAAGTACATACCAATGCAATCGCTTGCGCACGCTGCGCAACCACGGGACCCGATGGACAATATTCTGTATAGAATATTGTGTCAGAGTTGACTGAGGCCCCAGTGAGATGCAGCTAATATATATACAGTCAGTGTTTCATTGTGAACAATAGAGATGACGTAGATTGTTTCTATAGGTCCAGACGTTGGGTGGGTCCAGACCAGACAGGTAATAGGTTGATTCAATCTAAGGAATCCAAAGGTGGGGGTCTTCTCTCCAGGGGGTCTGCTCCTTTTCATAGCCAGTATCATACAAAGGTTTACTCTCTAATATCAATAACTAAAGTATGCAATGTGCGATCTCTTCGCCGACTGCACCGGACAGCTGCTGATGATTAGGGCTTCAATATGATATCAGGCATTACACCTTTCCTATTACCTAAACCTTTAATAACACTACACTGTACATATAATCACTATATATATATTTAGTTATTTATACAATACTGTGTTGAGCGCCAGTGTTTACATCTTGTCTGCTACATATATATATATATATATAGACTAATAATAAACGGGATACTATCTGCTCATGAATTACAGTGTAACAGAACCAATATGAAATTAAATAAATAACTAACTGTTGTAATGCGAGTGTGTGCGTGCGTATTTTACCGTGCGAACGCACCACGCCACGTAAGACATGGCGTACGCTTCGCAATATGCACGGCAAACCAATATTAAACCAATATACTTTCGTTCATCCAATTATACGACTTCAACACTTTCTTACCAGCCTGAGAGGAAAATCCGGGAGCACACCAGTATGCTCTCACCAGTTTGCACATACCTTCTTTACCCAGGTGAGTCAGGCCGTGTGCTGCTTCAGCCAGGCTTGGATAGTATGTTCGGGGAGCTACAGGCTTACCTTGTCCATCCCTCCAGAGTCCTGAGGACTCTTGACCACATCCTTTCGCCTTCCAGACCGCCCTTTCCTGCAGGGAACACAAATCTTGCATTTCAATTAATTTCTGCATGTCTAATATCTGAAAAACCATCATAGTCTCTGTCGATACAGCCATAGGTTGCCCTGCTGCCCATTTAGCAGCTTCGTCTGGGCTGTTGTTGCCCAATGACACTGGGTCTTCTTCAAAGGTATGGGCTTTGCACTTTATGACGGCTACTGTTCTGGGTAACTGTATCGCTGTCAGAAGTCCTTTTATGTGTTGTGAGTGTGCCACTGGTGTACCTGCTGCTGTCGTAAAGTTTCTAAGACGCCAAAGGGCCCCAAAATCGTGCACTACCCCGAAGGCGTACCTAGAGTCAGTATATATTTTGGCTGATTTACCCTCTGCCATTTCACACGCTCTCCTTAGTGCCACTAGTTCCGCCACCTGCGCTGAGTGAGGTGGACCAAGGGGTTCAGCTTCTACCACATCCTGATCGTCTACAACAATGTAACCAGTACATAGCTCTCCTGTCTCTGTCTGTCTATGGCAACTTCCGTCTGTATAAAACGTAAAATCTACATTTTCTAAGGGGGTGTCACGTATGTCGGGCCTTGCAGTAAAGGTCTGATTCAGGTGTTCCATACAGTCATGCGTGTCAGTATTCTTGCCTAACTCATCATCAACCAGGGTCTCCTCACCTCCCACCCTTTGTGTCTCTAGAGACACATACGGAAGGTATGTAGCTGGATTTAAGGTGCTACATCGTTTGATGGTGATGTTTGAGGGTGCCATCAGAGCTAGTTCCCACTTTGTGAATCTAGCTGAAGAAACATGTCTGGTTTGGGCTGAATTTAACAGAGCTGATACAGCATTGGGTGTATAGATAGTTGAATTATGTCCTAATACTACGTCCTCGCTCTTACTCACCAGAAGAGCCATTGCTGCTACACTTCTGAGACATGTTGGGAGTGTTCTTGCCACATTGTTTAATTGTGCACTGTAGTATGCTACCGGTCTGCTAGCGTCACCATGTTTCTGTGCGAGGACACCTGCTGCACAACCATCAGCTACTGTACAAAATAGCTCAAAAGGCTTTTCATAATCAGGTATTCCCAATGCAGGTGCTCTAGTCAGACTATCTTTAAGATTAAAGAACGCTTGCTCTGACTCTTCTGTATGTACAACACGTTCTGGTTTT
This sequence comes from Mixophyes fleayi, assembly GCF_038048845.1. Lineage (NCBI taxonomy): Eukaryota > Metazoa > Chordata > Amphibia > Anura > Limnodynastidae > Mixophyes > Mixophyes fleayi. Next base: position 216,004,868 of record NC_134403.1, on the reverse strand, counting down.
GAGGAAGAGACTAGCTACTGCAATGGTAATGCCAGAATAGAAAAACCTGGGATCCAGGATCTATAGTATCCACACATCCCTAAGAATGTACGAATCTGCTTCTGGCTCTGCAGCAGAGTCATGTGTTTTATGGCCTCAATTCTGTCGGTTGTCAGGTGTCTTAGCCCCTTAGTGAGGCAGTGTCCTAAGTATTTGACCTTAGTCTGACATGGCTGTAATTTATCCTTTGCCACCTTGTGCCCTGTTTGTGAAAGATGAAGCAACAACAATTTAGTATCATGTAAACATGACATATAAGAATCAGAGCAAAACAGCAAATCGTCCACATATTGAATTAGAACAGACCCATTGTGGGGTTGAAAGGATTGCAAACAGTCATGTAAGGCTTGGGAGAAAATACTGGGGCTGTCAATGAACCCCTGGGGTAGTCTGGTCCATGTGTATTGCACCCCCCTGTAGGAGACTGCAAAAAGGTATTGGCAGTCAGGGTGAAGAAGGACTGAGAAGAAAGCAGAACATAGATCAATGACAGTAAAATGACTGGCAGACGGTGGAATCTGCATGAGGATGACAGCTGGATTCGGTACTACGGGGAATTGGCTCTAAACAACTTTATTAATTCCCCTTAAGTCCTGGACTAATCTATAGCCTCTCCCCCCATTCTTCTTCACAGGGAAAATGGGACTATTTGCTGTACTGGCTGTACGAATTAAAATCCCTTGTTGTAACAGCCTCTCAATAACAGGATATACCCCTAGTTCCACCTCCGGTTTTAATGGATACTGTGGGATTTTTGGAGCTATCCTACCACTTTTTAGATTGACCATGACAGGGGCTACATTTGCCATCAGTCCAGTGTCCTGTCTATCTCTGGTCCATAGGGAACCTGGTATTTCCAGCAACATCCCCTTTACTTGAGATGGACTTTGTTCTCCAACAGGAGAGTGTAATATTAACCTTTGAGGGGTGTCCAATATATCCTGTACCTCATGTGCGACCTTCTCCGGTATATCTAAGAACACACCATCAGAAGTACAGTATATGACACATCCCATTTTACATAACAAGTCTCTCCCTAGCAAGTTAGTAGGAGCCGCTGCAGCCAAGAGAAACGAATGCTTAGTATGCAGAGGCCCAATAGTAACTTCAGCAGGTTTAGTTAGAGGATAATGTAACACTTTTCCCATTACCCCCATAGCTGGAATGGTTTTACTGGTCACCTGTAGATTGAAAGGAGAGGTTATCACAGATCGGGCCGCCCCTGTATCCACAAGAAAAGTTTGTTTCCTACCAGCTATGTCAACTATCATTTTTGGTTCTTCACTCTGACTCTCAGTTAACCTCACTGGCTGTAGACTACAGGTATGACCTGACCCCTAGCGCTGACTATTGATTTCCCGCGCAGCATTTGCTGCTGTAATATGCGGGGGTAAATGTGAGTCTTCTAGTCTATGTGAATCCCTCCTTGGAGGATATCTATGTGACCCACCCCTCTGTGTATTGAGTCTTTCCTTTTTAAAATCTCTTATGTAATGTCCTTCCTCGTTACAGTTGAAACACCTGATCACTTTAGGTTTCTTGTTATATGGGTTGTATGCTGGTGGTCGTGTATGCACCCCTTCTAGAGCCTGTATACTTACCGTTATTAACCTATCACTTTTCTCTTCCCTTTTTCTAAAAAGGTTTTTGTCATGCTCCACAGCAGACTCCCTAAGAGAGTCTACCGTGACACCTCTCCAATTAGGTAATGTGGTTTGTACTCTCGTCTTTAAATTTTCTCTAAGGCCATCCATCAGTACTCCTACAGCTACCTCTCTGTGATGTGGGTCCTCACTTATGTTGGATATCCCATAAACCGTGTTATCGCTGCTATAGTTGTAGTAAAGTAATCTGCTGCTGTTTCACTATCCTTTTGTTTAATGGTGAAAATCTTACTCCAATTTACTACTACTGGAAAATAGATGGCTAAGTGTTTGACAATTTGTTCTATATTCTTTTGGTTAATCTCATCAGTCAAGGTGTCATCTTCCTCCAACAAACAATCTTCAATGAATTTTTGTATGTTAGTATTGGGAGGAAGACACGCCCTCAACACTACACGCCAATCCTTATTGGTTGGTTCGTGGGCATTTCCTAAGTCTTTAACAAATTTCTGACACTTAGCCAACTCTTTTCTAGGATCTGGGAATTCAGTCATAATGGAACGTAATTCTGATCTAGTCCAGGGACAATGCATTGTAACATTTCTTGAAGGAACTACACCATCCTTATCCGGTTTCCCATTGGGAACTGATATTGTGCGGACTGGGAACGCACCCTCTGGCACACTGACTTTAGGGGACACTACAGGATTTGCTGGTTCTAGATTTAGAACGCTTTCACTCATAGTGATCACGCTAATCTCACCTATCTCAGCCATTTTCTCATACTTGCGCTGAGCCTCTAGTACATTAACGGCATGGGCAATGGCCGAAATCACAGTTGGTTCATCTTCATTTTCAGATACACTTGATTTAAACTGGCTTAAAACAGGATACAACTTAGCAATTTTTCTATTTTCAGTTTTAACAACGGCTGTACTTACCCCTCCCGCCACATAAGGTGGCGGGGGCGCGCTTGCGCTGAGTTCGCCACGCTTCTCAACGGTTACATCCGCCTTGCGCGCGCTTTTCGCCATGCCTACTTCCGGTTTGCATTCGCTGCTCTGCCACTTGTTACCTTCCATTTGCCACAATTTTAAACAATCATTATGTTTATTCCTCACTTTCGTTGAGGTAATCAACCATACTTTATCTTTTACAGTATTTAGTACCTCTGCATTAAAACTTCCTATTGTTGGGAAAGGCCTATCACAAGCTTTGGTCATCTTGACCCACGTGTCACAATACACAATTGCGTATGCACCATATTTCTTACACATGAGAAACCTTGCTGAACCAATAGGGCCTTCCTTAGGCAGTACACTGACCATCTCTAGCGTATGCTTAGCACCCATGTTGAACAATATACCTTCTACCCGGAACACAGACACACCGCAGTGCTCTGTTCCTTTCCGGCTAACAATTCCAACTCTGTTGCTACAATCCCAGCTAGAGATCTTTAATGCTCGGTGAATGTATTTCCTTTAGCCGCGTTCACTCGCTTTTCTCGCACCCGGCGAGGATCCCTAATACAGTAATATCACTGTGGGCCCCAAGGGCTATCAGTTCCTCGATACCCTGGCTCAACCACAAAAATCTGTTGAGTTTATTATAACTGGGAGAACAAAGTCGATACAATCAACCAGCCTTTCCAATATAATTCTTCCTAGCTGCTTCACCAATTCGCACTAACGGTGCGGTTAGATCGCACTGCCTACCAATACTAATTATTAGCAAACCTTGCGATCTATTGGTAGCGCTTTGCGAAAACCCAGTTTTCGCATTCGGTATACCTGCCCTGTATACCGTCCTTCAGTTGGGCAATCCGCCTCGTCAGACAGCAACTGAGCACAATGAATAATGAATAGTGTATCTACGTTACAACATCACACACTATACACCTTTTCTGCGCAGAAAATCAAAAGTTCCCAACAACAGTAATAATATCTCAGAGGCTTTCACAAGTAATTATACTATGCATGTATAATAACTATCAAAACGATTGTTTAACCACGTGGAAAATCTACCGGAAGTTCGCGTACGCACAGCAGGAAATACACATACGCTAAGCAATGCAATACAGTTAAAACGCACAATGACAGAAAAAAGAAACAGTTTTCTCTTTTGTCCCTAGGTTCTAGTTAGCGTGCCCTAGATAATGCAAAACGGACATTCGGTTTCAAAACACAGAGTAAAATTCAGGTTTTGAACACCATGCGTTCTTACCCGTTTATGACGCGTCTCCACCCTTTGTTGTGGAACCGAAATCCGTTGGTCTTGCGTATCATCGGCAACGAAACCTCCAAAGCTCACGAGCCCCCAAATTGTTATGTGCGTATTGTCGCTAACCAATAACGATTGTCGAACCTCGATTTGTGTTTCCACAGCACAAATATTTATTCGCAATAAGTAGAAAATGCTCAAGCAAAGTAATAGTAAATACAGGCGTTACTTATCGCAGGCGCTCTGGATCCAGTGCAGTCATTCAATCCTGAAGTCTGGGGACAAGATGTCTGCACTCTGGATCACAAGCTGCTGCTTATATACACAATCAAATACAGTAATACAATGAAGATGGTATAGCTTGCATCTATTGGTCCAGGTCTCAGGAATGTCCAAGGGGTTGTCAATCATTGGCTGGTTCATCCTAAGGAATCCAAAGGAGGGGGTCATCTCTGCAGGGGGTATGCTCTGCTCTTCCCGCCAAGATTCCTTAGTCTTAAGTAGTTCATAATTCCCTATCATTCATAACTTGCGTATGCACTCTACGATTCCCTCGCAGAGTGAACCAAACAGTAGGATATGTAACAAGGTTCATTATGATACCACTCATGATGTTATTCCTTCAATCCGTTCCGTGTATTTCACTAATATGCATGTAACTCTGATATAACATATAAATACTACTATATTTCGACATAACTGACTATGTGTTGCAACTACCATTAATGTGTACTATTTTATAAGTATGCGTGTTTGTGCGAATGTATGGTAAAAGACCAATTACTGTTGCTGCCACGTGTAGTGGATGCGTACGCCTTTTCACGCCGTAGCGTGCCCTTGTACGTCGATGCGTACCGTACGCATGTTTTCAGACAAAGACAACCAAGTTTGCTAGACTTTAATTGAAATGACTTTATCCAATTTGCTGACTTCGACAGAGTACACAGAGTGAAGTGTCAGAGCACAGGAGACATTATCCCCGCAGAGGAGGGATGAGCTGCAGTTGAGAGGTACTCAGCGTGTGTCAGAGCTGCATGGAGAAGAAGCTGCCTGTTAGCATCCATGTGAGTGCCCCTGCAGAGGAGGGTGATCTGCAGTGAGTATGGAGTGTAAGAGACCTATGATTTATGTTATTTAACATCTGGATAACATTAAGAATTGTGCAGAAGGAGTAATAAGATATTTGCAACCATATTCGTATTGCTCATTAAGAACTGTGCTGGAGAGAGTAAGGAGATGTATATATTTTTCTTTATTGCTGCAACCATTATGATTATCGTGCTGGAGGAAGAGGAGTGTAAATAAAAGTTCAGTTTATCATAGAGATGGTCTGGCGCCCAAATTATTGTGACTTCTATTACACTGCACCAACGTGACATCACCTGTGTCCCACTAACTACAGAGAAACACCTGCATGTGCAGGGACCCCCTGATCATCTACACCCATGCCCATCAGCTAGCCAGGGCTTGAGAAGGAGGTGCACTGTGTACCCTTTGCACCCCACAATACACACAGTGACAGGGGGGTTACATAATGGCGCCCAACGTGGGGCTCAAGCACAACAGATGGAGAAAGTGCTTGCAGGACATAGGAACTGAGTGCAGTGTGCTCAGCCGGAGTAACACCCTTGGGACATTATGTCTGACCGTCTCTAGGTGCCCAGGAGACTAAGGGTAATGAGGAGAAGGTGAAGCAAGTTGTTTGCTGAGTAGTTCTGTCCGGGACAGTATATGGAGCAGCAGTGTGCTTGTTGCTGAGACTTGTAGTGCCACTTATCCCAGCTGAGTGGGAAGCAAAAGAAGAAAAGGTTCAACATGTGAGGTGTAATTACAATACAGTCTGTATATTGCCTTTCCTGAGGATTTGGGGAAGCAAAGTGAGGCAGGCTGTGCAATGTGACATCTGTATATTGCCCTTCCAGAGGATTAGGGGGAGCAAAGAAAGGCAGATCGTCCACGTTAGAAAGAGGGGGAAGGCAACCCCGCTGGTCAAATGCCACCCCTGCATATATTGCTGATATGTGACTTGGGGAGATGTATTTGTTGGGAGGGGCCCATGAGAGCCACCTGTCTCTTTTTGACCCAGGAAGGGGGGAGACATGGGCAGGCACGGGCAGGTGCTACATTGCTTTGGCAAAAAGCCACATTTGAATGTACATTGAAAAAAAACAAAACAGGACACCTGTGACTCACATGTTTACATCCATTGGGAGTGTTGTGGGGTATGCAATGTGAAATGTTTTTTGTATTCATACTGCCATTGTATTGCTATGCTGTATTCACTTTACACTGTGATTTTTCATGCAATAGTGATGTAGAAAAGTTTACATGTGTGTGTGCATATGTGAGTTAGGTGTGAGATTAGCCAGGCAGCCCCACTAAGTGTAGTTTAGGGTGCCCAGCTAATCGGGGGAGAATGTAACACCCCCCCTAGTGGTGTTCTATTAAAACCCTGCACTTCAGTGAATACAGGAGGGGTCACCTAGAGGGTAAGCTAGAAGTTTATAAAAATTTATATAAACTGGTTACCATGGTGATAACCCAGCCCAGCCTGTGAGACTGAGTGAGAGGAAGGAGGGGCTGCCATTAAGGGGGGGGATAGAGAAGAGAGACACAAGAGGAGAGAGAGATAGAGACAGGAGAGGAGAGATGGTAGCTGGGGACCTGGGAGAGTGTGGGGTGGAAGCTCCAGGATCCCCCAGCATTGCCTGGAAGTCTGAGCGTGGTGACTGAGCCAGGGCAAGAAATGTGTGCCCTGGATGAGGGGGAGAACTCCATGTCACTATAGAGAACCCAAGAGAGAGGGGACACTTTGCATGGAAGAGACCCTGGAGTAGGGTTGCAACAAGAGGCATGGTAGCTGTATTGTCAGACCCTGAGGCTGAGAGAACACAGAGAAGTGTCAGAGCCCACAGGAGACATCATTCCGCAGAGGAGGGGTGAGCTGCAGTTGAGAGGTACACAGAGTGTGTCAGAGCTGCATGGAGAAAAAGCTGCCTGCCTGTTAGCATCCATGTGAGTGCCCCTGCAGAAAGGGTGATCTGCAAGACATGTGATTTATGTTATATAACATCTGGATAACATTAAGAACTGTGCAGGAGTAATAAGATATTTGCAACCATATTCGTATTGCTCATTAAGAACTGTGCTGGAGAGAGTGAGGAGCTGTATATATTTTTCTTTATTGCTGCAACCATTATGATTATCGTGCTGGAGGAAGAGGAGTGTAAATAAAAGTTCAGTTTATCATAGAGATGGTCTGGCGCCCAAATTATTGTGACTTTTACACTGCATTACAAAGTGACATTACCTGTGTACCACTAACTACAGAGAAACACCTGCATGTGCAGGGACCCCCTGATCATTTGCACCCATGCCCATCAGCTAGCCAGGGCTTGAGGAGGAGGTGCACTGTGTACCCATTGCACCCCACATTACACAGAGTGACAGGGGTTACATTATATTCACTAAATATGGGCTAGAATTCGTGAGTGCAAGGATTGTATTTCATTCCAAAACAATGAATATGGGTCATTACCATATATGGATTAATATATCCCACAATTCCTCCAACATAAATGTGAAATAGTTGGGAGTAGTTTCTATGTAGTTTAGAAGGGGTTATACACCACATGTATAAGCTATATACATTTTTTTTTATTTGCAATACCACATGTGGAGCTAGTTCTAGCTGAGTCCCATATGAAAATTTGGCTAGGAAACTTGTCAATATGCTGCCATTAATTGTAAATCTAGGACACAATTTTATCTCCCACTGACTTCCCTCTGTGTAACAGAAGGATAATTACAGGTAGAGCTGTTCCAGAATAAATGCGACTCGCGATATGTTTCGATTTCCACTGTCAATTACAACATATATATTTGTCTGGGGTAAAGAGATATTATTTGGGAATTCAGTTTCTAAACCATAACTTTATCCGCAACAGCCCATTAGCCGGTGAAGGCGGCCATGTTATGGATGGTATGTTGCAAATTACGTCTGACGTGTCCTGCTAGGGCTCCACAAGGCCTGGCAGGGGCGAGGGTAACATACTACTCAGACACGCCCACCGGGATACGCGTAATTGTGCGCGGTACATTCCGGGAAGTGTAGTCCTGGAGTCGCTCTTCCTGTTGTTGCAACAAAGTCTAAACGGCGATTCCCAGCATCCCCTGCGCGCTCGACACCTTTGGTCTGTGGCAGCACCTCGCTTTCAACAGAGTCTGCGCTGATCATATGAGGAGGAGAGAACCATCTGCAGACGCCAGGTGAGAGGACACTGCCGTGATAACGGCGGCACCGGGATGTGTGGATATTATGGCCGCCCCCAGGTCTGTGCCAACTGCGTTATACCTGATGGCCGCCATCTTCCTTCCTGGGTTTTTCCCGCCGTACGCTCGCGGCTCCTAGCTGATAGTTTGGCCGTGTCGATTACGTCTTAATGCACCCAAATCTTATTTCCGTCGTCCGTTAATATTGGAATTATGAACATATTTGTTTTAAGGATAGTAATACACAGTATACTACATAGATGTGTGCCCATTGTATAGCTGTATAGTCTGCTAGGCTCTCGGTAAGCCACGGATGAGTAGGGGCAAAGGGCACTGCTGATTGTATCAGGGCAGTGGGGGAGGGGATGGACTCTGCACGGGGTTATGTGTATAAAATCGAGCAACCCTTGCCTAAATTTCCACAGTGGTTATATACTTCGTGTGTTTAAACAAAAAAAAAAACACATTGATGCGCTACATATTCTTAGCTGTCATCAGTTTTGTTTGAATTTTTTGTTGTTCCATTTTTCTCCTTTTTTATGCTATACAAATACGTTCATGACTTGGAGTAATCAAAATAGTTATAGACTCATTGTTAATGTGACTCTTAATAGCATTTTTGTTATGTTTAATTTAAGAGAATTTCCCTACTCTGGAACTTCACCCTTTCTCACCACATTTTTATTTCTTGACTACGATTAAACCTAGCTAGTAAGGGTTGCATAATAAGTAACTTGTCTACAGTGCTGTGTAATATGTTTGTGCTATATAAAAAGAAGCAAACAATAAAGGGAGGGGACTTGGGTTTAAAACATTCAGATATATTTACTGCACTGGTACAGTGGTTGGCATCGCTGCCTCACATTGCTGGGCCTTGTATTCGATTTCAACCAGGGCCCTACCTGTGTGATGTTTGTGTGCTCTCCCCATTTTTCTGTGGGTTTCCTCCTGAAGTTCAAAAAAAATAATGACAGGTTAATTGGCTTCTGACAAAATGGCCCTAGTGAGTGTGTGTTATATAGGGGATTTAGACTGTAAGCTTCAATGAGGCAGGGACCGATGTCAATGATTACAAATTCTCTGTACCACATTGTGTAATATGATAGGTGTTATATAGATGTTAATATCAAGTCAATATTGCGTAATAACTTCTCCACAGAAGCATTGGTAGGTGGAAATAAATCTGTATGCATGAGTGGTACACCTAATGAGCACTGGAGTTCTGTCCCCCAGCCAACCTAATCCTTCTTTACGCTATGTACAAACTGGTGTTCGCGATTCATTTTAATTTATTGCATGTTAAAATTTAATTTAATCCAGACTTGTATGTAAACATTTCATTGTGTTTACAATCTGCTCCCGTTATGCTGAATGTAAGTTTACAGTGAAATAGATGAAGAAGCTTTAAACACATTGTGGCACACAAGTTTAACACACACAAAAACATTAATGTGCGATGACTCTTATTTTCACATCCTTTTACATGAGCTTAATTTACGTTAGGCAACTTTACATAATTTTAACACGTGTGTATGTAACCTTAAAAGTAGAAAGAAAATGCAAAAACTTGCTGGTAGACTTACTAAAAAAAGATTCTCTCCTTATACACAGTGGCGAAGTGGTTAGCACTTCTGCCTCACAGCGCCAGGGTCATGAGTTCAATTCCCGACCATGGCCTTATCTGTGTGGAGTTTGTATGTTCTCCCCGTGTTTGCGTGGGTTACCTCCGGGTGCTCCGGTTTCCTCACACACTCCAAAAACATACTGGTAGGTTAATTGGCTGCTATTAAAAATTGACCCTAGTGTCTCTCTCTGTCTGTGTGTATGTTAGGGAATTTAGACTGTAAGCTCCAATGGGGCAGGGACTGATGTGAGTGAGTTCTCTGTACAGCGCTGCGGAATCAGTGGCGCTATATAAATAAATGATGATGATACATCTGGAAGCTAAAAATGATGCTGCTGTGCTAAAAAAAAAACCTAGGCATTTAATAAATCTTTCTACTGTTTTTTTTTTTTTTTTAAATCCAGTATTTTTAAGTATGTTACACATGCAGGGTTTATTACATGGATTCAGATACTTATTATAAGAACTGCGGTAGCCATACATTTAAGTAGATAGAGCATCTGTACTAGATGACATAGGATAGAATGGAGACTCTAACCATCTGTACCATATATTCTCAAATTCCTTCAGAGCCTGTCTGCTAGTATAAACAAATCTCTCGTGCCGTATGGTGGTATTGACCAGTGCCTTCCAATTTTTAACCGTGGGACTCGTCGGGGCCAACCACAGCCTCGCTATACAGACCTTAGCCAACATCAATAACTGTGAAATGTACATTTTTGTCAGTTTATTAACTTTCCCCTTCAATCGGAGCCCAAAGAGACAAATGGCCGGTGAACTAAGAGACACTTCAATTCCAGTAACCTGAATACATCTCCTGATCCTTCGCCAGAAGATTTGTATACATGAACACTCCCATAGAAGGTGCCAAAAGTTAGCATTGATCGAATTGCATTTCGGACAGTTAGGGGTAGCATCCGGGCGAAATTTTGCCAATCTAATAGGGGTAAAGTAGGCCCTGTGTAAGATAAACACCTGTATTTATTGAAATTTTAATGATGAAGTATAACCTTTAGTACTGTCTGTAACCATTTCCCACTCCTTGTCTGATAAAGGGCCAATATCTATTTCCCACTGATTCCTCAAATCATCTGCAGTGGATTCATACAGAAGACATGAATACATTCGAGAGATCAGACCTCTATAACCCAAGGCCTGTAATTGTTTCCTCAGTGGATCCACCCCAAACACCAAAGTCTCCCCTTTAAATTGTGTGTCTAGGGTGTGTCGTAACTGAAGGTAAGAATAAAACATTGTTCTGGGTACAGAGAATTCCCCAACCAACTGTTCGAAGGATTTAAATACATTTGTATCATAAAGCTGACCTACCGACACCACACCCAACCGAGACCACTCCCTGGCCCTCTTCACTGTATTCAACTTCTTAAATTTCTTTGCCCCCCAGATAGGAGTATATGGATCAATGTCAGTTTGTTTCATTATTTTATTACAGATTGTCCAAATCTTAACTGCCTGAATCAGGAGCGGAGGAGCCCGCATACCAAGCCGCCCCGCCAGCAGTGACTGTAAGGGAGTGTGATTAGAATTAAATTGGTGTACCAACACCCAATGTAGCTCATGGTAATCGGGGTCCGAAACCCATGCCTTAAGGTGGACCAATTGAGAGGCAAAATAATATAATTTCAAGTTAGGAAGTGCAAATCCACCAGAAGATCTGGATCTATACAGCGAGCTGAGCTTGACCTTAGCCCTTCCCCCTCCCCAAACCAATGAAATCAAATAGCTATCAATGCATCGGAAAATGGAGGGTGGAATATATACAGGTGACTGCTGGAGTATATATAAAAACTTTGGCTGCACCATCATCTTAATTAAATTTATCCTACCGGAGACAGAAAGTGGGAGCTTCTTCCATACATGAGTTTTTTCTTTAATGTATTTGATCTGGGGCCGCAAATTAAGTTCTACATATTCAGCGGGGGTATTAGAGATCCATATTCCCAAGTATTTGAATTTCGATGCCCATTTTAACTGTAAGCCTTCTGGCATTGTCACGGGACACTCCCATCCCAGAGGGAACACGCTAGATTTATCCCAATTAATTTTTAGGCCGGAAAAAAACCCGAATCCATCAACCACCCGCAGCAAATGTTTTAGGGAAGTGTCGTGATCTGAAAGGAACAACAGCATATCATCTGCATATAATGCCACCTTATCCTCTCTGTGCTCTGATCTAAGTCCCACAATTTCTCTATCATGCCGGATCTTACAGGCCAGCGGCTCTATTGCTAATGCAAACAGGGCCGGAGACAACGGGCATCCCTGTCTACTACCCCGCTCTAATTGAAATTGTTGAGAAAGATGCCCATTGACACAGACCCGCGCCACTGGATGTGAATACAAAAGTTTAACCCATTTTATAAATTTATAACTTTCTACTGTTTTAAAGGGCAAGTAAATATATGGTCAATCATTCATGTACATCAAAACCTGTGTATTACTGAGCTAGTATCTGATAGAGTTAGTGTATATGCTTAACAGAGATCTTCATTTGTTCTCTTCACTCATATTCTGTTCAGACCGTTGGCAAATAATGTTTACATGCTAAACGGCATCTTAAATCCTTTGATGTCTCTGTAGCACTGTCGGTTAACTGTAAAATGTATAAAGGGTCAACCAGTTCTACTGGCTGCTAAATGGTCGAGATTTATCTCATAACAGATTGTTAGCTTTGCAACTTGTTTGGGATGCACTCTGCTACACTGATTTGCATTGTAGTGCGATAAACATTTTTAGTTGCACAGGGCTATAATTTAATATCCTTGTGTGAACTCCAGGTGATTTAATTTTCTCCTTTATTTTAATGGGGCAAGCAATTGAACAATTCGGAGCAGGAAATTCTCACAGAATTTACGTACGCAGTGTATGTCATTGATCTTCCATTTTATCCATCAATGTGAAAGTTAGGAAATTAGTGTATAATAAGCACGATGGCTAAGTGGTTAGCACTTCTGCCTTACAGCACTAAGGTCATGAGTTCAATTCCCGACCATGGTCTAATTTGTGAGGAGTTTGTATGTTCTCCCCGTGTTTGTGTGGGTTTCCTCCGGGTGCTCCGGTTTCCTCCCACACTCCAAAAACATACTGGTAGGTTAATTGGCTGTTAACAAATTGACCCTAGTGTCTGTGTGTGTGTAAAGGAATTTAGACTGTAAGCCCCAATGGGGCAGGGACTGATGTGAGTGAGTTACAGCGCTGCGGAAATAGTGGTGCTATATAAATAAATGGTGATAAGTGTCTATAACAGTGTTGGCTAACCTGTGACACTCCAGGTGTTTTGAAACTACAAGTCCCAGCATACCCTTCCAGCAATAAGCTGCTACCATCATCATTTATTTATATAGCGCCAACATATTCGTAGCGCTTTACAATTGGGGACAAACACAGTAAACTAATAAACAAACTGGGTAAAACAGACAGAGGTGAGAAGGCTGCTATATATTGGCAAAGCATGCTGGGACTTGTACTTTCACAACACCTGGAGTGTCACAGGTTAGCAAACACTGGTCTATAAATTTCTTAGCTTCTATAAAGGTTTTACGAAGTCCTCTTTCAAGTCCATACAGTGGCCTCAAACTGATCTGCGATTGGAATGTTTTTTTTGTTTTTTTGTTTTTTTTTTACGTTATGTCTTTTGCCAAGCTTTCTTATTAACGGTTTTCCAAGTGTTAAAAAGATAATTGTAGGTTTTCCTCATGTTTGCCTATTATACATATGAATAATGAGATGCGTTCAAAAATGCAGAATACAAATATACTGCAACACTAGTAAAAACACCAGTGGGCATGGTGACACTAGAAATAATTTACTGTTTGCATGTATTTTAGAGTTAAAAACACATATGAAATTACCAGTGTTTATCAGCCTTAGTGTGACAGCTACAAGGTGGTCTTGTCACTTGCACACAGTAGAGGCATCCCAGAAAAACCTCCTTGTTGCCTAATGATGTATGCGCCCATGTTACTATGTGCACATGTGACCTGATGATGGTGCACGGTGGAAAGTGAACAGGATTTTCTTGTAATTCCTTAACTGCACTGCAAATTGGGCCTGCCCTTTGCATTTTTGGACTGCATGCATTGGGTGAGTCCCACTTGCCGTTAGCAGCCCAGGGTTAAATATGTGCCGTAGGGTTAATTCAATGCAAGTCAAAGAATATATATAATAAACATGCTATACTGTTGAAGCCATTGAAGGGCAGGTACATTCTTTGTTTTCTGAGTTAACTGGCTTCTCTGTCTGCACGTAATCCAAATTCACCCTCACAACCTGTCCTCTGTCTCTCCTCTATTCCTTAATAAGATCACCTATACCAGGCCAAAAGTTAGGAGCCACCAATTTGTACTAAAAAAAATAATACACAAAGAATGTGTGTGGAAGAACTGGATGACTGGATCTACTTGTAGTTGTTTTCAGGTTGGTGTGGGGATGCAACCAGAGAGGGCCAAAGCTAGTGAGCAAATTTAGGGGGAGGCAAAGTTTAAGATTGTGATGTTGCTGAATGTTATAACAAAAAAAAAAAAGTACAAAAGCACAGCATTAAATGGTTTATATTGTGAAGATTTATAAACATGGAAAATAGATGCATGTTAGAGTAAAAGACAAAAAGTATAGTTCTGTCTGTCATAAAATTACTATTCAATTGTAAGTGGATCAAAAATGTAATTGGAATACCTAATCTCATTATCTTGAGAAAGAACACTGATTCTTTTTTTTCTTTTGTTTGTCAATGTGGCAAAGTACAAACTAGAAAAAAATCTTTCGCAAATAACAGACAAGTGTTAGTGTCACTTTACATGTCTCTACTGCTCACTCAGAATAGAGGGTGCTGGATGAAAAAAAGACTCTTAGTATTAGTAGATTTGACTTTTATTGTAATGCTTTACTTTTTGCACCATGCACAGCTAGGCACACATTTATTATCTAGGAGCAGTCCCAATGTTTGGAAGTGAGCTTGTGCAAATAAAACTATTGCAAGTCCATGTTTTTTTCCATTTTGTAAATGAATTTATTGACAGAGCAAACTCATTTTCTGAATGAAAACCAGATGCCGAATAGTTTCTCACTCAATGTGCTTTTGGTGTTCAATGACTACAGGTGATTTAGTGATCATGAGGCTGAAACCCATTGTGAATTTTATGACTCCTATATGAGGGATGATCATATAGCCATACAGCCCCACATGTTGGGAATTTAAGGTTAATACACTAGGAGGAGCTGTTTTTTGTTATATTCCCTACTGTACAGGTCTATGGTCATCCCTCATCACTTGTGGAGTGACATGGTAAATTTGGATGAATTGGAAGGGAGGAGATATAGCAGTGTGTCTCTATAGTGTAGTCCTTTTTACATTTGACTTGATGTAAGTGCCACTTCAGGGGGAGGGATTGCACTACACAGTGGTGATATACACGTAGTGACATTAAAGACCCTTTATTCACATTCACAGCCCATATCGGAATGGTGAAATTGTTATGTATAAAATACACCTAAATGCCACACCATAATTAGATCTTTGTACTATTCTTGTTTTCCATATAACTGGGAGAGCCCTTCCACATTCAGAAAATAGAAGAGGACTGTTAACATCATTCTTATAGGATCGCCCCCCTTTGGTGAATTATTGAGCTTTATCATTGTCTTGCAAAGAGGGACAAGTAAATATATGAAATAGGACATTCCTTTTCCTAATTTGAAATATCTATTTCTGACAGTGATGCACTCTTATTGTGATTTTCATTCTTACAACTTTTGAGATTCTCTATTGTCTAATCTTGGTTTGGGTCTGTACCCCTATGTTATGAAGCCATGTATGAATTTTGGTATAGTGGCTAAGTAGCAACTGCTGAGTATATGAGCGCTGACGAGAAGTATACATTTACTTTAATACACACTCGCATACACACAAGGAAATTTTAAGTTGTTAAGCTATAATATTTCTTCTCGTGTACGATTGGAAGTGGGAAAAAATCATTTTTAAACTACACTCACAAAATCCTATATTGTATGCGTGCTTAATGAAGGAAAGCACTTATAGATTTCAGAGGTGAATTTTCAGTCAGCCAGTCAGCAGTGCCTAGCTAGTGCTTGTGACTGTTGTCATCATGAGCTTACATTTGCACTTGCCCATTAGCAGATGCAAAAGATTTGGCTCCTAATAGGCACTTATGCGTTTCTCTGGTGGACTGGCTCAGCTGCATCTGTGTGAACACACCTTTACTAAATTATACCACTACCCAACCTGCCTCTCCAGTCACAAGAAGGTGCAAGTGTAGATTGGTACTCCTCTGCATATGCTTTTGGCTTGTTTTGTGGGGATGAGCAGTACGAATTTACAGTTTTTTTGATAAGCAAATGAGGGAATGTCCAATGCTGCATTATGCCCTATGTTTGGTCCTCTTAACAGTCTTACTGAATGATATTTAATATAATTGTTCTCTTGAACTGTTCACTTATGATATAAATCTTTTCCTTTTTTAGGTGTAAATTGACTGCACTGGTGGGAGTAAATATTTGTTTGACAAAGCATTGCTTGGTAAGTGAGACTTGCACATTTGTGATGTTAATACATTTCTATTGGTATATTTTAGGGTGTTTCTATATTAAAGTGCATTGTGTATATACACTCTTGTATTTTTTTTTCAAATTGTTTACTCTTTTTAGCTTTCTATTTAGAAATGTGTGGAGTTCAGTGAGTTAGACAACCATGAGGATCTACAACATTTTATTTCACCTATTTCATAGTGCCTTGGGCAAGAGTTGTGAGGTCTAGAATAAACTGTCCCAGTAGAAAGCATAGTGTATATTAATAGTCCTTTGCAGCTTTTAAGACCACTGTGCTACATTGTGTGCTCTGTCTTGGGTGAATGGTTGCGCAGAGTAACCCAGTGCACAATGTAGACAAGAAAACTGTTGAGCTCTCTCTTGAATACAATTGAGCTTTTGTGTTTTAGCCAACAAACATAAACGGCATATATATCAATACATGGCTAAAAAGCACAAAAGTGTTAGTATGCAAAAAATGTATATTGGATAAAAGTTACTTCTAAACATGGTGGACCCCTTTAAAATCCCCCCCCACCTCCGGGAAAAAAAAAAAAATTGAAAGGGCATCAGAAGCCCTGTTCCCTTGTAAATTGGATATTATGCCTCCCTATAAAATGTAATATTTAGTTTGGGATTCAGTTACGTAAAGTTTTGGGTGTTTTCTCTATATGTGTGTTTTTTTTGTTAAGATTTTTTTTAAACAATATCGAGGCTTGGCTGAATTCTTAAGGATGAGATTTCATCAACGTACTTATAATTTTGTTTGCATATTTAACTTAGGATTCAAAAGTCGACAGAATTCCACTTTCCATACCAGCTCTCTGCAGCTTTCCCTGTCCCAGCTGGTATTTTCATGGCAGGCTTTTATTTTTATTTTTTTAAAGCAGGGAGCAGAAGGAGCCACTCATGCCTGCCATCAATATAAACAAATTTTCTTCCTCATACCGAAAAAACAGAACATAAAAATAGACTTTATTTTCACTTCTACATTACAGCACGCAACACAAGGAAAGAGAGAGATTTATGTTAGTGTCACTATAAAACCATCTTGTGTTGTATAACTTAACAGGTTGGGGATCAACTTTTTTTTTTTTTTTTCTTCAAATAGGCTACTGTTTGGGTTAGGATAGTTTGGCAGCCCTTGTCCTAACGCAAACATAAAGAACAGATGGCTGGAGCCTGACCTAATTGTAACTCAAATCAATCAATGGTTTGTTTGTTTTTTGTTGTTTTTTTCTTACTTTTGTGTACAGTAACTTGTTCATTTGCCTGTGGGGTGTGGCAAATGCAGCTTGGAGACACCAAAGACTAGGTATCGCTAATCTCTGAGAATGGGCTTGCAGCATAGAATAATGCAGTGTCAGCGACTAACCTGTGACCTGCTATATGGGTGGATTTTGACAGACGCACACGGAAATGCAAAAAAAAATATCCAGCAAAACCGTTTTATATAAACAAATATGTGGCAGATGGCATTTCTAAAACATGATATATGATGTCGGTAAGAAACATTCCCTATTGACGCTTTTACATAATGAAATCGGCTGTGTGCTGGTCTTGTATCGCAGTGATGTTAAACTTAACATTTCAAGTAGGAAGAAGGAAAGGACTATAGGACAGAGAGGAAAGAAAGAAATAGTACAAGGTTGCAAGGGGGACGGTGGGGAAGAAAGTCAACATGATGACAATGTTGAGGTGGTCTAGTTCGTAAATCTAGTTATAAGTTCAGTATTGGTCAGAATCAGAGCAGATCTTGATTATGATAAGAAGCCCAAGGGGACCAAACTTTGTGGAAAGATACGGAGGAGCCCCTCAAGATGCTGGTAATATGTTCCATCTAGTAGGTGTGCTAAACCAAACTGCAGACCATTTGAAGTGTTGGAGGTGTAGGGTTCTTCCAGGAAGCAGGTTGCTGCGTTAACAATATGTCTGAAAAGTTTATGGGTGTGAGAAGGGAGGTCTGGGACAGGCAAGGGCAAAAGCACGGGTTTGGGATAAGAAGCCAGTCATACTAAGGACTGTTGGGGCAAAAGAAAGGACAGAGGTCCAGTATGGGCATAAAGGTTCCAATGTGGTCACAGTTTCACCAGCAAGCAGCACTTGTCTGCAGGTGGTTAGCATGTAGCCTGGAGGGGGACATAGTACCACCTATGGAGTAATTTATTGGTGGTTTCTTTAATGCTGGTATTAATAGAACAGCGCACTGTCCATTCATAGATGAACCAGATCTACCTCGCACTGTGTTTGGAAACGGTCTTTAACCTTGGTATTGAGAGGAAGCAATGCATTATATAGTGCAAATATGAGGTACGGAAAGACACAGGTTCTCAAACACAGTGGGCGATCTAACTGTCAGCCGGGTTTTGACTGCCTGATGGAAGTGGCTGATCTGCAGATATTGAGGGAACTGTCCCATTGTAAATTCACAGTGTTGTGCCAGGTCAGAGAATTTAGTAGTTTGCCCCTATCTGTACCCTTGGTATGCATAGGATGGGAGAGGCCAGGCGTGAATTCAGGAGCTTACAGAGTGGTATCGGAATCGAGGTGGCTGGGGATAGAGCGGTCATTCGGTTACATCGGGACCAGATGGAGAGGAACAGGGCCACCATTCAGGCAGGGGTTTGGGCGTTGTGTTGTAGGGAGCCATAGACTGGAACAGATTGGTGGCCCCTCCAGGAGGTATGATTCTATGTTATCCCAGACCCTGCTTCCAGGCAGAGTGTGCCACTGCACACATTGGCCTAAGCAGGCTGCCTAGTAGGCGGAGGTTGGGGATGCAGGGACCACCTGCCATGGGGGAGCATTGAATAATGCGGGCTGGGATCCTGGGACTCTTACTAGATAAAGCACGTTAGAGAGGCCTGTAACATTTTGAGATTTGCAGGGGGAACCCTAATGGGGAGCATGTGAAAGAGGTATAGCGTTCTGGGAAGTAAATTCATCTTCACTGAGGTGATCCAGGCCACCCAAGATATTTTAAGCAGGACGTCTTTATTGATACAAGTTGTGTGTGGGGGATAGTTGGCCTGATAGAGGTGTTCCACCTTTCTGGTGAATGCTATACCCAGATATCTTAAGCACAAATATTTTAATGGTTGAACAGGTACTTGATGGGCTAAGATCTCTGCACTCTACAGTCTCATGTATCCTGCATATTGTACTCTATTTACATGTGTGTCCAATTTATTTGTGGATACTCATAATCACTGGAGTAGCCATGGTCTTGCTCTTGCATACTTTCCTCAGGGAATGTCTGCCTTTGAGCCTGTTCCAGCCTTGTCAGCCACACCTCCAGCCTTGTTTTTCTGCCTGGCCTTGGACACCACAAACTGTGATTGTCTCTCTGCCATGCAGTCTGCTCCCGCCTTCAGTTTGTGCAACCCACCCTCTCATCGGTCCAATCTATCTAAGGAGCAGTCCCAGGCTGGGATTATTCCACCATCTGCTGGCTAGTAGCCTAGCTCTCTTGGAATCATTCCCCATACTGTTGTGCTACCACCACTGCTGCCTCCCTAGTTGAACTGGATCCCCTGTCTGCGGCCTACTCGTCGCCTTCTCTGGATGATCTCGGGACATCTTCAGCTCCGTTTTCATCCGGATGCTGCCTTCAGACTCCTATTGACTCCACCACTTCCATCTTCTCTGGGTGACCCTGGGGCCCTCTCAGTTCTGCTTTTTCCAGAAACTGCTATGCCACCCTCCTCCTCCCAAGGGCAACCACTGCTTACAGATTCCTTCACTGATATGTATCCACTGCACCATATGCCTCATCACCTGCCTTGACCACTCAACCTGGTGCCTCCTTGCAGCCAGTTCTAAGGGAAATTTCTTTTTACTCGTCATCCTGGACCTCTCTACTGGCTGTGGACCATCCTCTCATCCTACAAACTTTACACTTTGCTTGTCTGCCTGACACTGTTCTCTCCTTACTGTGGTAAACCCCCTCCCCCACTGCTTTCTCTTTTAGTGTCACCTCCTCTTTTGTGTCTCCCACTATCTTTCTGCCATGTCCTCTTGGATGTTCCAGTGCTTCCCTAACCTTTAATAGGTCTAAAACTGAACATATCTCTACCCCCCTCGAGAGTCCCCTTGCCTCCCCTTATCTATATATCCGTTGATATAAATAAATGGTGTTAAGTGTCTATAACAGTGTTGGCTAACCTGTGACACTCCAGGTGTTGTGAAACTACAAGTCCCACTGTTTACTGCCTAAGAGTTTTCCTCAACTTCTCCCTCCTCACATTCAATCCCTCTACCTATCATGTTGTTTCTACCTTCCAAACATCTGAATGAAAACAAGACTTGGGTGTATATTTACTAAAATGCAGGTTTTATAAAGTGGAGATTTGGCCTATGGCAACCAATCAGATTCTAGCTGTCATTTTTTAGAATGTACTAAATAAATTAAAACTAGAATCTGATTGGTTACTACAACACTTTTTCAAACTCACAGTTTAGTAAATATACCCCCTGGTCTTTCTTCCTCCTGCTTCTCCCCACTGCAATCTCTCCTAAGCGCTGCTGTTTGCTTTTTCTCTCCCTCGCTACACTGACTCACAATTCACACCCCTGCATCTCCAACCTCCTTTTCCTCCACACTCTACCACCCATCCGTTCTGCCAATGCCCGCAGTGTCTCCTCCTCGCTCATTACCTTTGTGACTTGTCCCGTGCTGCTCCGTGACGGTTTGCTCTGCACATACTCATGGGTACAGGCCCACTTTAATAATGTTGGTGTTTGTGTTTATCCACCCCTTCCCTCCTTTTTAAATGATTTTGTCTATGCTAGTGTAACTGCAACACACGGTTTTTTATTTTTACATTGGAAGTATGAAAAAATGTTTAGTTAAAGTAACTATTTGCATTTATTTAATCGATGATCATAGATGTTGGTGAAACCCTAGCTGCTTGTCTCTCACAACTGAAGCATGTTTGTGTTGATGCTTTGCAGCTGCTGTTGAAAGAATCCATTTGTTACTGCTATTGATATGTTAATCATTGTCTCTTCCCATCTTGAAACCAGATTCTTGCTTATTTATGCTAAGCGATACGCCTTCAATTAGTAACTTTGGGGTCTGTTGCAGATGACCTTACATACATGCCAACATCAGTCATGGATTTTTGGGCAAGTCTGAAAATGATCCAATCAACTGTTAGTAGATTATTCTTTAGAATGCTGATCATTTGGGGACAGCACCCAATTTGATGGCATCAACATGTGTGGAAAGTTTTAGTCTAGTGCGAGAAATGTTCAATTGTAGCCTGTTACTAAGTGTTTTATCTGCTGAGGAAAATACTGCTCTGGACTTGGATTTCAGCAGCTTTTTTTTTTATTTTTATTTTAACTACCAGGTGAAAACACTACAATGTAGCGCAGGCCTGGCCAATCTGTGGCTCTCCAGGTGTTGTGAAACTACAAGCCCCAGCATACTTTGCCAGTAGATAGCCAACTAAGAGCTGACAGGGCATGCTGGGCGTTGTAGTTTCACAACACCCGAGGAGCCACTGGTTGGCCAGGCCTGATGTAATGTTTATGGGTGTTAGGTGCTTTGGAAACACCTAGTGGGCCAGCAGTTCATAGACTTTGGTGATATTTTTTTTATCAGCAGCTATGAACCTTTTATAGACTTATAGAAAAAACAACATTTGTGTGTCACCACCCTTAAGCTGCTGGTGAACGAAGTGTTCCTGGAAATTAAATTTTATAGTTTTTATTAATTTTTTTTCATACAACATTTTTTTTCGATCTCTGTTAAAAGTCCAGATGACTTACCTACTTGACTGCTATATGAAGTAATTATTCTTGATAAATCATACAGCAAGACATTTCTGATGCGTGGCAGTAATGGGAACAAGCCCTGTGCCACCTTGTAGTGCAATGAAACTGATGCATGTTTATAACATTGTGCAATACTATATAACTGTGTTACAAGTAAGAGATTGGACAATTTTGATTAAGTGAACCACATTTGAAATAATTTTTTCCTTAACTTGTTGGGACATAAAACATATATGGGCCCCATCTTGTTCTGCCAACTAATAGTCTATGTATTAACCGTGCATTACTAGGATTACCTTCCTGGAGTTTTTTTGTTGCTGAGTCACACACCCTGCTGCCCTTTGCTGTTTGCAAACTGACACTTTCTCACAGAGCAATGGGGGTTAATTGTGAACATATAGCTGTTTAGTGCGAATGTTAAATTTCTATGCCGAAAGGAATTACTTGTTGTCTTGTTGTTTAAAAAATCCTGTGGTTTTTTTTTTGTTTTTTTGTTTTTTTTCCAATAAATAAAGAAAATCTGATTTTGCTTTAAATCAGATTTTTTTTTTTTTTTACATTTAAATCAGAATTTCTTTTTTTTTTTTTTTTTTTTTTTAAATGATCAAGTAAACAAAGTCAAAACAATAATACAGTATATACATACAAATTACAACACAAACTGCAAAAGGAAAGAAACAGCAATGATATTAAAAATTACAATAGTAGGCAATTGCCTTGCCTGATTTGTAAATCTGACACATTAGGTTTACTGAACTCCTTAAAAGAAACATAAGTTTTGTAGCTTTGTCAGTACCCAAGTGGTTTCTCAGTTTTGACTGCTCCAAACCAAATGTGTAAAATACTCTTTCTACTGAAGCTGATGATGATGCAGCTGTTAGCATTTGCTCTACGGCTACCATAATATTTTCATTACCAGCTACAGTTTCTGAACCAATGCGCATTTTCCACCAGTCTGTTGACACAACATTGTGGTCAAACAAGAGATCATTAAATGGGTTTGATGTTACAGTGAAAAGTTATTTCTTTCAACTGTCCTTTCTCTTTGAACTTAACACTAGTGTGGTGTTGGTCATTCTCTCTGGTTTCTGGAATTATCTCTTTCTTGTCTGGACTTTTCTGTTGCCTGTGCCTCTTTGTATCATATGAGTCATTAATTAGGTCAGCAAGCAATAGCCATAGATACAGACCTTTTATTAGTAGAGCAGCTAGTCAAAAGACTATGGCCATATTGCACAGTTTGCCAATCACCATTAAAAGCTTGTTAAAACCCTGTATTTTTTTAATGGTGATTTGAATCAATGGGTTTTTTTTTTTTTTTTTAAATTGTGATTAAAATCAAGTTGATTTAAATCGACACACCCTGGTCCGAAACACATTAAGAGGGTCATGTGACCAGGATGTTCAGGTTCACTTACAGATGAGCCCGGCTTATATCCTATTTATTTACATTTTGATTTATACATATTGTATAATATTAATAAACGTACTACACCATGGATAATTTGCCTTATTTACACCTAACGTAAATCTTCCATTAATAGCACTGGAAGAATGCTTTAAGTAAGGAACTGCACCATGCTTTGTTTACAAGCAGACTACACAATCACCAGTATCCACAGAAGACTTGTGTGTATGTTTCCTGGGACTTAATTTCTGTGGCGTTCAAGTGTTAGTTTTTTTCTGAAAACCAGCGCTTGAACTCTACAGAAATGTAGTCCCCATAGTGTTTATATGAGAGGGGATATTGTAGATTCGGTTATAGACAGGTTTGCCATACTGTAAAGTAATTTTTCAGGATTTTAATTTAAAATCACATGAGCAGAAAGTTTGCCATTGCAAAGTAGGTATACAAATCGGAGCACAGGAAATGTAAGCACCTGACACACAGTCCCTTCAATGCCTATAAAGGTTTAGCTGCAGGCGATGATATCCCTCCCTGGCTGCTTGCCACCTTCTATCAGTTTTCCAGCGAATAGAGCACCTATGACAGAAGTCTCTGCAAGCAAATACAGAGTCTAGGAGAGTATGTAGTTGCCTTTTAATTACACTGTCATAAGTAATTAAACCCCATATGTACAGCTACTCTGCAAACTAGAGGACAGTGAAGCCACAAACAGATCCAGCTATACTAAACCCATGTTATATATTGAAAAAGCTATACTGGTAAATTCTAAGTAAATAACATTCTCAGTCTTTATTGTCGTCCCAATTCCTTCAGTTGGTTGAATTCACTTAAATACATGTTTTTCTTACTTTATAGCTAGTACAGATGCATGTTGAGTACCTGCTTGTATGTTTCATATGTGTCTATCTTTAATTTAATAAGTTGCCCAAGTCAATTTTAAAAAAATAAATTCTTCTGGTAAATGTAATATTAATGTTGAATATGGAAATTACCTTTTTCCTTATTCTGTACAACTTTCTGTTGATTCTTTCAACTCCAAGAATATACACTTGTACATTTGCATTTGAGTCATACTATTGTAGTAATTTACTTAAGTCCAGAAGCAAGGCATGGAGAAAAATCCACGAGGAAGATTCATACACTGTTTTGGAAATATATGATTGCTTTATTACGCTCTGAACTCCTCTGACAGAAAATTCTTGTTTTGTTTTTCTTTTTGTTCAATTTACTAAAATATAAAGCATGTTATTGCTGATTTTTGATTTTGACCCAAGTTTTCTTGTTTTATTTATTTATTTTTTTTTTATTTTTTTTTTATAGAAGTGTGCTCAGATTTCTGAAGACATGCATTTCCTTTACATAATACCTCATATCATTCCTTGTTTATTTTAAATGTACATGCAAGCAAGCAGAAAATGCACAAATATGAAACTTCGAGAGCTATTTGAAGTAGTGTTCTGTGTAAGGAATGTTTTGAGATTTGCAGTTCATTTAGATTTAAGCTAGTTCCATTAAAGCATATGCAGCAGCTAGTTTCATTATCACATCTCCTCTTATGACCAGTCATTATAGTTGTCTTGTTTCCAAGCAAACTCCAAACAGCCCTGTAGCTTTGGACTTTAATCAAGAGGTGTAAAATACTCTTGGCAACAGCTGCAATTCAAAACTCGGCTAGCCTGGCGGATCTGTAAATCCAAAGTGGAAAGTGTTAGCCCATTTCAGCTTCACAAATGAAGAATCATACTGCTGGTGTTATTTTAAGTGGTGCAAGTGTATGGCAGCTGACGTCTTGTAGGTCAGTGGAAAGTGGTCAGATTTCTTGTCTGCTGATGTCATTTGCTATTCCATGAAGACAAATTGCCTAAAATTGTTGTACAATATTTGATTTTTTTTTTCTTTGCAACACATTAGAGCTGTAGCAATACTTTTAAATAGGAAGTGACACTATTACACTCATTGTATTTACAATACAGGAATAAGTTTACAATGATTTTTATTTTTTAGCTGGAGTTATTTGAGCAAAACAATTGTAGGCTATTAAAATCAAACAAAACAAATGCCAATGCTTAATATAGTTACATTGGCAAGTGCTAAACCAAAAATGTAATTTAATAGCAAATGGATTTCAGGTTTTCCAGTGCTGTTTGTTGCTAACGGATTCCTCTTACCATTTTTTTTTATTTGTCTCTCTTCAGAACTACACAGCATAAGACACCTATCTCCTACATGAGTTAACTCCAGAGCTTAATTTTCAGTCCAGATAAGGTAACTTTATACCCTAAGAATGTTGTGCTTTTCTTTTCACTGCTGTTGTTGACCGACAAACAACAATTGTGTTTTTTTTCCCAAGATCTCCACTCTTTAACTTGCTTAGACCCAGCATTGGACTTCTATGTTCTGTAAGGTTGGAGCCGTGCGCTCCTGCTTAAGCCTCTACCCCCATACTTCTGACAGTGACGGCCTGTGGTTGTGCTGGTGCTAGGATCTGTTGTTAGTCATTGAACCCCCAACCTCTGCACATTGCTTTCAAAATAAATGTGTGTTTATAATGAGATAAAGAAAGTCATTAGGACAACCCATGGTAGAGGTTATTCTAAGAACACATTCCATAGGCGCTGACTTGTTTAAAGTTGTATCCAGTTTAAAACTTGAATAAAGTACATATTGGTAGTATATCTGCTAGAAGTAGCAAGAAATTTGTTCCACTATACTACCAAAGGAAAGCCCATCGGTCTTTGGGTGAAGAAAGTTATTTTTACCAAGGAAATGTTAGTTGTTTCTGGTGAAAAATATATTGATAACGTATTGAGGGTGGGCTGGTCTTTGAGATACATATTATATTGGGTAACTGAGTGGGCAAAAGGGGACGCTTTCCTTCAGTACTCATGTTAGTTCTAAAACATGGCATGTGTTGCTGCTGCCAGGAGCTAATTAGTTATCCCTAATCATAAACATTCATATTGCACACAGTGAGTATCCATTTCTGTGGTTCCTGTGTTGTGATGAAAGGAAGTTTTGTGAATGCCATTACTGCTGTTAGTGCTGGGAATCATAGCAGGGAGCCTAGTTAGAGCAATACTGTGCACAGCCATATTAAGAATTCCCTTAAATAGTGAAGGAACACCCCACTAAAGTGTACCCTTTTTCTAGTACTCCCAGGTGGCTCAGTAAGACCAACTAGTAGAAAATGTAAAATAATTACTGTATTTCTATGTGAGCAAAAAGTAACTAAAACTTTGCTGCTTTCATTAGTAACACGTGAGACACATTCTGTTACCTGCTCGCTCTTACCTTTACTCTGAATATACTTTTATTTATTCAATCAAAGTTTTGTTGTTTTTTTTTTCCCCCCCAGACATTAGTTTTTTGTGCATTTTATAATCCACTAAATTAAAGTAAAAAAAAAAAATCAACATAAATTATTTTCCAAGTTGGCTTTGTGGCAATTACAGCTTTTTTTATTTTTACCTCCTACAAATTGAGGTGGCACTAACTCTTGTCTCATTAGATGTCTCTCAGTACCTTTTTCTGTGCTAGCAAGAGTAAGCTTTTTTTTTTTCCAGCTCTGCTTACCCCGCCCCCTTTGCCTTCTCATGTTTTTACCAGTCCATGATGACCTCTCCCTTGATCCGTTGCCACCAATTATAAATTTACCTGTCTAGATTTTATTGGAGTCTGCCACGTATGGTGATCACCTAGTGTTTTCTGGAACGTCATGCACCTTGTACTTTTCTATTGAATTTGCAGTAGAAATGACACTAATGGAGAACTGCAATTTCCCCAACCAATCCATGCGACTTGAGGTGCTCTAGATTCCAGAAGAATCCTTAACTATAAAGCCAAACGTGCATATGTATAATATATCATTTGTTAGTTTACCATAAAATGTTTGATTCTGCACATTAGAAACCATACAAGGAGGGTTTTGTTTTGTTTTTTACCAGTGCCATTATGATTAACTAGCTTAAAGGATCCAAAATAAATTATATTTGAAGTGGAGAAAGTCTTGGTAATACAGTGAATACCACCACCCCCTTCTGTTTTTTCTTTTTTTTTTTTTTTGTTTATCCTCCTTTACACCAGTAACAGCTGTTGTAGCTATATGCCAAGGAATACCATGCAAGTGTTTATGCTTGCTTAATTAGACTCTTATTAGTAAGGTCACTGTGTCTCCATGACATTAATGATTGTGTTCAGAAGTTGACACATTCTGTCGGATCGTAGCTTTTTAGAGGTCTTGAGAGGCAGCAAATCAGGTGTGAGGTATCATTTTTTTAATTATCTATGTACATGTTTTGTTTGTAAAAAATAAATATATATAATGCAAAACCAAATAATGGTCTACATACAATTCAAATGACATGCACAGTACTTTGGGCTTGTAACTGTATGCAACACTGGCTTAATGAACACACTTATCAGCACTGAACAAATTCAGAAGATGGTGTAGGCAGGAGATTCTGTTACCATGGTGCATTTCTTTAGTTGCTATAATAACAAGGATTTGTCCCACGCTGGTCATTATGCTGTGATGTCTGAGTACATGACATGCCAGTGCATTCTTTTTACCAAGCACTTTTGTTTTTCCCAATAAGAGTGAATGGGATGGCACCTTGGTTGTACATTCGCCTATCTATAGGCACAACCTGTCCGGTTGCTCTGCAGATTACTGCTTACCGATGATCAGTGACTGGCAGCTTTTTAGGTTCTTATTAAAACCACTGTATCTCTTTCATTTGTCTCTCAATGGCAGGGTCATGTTTTCGCAGTAGTATATATTTGTGCGGTTGTAGAGCTGTAAAAAAATTGAAATGGTAAGCACAATAGATAATACAATATAAGGACAGTGGAATTGCCTGTTTTTCCTTTTGGAAGGATGAGCATTAAGATAATGGTGGTGTATGGAATAGTGTATTCTTAATGAGGATGAACTTATATTTACTTATTATAAAAACTTTAAACAGCTTAGCAACCTAACTTACAAATGTTATTATCATTCTGATTTAATATTTTTGGATGTACATACTTTGGTTAGATTTCCTGGATTTTGTTCCATATTTAGCACAATCGATATAACTTTAAAAATCAGTCTCCCAATTAAAGTGGGTAACTGGGGGATTTTCAAGCGCAGAGTACTGACAATGAACAGCCTGAACATTGTGATGTTCAGAAGACTTGCATAGGTTTCATACATACATTCATATCTTCTAGCAATGGGACATAGAGCTGAATTTCAAGACTACCCAGTTTCAGCCCCTAAAAGCAGAAATGTGCTAAGAATTCAGTACATTTTTCTGCAAATGTTTTTTTCTGAAATTTTGTAGATCATGACTTGCATAAATATGCTGTTGCACTCTAACAAAGTATTGTCTTGCTATTAAATTCTAGTCACATTTGTTTCTCATAGCTCATTTTAAACTCATGAACTTGCTCAATA
Organism: Mixophyes fleayi; assembly: GCF_038048845.1. NCBI lineage: Eukaryota > Metazoa > Chordata > Amphibia > Anura > Limnodynastidae > Mixophyes > Mixophyes fleayi. The sequence continues at coordinate 215,975,919 of NC_134403.1, read as the reverse complement.
GCAAATGATCACAGGCATATGCTGCATCATGCCTCGTGTACATTGGGAAACCTTTATCTAGCTCCCTTTATCCTAGTTTTACTGCTGCCAATCCATGTTGTATATACAAATGTATTTGAACAGTAGCAAACAATTACAAATGCTTCAAAATTAGACACTGGGTGCCCTCCCCTCAAATACTGAGGAAGGGAGAGCTGGCTGCAGATTGAAGAAGTTCCTGCAATAAACATTTTGTACCATAGTGTGCGTCTTGCTACAATAGACTCTTCTCAGTCTGTATTACATATGCCTGTAGTGTGTTTTATGTGAAATGAAGGATTACTTTGTGTGCATAATATACTTATACATGTATGATCATTACTATATTTTGCTTCTGATTCCCCTGCCATTTGTTTATTCAGTCCAAGTTTTTAAAGTGAAACCATTTACAGTGGCTTATTAACTCTAGGTGTGGTGAAAATGCACTTCTACCTGAGGCATTATAAAGCAGGCCCAGGAAACATTGTTCCCAATATGGACTCTGGTTGCATCATGTTCAAACACATTTCTGGCGCCAACATGTTGGTGGAACTTTGCCTTTTGTCAGGTCAAAGCCCCTCCTTAGATTTAAACGCACAAATGTGTGTATTGAATGATGAATGACTTCCATTGGAATATTCAGCTGTTTTTCTCCCCTTTTAATCAGAATAGATCTGCTTATTTGAAGTCAGACGTAACTTGTGACTCCTTTTTAAAGCATGGAAATGTTTACATACAGTTTAGGCATGTATTATAAACTGCATTCTGTCCGTTGTAGTCTCCACATCTTACAGATAGTTAGTTTGTTTTATATAATGGAAAGCAATGGTTAACATACTGTATATGTGTAAGTGTGTGTGTATATATATATAATTAGTTTTTTTTTATCATTCTAGTGTAGTCTTACAAGGTAATTGATGTTCAGTTCAAGTAGAAAAAAATTATAATACAATTTTTTTTAATTTTAATAGTAATCCGTAGCCAACATGAATGATTTCCAAATATAAGGAGCATTTTGTTTTTATATATTACAGGCAAATTCTTTTATCTTTCTGCAGTTTGCCATCTATTCTCAGTATGATGTTTTACAGTCTGTTTCATTATTCTGTTCGACAATTTTTTTAATGTAGAAAGTTATACAACATTTAGTGCTTGTTGCAAATGAGCACTGTGACGGAATATGGAGTGAGCAAGTTCATGTGTAAACACAGTCTTGTAGTCCCTTCTGAGTAACAAACCCAGGTGAATTATAGCTGTTTTTTGTCTACTTATGATCTATAATCTAGTCTTCTAGAAATTTATATTTAACCAGCGAATTTCTTTTTCACATTTGTGAGTCCAAACAACTTTTATTATCCATTAATAACTACTTCATGTATCTTTTTTATGGATTTTAATTTTAGTTTTCATGACCCATCAAGGATAAATCTACAAACTGGCTTACCACTTTAATAGATTGCTGGGTGGAGTTTAAACCCTGGAGATTTGCAAAACTGTTTTGTAGAGGAAACCAGGAAGGAAATTTGACCTTTCCTGTGCTGCTAGTGAGGATCTCTCATCTCTCCTGCTTCTATGAACTGTAAGTTCTGGGGTGTTTGTATTTACCTTAACTGATCTATCTACACTCTTTTTGGTGATGAAAGTCAGATTGTCACTAGTACATTAATGGCTGTTTTCCTCAGTGTAGCCCCCCTCCCCCTTTCTTTACTAACTGTCTCACATAGTAAAGTTAGCAGCCCCTCCCAGCCATGCTTTAGAAAATGCTTTTACACTTTGCTGTGCTTGTTGCATACTCACAAATGTTAAAGAATTTAAACTTTGACCGCAATCATTCTGTATAACATATATATCTATATCAAGTTTTTAAGCTATTTGTGTGAGGAACCTATTTTAATTTTGCATCTGTTTGAGTAGTTGTAATAGTTTTATGTTTATATTTTAATTGCTCTTATGCAACCTTGCATGTATCCTGTAAAAACAACAAAAGAGCAGATATTCCCATAACTTGAAAACTAATTTAAATATAAATCATGTATGTAACAGCCACCACCTCACTACTTTGGTGAAGCAATTGCTTCAGGAAGAAAGGATATTTATATACTGTACACATTAAACTTTATTATCTTGCTTCGTATATTCCTAGACATGATGGCGTTTCAAGGATTTTTGAGCTCTTATTATATTCTACACCTGTTCTACCAGGCATTAAAGTTTTATTAGTTCTTGCGTTTTGGAACGCTCATTGCGGTCATATTAACCATATGTAAAGACATAATTGCCTACTAAATATGTGGTATATTTTGCATGTGTATTTTTTTTAATTTAATTGTAAATGTTTAAATACTAACAAATAGTAATTAGTCTATTATACTACAAATGTTTGCCCCTTTTTTATTTTATTATGGTCCTTCAGAACTTTGTGTTTTTATTCCTCCCTATTCCATTTTCAATAATAGAAGGTAACTTTAATTTTAGAATTGTGTTGGAGAAACAAATTAACCCTTTTACTACCAATTGATGTTGAATTTTGCATTTGACAGGTCGTCAGTTTTTTTGGGTTTTTTTTTTTTGTATCTTTTTGGTTGAATAACACTTTCCTAGTTTGTGGTTTGTCACCATTTGCTGCATGTGACCCAAAGGATCTTCTGTCCCCCCAGGCTGTTTGTGCCACCTTATGTCCCCAGGTGTGTGCCAGTTTCTCATGGGTATCCAAGCAATAAACAGGTTTCAATCTTTCACCTGCTGTTTCTTTGCTTGCCAGCTAAGCTCCAGGGAGCAACATACTTAAGGGGAAAAGATTCTGTAAGCTAAGCTGGAAATAACTGTGTAAGTGTTAATAGTAAACAGTCATAGATTACTGACTGGTTAAAAATAAGGATGTTCCTGATATGTACAGGGCTGTGCAAATATGAGCCAGGTATCCATAGATCTAAAAGATTTACTCATTGTGCAATTTTTGTAGATCTCTATGTACCCCTTTCACTAAATGCTAGATTCACGCAGTTGGAGTCTACTTCTTCTTTATTAGTATTTTATCCACCCCTGTCTTAAATGACTTGTGCAAATATCACAAAGGGTAATTATTTTAAAATATCAGACAGCTTCCTGCTTAATATATTTTTACTGAAGGCCGCTTACTTTTTTACTGATAACGCTCTTTCTATGTAAAGTTTAAAATAGAAATGGTCACTTAAATTATTCTATTCTTGTTTGTTTCTGTAATTCAAGTGCATTAGGGTATGCTTCTTGTGCATCAGAACACGGACTACAGCAAAGGCCTGGCCCTGTTTATTGGGCATGAGACTTGGAACACTATTTGGGAGCCCCATCAATTCTGTCCATGTCATTTCAGTACAGACTATGTACTATTTTCCATGAAGACCTAGAAACAAAATAAATACTGTCGCTGACTATATTGTAGATGGAAGTTAAGGTTAGGTTTCCTTATAAAATAAATGCTGGCAAAGCGTTCCCGTTTCTTATGTTTCATTAGAGCAGCACTTTTTATATTTTGTACCTACAGCCAGCTCTTACTTGTTTCATGATAGTTTTAAAAATGAACAGACATAAATAGAAGCTGTAAAATATTGGGACAGCTGCTAGTAATCAACAAGGTAATAAGACAAAACAATCAGAAGGAATTAATTCGCCGCTTTTGATGGGAAAGCACCAGATTAAGAGCTGCTTTAGTGACCAGCAAATGGCACACCTACGTGTGTGTGTGTGTGTGTGTGTGTGTGTGTGTGTGTCTATATATTTAAAGATCGCATACAGCCCCAATTTTAAAAAAAAAAAACGAACTAATACGTAATCTGTTTTATTTGGCTCTTTTGAGTACTCCTTTTAAGAAGTGAAAACATTATTGCTCAGACATTTGCATAATATAGACCATACTCCTTCGAAAATTGTGTGAAATCTGACCGTTGTTTCTGGTTCAGCTTGTTAAATTATGTTTAGAGCATTCTTAGGAATTGCACTAACATTTGTGACAGTTTATTCGCTCTACGCGTTGACTGCTAGATTTGTTTGGTACAGCTGTGCTCTCACGATCACTTACAGTGTACGTAACCCAAGATTAGTCAAGCTTAGGTCAACAGGTGACAGTTTTGTAAATATTTCATGAAACACTGGTTATAAAATGATGTCTCATGGTCTGTGTAATTTGACAAGGTTCAGCTGTTAATTGTTCAGTAGCAAACTAATCCATATGGTTAGTTACCAGAAAGAGAGTTAATAACAAAATTCATATATTCCTCAAAGTAAAGCCATTTTATTCTGTCTATTTATCTATATAACTATTTGGACCTTTTTGTCTTTTACATCTGGGGATTTCTGAGTAATTTCTTTCATATCTGTTACCATCATTCGCAGCAGTTGTGCTTTCAAGTAGATCTTGTGGTTTAAACATGGGCTCTTGCTTTTTTAATTTTGCATATGTGTCTTGTGTAGATTTTACTATTTTATACCAATATGTTTTATTTTATTTGGTTAAGTACTTTCAATTAAGCAATATTGACATGTTCTATTTTCTGTTAATTTGGCTTTTTTTTTTCCTGCAGTTTTTTTTGCAGTGTTACTCTTCAGCTTAATGGTTATAATTGGTTACAGCTGTTCTTTTACTATTTTCACTTCAGGTTCACACACAAGGGCTGCTTATTTACTGAAAAATGTCTAAAAACAAGTCAAAGTCCAGATCAGGATCATCTCGTTCCATATCTCGCTCAAGATCTCGCTCATTCTCCAAGTCACGGTCCCGTTCGAGGTCTCTTTCACACACAAGAAAACGCAGGCACAGGTAAGACTATTTCCTCAATCTTGGCAACAGAGTTCAATATTCCTAGAATTTTCTTGTACTGGTACTTTCACATACATCACACTAGCATGACGCAAACCAATAGTGATAATTTTATTTACTCCGAGGCCATTTTCAAGTGCTGCAGTTCATTATGCAGACTAAAGATGTAATTCAGATCTGTCTTGTGCACATAAACTTGCACAGCTATACATATACAGAGTATATTTTGTGCCTGTTAGATTCCACAAGACCTTCACTGAGCTGTTAAAGTTTGCATTTAATTACCACATTCCCAAAGTGCAGCTATTCAAAGCTACAGGGGTTTTGAGCTAAACTTGACAAAAATAAAGGTTTTGAAATTATGTTCTACAGATTAAAGCTGACATTTGTCTTGGGATGAGTAGAGTACCTACATGCTGGTTTCTTCCATATGTTGAGTATAAATGACAGTAATTTTAATCAAAATAAAATAAAAAAATAAACGTATCATTAAATGGACAATAAAGTGTGCATTAGGTCAAGTAAGTGAAATGGTTACAAGTATTAGTCCACTTGGATCTGTCACTGGAAAGTATTTGCTTAAAAGCACCAGGTCAGTAGTGAAGTCTGTTTGAGGCAGTTTTCATATCCTACAAATTTATTTGGGTACCCTTCAAGGTAAATATGCTAATGAGAATTTGGTTTAGTGATTCAAATAACATCTGGCACATCAAATCAGCCTTTCCAAGGAAACAAATAACGTTAAGTTCCAAGTCTTTCTAATGTGCTGTATTTGTAGATATGACATAATGATGAAGCTGTTGCTATTCATGACTGAGCACAGTGAATAAAAGTTCTAATCTGTTTAAGAACTGACAGTTAAAAAGGTCACCAAATGGCTTTGGATAAAGATCACATAAATATTAACCCACAAAGGTAATTTAATGTCCTCCTTCCCTGTTTATTAACACGTATGCAGTTTTCAGCAAATGTTGTTTTTTTTCTATCTCTGCCCACATTAGTTTTGTGTTGACATTTTCTCTCCAAGTAAATAATATCCAGAAGTTTATTTAGCCTATATCTTAAAACATTTCGCTTGTACACCATTTTACAATACACTTTGGCAATACAATGTGGGTGTATAGATTTTCATAGCTGCAACATTCACCTCATATATTTTGGGGACACTTTTAAAAGCTGAAATTAAACGCTTTGTATAATACATGTTTTTACTACGGTATTATTTAAAGTAGAAACAATATTTGGGTAGTTCATTTTGTTTTCTAATAAAATGTTGTGTTAATCTTTTCTATTGCTGGGTACTCTCAATTTGTTTACCTGACTCTTGAGCTGGAAGGGTTAATTTCCTTGTGGTGCATATGGGATTCAACAGAAATCCCCAATGAGACTTGTGAATATAATTGAATCTTGCAGGCGGAGGCTCCATTCCCTCAAACCATTTATGATAAGTGGTTTAAATTGATAGTGCCTTTCCCATGTGGTATCTGAACTTGGTGCTTGAGTTTCTAAGCAAGGCAACTCCTCATATCTCTGTATTGTGTGACACGCGTTAGTCATTCTGTGGCAGTATCCGATCTTTGCCAATAGCAACCTAACGTCTTGGCACCAGGAGGTGCTGAAATTCTCTGCATTTTACTCCTAGTTTCTCTTGAATAGAACCTTGTTAATTGCACTGCTAACATTTTTGAAGTTCATGGTAGAAATTTTAGATTCTCCTGGGCTAAGAAAATTGATGCTCTCCTGGTGTATTTTGACTCTGCGATGATCAAGCTTGTAGCTTTAGTTTAGATCTCGCCAGCAGCCCAATTCTCAAGCACTTGGTTTTGCTCTGATGATAATACTAACTTGAATCAAATGAAATCCAAGAAGAGGTAAGATGTTCAGGGATTTGATATACTGTTTATTCAACAAATTACTTGTATGCAGGATTATAAAAGTAAGAAAAGGAAGAGATGCTAAATTTCAATTTCAGTCTTTTATGCTAGTATAGTTTTGCCCCTTTCCCTTTGGTATTCCGAGTACATGTTCATGTTGTCTTACTGTTATGCAATTGTTAGAATTGTGCTCTTTGTAAAAAAAAAAGCTAATTTTAGGCCTATGCTTTTTAGTAGTGTGTATGTATGTTTACATTAATATTTTAAGTCTGATTGCAGCATTATTTGTGAGAGTAAATAACCAAAGACTGGGTCTTGTATTCCCAATGCTGCAAACAGTTCTATCTTGTGTTGTAGTTCAGGTGACCTCTGTAGCTCCTGTAGTTTATATTTTTTGTTTTGGGTTTTTTTTTGTTTTAACTATTTCTTTCCTCTGAGTTTCTGCATAGGCGCAAATTAAACCCACAAAAACTGTTATATAAGTTTCTTTTTTTGAACTCTCATCCCCAGACTTTTATGTACATTTGTGATCAGTAGAGTGCTGTTAATTTCTGTAATATATATTTTTGTAATTTGTGTATGTTTTGAATGATGGAGATTTTCCTTTTTTTTTTTTAATCTATATTGTACACTTAGCAGTTGTGGTTGTTTTTCTACAAATGTATTTGTGTCTTGTGGTTTCTGGCAATGTGTGGTCTGTGATCAGTAGTGCACAAATGGCTAACTGAATCTTTCTTTGTCCAGAATACTGCTTGTAAGTTTTCCATGCGTGCAACACAAGGTGGATAATCTCTTGCACTTTTCCTATCCATTTGCTCAACGTGAGCTTCTGGGAAACTATGATTTTAGGAAACCTACGATTTTTTTTTTTTTGATTTTTTTTGACAGTAATGAAGGTTAAGTTTCAAGTTTAGGTATTTCAGCAATTACTCTTTGTGGGATAGAGTTTGGCAGATTCATTTAAATGTTGTACAGCCAAAATATGTTGTCTATAATTTTGTGCAATGCAAATATTTAAAGTTAACAAATATTGACTTTGTAAGTAGTTTAAAAAATATATATTTATTGTGCAAAAGTTTTAGGCAGGTATGGAAAAAATGCTGCAAAATAAGAATGCTTTCAAAAATAGAAGTGTTTTTTTTTTATTTTATTTTTATCAATTGGCAAAATGCAAAAGTGAATGAACAGAAGAGAAATCAAATCAATAATTGGTGTGACCACCCTTTGTCTTCAAAACCGCAAACGACATCAATTCTTCTAGGTACACTTACACACCGTTTTTGAAGGAATTTGTCAGGGAGATTGTTCCAAGCGTCTTGGAGAATTAACCACAGATCTTCTGTGGATGTAGGCTTGCTCAAATCCTTCTGTCTCCATGTAAATCACAGACGCTCAATGATGTTGAGATCATGGCTCTGTGGGGGCAATATAATTACTTCTAGGACTCATTGTTCTTTACGCTGAAGACTGTTTTTAACGACATTGGTAGTGTTACTGCATCAGCAAGGTCTCTCCCAGGCAAAGATTTTAAAGCAGACTTGGGTTTCAAGATGTGTTCAAGCCCTTCTGAAAAACTAAAAAAACAGGCAATGTTGAGGACCATAGATGCAGTGGTTGGGCAAGGAAATTTAGTACATCAGATGAGACACATCATGCTTACTTGCCTTGGAAATCGGAAGATCCAGCAGTGCCATCAGCTCGGAACTGGAAAAAACTGGAGAACCCAGTTACACCCATCTACTGTTCGGAGAAGTCCAGTTAGAAGTGGTGTTCATGGAAGAATTGTGGCCAAAAAGCCATACCTTTAATGTGGAAACAAGGCCAAGCGACTCAACTAATTCCAAAAACATAGGAACTGGGATGCAGAAAAATGGCAGCAGGTGCTTTGGGCAGATGAGTCAAAATTTTAAATTTTTGGCTGTAACAGAAGCAGTTTTGTCCGCTGAAGGGCCGGAGAGCGGTACAATAATGAGTGCCTGCAGGCAACAGTGAAGCATGATGGAGGATCCTTGCAAGTTTGGGGCTGTATTTCAGCAAATTGAGTTGGGGATTTGGTCAGGGTTAATGGTGTCCTCAATGCTAAGAAATAGACAGACTTATCAATCACCTTGAGGGAGACATCTTTGACTCCAAATTTATTCTGCAGCAGGACAACGACCCCAAACATACAGCCAATGTCATTAAGAACTATTTTCATCGTAAAGAACAAGGGAGTCCTGGCAGTGATGATATGGCCCCCAAAGAGCCCTGATGTCATCATCATTGAGTCTGCCTGGGATTACATGAAGAGACAGAAGGATTTGAGCAAGCCTACATCAACAGAAGACATGCCGAGTTACTTCAAAAACTGTGTGCCTAGAAGAATTGATGCTGTTTTGAAGGCAAAAGGTGGTCACGCCAAATATTGATTTGATTTAGTGTGTGTATGTGTGTGTATATATTATAATATGTGTTTGTTCTCAAAGTCTCTTGGTCATCGCAAACCACTGTTATGAATTAATTCATTTAACAATAAAAGTTCTGCACAATTCAGAATGGTAACATTGATGAAAATGTGCTTTAACCAATCAGATGTTTGCTTTCATTTTCTAAGCTTGACTAGAAAGATTACAGAATCTGATTACTTTGAAAATAGTGTACATGCAACAGTGCTGTAACCAAGCAATGTTCCCCAATGTTTCTGAAATAGGGTTATGCTACGTCAGAATATGTTTCAATATTTAAAGTATAAAAGTATAGTATATGAAGGAGTTGTCAGTAGTTGTTTGCATATTTCTATTTGGTTGGTGTCCCCAGCTGCTTATCTCTATAATTGAAAATATGCTTATAGAAAACTTGTTGCATCCTTCCAGTTCTTCTATGTCTTTAATATAAATTTAGTTTGGTTAAAATAAAAATTAATAAGGTATTTGGTATTTATTGCTACTATGACGCTATTTCCCCTGATTGTTTTGATTGTGAAATCTTTCAAAAAAAAATTTTTTCTTTTTTTTCTTTCAGTTCTCGTTCACGCTCAAGATCTTACTCACCTGGGTATAACAGAGAGAGGAACCATCCAAGAGTGTACCAAAATCGTGATTTTCGAGGCCACAATAGAGGTTATCGGAGACCGTTCTATTTCCGAAACCGTGGAAGAGGGTTTTATCCACGAGGCCAGCATAACCGTGGTGGATATGTGAATTACCGCCCAAACTGGCAGAATTACAACCGCCAGCCATATAGTCCTCGCCGGGCCCGCTCTCGCTCTCGTTCTCCAAAAAGGAGATCCCTGTCTCCCAGGTCTAGGAGTCACTCGCAAAATTCAGACAAGTCGTCTTCTGATCGCTCTCGGAGGTCTTCATCCTCTAGGTCTTCCTCCAATCATAGCAGAGTGGAGACTAAGCGTAAATCAAGAAAGGAAAAGAAAAGTCATTCAAAGGACCGAAGAGGCTCGGTCCAGGCAACTGATGATGACTCAAAGGAGCAGTCTACATCTGGGGCAGTTGATACTGGTAGCAAATTGGAGGCGGGCAAGGCTTGGCAGGATATCGAAGCATATGACACAAGCCCTGTGCCCCAGCACAGTCCTGTAGAGCGTGCACCAACACTTAAAAGCTCTGTCCAGTCTGTGGTGGTTAGACGCTGCTCACCCAGGCCCAGCCCTGTGCAAAAGCCTAGCCCTCCCTCTCCCACTACATTACAGAGCAGTGGTCCCTTTAGGGCATCTTCTCGTCAAAACATATTTGACACTAGCTTGAGCCCGCCCAGGAAGAGTCCCTTGACCAAGAGCCCACCTTCAATGGGTTCAATTTATGGCAATAATCAAAGAGAAGAGAGCAGATCTGGAGAGATGACTGCACCAATAGGCACTGGATATAAGCGGTATGTTTTGTGGCTTTCTAGCCCTTTTACTAGTATCCACTTCTACTTACTGACTTGTGCTGCAAATAATTTCTGTTTAGATTTTTTTTTATTTACAGGAGAATGCTTATACATTAATGCACTAACTTAGTGTGTTGGCCACTTTTTGTCCAGATGATACTGATGAGGTTACTGAATAGGCTTTCATATCGGCAGTTGACGGTGTATGTGTATGTGATGGCACACAATTATATTGGCAAATGCAATGTTATGTTCCCTTAGTGAAATAAGGGCCCAGTTTAAAATTTAACATATGCACCATAGTGAAAATGATGTTTTTACCAGGTTCTCTGTCCAGAGACCTGCAAATCCAAAGAAAAAAATAACCATTTTCTTTTAGGATTTTGTTTGCTTAAGAATTTAGTAGATAATATCTACCCTGTAATATTGTTTAGAATTACTGCTATTTGCGGCTTTGCGTGTTAAACTCAACTACTCTCTGAGCTGCAATGTAAGACCAACATAAAGTCTTTTCATTTTCCTGCTGACCATGTTGCATGCATTTCCAAATGCCATTACGGTTGTGCTTGTAAGCAATTCTTAAGTTACTATATAAATAAGAATATATATCTCACATCGCCCTAAGCTCATGTCACCCTATTCTTAGAAATTTGCCACCATTAATTTTAGCATATGTATTTTGATAGCTGGTATTTCCCATGCACAAAAATACTTGTTTGCTCCTGTAAGTTGGTTGTAATTAAGAATGTATCTGTTATGTAAAGGAATATATATATATATTTTTTTAAATCATGTTTATAATAGAATTTCAATTGTGGAAGACCACATCTAAAACTGCCTGTTCCAGGGTGTTGAACAGTTAATACAACCTTGAGGCTATATAGTGGGTTTTATCCAAACTAATACATACAGGATGTGTTTCCTATTTAATGCACTTGATTTTTTTATATATATTTTTGTTTTTATTTTGTTTACAGTGTGCAGGCAATTTTTAAATCCTCTAGGAGACTTGCATCAATATTTTTTGCCTGTTGAGGCTTTGTTTTCCAGTTTGTGTTCTTTTAAAGAGAAAAGCTCCGAAGCTGACGAAAAAAAATGTATCAAGGTCTTAAAATGCAGGCCAAATAACCTAATCAGATAAAAAACACTGCTGTTCTACCAAATACAGGTTGGTAAAGTGACTGCAGTAGTTTGGATAAAAGCATAATTTCTCTCTTAAGATCCAAAAGATAAGTTTAGGACAAACAATGGTAAGTATCTGTTTTTGATTACACTCAGACAGGGTTCACACACAAATTCACCATCATTTTATCCTAAAGCAGCAGTTCTACCAAGTCAAATTCAATCTTGAATTAATATGTCCTAAAAGTCCAGCTCAGCTCATGGCAGCATGAGGGAGCTACATGAATGTTGCATATTCTTTTTGCAGTTATGTGAGATACATGAAATACCTGTTTTATCAGTTAACATAGCTCACATTGAGATGATTTTTCATGTGAAATTGTTTGTACAGTAGTGTACATTTGCTTGTTTAATTTAATATGTTGAGGTGTATTATTCTTTAGCATTACTTGTAAATGGTGCACATTTTAAAAGCATGAGCCTTTTGGACACAACACACAGGAAAATAGCCACGTGTCCTGGAAAGCATACTGTTATATCAGCTGCTTCTAAACAGAGGTGCAACAAAAATGGAATAGGTGTCTTGCTCTGGCATGTCAAAGGAGATGTACAAATGTGGAACTGCTGCTTTCAGTCTATTGTGCCATCAGTGTGTCTCCATTTGTAACGATTCTTCCCTGACCCTATCTCTCATAAGATTGGGTTTTCATCCAAGTAAAGATTTAATACAACACCGCATTTGTGTGTTTTCAGCCATTTTCTTACACCATTTAGAGTGAAATGGACCATACACACTGAAATTACCATCAATATCACTACTGTTTCTGTGACGCTAAGTGACGTGTGCCTAAATTACTCATAACCCTTCTTGGGATATTTTACTCGTGTACATTGCATTTATATATTATATCTGACACTGTTGAGGCTTGTGGGTTTTATGCAGAAATTACTTTGATATGAGATAAACCCATATGCATTTTCTCTTTATCTCAAAGGTTCATGGAAGAGCAGAAAAATAAGGCATCTGAACTGGAGAAAGAGAATGGGAAAGATAAAGAAAAGATGACTAATTTGGAGAAAACAAAGGATCGTAGTAGCCCTACTGATTTTGCTATGAATGAGCTGGAAAGATCTTATAGGAAGAGTATATCTCCAAAGCGCTACAAGATGCGTGAGGAGTTGGAAAAAATGAAATTGGCGGAGCTGCGTTTTGCAAAAGATGAAACCGAACAGGAGAAAAAGGGCAGAGCAAGAAAAGACTCTGATAGCGACTCCAAGAACCAAGACCCATATGATCCAGCAAAATGGGAGGAGTTGTCCTTCATACCAAGCGCCAAGGAAAAGCGCAAAAAGTCAGAGGAGATGGAGGATGACATTTACACAGAGAGGCCCAAGAAGGAGGAGAAAGTCTCCAAGTCCAGTCATAAAGGGTTTCTACCTGAAAAGAATTTCAGGGTTACAAGTTTTAAGGCTTCAAAGGAGAGGAGTGAGTCCCCTCCACCTAGGAAATCTTCAGAGAGCAGAGAAAAGCTTTTATCCAAGGAAGAGTTGTCTTTTTCCAAATCAAATTTCTCTGTTAGCCGAGAAATGGGACCTAGTGTCCGTTTGGATTCCTTTGATGAAGACCTTGCACGGTGAGTAGCTTTCATGATTCAGTCAGTGTTGGAACAAACTATGCTTTTCTGACTGCAAGAAAATTATGCTGAAACATTATATGGGCTCTTCTCTAAGCTGTGTCCAGGAGCTCTCATTGTAGCTCAAACAGCAGCTTGCTTCTGCACAATAGGCTTCAGTGAGAAAATGGCAGGGATTTTAGAAAGGAGCTGGTTTTTCACCGGGTTGCAGAGGTGTCTTTCTGGCAATACATAGCTTCATTTATGGTTTTAGGTGGAGAATCTTTTTTCGCATTGCAGCTGTCAGAAGGCTAGGTATCATGATTTTCCGAAATATTTTTACTTTGCATCTCCTGTTCAGCCAGGATCAATTGTTTAATACAGTGCCATCAGCATGCCAATAAATAGGCTCCATTCTGATTCCAACGAAGCAGTCTTCTGCTTCCTAATGCTAACCTTTTCTCTATATAAGCACTTGAGCTCAATGATTATAAATATTGGGCAGACTTAATTGAGCAGATCTTGTGTGAACATTGGGGTCCAGGGTAAAATAAATTTGACAAATTTTACTAGGCAGCATTTTTTTTATTAATAAACAAACAAACCCTAATCTTGTGAACTGGTCTAGCTTTTTTAGGAGTTTAGCTCTGTTGAACTCAGTGTAGTCCAATTAGTACAATGCGATTTTATAGTGTGTGTATGTATATATAACATTTGTCATTTTCGGAAAATTATTAAACGTGTCTCCCCATATATGTACAGTCCAAGTGGAGTAATGGCTCATGAACGGAAACTGTCTCGTGACCTTGTTCATAGCAACAAGAAGGATCAGGAGTTCAAGTCCATCTTCCAGCACATCCAATCTGCACAGCCACAGCGCAGCCCATCTGAGCTGTTTGCGCAACACATTGTGACCATTGTGCATCACGTTAAAGGTAGAATGTTTAACCTCAGATTGTAATACATGTCTACAGATAAATACATCTATTTTTTCATTTTGTAATGCATTGCCTGAGGACTCGGTATGTTCCATTATTTGCATTATCTTTCGCATTCTATCCATCTGCATGGCAGGGTGAAGACTGGTTGTAGATAGATTTAATTTTACTGGCACTGGAATTAGCATAAAATGTTCTTCTGGCTGAAGTTTGGCCCAATGTTTGAATAAAATGTCCATTTCAAGCATCTAACGACCATGTTTTCTGAAGAATTTCTATCCAAAATGATTTGTTTTAATGAATGGAAGAAAGAAAAAGCTCTGTCCAGTTGGAACACACAAACATGGAATACAGATATCATCTACAGCTGCTCTGTCAGATTGTATCATCTATGTTTTAGTGACATGGCCAGATTAAGACACAATATTAAGATCTACAAAGATTGCCTGTGCAGATTCAAAGGTGGAGCTGCAGATACAAAGATTTGTAATGGCAAACATTGATTTGAGTGGCAAATAACATTGAAAGTCAAATGTATCAAAGTGTTTCCGTGTTCTTGTCATGCTTCCAATTAGGAAAATCGTACATGGATGAGATGCACTTGTTGATTAAACACAAAAAAGAGAAGCTAACTGGAGAACATGGAATTGTACAAATAAATTGTGTTTAACAAGATTATTTTATTCAGAAGCTTGAGATTGTTTTCAGCTTTTCTTGGGCTTCAATCTGGAATGGTGTGACATGCATAATACAGCTGATTATTGTTTTGGGCAATTTCTATATTGACCAACTACAAAATATAGAGTTCAGTATAGCAAACATTTTAAAATGGTTGTCAGTAATTTCTCCGGTTCTGGTTAAATCTGTACCCCTCAGATGGTTGTAGGATGATTAGAAAAGGTTAGTTCGGTAGAATATAGACCTAGAATAACAAGGCAGTCTAGCTTGCTCTCCCACCCAGGGAGGTCCCATGTCCGGGACACGCATAATTTTGGGAAATACTCTTTCAAATTTCAGCGAGCATGTCAATTACAGCTCCTCCAGCCAGTTCAGTTGTGATGGACACATCTTGAAATTTTCTTGCCAGCAGGGGGCGAACTATTTCTGAATCCTTGGGATGAGGGTGTATCTTATGAAATGCGATGGTCCTGGACTCCAGATCCACTATTTTGATTGATAGTGGGAGTTGGGTGTTACTGGCTAAATTTGGGCTGGAGTTTAACATTGCCTATACATTGTTTAATGACCAGGATCAGTTATGGTGAGCTTTACACCAAGTGTTAAAACTGCTTCTTGACAATATTTTTCCACTTATGTAATGCAAATGTCGTTTTCTGCCATTGTTGTTCAACAGAGCACCATTTTGGTCCCACAACTATGACACTGAGTGAACGTTTCTCTAGCTATTTAAAGAGAACAAAAGATCAGGAGCCATCAAAAAGTCGGAAGAGTCCTGAAATTCACAGGTACCTCTTATACCAGACATTTCCATACTGTGCACTTTGTGCACACATATTGTGCATAAGCACACATTGTTGATTTCTCTTATTTCCATCTCTTATTCTACAATCAATGTCTTGTACAGGAGAATTGACATTTCTCCCAGTGCTTTTAGAAAACATGGATTTTTGCACGATGACGCAAAACACACAAAAGAAGGAAGCCACAAGGTAAGAAATTGCTTTATTTGTTTTACAACCCGTGATGTAAAATAAAAGCTTAAGAACTAAGTAGGTGTTTTTTCTATCTTTTAAGACATGCTTCTCTCTTGCTCTCTACTTAAGTTTGTGTTTTTCTTTTAAGGATGTGAAATATTTCTAAAAAATGAGCTGCAAAGTGTTAACATTTTTTATAAAACAAAATCTATATATCAACAACCTTTGTGAAGTGGTTTAGGATATGGTAAAAATGAAATCACTCCAAGGTCTATTGTGGTTGAACTTGAAACACAGAGGAATTTTGGATCCAAAATCTCCAGTGATGAGCAAATGACCCTAATATATTTTTGGGTTCTGCTTGTAAGTATTCCACTCTATTGTATACCAGACTCATTGTGTTAATAACAGCCAGTTGCATGTCCTGGAGGGTGGAAATTCCATGTGCACATTGGTATAATTCTGGTGACTTACCACAGAGTTAACTCTGTTGCTATGATAGAGAACTCTCTAAGTCTGTAAATGCAAAGGACTCAGATGGTATGCAGAACAAGTATTCCAAAAGCTCATTACAGTTCATTTTTTTTCTCCAATAACTTTGTGTCGTACTAAGTTAACATACAGTATAGTACTGATGACATCTGCCAAGCATCAAGATAACTGATTGTAGTAAAAACAAGCAGGATAATTACTTCTCACTAGTGATTAACTTGAGTGGGGGAAATAATGTGAACTTTTCTTATGATTTTGATATGTTGTGTCCAATTGTTTTTGTCTTGCTTAAAAATTTAGGAAATGTCCTGTATGCTTCTGAGGTGTTGGTAAACATTACTCTAATGCTTCCCCATAGACTTGGTATTTTAAAACTAAAAGTATAGAATTATCCTGGTTTTCCACCTTTTTATCCATAGTTTCCCATATTTTTTTAGCACTTTGCAAGAAACCAGCTTGAATTAAGGTTGAGCGTCATTCACAATGGTATCGTCTTGCAGCTTCTGTTTTAATGGGTGTTAAATTTTGAGGTCTGGAGCTATGTGCATAGATAGGAATGGCGGCATGCAGAAATTGTGAAATTCTTTCATATAACAGGAAATAACATTCCATGTATGCAGTTTCCAGATATATTATTGTAGTAATAAATATGGATCAGTCATTGTATTAACTTAAGAATGTATCATGCAAGGTATTGTTTTACAAATTTGTTATAGGTTTATAAGTTTTTTTTTGTGTGTCCAAAATATGTATATCTATATGTAATACAATGAAAAAAAAAATTGCATTTAAAGTCAGATAATTAGTTGACTATACTGTTTTCACTTTGTTCATAGTAAGCTATTCATCCCAATGTGGGGTATTTTTCCACTGAGGGAAAAAAAAAATCTGAAGTGCGACTACTGTAAAGCATTTCTCAAGCATGCAACATAAAATCACCATATTGAGAATTTATACATGGGTGGTCTAAATCTGTCCTGTCCCTGCAGGGAGAGGGGAAATACAGAGAGGAGCCCTCAGATTTGCGGCAAGATATTGAACGTCGCAAAAAACATAAGGACAAGCGTGACCAATCCCGGGACTCTGGGGATTCCAGAGATTCGAGCCGCTCAAGGGAACGGTCACCCGAGAAACCGGACAAGCCAAGGAAATCGTCCAAAAAGCACAAGTAGGCAATACTGAGTGATCTTGGTTTGTTTCACTGCTCATAAACAATGTTCTGAATAGTTTCACAAAGTTAAATGACTGTTTCATTCATTTTACTTTTAATGGATTATCAAAATCTAATAATTTCCAATTCACTGTTTAGCTTGCCTCACTATAATGCTAAAAAGTATCCAATGCTTAAAGCATGAACTCCAATTGTGTGTCATTGACTCTGGTGATGGGCTATAGACAAGTGTCTTGAGAACAAAATAATCTCTAAAAGTAATTGTGATATGGATATTGACTGGTATGTATGTATGTATCTTTAAAACCTGTGTCTTGCAAACCTGCCCTTTAAAACATATATATTTTTTAGCTATTTTTACAGAAGTACAGGCTTTCCAAATAGTCACCTAGGGGTTGAGAACATTTGCAGTTATTCTTTATGATGTTAATAATGAAGTAGAAACGCAGTTACTTTGTTGATACTTTTGGTATCCTGCACACTTTAATTTTCAGTGATTTTTGGAGTAAATGAAGTCGCCATTTTTACTGGCCTAGGCTATCCAACAATGTTAATCTAATTAGCATTGATACAATTTTCTACCATTATCATCACGCTATATGACAAACCATTGAGAGTGAGATAGAAAAGCTATAGAGATGACATTTACAGTGCAAACGTTGTCACTTCTGCCAAACTATTCCTACACAAAATAGATAACCACTATGCTTTCCTTACATTTATGCTTGCATATAAATTATGCACAATTTTGATGATTTTTTTTTTTTTTTAAAATGTTGATTAATACTTAAGTATTAAGTCTTGTCATTAGTAACCATTTTTCTGTTATACAGGAAGCACAGGAAAGTGCGTGAGCGTTCTCGTTCCTCCTCTTCCTCTTCACATTCCTCCCATTCCTTGCGGGCCCCAGGAACAGAAGAATTCCCTCCAGAGAGCGAGGACAAGGATGAGAATGCTGCAAGCTTTGACAAGGCACGTTCAGGAAACAAGGATTTCCAAGGAACCAGCGAAAGAGGCCGAGCAAGGGGAACATTTGTAAGCTACTCCTAGCTTTTTGGGTAGCAAGTAAAGAAGTTGGGCTGGGTTTTGTAAACTATTCTATTGTGTGCCATGTTTTAGTGCTGAAAAAATAGGTCCTTTAATTT
The DNA here is from genome assembly GCF_038048845.1 of Mixophyes fleayi. Classification (NCBI taxonomy): domain Eukaryota; kingdom Metazoa; phylum Chordata; class Amphibia; order Anura; family Limnodynastidae; genus Mixophyes; species Mixophyes fleayi. The sequence goes on along the minus strand of NC_134403.1, from coordinate 215,957,235 downwards.
GTAGCTGGAAATCCTTGATGTTGGAATTGCAGCACCATTGCAAGGGACATATGTAATAATTCATTACGTTATTAAATATAATCTAGAAAATATTTTTCCCCTTTTTTACTATTAAAAATTGTTAAACCTAGCCACCATGCATTGTAAGCTAAGAAATTAAGAATAAGAAATTAAATTATGTAGTCTTTACAAATGTACAGGGTTGTCTAAATATTTATTTCAGTTGAACCTTGGGTACTGGTGTGATTATTCCTTGTATGCAAGTTTTCTTCCATATCTGTTTGTACTCTTAATGCAGAGCCACCATTTAGTTACTCGGATTTTGACAATCTGCTTTGCAATTTGCTTCGCTTAAGCATGGGTATAAAATAGATCCTATGGAAAAGCATACATACTATTTTCATATGTGAGGGTAAATCCAAAAAGATTGCCAAAATCTACATCAGTAAATCCGCAAGTTTTGTATCATACATATAAAGCTGCTAGTCCTTTTCTTAGAAGTTCTCCTATAACACAGTGTTCCTTTTTTTTTTGCAAAATTGATTTGCATGGCAGATTTATATTCCTGCTACTGCAAAAAAAATCTTTCTCTTGGGCCAGTTAGGAAGCTTCTCATTGGTCAGGTAATGGCAGAAGGTGGGGGGGTCCGGTTTTATTCATGTTCCAAATCCCCTCTGCTTGCTACATCATGTTATGTGACTGTTATGGTTGCCGTAATAATTGCATTACACGTGGCAGACTGTAAATCATTAAAGCCGTTTCAATCAAACCGTAGGGATAATTGAACAACTCCAGAGGTAACCAGAGTAATTTATGTTGTCAAAGCTATTTTTTAGAGAGGATTGAATATTTAAAGCCATTAAAAAGACACACACTGGCTGGTGTTTGGGAAATGAATCCTTGCCATGGGACAAAATGTTACTGAAATTGTACTACTTTCAAATGCTACCAATAGAGGCTTGGCAGCACCCGATTTATTTTGAGTAGACTTGACAAGCTTACAATAAATGTGGGAACGCTGCTGTGCAGGTCTTCTAGAGAGAGGTTTCCTGCAGAACACAGAGAACATGTGCCTTTACTGTGAGTATGATGACATGTGGATAATGTACCTGTGAGGTGAGCTAAAAGGGCCAGGACATCCTCCATAGTAAACAAAACACAGAAAGAGTATTTCAATGCTATTGGATATAAAAATAGCATTTCCTCACATGGCAAAAAAAAATTGCTTTAATTGTCACGTAAAAAGTGGAAACGTGCTAATTACCTGTATGTCCCCCTGCAACCATTAATAAAATAGCTGTAATGCTTTATATTTCCAGCTTCCTTATGTCACTTTCAGCTTTTGCCTTTATATCTTCATTTTCATATATCTTCTGGCTTAGCTGTGTTTTCTGCATTGGGTACAAGGTTTTTATCTAGAGATCAACTTTGTATCCTGCCCGGGAGAGCAAAACTAAACATCTCTTGCTGGTGATATAAAGATATAGGTGGCAAGCAAGGGATATAAAGTTATTTTAGTAAAAGTTGCACATGGGCAATTGCATGTTATCTGAAAGCCTTACTTGGAAGCTTGATTTATATTCTACATCATAGCAGATAAGCTGCTACTCTGAGAATTGCCTTAGAGCAGATATTTTAGGGCGCTTACAGTGCTCCCTCTTTCTAACACGCCTTCTATTATCAATCTTTACATTCTCTGCACAAAAGTGCATTAAAATGTGTTCCATTGTAGATTACCCTCTTTGTGACACAAGGTAATGGGATAATACACCCTTACTGTGAAATATATGGATTCAAGCAAAAGTGATACTGGCATTGCCTGGTGAACAGCTGAAGTTATAGTTTGTAAAGTACAACAGAAGTTATTACAATATGTTTTAATTTCTGCAATACTGAAGCAAACTTGGTAGCGGTAGATACATTGATTATGGCAGGTTAAGACCCTTTGTATATGTTTTTTTAAGTGGGTGTTTAAAGGCAATGCAGAATTATATGAATGAACAAAGATGGATTATTAAGATTACATGTAACATCTACCTATCAACAGTCTCTCAATAAGGTCTCCCAAAATAAAGGCATCTACTATGCTAACTGGAAAACTGGGATTTACCTTGCCTTTCGGAACCATCTGTCCTACACATCACAACGCCCGGAGCTCTGGACTAGTAAAGAATGCAGAGATTGATAACAAGTTTGGAGATTTGCAGCTCTGCTCATGGACAACTGAAAAGAGGTTTAGCATGTGAGGGCTGTTGCTGGGCTGAGCTGTATATATATCTTGTGTTGCCTTGCTCCCACATATTACTGGTATCCGCCTCTTATATGTCCAGAGCACCTGGATGTGGACCTTGCAGTCGGAACTGGAGAAAAGAAAAAAACTCCATCCTCAGTACCTCTACACTGGCCTCAGGAGGAAACGTATTGATGTCATATCCATCACTGCATGTCCCCGCCTGAATCCATATGCACAGCACCCATAACAAGAAGCTGAGGGAAGGAAGAAAAGTGTTCTGTGGGTCTGTTTTTAAGGAGCCAGGCATAAAAATCACAAACTTTTATATATAATAAAGCATTAAAAAAAAATAAAAAATCTGCCACTTGCACTACATGGGGTGATTAGGAATGCAGCTGAGAACTAGATGGTTGGGATGGCCCTTACTGGCTTTTCAGTTTAAATTGTGAAAAAATAATGGGAGTAACATAATGTGCGTGGACCGTATTGTGTTCTGCCCCATGCACATATCAAACATTACGATCCCTGCATACATAGATGCACATAACTATCTAGCCTGCTCAGTTTCCGGCAACCAGTCACACCATAACACTCCGGAGGTCTGCGGCAAGGCTGACAACAACTGATGAATCCAGACCTAGTTCCCTCACATGCTCTGCAAGAAGAAAAATACGCAGGTTGAGCGGAGAACATTAAGGAGACAGGAATGCAAAGGTCCAAAATGGCGAGTTAACACGGCATAAGATGGGACTTCAAACTATAGTAACTATGTGGTGCAGAAGTTTGGCAAAAGGTCATAGTGTGAAATTTTGGCCAGTAAAATGCAAACACACCTAAATCCTTTGAAAATCTGCACTGAATTTCCTTGCCTTCTAGCTACTGTTTTAAGTACTTGCATCCCCTCAGAGCCCAAATTACTCATCCAACACCAAACATACTTTAATGACCAGAGTTACCATTTATACATGAAGGACCTGCTACCCCTTGTACATCAGACCAAGGTGCTGGTTATACTGCCCACACACTACTAGTACAGTGATGTTGGTCCCATTGATCACTCAGATTGGGAGGACTGTGGAGATTTTAATGAAGGTCTCCTCTTGCCTTTGAAACTTTCACTCAATTATGAAATGCTGGTCTGACTTTAGCCCTGTTAGGCTTGCTTAATTTAAACCGAACGCTGATCCAATACTCCATTGGGTTTAGCTGGTCAAGCCCCACTCCTGTTTTTTTTTTTTTTTTTTTATCTTGCTTGAATTTTGCCCCGACAGTCTTAGATTTTTCAAGGGATAAAATGGGTTACCTAGCCCCTAAAATATGCCTTGGTATTTCTTCTTTAACAAATTCTTATTACTCTGTCACATAAATTTCTCATTTGCAAACCTTGTTCCTGGTCAGTAAGATGATGGCCCTGCGTGGTTGGCCACCAGTAATATTTTTAAACACCCCTCTAATGGTTAAGTCTAAATATAGTTAGTTTACATTCAGTGTCTCGCCAGTGATGAATTCAATATCATTTAACAACCGTGCATAAACTACACTGAGGTGACGATGTTGGTATTGACCGTTTGGTTTTATTATAGAACTAAAGCTCTTACTTAAAATATCCTCTGTCACCTATGTTGTTGTCTAGAGCCCTCCGGTATGTCTGCATCCTTGTGAGGGCTTACTTGGGAGTTTTAGTGGATAGATTTGGAACCCTCTGATAACTGCTGAAGAATGGTTTAGGTAACAATTTGTTGAATGTTTCCTCAATTTTTTTTGTTTAATGCAATATTTATAATGTAAGACTTTCTATATCAAAAATGGCTTTTAAATATGTCTTAACAGCAATACCGTGCAAGAGGAACAAGACCATGGGGCAGAGGTGCATTTCCTGGAAATAACAATAACAACAACAATGACTTCCAGAAGCGTAACCGAGATGAAGAATGGGATCCAGAGTACACACCTAAAAGCAAAAAGTATTACCTGGTATGTATCTTTCCCTTATTCCCTTTGCTCTTCTTTTAGTCCCAGTAGTTTGTTAGTTTACTATCTGCACATGTCCATGTTTGCTTGTGACTTAATGCAGGGAGAAACATTGTCCCTTTTGTGTCTTTGCAGCAACTTGTACATGGGCTTTCCACTATTTCTCTTCATATTCATCACCCTGGGAACTTAGGAGTGCCCTGAGGAGAACCTTACAGTACAATTAGAATTTGCATAGAATTATGTATTTTTCTTATTTATAACCAGATGCATTCTGACAGTTGGTGTCCACTTTATATAGTTGGAAACATTTCAATTTGTGCAGAATTTCTGTGTCTAGTTAGTCTTGCAGTATGCATTGCATAGCATTATATAAGTTTTGTGATGAGTGGCCAGTCACATGACCGTACTATAGAGTGGGATTTGTGTGTGTTAACTTTTGAGCAGCATGTGGGGGGTTCGGGAGGCCATGTTTAGATGTGTTTGCGTTTTATAGCAGCGTGTTCATTTTCAGGTGCGGTGGTAAACAAAAGACCAGTGCATTTTGTGGAGGCGTCCATTCATTACAGTGACTGTCAGTATCCCGTCCCCGTCCTGATCCATTCTCATCTCTCTGCAGCACGACGACCGGGAAGGGGAAAACGAGGAGAAATGGGTGAATCGCGGGAGAGGCCGCGCCACTTTTGCTCGTGGAAGGGGCAGGTTCTTGTTTCGAAAGCCAGGCACCAGCCCCAAGTGGGCCCACGACAAGTTCAGCGGGGAGGAGGGAGAAATAGAGGAAGACGAGAGTGGAGCTGAAAATAAGGATGAGAAGGGCAACTTGCCAATGGATTAGCCTGATTAAAACTTTGAGCATTGTGGGGAGACTTTCCTAAATTCCTATGTTCCTGAACTGCAGACATTTTTTTCCAGTAAAACAATCTTCTGTATTAAAAGATCTTTGATTTTATATTTTAACTTCTGCATTGATTGCTGTCCATTTTTTTTTCTAAAACCATATGTAAACATTTTTGATGAAAACAAAATATAGAACTAGGGGGGGGATACTGTAGTCTTGGATATTGACATATTACCGCCATCCACTTCACCCAGAAGTTTTGAACACATCAGCAAAAAAAAAGAACTTCAGTTGATTTTCTGTGTAATTTCAATATGCCATCCCTAAAGTAATGCGTTAATTGTTTCTGTTATATTTGAATTCTTGTAAAGATTTTGTTTCCAGATTTTTCTTTTTAATTTTCTGTACCTGTTTTAAGCCTTCTTAGTAATACCAGTTACTAAAGTCATGGTATTCTTTTTAGAGAAATCTTTTCAAGCCTTTTTCATTAAATGGGAAATGGCATGTTAAAATAAACATTAAATGGGTACAAACCATTGTGTGTTGTGGTGATGTTGAAGCAGTGTTTTACATTACAGCTCATTTGAACTTTGCCTCATTTTAGTTATCATGAACAATATTACATGCTGTCTTATAATTAAGACTACTTCCATCGCTTGAATGAGCCACTGAACATAAAAAAAAAAAATTGTAGTTTACTATTTGGTGTTCAATTATTTAGACAGAATTATCTCTCAAATTTGGCTTCTGTCATTTTCTCAGTAAAGGTGAACATACAATCCCCCATAATGCAACTGCTACTTTGTAATAGGCATCTACATTTCAGAATACATGCCTAGTTTACGTGGAAGTGTATGAATTTGCATACCAAGATGGCAGCATCTACTGGTGCACAAATGTTTGTGCAGGTTGATGGGAAGAGTTGAACAGGACTTGTGAAATGTAGGTTAGGTGCATAAACACACCTAGTTTTCTCTGATTAAATCATGAAATTAAATGTTATTTTGTGGGATTGAAATATTTGTGTGTGACGAGTGGAGAAGGGTACACTTTCAGGGGCAGTCCATGCTTTGTGGGAGAATAGCCTTTTTTACCTGCAAAAGGACTTGAGTTCTTTGTCACATAAATGAAAAACTAATTTCTTAGTGCACTAAAAAGTCGAAACACACAAATGACACATTAATAAAGGCAGTATAGATGTACACCACCGTTAGGACACAAACGAAAGGTTTAAATGAATAAAGGAAGTGGTCCTATATTTTGTAGATTGAACTTCGATCTTTACTGTTTCACCGTGCAAATCTTATGAGGCATCCACCAACTCTCAATAATTTTACAGGGAATATAATATCAGTCTATTTATGCTTGCGTCGTGAGCTACACCTAAATATAAATTACCAATGGCTTCATTTCCTCCACTCTTTGGCTAAGACTCTTCAAATCATTCAGGGACCATCACCCTATTCATCGGGCATCACAGCTACTTCTTGTATACCAATGGGATGTCTAACTGATGGTGATAGATGTGATTGTGTTTTGTTTTTGGAAGTAAGCAGTCTCACAAAAGGGGTGTGGGTTGAACACTTATCTTAAAAATCACTCAAATACTACACTATATACGTTTCTCTTTCTCATTTCATGTTGCATATTCTGAATGAGAGGAAGTTTGTAGGACAAATATAGAGGAAGTTTGTAGGACAAATATATATATATATATATATATATATATATATATATATATATATATATTATTTACACAAGGTGTAGTGCCCACTGATGTCTATTACACTGGAGTTATATTTTGCTCATTCATAGGGGCTATTGAAGACCCATATACACATTGTAGGCTGCCATACTCAGATTGAAGTGCATGCAGTTTTTTTTTTTACAGGGAACATTTCCAAAGACTGTAAAGTGAGCTTACACTTTGTAATGCATCTTTACAAGTAGGTGTCCTAGCATGCTCATAAGCATTGCGGGCCCTCCTATTTTGTCATTTGTGAACGAATATTATTTATTAACCGCCCTGATATATAATTGAAATGTATTTCAATTATGTTTGTGCAGTGGGTGAGGCTTACAAATGTAAATATTTTCATGTTACACAGATATGGTTGCAGAATAATTGACACTACATTTTTATTTTCATTTGTGACTTGTGCTTTAATGCATGTTTCTGTCGCTATTAAAAACTAACCCCATGTTTTAAGGTTAGGAGGGTGCAGACTAAGAAGAATTTTTAGCAATGCCCTAAACTTGTGTATGTGAAGATCAGATGATAATCTTTGGTGAAAATATTGGTGGAACGCATACACTCCTGTAAATGTAACTTCAGTTTTAGAAAACTGATTTGTGTCAATCCATATACTGTCTATTGCAGTCCCTTAATTAGTAAACACCCATAATATAAATCTTTAGAACTGAGTCAAGTGTTACAATTATTATTAAAGAAAAAATAATAAATATAGATGGTTATAGATTTTACAAAGTTATAAACCATACGATAACGGGATATATATTCCTAACTTTTTTTTTAAAAAAAAATGTCCAGTTAGGAAAATGAATATAATAAAGCAATTGAGGCAATAAATATGCTTAATCCATAAGAGTTTTGTTAAGCCAAGGGTGAAAAAGTCTCCTTTAGGGACGAATGTCCCACTTTATATCTGGAAATGTTCTAATGCAAATAGGTAGGCTTTAAGTGTCTCACCAGTTCTTGAAATAGCAAATCGCACCAGTGTCTGAAGAATGTCAGAGCTTTGCAGAGCAAATGATAAGCATCAGAACAGGGAGTTAGTCTATGAGCAGATGCCAAAGTGCAAACTTATCCTGACGTGTCCGAGGCGGGATATGCTCATTGAACCAACCACTGACTCTGGACTGCTGCTTAAACATACCAATGACTATCATTTGCACTGCAGAGCTCTGGCAATTAAATGGCAATCAACTATCTTGGACATTGGATGGATATGCTATTTCATGAAATTCAGTACTGATGGTTGATATATAAACGCTATAGTGCCATTACCGTCATGGAAATGCAATGATCATCTCAATATTGAATTTGGGCATCCAAAAGTACATTCTCTATACTGGATTTGCATACATCTTTAAATGACCACCTTTACAATCTTGTTCAAAAATCACTACCTGCTGATAATGTTTTTCATTTTCGGGTGTCCGAATGTACTACTGACAGATGTCTGTTCTGTAATTCATATTTCTGTTAAGGAACTCTTTGCTGGGGATCTGTTTCATCATGACAGTGTATAGCAATTTCTTTGCATCATAGCTGTGTTGAAAAAAATATTGTTGATTCTGAAAGCTGTGGGTTTGGCTGTGTACACAGCATGGTTGAGTAAGGTCAAGCTGCTTTAGCCCACTTGCTGAATGCAGCTTAGACTTTTATGTAAAAGTGCTAATTACATCTCTGGGTAAGTACACACAAAGAACAGGAATTGATGTTAACTGCAAGAAAATTATCCAAGTACTGGGGAATCAATATGCTTAGTTTAAGGCTGTGATTGGTAGCTCGATACACACACCCAGATCCCCAGAAGCCTGTCATAGCCTTTAACTGCCTTCCCGCCCCATGGCCAAGCGACCCCCTTCATGGTATATCTATTATACTGAATGACTGGGATAGATGTGTTTCTCTGTAATTTGATGCACTAGTCTTACGTATACTGATTTACATAAAAGAAAATGCTCCTTTAATTTTTTTTTGTTACTGCTGTTAAAATGTTTAGCTGTACACCCCACAGTGACTCAGAGAAAGCAACAGGTGATCATTTCTTTGTGCATGATTGTGTGTAATTATATGTATGTTGTGCTTGAATATTTGTAAAATATACACCTGCTAATTTACATAACGCAGCCCAGTTATTTGTATTGGCGTCACTCAGCACATTGCAGAATCCATGACGCAACATTCACCTATATCAATATATTTGATAACAAAAAATAGTTACAATTTTTTTATTTTTTTTCAAGGGACGTTGGTGTCCTCAATTTTACAGATTTGTATTGGTGGAAGGGGCAATGGTGTATAGAGGCATATTCTGTTATACATTATACTAGGATGCCCATACTGTACCTTTCATCATAGGGATGAATGAGCTCTTTCTTGACTCATGTTGAGTTTGAAGCCTTTGCTTCCCGCGTTTATGCAGAAAAATATGAACACATGATGAAGCATATTTATGTGCATATGATCCGTTGGATGCGTCCAGCTTTACGTTAGGAAAAACAAGACTGTATAAGTACACACTGTGATTGTGTAGAGGTAATGTAGAAACGAGGCTTGACAGTGTTAGCAGAAATGCGAAAGTCTCATAACTCTAGTTGTACACAATATAATAATGAGAGAATAGAGTCTGGACAGTTATTAATAAATGCTATTATGCCATAAATATTAAGTCACATTTTGAATATAAAATATTATTACCAATACAAATACAGATTAAATACATCTATTGGTTCACTTCAAATGGAAATCTTTCCTGTTGTAGTCCAAATAGAAATAAAAAGTAATGTGCATAGACAATAATATAACCGTCACACTAATGATTTAAGTACTATCAGGGTTCGGTCCATAATCGGCCAATCAGAAGCGGCCTGCTGTTGTTGCTGATGGTCATCATCACTGTGTATTGTTGCAACAGCACCCGCAAGAGATCTGCCTCCTGAGTCCAGATCTACTTAAGGTGCAATTCCTAAAACATATCCTTCCCATACTTGGCCTATGCGTGTCTGCCTGTTCACTTCCCTTTCTCGCCTCTCTAAGAGTAAGGAAGTGTGTGATGCACCAAAATCTGCATATGAATGTACATCTACATGGAAAATGAGTATCTTGCACAAATAAAACACGTACACCTAACAGTACATGAGCTCCCTTGCGTACATGTATCTGTCCTGCATCTTCCCTCTGTCCAGCGTTGAAAATAGAATACTCCATGGCATGTAGGATGAAAAACACCTGTGTGTAGTTACTCAAATAAAATAAAGGATGCATCAAAGTGTTACTTCTCAATTGCTAGTATGACATACTTTCTGTCCAATTAGTATATATTATGAAGGGTGTAGATATTAAACATTTCCATTTTGTTGAGCTAACAAAACTTTTCGCATTCAAAGGAAAATGAAGCAATGCAGTTCACGTCCATGTATGTATTTCCACTTTAATATACGGCCTGGGTTCAATAAGCACAGTTTCTAAAGTACCTCCAACAGGTATAAAGATTTAATTAACTATGCAGTGGTTTTAATTAAATGACTTGAGTAATAATTATACCCAGTTATTACATAGGCCATTCATCACAATATGACCTGCTGGCAGAACCTGAGTAGATGCCTGAGAAACCGATGTAAAGGAAGTGAAACATGTCTGTTACAATAGCACTGAATGAGATTAAATAGCTTTAATAACATCTTCAGTCACCCGATTATATGTTCTGAGAAGTATCGTCCACTCCACCCACATTCCAAGCTGCTAAGTCTTTATGACTTCCTTCCTTCCCATACCTAACTCCTTACCATCCATGATTACAGATCTTTGCGGCAGTCCTAACTGCATGTCCTGAAATACAAGTCGGCTTTTCAGAAATATTTAGGATGAAGTACCTCTGAAATTGAATGGGGCAAAGTCTAAGCCCCCTGCTCGTTCCACTATATAACTCACAGTCTGTGGCTTCTAGCCCCTGTCATGTTACCACTGTGCTTACTAATTCACTCACACAGTCAAAAAGACATTGTGCAGCTGTGGGTATTTTGATGATCTCTATCTTGCATGGAATCGCTCTGAGCATGCATGTCCACTGTCTGCAGCATGCACATGCAACCATGCAGCACAGTGGCTTAGTGGTTAGCACTTCTGCCTCACAGCACTGGGGTCATTAGGTCGATTCCCGACCATGGCCTTATCTGTGTGGAGTTTGTATGTTCTCCCTGTGTTTGCGTGGGTTTCCTCTGGGTGCTCCGGTTTCCTCCCACACTTCAAAAACATAGTGTTAGGTTAATTGGCTGCTATCAAAATTGACCCTAGTCTCTCCCTTGCTGTGTGTAAGTGTGTGTCTATATTAGGGAATTTAGACTGTAAGCTCCAATGGGGCAGGGACTGATGTGAGTGAGTTCTCTGTACAGCGCTGCGGAATTAGTGGCACTATATAAATAAATGGTGATGATGATGATGATGATTTGCATAATTCTGCTATTTACACCAGTCTACATCTGGAGGTAGGATGGACCGAGACAGGGGCATTCTAATATGGGCTGACTACAGTAAGGGCATGTTTGCGTAATTGCAAACAGATACAGGCTGGGTAAATATGCATATACGCCTGAGAGAGCCATTATTTGCAGGTGGTCAGGGACAAATGCAAATAGCGAATGATAGTGGTGACCGTTTCTGACACTAATGAACACCTATTGGCATATATTATGGTTTTTTTGTGTATGTTTAAGCAAAATAAAAATTGTTTTTTTGGTACATGAGATGGCAGGGGCGGATCTAGAAAGTTTTTCTACCCTGGGTGATTTGGGGGGGGGCAATTTAGGCCCCGCCCCCTTTCTGACTTTTAAGGCTGCCAGCGGCTGCACAGTATGTGCAGGTCCGCTCGGTAGTGACAATGTGCTGCCCGGCTGCTCTGATTGTGTTTAAAACAATAATAATAATAATAATGTGCAGCCGCCGGCAGCAAGCCCCTGCTAAGGGGGGCGATTGCCCCGATCGCCCCCCCTACCCCACTGGATCCGCCACTGTGAGATGGGAAGTTGTTTCTGCTGTATTAGAGAGATTTTTTTTACATATTAGTTAATGTCTAACAGCAAATGCTTTGTTGCACTTACATGGGCGCAAGCGTAAGTGTCTGTGACATGTGCCCGAGTAGGTGGGGAGCATATGCTGCTGGTGCATTGATCTTAAGATGCGTGCGGCTCAGTAGATGGGCGTAAATATACTATGTTTACATCAGGGTTTTTTTTAGGGTAAATTACACCCAATTAGAGTCCAAGGGGTTCATTTGTCAAGCTGTGGGTTTGAAAAAGCTAAGATGTCTATAGCAACCAATCAGATTCTAGTTATTTATTTAGTACATTCTACAAAATGACATAAAAAAATCTGACTGGTTGCTATAGGCAACATCTCCACTATTTCAAACCCATAGCTTGATAAATTTACCCCCAACTGCACCAGACACACTATGTTGAAATTAGATTTTTCAATCATTTCTGGATAATGCTCATATATTCACAATAATTTACAGTATTATATAAATAATACTCAATGTTTATAATGTATCATAACGAACATTGAGGGACAGAACAAAATAAGTTTAATGACAATATGGAAGGCATGACAAATGTGTGGGTGGAAAGAGTATAACATCATTATTACAGTTTTATTTTGCTTATTTAACAACTTAAGGACACATACAGTTAGAAATTCTATTTACAGCTTACATTTCTAAAGCTAAAATTTTCAGCTTAATATTTTCTTTATATCTTCTTGCGATATAAAAATAACTTTTCAACCATAAAAGCATTGTTTAGTATGTAATTTAAACCTTTGAACAGCATTCAGTGATAACATTTTATGATATAACTTGTTTGTTTTCTTGAGGCTCTGAGCTCCCTTGTGCACATGTATCTGTCCTGCATCTTCCCTCTGTCCAACATTGAAAATGGAACTCTCCATGGCTTGGAGGATGAAAAACACCTGTGTGTAGTTACCCAAATATAATAAAGGATGCATCAAAGTGTTACTTCTCAATTGCTAGAATGACATACTTTATGTACAACTAGAATATGTTATGAAGGGTGTAGACATTAAACCTTTCCATTTTGTTGCCAAGTAATATGCTTTAAAATTATGAAAGGTCAGGCCACCAGAGGTTTTGGATCAGCAAAGGGTAATTATTGTTTTGTTTTACGGTCTATGGACAAACTGAGTATCCAGTAAATTATACATACCTGCCCTTTGTAATTGACTGGTCAGTCATTGACAGCATATTATGAGTAGATAATGCTATTTAAGGCAAGTATCAACGTATCATGTTTGTGTGTGCAATGCAGAAGAAAATGGGTAAGACAAAATACTTTAGTGACATTGAAAAAGGCATGATAGTGGGTGTCAGGTGTGTCAGCATGAGTGTGTCAACACTGATTCAAATAACAGCTGAGTAGATCAGTAATGCCAATAGAGGCATACCAGGATACACAACTCGTATTCTGCCACTCAGTTCTACTCCTGTCAGCCAAAAACAAGAATGTGCTGATGCAGTTGGTTACTGAACACAAACTGTGAACACCATTTAATTGAAGAGTGACTGGTCTTAAGAATACTCATTATTGCTTTTCCATGCTGATTTGAGCACCAGGGTACCATGAGAGCAATAGATTCATCCTGCTTGGCTTCCAAAAATGCAGTCTTGTGTGACAGTGAAATGCATTTGGTGAGTTTATATGACACACATTGGGGCATATTCAATTCCCTGCGTTGTTCTAAACAATACGAGCCTCGCACTATTACCGTTACTACAGTAATAAATGTGCATTATTATCGTTAATGAGCCATGGCAGCAATATCATACTCCATGACAGTGAAGTCCAAGAACATGACAGTGAGTTTAATGCAGTGGTCTTCAGAACCAGAAAACTGGGATGAGATGTAATAAGCTGTTCAGAATAGATTTCCAACCAGTGTTTGAAGGGAAAAATTAGAAGTGGCAGTGTGGAAATTGTAATAGGAATGTATGTGAATGAAATTTTATAGTTTTACTATGAAGAAATATACACCCCCACTTCGAACACTGGATCCAACATCAACTAATTAGCATAAATTGTGAGAACATTGGAACTAGCACAGGTAGCGGGACTAAAGAAAGATGTAGTAGATGTACACTGACTCGCCTCCTTTTGTCAACTTTGTCTGCCCCTTTCCATTTAGATTGTAAGCTCTCTTAAACAGGGCCCTTTTCCTTCCTGTTCCTCTTCTTTTCATTACCTATGACTTTTACTCACCAGCTACACTTTGCAGCTCCTCTTTGGGCTCTCTGCCCCTTGACTCCACTCCAACATTGTCTTCACACCTCTATCAGTGACTCTGATCTTGTTAGTCGCACCCACACTCATGGGCACAGGATTCAGCTTGTGCTGAATATACCCCTTACACCCCATTGCCCATTTAGACTATTATTAGCTGTGTTAAAGTTGTATTGTTGTATTGTTATTTGTTTACTGTTTTGTCCTGTTTTGATGTTGCCGCCTGTAAGACGCTGTGTAATGATCCATTACACATAACATGATACACGAAGAACAAAATACAAAGACCAGACATAATGAATTAAAATATAGGTAACATGGTTATGTAGATCAAATTATATGAGGGACAGTGAGTTCGCATTATGGTAGTAATCAGTAGGTCTAAGCTTAAGAAAACAGGGCTAGGGAAGCAGACCAAGAGGTACAGAAGGTGATGGAATATTAGAAGGACAACACAAAGAAAGAGGGCCCTGCTTGTGAGAACTTACATCCTTAAAGAAAGGTGGAGACACAAATAGGGTGGTATCGAGTGGGGGGAGAAAGCCAGGACAGGGGAGTTAGGAGGAAGAATGATAGGCCTGAATAAAGAAATGAGTCTTAAGTGCACGCTTGAAGCATTTGAGAGTAGAGGCTAACCTGATGGAGCATGGGAGATCATTCCACAGCTGAGGAGCAGCCTGGGGAAAATCCTGGAAGCGGGAGTGGGAAGAAGTGATCAGTGAAGTTGTGAGGCGGCAGTCATTGGCAGAGCGCAGGGGGCATCGAGGAGTATAGGTGAGATGAGATGAGGTTGGAGATGTAGGAGGGGATTGATTGATAGCTTTTAAGGTGAGGGTAAAGAGTTTAAATGTAATTCTGTGGGCCATGGAGAGCCAATGTAGGGACTGGTGGAGGGGGACAGCAGAGAAAGAGCAGTGGAAGAGAAAAAAAACATACTGGTAGGTTAATTGGCTGCTATCAAACTGACCCTAGTCTGTGTTTCCGTCTGTCTGTGTGTATGTTAGGGAATTTAGACTGTAAGCTCCAATGGGGCAGGGACTGATGTGAGTGAGTTCTCTGTACAGCGCTGCGGAACTAGTGACGCTATATAAATAAATGATGATGATGATGATGATGAAGAGCAAGGGCCAAGAAAGGAACCTTGGAACTCTGACAGGTAAGGGAAGAGGGGGTGGATGTAGAGTCATGTGTAGAGACTGAAAATGAGCAGTTGGTGAGGTAAGAGGAAAACCAGTAGAGGACAGTGTTACAGAGTCCAATAGATTTGAGAGTTTGCAAAACGACTGAGTGGTCATCGGTACCAAAAAGGAATTTAGCAAACTATATACAAGCTGATCTTAATGAAGTGTATTTTATATAATTTTCACTGTTATATTTAAGGCATGGCAATCCTCACTAATTTTTCTTTTATTCTTTTGGAAATATTGAATTTAAGAAAGCATTGGGAAATCCAAGATGAGATGGCCGAGAGACAGTAAAAGACAAGAGACATAAGGGAAGGAGAGAGGTCAGGAATGAAAGATAGATTTGGGTGTAATCAGCACACAGGTGGTAGGAGGCCAACGGAGCGGATGAGGTGACCAAGGGAGGAGGTGTAGAGAGAAAAGAACAGGGGGCCAAGAACGTATCCTTTGGGAATTCTAACAGGTAAGGGAAGAGTGTATGGTAGTGTGGAATTAGGTGTAGAGACTGAAAATGAGCAGTTGGTGAGGTAAGATGAAAACCAGGAGAGGACAGTGTTACAGAGGCCAAAAAATGTGAGAGTTTGCAAAAGGAGGGAGTGGTCAACGGTATTGAAGGCATCAGAGAAGGATGTCCTTTGGATTTAGCAAAGAGAATGTCATTAGTGACCTTAGTGAGGGCAGGTTCGATGGAGTGAAGGGGGCGAAAACCGGATTGGAGTGGGTCAAGGAGTGAGTGAGAAGAGAGAAAGGAGGTGAGACAGTTGTAGACAATCCGTTCTGGAAGTTTGGAGGCAAAAAGGAGGGAAATAGACGGTAATTAGTGAGAGAGGCAGGGTCGAGGGATGGTTTCTTGAGTATGGGGGAGACAGGAGCATGTTTAAAGGAGGAGGGGAAGATTCCAGAGGAGAGGGAAAGGTTGGGTAGGACTCAAGAGAGAGGAAGCAGAGGAGATGGGGTCCTGTGGGCAGGTGGAGGAGGGTGAGGAGGAGATAAGGGTGCAGACTTTATCTGCAGATACCAGAGTATAGGAAGAAAAGGAGGATGGGCTACCAAGTGGGGAGGAGGGGAAGAAGATAGCGCCCACAGAGGATGGTGGGAGCGAGGACAAAGTGGGTAGTAAGGGAGAGAGGTTGGGGCAAGAAGGTACTGCTGGGAGGAGATGTCATGACGTATTGACTCAATTTTGGAGGTGAAGTGGGTAGTAAAGTCGATAGCAGAGAGCAAGGAGGGGAGTGGGGAGGGAAGAGGAGGGAGTTGAAGATGGCAAAAAGGTGATGGAGGCAGAAGAATTGGGAGGAAATGAGAGCTTTAAAGAAGGATTGTTTAGGGAGTGATAGGGCAGAACTGTTAAAGACAAGTATGAACTTGAAGTGGTGGAAGTCAGCATGAGTGCATGACTTTCTCCCGAGCAGTTCCGCACTGCGGAAGCATTTTTGAAAAAAGCAGGTAAGTTTTGAGCGCCACAGTTGAGGCAGGGTCCGACGAAGTTTAATGGTGACATCCGAGGCGACAGAGTGCAGTGGTAAGGGTGTGATTATAGAAGGACAGCCTCATCGGGGCAAGAAATAGTGGTGATAGGAGAGGAGTGAGACTAACGAGGATGAGAATGTGGTAAGATCAGTGGTGTCAAGATTATGCATGGTGAGAGCAACCTTAGGCAATGGGAAAGGTGAGATGGGTGGAGAGATGCTAAAAGAGAGGAGATGGTGGTCAGAGAGAGGAAAAGGTGAATTAATGAGGTCGGAGAAAGTACCGAGGTACGAGAAAACCAGATCAAGGGAGTGGCCACTGTGGTGTGTGGGAGAGGAGGTCCATTGAGAGAGACCAAAGGAGGAGGAGAGGGAGAGAAGTTTTTAAGCAGCGGGGTATGAGGGGTTGTCTATAGAGATATTGAAGTCCCCCAAGATGAGGGAGGGAAGGTCAGAGGAGAGAAAGTAATCAAGCCAGGTGGTGAAGTTATTATGGAATTGAGAGTCAGGTCCAGGAGGTGGATGGGTAGATAAAAGAAACACGCAGGTGGGCTGGATGGAAGAGGCGCATAGAGTGTACCTCAAAAGAGGAGAAAGAGAGGGATGGTTCAGGGGGATGAACCTAGAGAGAGCAGCAGGGGGAGATAAGTATGCCAACATCACCAGTCCCCAGGCCCCAGAAAGAGCAGCAGGAGAGGTGGTGTACTCAGGAGATAGCCAGGTTTCAGTGACGGCAAGCAGGTTGAAAGATCTAGCCATAAAGAGATCATGGATAGAGGTCAGTTTGTTACAGAGACCACAGGAAAAAAGAAGAAAGGGAAGAGGAGAGATTTGATGGGGTTTTCGGGGTTGCTTGACTGCAAGGGTGTGTGTGATATTGAGCGATAGGCATGAAAGGGAGAGAGGGTTGGAATAGGATGAGAAACAGAACTAGGAGGGGACGTGTCTGTGGGTAGGGGACAGAGAAAAGGGTAGCAAGAGGTGGGGTAGGAGTGGAGATGGGGCTCATTAGGGGGGTCTGAACAGGAGAGGGAGAGGCAGGAGAAGGAAGGATTGATACAAGGGAATAGATTTCCAGGGTGAAAGAGGGAATGGGTAGGTTGGAACAGAAGGAAGCAGAGAGAAGAGCAGCAAAGGGGACGAGGAGAGAGGGAAAAATGAAAGAGGGGACATTGAGTCAGATCAGGGGCACAGAAGCAGAGGAGAGAAAAGAGGAGAGGGGTGGGAAGGGAAGGGAAGGGTCATGGGGAGGAAGGAGGCGGGAGAATATAGGAAGGTTGGACAAGGGAAATGGGGTTAGAGGGAGAGTACAGAAGTGAGAGAGGAGCAAAACATAATAATACTAAAGATAATCATGGAATAGACAATTGAAAGTATGACAGAAAGAAAGGATTATGAGAGGTTACAAGTGAGGTGAGGAAATGGTGAGAACAGGATAGGTGTGTAAACTATAAATAAAGGATAATAAAAATAATAAGATAGGCAATATTGCAAACTGGGAAGTGAAGTGACAGATGAATTGGAACTTAAATATAGGGCTATACAACTAGGCCATGGTAATAACTATGCTACATACATGATAAATGGGAAAATTGGGGTTGAAGAGGAATTAGGAAAAGTAGTTAACAGAAAGCTGTGTAGCAGCACTCAGTGTCAGTCAGCAGCTGCAAAGGTGAGTAAAAAGCTGTGATGCATAAAAAGGAGGATAAATGCACATGATGCAAACATAGTATTAATATTGTAAAAGTTACAAGTTAGATTGCATCTTCCATATAGGGTAGAGTTTGGGGCTTCTCTCAAAGGAGAACTAGATGGCTTCAGATACAGGCATTCTCATTAATATAAGGACTGGAATAAGCACATTATATTTAAGGAAACTAAATTAATTTACTTTGGAAATAAGACACCTTAGTGTTGACCTAATTAATAGGTATGAATATGTTAGAAAAATGTTTTCCGGTGCTCAGAAACAAACAATATATAAAAATCACAATGTGTCAGCATTTACATAAAGGAGAATTTTGTGCACAATATAGCTAGATTGGGATTAAGCTCACCTGCCAACGTCAAGGTATCTTGACGTTCTCTAGGACAACATTTTTGTTTTGTTTTGTACATGCACTTTGGTCTCAACTGTCCTTGGCTGCTGTCTCAAATGATTTTATTCACTTGTTCACATTTCATTAAATTAAAGAAGTGCGTCTTTTTCTCGTTCACTATTTTCTAGTATGAATATATTAAAGGGTAATTCAAGGATCTGTCTAACAAATTTTGTAACAAGGACCAAAGAGGGGCCACCAATTCCAAATAGTAAAAATGTATGTCACAAAACCACACGTGAAAGTCTCATCTGAAAAGGCATATAAATGCAAAACTCTTACAGACTTGAAATACACACACAGAAATAACATTGAAATGAATGGGCTATTGAAAGGAGTGGGAGAAACAAAAATTTAATTTAAATAAATTAAATTAAGAATAAATAAGTAAAACCATACAGCGTTTGCACCCCCCATTCTCCCACCTGTCCTCCGCCCCCCGTGAATCCCTGAACCAGCCCCAGCTCTAGAGAGCATGGGCTGGTTCCCAATAATGTCGAGAGATAATGAGCATAGAGTCCACCTGCTACAGTCCCTGGCATCTGGGTACTGGGATAATTTCAGACATAGTTGTTAAAGAGAAAGCACATTGATATGCAAACAAGAACCATTATAATTAATTGTGGAAATGTGACACATGAAATGATTGCCCTTGACATCCTCATGCTATTTCGACTTATTTAAGACATAAATGATGCTCCAATCAGCAATATTTCAGTAAAATAATAGAAATGTTGTAGCTAATTAATGGAATGGTCCAGAACTGAGCAGAAGTAAAATTTTGACTTTTGCCAGTATACCTCCTATCATGGACCACAATTCCACAAACAGTTGTGTGAAGCACAGAGCAAAATAAGTGATTTTTACGTAGATAATATGTACGGCTTATCAACATTTTATGGCAGGTCCTAAGTGGCTCTCAGTATAAAATCTTGGATTTTAATGAGAATAAATTCATTAAAAAGTTTAAATGCTTTAAATTTCTTCAAAGTAAAGAAAAGTCCTTTATGTCTTGCTGTGGGTTGAACTTATATAAAAAGGACTGCCACATGTAAATCTACAGAGATACCTTATCTTTATTGATTGGTTGCTTTAAACCCTGTTCATGCTCACCTAAAGGACATTCCTGTCTTATTACGAACACATATTACCAGTTTCTTCAATTTAACCTATGCTGTATTCTTGTAAAACCTGTTCACTCCTCTCTTACTTTATATAAAGTGTATCAAACTCGATGTCTGTCTATTCTAGAATTCCTTCCTTTCACTTGCCTTTCCTGTTTTCCACCACCCAATCCTTTTGCTCGTGTCATGGCAAGCTTTTCCTTCTCGTGAGCTACAGGATTAAAAGGAACTGTTTCTTTAGAAAGTTGTAAAAAGCAGGAAGCTGGGGCCACCGCAAGGCCTTACGACATTTATCTAGATGTAATTTTCTCTACAGTGCCCAGCCACAAGATACGTTCACAGCATGAGTACACTGGGTAAGTGCCGCTGAACTTGCATGTTAAGCATAGAAGTTGGCTGCTGCGTGTTTTTGCAGAGAATGACAATAACTTAAAGTGAATAGGTAAATGGCATGCTATGCAGCAAAGAAAACATATCTAGCATATAGCAGGTTTGTTACAGTGTTATTTAGTGTTGTAGTTTTTGTCTATTGATTCATTGATGCTAGGCTTTTGTATTTCTATACCTTGCATAGTTATTTAAGTTACATGAATGCAAATACTGTTTGGCTCTTTCAAAGAAACTCAATGGACATACATGCTTAGGTTATTTACATACAATTTGGATTGGTTTTTTTTGTACTCTGTATTATTTTAGTACTTACATTCTCTATTGTGGGATGAAAATGCTCAACATATGCTGACTGATATGCGCTGCTCAGGGCAGGGTCCTATTTTTTTTTATCGTATCATTATGTCAATATTAGATAAACTTTGTCCCTGACTCCAGCCGGATAGTCTGACAATTTACAGTCGCTAGCAATACATGCAATAGAGCCTTCAGTTTGTTTACTTTCAGGTAGTATCCAGTTACTTATATGCAACTGCCCACGCTGCCCTGATCGCGAGCAAAATATGTGTAAACTGGGCTGAAATAGAGCAGTCGCAGGGATCAGTAATTCCTATGGCAAACACTTCTTAAACGCACATTAAATTCGTATTGAAACGGCAACATGCTGAGAGAAGGAGAGAGCTGCCCAACAAGCATGTTCCCACCTTTCCGGGGTATACATCCTACATCTTATTATGCGGCTGAACAATAGTGCAGAACAGCAAATGCTGTGTTTATTTAAAGGATAAGTGGCACTACAAGAAGGAATTATTGAAAATATATTTCAATATACTGTATTCTTAGCACCTCATTTGCATACATATATTTTTATCTTGTATCATGCATAAAATAATTGAGGTTAACTTACTAACATGGTGCACAAAGGTACAGTAACACATGAAAAGTTAGTTACAAATAAAAGTGCAAAAGCACAACACTTTTCCAATTGTATAATTTTGTATAAAGCACAATGCATTGTGTATTTGAAGAGTGACTTTTATTAGTCTGCACCTACTTTTGAAGGATAGCTGATCCACCCAGAAATTCATATAGTGGAAACACATTAAACATCAAAGTCATGCCTAGTTCCACTTTAGGACAGTCCTCTTCATTAAATGAATATTTTGATTATTCCAAAACACTCTATTTTCCTTATTTATGTCTTATTGTCATCATGCGATTGAGGGATAATAGGACTTTAGCTGCTTATGTTAGGGTAGGTTATAATATATTACATTATATTAGGGCATTATTATCTGTGCCACTTATGTGTGTTTTAATGTGTCTATTACACTGGCCCCAGTGTGTAAACAAATGCACTTTTCCATAAAAAAGCAACTGAAAGGTGCAAAACTTGACCCATTGAAAGTATAGGACATCTGATTATTAGGATTTCCGAAGTTCTTTTACAGAAACACCACTCCACTTTCCATTTTCATTTTCGAAATCTCATTAAAATAATCTTGTCTTGCGAAAATAAATCCTGCTTCTGCATGTGGTTTCAACAGTAAGGTCCCTATTTATTAATGTCCACGTTTTTAACTTAATCTATATCAATCCTTATCGGAAAGACTTCAACAAGAACAGCAGTCACGAAAGACTGCTGTTCCTGGCAAGACCCCTCTTCTATCTTTGACCCCTCTTCTATCGCAAAGATCACTTTTCCGATAGTGACTGGAGGGGAGAGAGCAGTAAGATGCGGTGAGGGATCCGAAGTTCCTCTACCGCAATGCTCTTCCCATACAGCAGACCTGAAAATTTATACATACGTTAATGTATGCCAGCCTGAGCTGGCGTACATTACCTAATGTGTAAATGCCTTTTCATCACTTGCTAAATTGTGGAATAGAGTAGTCCCCATAGACATCAATGGGGACCAGGGGCGCATCTAGACTTTATGTTTAGGGGGGGCGATTTTGCATAATCACGCCCCTCCTTTGCTCTGATTGGCTGGCCTGCGTTAACCCCGCCTTCCACCTGCGATTGGCCCCGCCCCCTCCCGTTGTGGTCGCCGGCTGGGACCACTCTGATTGGCTGGCCCACATTTAGCCCCGCCCCGCTTGCACTTAGCCCCGCTCCTCCCATTTAAATCAGCGGCTAGGACCTAGCTTTTTGCTGCTAGCGGGGGCGAATGCCCCGATCTCCCCCCCTGGATCCGCCACTGATGGGGACTGCTCTGTATTTCGAAAAAAAATGCACTATTAATACATTTGCAGAATACTTAGATTTGCATCTATTCTTTTCGGGTAATTTACAGGAAAATAATGATTAATAAATAGGCCCCTAAGTGCATTCACAGAAGTACCTAGCCTGTACTTAGCAAACAACAGCTCAGATCTGTCCTGCTTCTCTGATCAGAAGAAGCAAAATCTTGCACCTCCATATATGCCAATCTTTTGACCCACAAATCCATGAGCATCTGCATATAAACAGGTGCATTAGCTTACAAATAGGCATCTGATGTCAGGGGCAAACGCAGGATTTGTAGAGGGGGGTTTCCACACCACGCCACCAGTGGGCGTGACCAGCATGCATGGGGGCGTGGTTATATTTTTAGACAGTGCTTGGCTGCTCTCCTACTATTCCTATCCCCATAATATACATGGGCAATGCTGCGTTCACTACTGTTAGGTGCACGCAGCTCTCCCTTTTCAAGCAGAGCTTTGTGAAGAGGGAGCCTGGTCCAGCCACCTCAATTATACAGTGCCCCAGGCTTGGAGGGGGGTTTCCAGGCACTAGGAACCCCCCCGGCGGTTTGCCTATGGATGTCACTAAACAATATGTTCACTGCCAGTGACATAACATGCAATCACCGCAGCTGATGGACAGATATCGCTGTGACCCCCTCACGCATCACTGCAGCTGATGGACCGATGTCACTGTGACCCCCTCACTGCATCACTGCAGCTGATGGACCTATATCACTGTGACCCCGTCACTGCATCACTGCAGCTAATGGACCAATATCGCTCTGATCTCCTTACTGCATCACTGCAGCTGATGGACCGATATAGCTGTGATCCCCTCACTGCATCACTGCAGCTAATGGACCTATATCGCTCTGATCCCCTCACTGCATCACTGCAGCTGATGGACCAATGTCGCTGTGACCCCCTCACTGCAGCTGATGGACCAATATCGCTCTGATCTCCTTACTGCATCACTGCAGCTGATGGACCAATATCGCTCTGATCTCCTTACTGCATCACTGCAGCTGATGGACCAATATCGCTCTGATCTCCTTACTGCATCACTGCAGCTGATGGACCAATATCGCTCTGATCTCCTTACTGCTAGGTCCCACAGTCGCAGCACCCCCTGCAACTATAAATTCAGCCCTGTTCACTCTGCATTTTCATAAATGATCTTTACCAGAATTTGTCAGACATTAACTTTGATCAGTTCAGCTCAAATTACAGCTGAAAAGCTAATATCTTAATGGTAGCTATGAGTTTCTGTGCAATTTCTGTGCTATTTTTTCCCTTTGTTCAATGCTGTAAGCTGGATTTAGCTTTTAAAATGTATTTGTCCTGTCCAGCTTGGCTTACCACATTTTGAAAAGAAAACAGATAATATCCACAACCTGGTCACAAATAGCTAAAGGCTTTCTATATTGGTAAGCAGCTGGGCGGACCAGTGTATATCTCTTAACTAGAAAGGCATTAGGTTCTTTGCAGGGCTTAATGTGTAACTGAATGATGGTGGAATGGCTAAAAGTTTTACTGCAAAAAATAGCCTAAGCTCAAAGGAAGACAACAGAGCATAGGTCTACATTTCAAAGTCCTATCAGTCCCCAAATAACTATATAAAATTCAACAGGGTAGACTATAAAATAAACAAAAATATGATATTGGTACATGGAAATTAGTGTATTTATTAAAGTATGAAATATTTTCCAGGCATTATGGAGATTATTGACAGAGTTCAGAGAGGCAGTATATTTAAAACAAGTGGCTTTATAGAACATAAGGCCATAATCTAAAACCTGATGGAAGAAGAATGGAAGGTAATGATGTATTTCTTTACAGAATGAGATTGATAGAATAGCATAGATTGGGGTACTCAGATGGTTAAAGGACCGCATGACATAAACATTCTATTATTGGGAAGGACAATTCCCACCTCCTCACCACTAAATAATAAAAAAAAAAAAAAAAAAAATAACAAACATCCACTCCCCTCCCCCCAAAAATGATGCACTGTTAGAGGCAGATTGAACTTTAGATGCACTCTAACTCAACCAAGTGTCCAAACACCCACAAAAATCTCGGTTACATTAATTTTCTATTTATTACACTTCTCTGCAATAACTTCTCTCCACAATTGCTACACTCTTCTTATCTGATCTGATGGCACCACATCATAATCACACTCTAGCAATAACACTCGATCATGTGGCTTCAGAAACTCTTTCTGCTCAGCATTCTTAGCCATGGCACATAGGAAATGTGCTGACTTCAAAATCTCCCCCCACAAAGAAGAACAGTATTGGTAACAGTCTTGTGTGTCTTATAACTTTCTCAAATATACTGCTATCTACCACTTCTATTGAAATAATCTAGACACTCCCAATCAAATATACTTCCTATCTCTCATCTCTGCTCAAGCTTCTAATCCCAAACACCTGTTTAATATATTTAAATCTCTTCCTGTCCACCTACATCAACCTTTCTGACCACCATCTCAAGAGTTTGCTTCCCAAGTCAAGGACAAGATTGACGAGATCCAATAAGAAATGTTATCATCTTCTCCAAGTGGGTTGGGTACGTTTGTCCGACTCTGAAATGACAAACAAGCAGATGAGCGACACAGCAGATTTCCGAACACAGCGCCATGCAGACAGCTGCTGATTGCGAACACCCTTTTTGCCGACACTACAGTTTGACGTCACTTAACAGTGCCACCTAGAGAAATTTGAAGTTAAAGCGACAATGTGAGGATCCCGCAACTACACACTTTAATGTAAACTGTGTACTTGCGGCGGTCCTCACATTGCTGCTTTAAATTCACATTTCTCTAGGTGGCTACTAGCGTCTCCAAGCAGCACCTTGGTCAATTCTCTTCTTTTACCCTCTGGCACCTTCTCTTCTTTTCCTTCTACTCTACTACCTCTACTTTGATCATATAAACTTACAAATCGATCACTGTCTCCTGTTTTTGTCCCAGGCTTAACATCTATAATCTCTCTCTCCACTGTTATATTCCCATCATTATTCAAGCATGCAGTTATTACTTTTGTTCTGGAAAAAAAAACTAATTCTGAGTTCTTTTCCCATCTCTCAGCTCCCATTTCTCTCCAAAGTTCTGGAAATGCTTGCCTACACACGCCTCACACCCTTTCCTCAAAGAACCTGGTGGATCCTTCTCAGTTAGGAGTTTGTCCCCAACATTAGATTTGATGACTGCTAAATTTAAGGGCCGCTACTCACTTCGAATTCTGCTGGAACCCTTTTCTGCATTCAACACTGTTGACAATTCACTACTCATACAAACACTACATTCTGTAGGTCTTCAGTACACCGTTCTTTCCTGGTTCTTATTCTATGTCTATGTGTCCACCTCCGCCTACTTAATCAATCTGAGTACCTACCACAAGTCTTCTAATACAATACAAATCCATGACCAAAACTTTGCTAATATACATCTCTACCCTTTTATTAAAATATCTCCCAACTCAGTTTCTCTGCTTGGCCCAACATCTGCACCTCTCATCCACACATTCTCTGTTTACATCCAATCCCACCCCTGTACAGCAAGACTTTCCCATAGTCTTCAAACTTTCAAGCATTCCCTAAATACTCACTTCTTTAGACATGCCTATCAAGTCCTGGAACCATCTTCTATTCTCAAACAACTTACTGCCCATATAACCTACATTCCTGTGTGAAAAAGCCCCAGTAAGCACTTTTTCCATTGCAATACGAAATACTGTCGCTTTTATCCTTATGTATCAAACACCTATTTTCATATAGATTGTAAGCTTGCAAGCAGGGTTTTGGCTGTCTGTTCTGTCTGTTAATACCCAGTCTTGTTTTATTACTGTGTTTGTTCTTAATTGTTATGTGCTGTGGAGTGTGCTGGTGCTATATAAAAAAATGTTAATGATAATAATAATAATAATAATAATAATGGACTATTATATTCTTTTCCGAAATCAAATTCTATGGACATCAAAATGAAGATTAAAAAAAAAAGGACTTATGACTGTAGAACTCCTAAAACCCTCACACCGTTTATGACGTTTGTCTATCAGGCCTGTCATATTGGCCAAAATAAAATAAGGGGCATAAAAGTTGAGGATCACTCCCATCATTCAAACTGCTGCTTAGTTTATCCTATTTTATGTCTTAAATGAATCATGAGCATGAGAGGATAGAACTGTCTTTACTAGACATTTGTCAAAATACGCCTAGAAAAGAACTTTCCCATATAACGCGAGCATGATAAAGGTGTCCCACTGAAAGTATAGGATAAAGCATGTTCTCCACACCTCTGATGGCATGTATATATCCAACCATCAAAGAAAAATGCTCTGTGGTCCCCCACAGGTACATCCCCTAAATGTGCCCTCTTTACTCCTAGTTTGTACTCATACATCTAGCCTGCACTCATCAAGGGATGTCCTGAGCTACCTAGCTCCTTCCATAAGAAGAAGTAAAGTTCTGCCTCCCCAACAGGTGCTTCCATATAAGCCAGGTACATTTGTACTAAAATAGTCATGTGACATCACAAAAAGTTATTTTCACTGTGCCCTGTACTTTTCAACTTTTGCAAATGACCGTTACTCTTAAGGACAAAAAAAATTAAACAAAAAATTGAATCACATTATCATATATGTGCAGGGCCGGATTAACGGAATGGAGGCCCCTGGGCTAAGGGGACCCCCATTCCCCCATGAGGCCCCCCCCAGTTAGCAGACTGGCCCCCCTGTTAGCCGACCGCCCCCCCCCCCCCCCCCCAAGCGCTTACCTTCTCCTGTCACTGCAGTCCTCCTTGCGGCGCACTGTAAGCTCCTTACTGAGGAGATCTCGTGACACTCTCGCGAGATCACCTCAGTAAGGAGATTACTGAGCGCCGGAGAAGGAGGACTGCAGTGACAGAGCTCAGCATTGATCGGGCCGGGGGCGCCCCCGCCCCTGTCCCGATCAATAATTCTGCTAAGCTCTGTCAAGGGCCCCCTGGATGCCCGAGGCCCCTGGGCTGTAGCCCAGTTAGACCTCGGGTTAATCCGGCCCTGTATATGTGTTAAATAATGAAATGGCACATGTCACAAAATATCATGCCATGAAGCCATATTATTAGATGACACAAAATTAGTAGGCATTCATGATTCACTTCCAGTAAAAACATATATGTTCAAAGCATCATCATCCTATTATTTAGCAAGAAACCAGAATAAGAAAACAATGAGTGTGTTGATATATATTATCCTCCATATAAAAATGTTGCCAGCATCATTCCAGTGCATGTCACAACAAACAGAGTGATGCTTCTTAGATGTGACACAGGAATGGCATAAATAATCATTTTAATTGCTTTTCGTTTCTATGAATAAAAGTTTTTTTTATTTACCCTAAATATAGAGTATTGAAGACAATTGATTTACAGCAAATTTAATAAGGATTCTCTAGTGAAAAAGTATTTGTATCCAATATCAATGTTTCATATACTTAGTGGGAGAGATATCCATCATTATGTCTCCTCTTTAAAAGACTTAGCTAATTTTCTTCCTGAGGTAAAATTTGCGTGTGACTGGATCACTATTAAATAACTTTTGGTGTAAATTTATTTAAACCAAATAGCGCAGGGCACTTATTTATATAATTGCACGTGCACTTATTTTTGATATTGTGTATATTTTGAGATAGGAAATCGTTATTTCTGAGACCAAGGGAAGAAATTTGACTCTTGTTTAACCTTGCTATAGGATATGCCTATTTCTGATGCATATATCTGATACAATGAGCCTTTGTTTACACAGCCTCTTGTGTATTGTGATGTGGGAACTAGCTTGTTTTTCGTTTTTGTTCTGTGTGAATATATATTCCGAATGGTCTGATGAAAGGCCCCATGTTAATTAGATCTTTGATTTGTGAAGGTCCAACATTGAAGGCAGGAACTTTTAATTAAGACTGGCCCTGGATTCTCTGCATCTGAAAAGCAGGTGTAGGAAATCACAGCGTTTCTAGAAATTTCACATATAAGTGTAAATATGGCTAGATTTCCAATGTATGTAAATCCATGTTTGTGTAAATAGAGTACATCCTGATTCTAAAAAATAGCCCTTGTCCATATCTGTATAAAATGCACTGACTTGTACACTGAAATGTATCATTCTGATGTTCCCTCTGACCTGACCACTGATACCTTAAATCAGTGGAACTGTCCTTGTCAGAGCACTTGAGCAATAAACATCACTCTGCTTCAAGAACCTGCTTGACAACTACTTCAATATTGCTGTAATCCTGTGACCTGCCGATTAAACCCTAAAATCGAATTTGTTCTCCGGTTGATTCTGAGATTTGGACCCAAGTTTTTCCAGTACCACCACTCTGCCTGCTACCCATGCAGCTCTGGTCAGTGTGATAGGCCAGGGAGGATCCATCCACAGCAACCAGGATCCATAGTAAGAGGTCCAGAGTTACCAGCCCAAGTGTACCAGCACAGGAGTACACTAGCAGTGACAGTTACCCAGAAGGAACGTGTTTCTGAGCACCATAAAGAAGTTCAGTGGTGGCAGCATTGTAAGCCCCACTTACTGCGACAAGAGGGTGCATTTGGGATAACGAAAGGGAACGGTGGCAAAGTAAGCCCAGCCGGTTCCCAGCAAAAACAGACAGGATGGCATAGGTGATCCATCTTGTCACACTACGCAACAATTCCTTTTAGTTTCAAAAAACAGTTATAAGAACCTATTCTATTTACCTTGTTTTTTAGGTTCTTCAGGAGTTCCACCTATAGGAAAATAAGTAATGTGAGTTAAGACATAAGTTAAGAATTTGGATGGAAAAAGGGACTGTCAGGCTCATACCCACTTTTTGGTTGGTGGTCATGCTATTATTGTTATTATTACTATTTGATTTTTAATCCTAATAAACCTGTATTGTATTTGAAAATTTTATGTTTACACTTATTTATCTGTACTCCAAACTAATGTCTTTGAGCTCTTAAAATTTGGGTGGTAGCAGGATGCCTGTCATATTACGCACATAAGCTTTTGGCTATAAATGCTAGAACATATCCTCTTCACTGGACTGCAGTCTTAGGATGAATAGGCTTAGAATATACTAAAAGTACTGAACAAGAAAGAGCTACTAGTAACATTCACAAATCTATATGCAAACGTTTCACAGACTTGTAAGAGATAAGTATATTTGAGACACGTGTTTTGCTTTGCGGTGGAAGAAAATGCTGGGGCCAGACATCTGGGGCCTGATTCATTAAGGAACTTAAATTAAGAAGTTTCTTATTTAAGTCTCCTGGACAAAACCATGTTACAATGCAAATTAGTTTTCTGTTTTGCGCATAAGTTAAATACTGTCAGTTTTTTCATGTAGCACAAGAGACTTAAATAAAAAACGTCTTAATTTAAGTTCCTTAATGAATCAGGCCCCAGATGTCTGGCCCCAGCATTTTCTTCCACCGCAAAGCAAAACACGTGTCTGTAAGTGCACTGAAGACCAGCAGGAAACCTTAAAGAATGTAGAAAGGCTGATAAGAAATTGCAATAGCTTGCACACACCAGAACAATTACAGTTCTTGATATCTGTTGTCAAATCTGAGGCAATATCATCCACGTTCCTTGCCCCATGCATGCTACCTTCTCTTCAACCCCCACGCAGAAACCACTAATATACTTTACAACTAAAGGACAAGAAGTTGCATATTACCAGCATATTATGCAACCTCGAATGACCACTGTATACATCCCTGACTGAGCAGCAAATTACAGAGAACCACATGACAACCCCAAATAAGCAGCATTACTCATAAGTAAGTTCCTCACTTACTTATTAGTAACATGTACTCTTCTCGTTGTTTTTAATGTCATATTGCTTCTGTTGCAGTAAAATTTGATTGGCTCTGACAGTATACATTTTGGCAATACAAACCAATGTTGAGGCCTACCCAATCTCTTTTTCCTAGATTTCCATTTACTAGTCATTGCCTGCTGAGAACTGAATTATTATCCATAGTTCTCAGTAACTCAACAATTTTATTTCATGCGCATGATCAGTCTTGAAAATATGTATGATTTGTAAAATAATAGTTCTGTCAGTGTAAATTCCCCTTTTAAATTAGCAATGAAATGTAGGCATCTTTCTGGGTAAAATTGTATCACAAACCAGTTGGATCTGATATTAGATAATACATGATAATCCTAATAACCATTACCCAATGCATACTGTTTCTTCCAGGAGCCTGGTTGGTCGTTGTGGACTTCCAAGGACGGCTTGATGATGAGTTAACTGTTAAAGCTGGTGACTTAATTAAAAATGTGAAGAAAACAATTGAGGAAGCATGGCTGGAAGGAGAGATTCATGGGAAGAGGGGGGTCTTTCCTCAAAGTTTTGCCAAGGTACAAAAATTAAGGAAAACCGCTAAGCTTTATCTTTAACTGCAAATTTAATTCAGATGAACATTTCATAGCATTATTTTGTTGTTCAATTTAACAGGTAATTCTACCTAAAATGTAATATTCCCTATCAGTGTTTTTGCAGCAGTAGGTCAAAAAAGAATTTCAACAGTGAGAGGGGAGTTCTGTATTGTGGAATGTGGCTTATCATTGGCTCACCATCAAACACCCCTCCTGGCTTTAATAAAACAATTGGGAAATTGGGCTTAAGGTTTTAGATGGTGTTGCATCACTGCTCTGCTAGTAGTAATTTATTTTTTTTTCATTTTTTTTTAACTAATGTGGACTGTTCTAACCCTTGTAAACAATGTTAATAGTGTTAAAGCATCACATTGAGATATAGGATATATTGTCTAGTACCATTGATCTAACTAGTAATTTTCCCTACCATGATAGGTACCATAGGAATATAAGAAATTTATATCAGCAGAACCAACAAAGGAGAGGAGGGGAACAGATACAAATACATTTATTCTTGAAAAGGTGGCTAGCATAATATCCTGGTAGTAGAGATGAACCAAATTTGTAAAATTGTTTTGCTAAATATTTGTCTCATTACACATTTGGTCGCAAAACATTGCAAGTTTTTATCCCAGTCCCAGCAGATAGTAGAATGAACTGGCCATCGTCACCCCAGCTCTATACTGGGGTGACGATGCAAATTTAAAATGACAGTGTGGACTGGTATTCCACGGAATGGCGTAGTAAAGCCAGTATTCAGATTGTATGACCAGAACCTCACACTCTCTGCAGCTTTGCTCATCTCTACTTGGTAGTTTCTGATGTATTTTGGATTCAGAATATATAAACATATAGTAGAAGATCAGCATTAGCAGTTCTGTATTATTGAGTACCATTATAGACCAGCTCTGCCAATGGTAAAAGGTTTGTGGCAGACCTCCTACCTACTGCATCTCAACATGATAGATATTATGAGTGCGGCACTATTTCATAAGTTTTACTATAATGATTGACAGGCCAACTTCTTTAGTGTTTTAGTTACAAGTTACCTCTATCCTTTTGTTACATTTTTATTGTAGCTTTTTATGTGAATACCGCACAGCTATATTCTGTGCAGTACTTATACCATAGAGATTCAAGAGTAATAACTTGAGCTCCATAATGAAGTAGTTAAAATGGAGATGGGGTGAGTTATTTTCACACTGTTTTGCACGTCTCAGTGCATTTGACCCTGTATTCCTGAATGGCCTTGTCACAGGTCTGTTTATAAAGCAGTGACTTATTGTTTCTCCACTCATTGTTTCTGCATGAGAAAGGAATTTTATTATACCAACATCATGGCACCTCTCCGGCATGCAAGATTCCAGTGTTTGATAAACAGGTTAAACAATATTGGTAGAATGTTATGCAGAAGATGATTCCACTTATTCAAAGCTTTTTTTCCCATCTCTGCAACAGGAAATTCCTTCGATCTTTCTAAACGATAGTGGACAGAGGTTCCCAAGGTCTATCAGGAGAGCCAATGGTAAGAGAATGTTTTATTAATACAATCACTCTGTCAGTTTTCAACTAGAAAAGGATCTTTTTTCATCTTTGTAAAATTCCCTTCACTCATTTATATGTTAGTTTAAGGATTTGTGATTGAGTTGAGCACCGTGTTTCATTCATATCATGCATTGCTATGTCATGATCTCGCACAACATATGTACAGGTGAACTGTTCCTTGTGTTATAGACACATGCTCACCGACAAGATCTTAGAAGGTGTGTCCTATATGTTGTTTAGCTAGACAAGTGCGTTGTGTTACATCAATGGAGAAAATTGTTGGAGATATCCTTGTTTTACTCTTATTTTATCTATTCTCTAATTTGATCATAAAATTATCCAGTGCCATCAGTAAAACTCTAATTTAACCTCTCCCCACAGCATATTATCATTTACTCCACACTGAATATTTTATCCCCATTCAATGTGTCAAGACCCAATCAAAACTTCATAATCTAATCACATCCATATTGTTCCATAGTGATTCATATCTAACCCAATACATTATGCCTACTCTATTTCTACTCCATTTGGTTCTACACTGATCCCTGCACTCTAATGTAATGAAACTATTTGCAGAAGTAAAAACATGCAAATAGTCATTCATATTCGAGAAAGGGGCTATTACTTTTTTTAAGTGTGAGATGCTATGCAAAATATATTAATATGGGCAATGAAGAGATCCGTTAACAAATAATCTGAAAATTATTAGTTCAAAATGTATTGGTGATGCTGTGAAAATGAGAGATAATGAGGTTTATATGCCAGCACATGTGAGAGGAACACTTTTGCACACCAGCTTTATCCATATATGTGGTTCCTTTTTCATGTCTCCACCTTCTACTGTCTCGCCTCATTTTAACTATAGCACACTGCTGGAAACTGCACAGAATGCCAATCTTATTTGACTGCTTTAACATTGGTGGTTGACACACTTTCCTCACTAGCATCTACACTTGTTATTTTCCTTCTGTATGTATCAGAACTCTAGGCAGTGCTATTTTTACTGTCTTTACTTTTTGTTTTATTTATTTGTATCACTGCATAATATTTTGGCAATTTGTAAATAAATAGCTAAATAATAATAATAATAATAATAATAATAATATATTTTGTGGCCCATGTATATTTATTACATACAGTGTTATATATTATCAATCATATATGTATTTATTGTGTTTTGGTGGCGTAATAGTCATTCCGTATCCACTTGACTATCAATTTCTATTTTGTCTTTAGCAAGCTTCATTTTATCACCTAATCCATGATCTCAGTTTTGTGTGTACATGAGATCTGTTTGTCTGACTTATATTAATATTTAGACCAGTTGCTTACTGGCATTGCATGTGAAAACACATAGAAACGTTATGCATTTAAAATGTGGGTCACATGCATATCAACTGTGGTTGATATATGCTTGATGCATTTGCAAGACATGGAGCTTTTCCTATTCATTTCAATATCACATTAATTTCATTGGGTTTTCCAATGTGAGCTGGATCCATCAGGATTCTCATAGTGTACAGTCATGGGCAAAAGTTTTGAAAATGAAACAAATAATATTTTTCTCAAAGTCTTCTGCCTCAGTTTTTATGATGGCATGACAATGAACTTTATCCCAAAAACAACATTTCCACTGCATTTCAGCCCTGCCACAAAAGGACCAGCTGACATAAGGGTCTGTGATTCTCTCTGTAACACAGGTGAGAGTGTTGATGAGGACAAGGCTGGAGATCACTTGGTCATGCTGATTGAGTTAGAATAACAGACTGGAAGCTTTAAAAGGAGGGTGGTGCTTGAAATCATTGTTCTTTCTCTGTTAACCATGGTTACCTGCAAGGAAACATGTGCAGTCATCATTGCTTTGCACAGAAAGGGCTTCACAGGCAAGGATATTGCTGCTAGTAAGATTGCTCCTAAATCAACCATTTATCAGATCATCAAGAACTTCAAGGAGAGAGATTTAATAGTTGTGAAGAAGGCTTCAGGGCACTCAGGAACGTCCAGCAAGCATCAGGACCGTCACCTAAAGTTGATTGACCTGATGTCAGCTGGTCCTTTTGTGGCAGGGAGGTTGAAATTAATTACAAATCATCTGATCACTCTTCATGACATTCTGGAGTATATGCAAATTGCCATCATAAAAACTGAGGCAGCAGACTTTGTGAAAAATAATATTTGTGTCATTCTTAAAACTTTTGTCCATGATTGTAGTGCTGGATACCAGGATCTGCTGAATAGGAACAAATACAGGATACCAGGATTAGCTGAGAAGTACATAGCTTTGGATACCAGGATCTGCTGATAAGGAACAGGTATAAAATACCAGGATACCAGGATTAGGTTAGAAGTATATCGTGCTGGATGCCAGGATATGCTGAATAGGAATTGATACATGATACTAGGATACATCAATAATACATAGAAGCCAAACAAGCCAGTAGCTTAGCAGGCTTAAGGACAAGAACCATATTGTTAGAACAGGTACCTTAAATAGTCTGGAGTATGAGGGTGTGTGAAAAGCAATCAGCCAATTGCTGAACAGAGAAGAGCAAAAAAGAAATCCAAGATGGCGGTCTCCATCTCAAGAGGCTGTCACCTCTAGCCTTTTTTATGCTTTGTTCATCTCTCCATTCTGTCCTCTTCTTCCTTCCTTCTGCTTCACTTGTCCAACCTTCCTACACTGACTTCCTTTCTAAACCTCTGTGTGGTCAGTATCTACCATCTCACTAGTCCTGCTTCTCAATTCCTCGATCCCTTTGCCGCATTGCTCCTCTGACATTCTCTCCCTCACCTTGGGGGAATTTAACAGCCCTATCCACAAACCATCCAGCCCTGTTGCCTATCTCCCTCTCCATCTCGGTCCAACTCTCTAAAAGGACCTCCTCACCCTCCCACAACAGTGGCCACTCACTTGATTCCACCTCTGTCCTGTCTCCTACTCCAACAATTGCTATCACCCCTTGCTAGTCCGGCCACCTTCTCTTCATTCGCTCGGTTATCTGCGGTTTAAGTCTGTGCCCTTTTATCCTTTTCAACATCTTTACCTGCCAACTTGACCCCATCCCCTCTCCTTACCTCCCCTTTCTCTCTAAGCCTGCTCTTACCGTGCCCACCTCACCAATCTATCCCTCTCCTCCAGTGCCTTCCCCTCCTCCTTCAAACATGCTCTTGTCTCCTCATACTCAAAAAAAAGTCCCTTCACCCTTCCTCTCTTTCTAATTATTGCATTCCTTCCCTTTTAGCACCAAAATTCTCAAATGGGTTGTTTACAACCATCTCACCTCCTTTATCTCCTTTTACTCCCTCCTTGACCTATTTCATTCTAAGTTTTGCTCCTACCACTCTACAAAACTATCCTCAGTAAATTCACTAATGACCTCTCTGCTTTATCTAAGGGACAATTCTCCCATGTCATCTTTCTTGACCTCTCTGCTGCTTTCGTACCGTTTACCCTACCCTTCTTTTGCAAACTCTCCAATTTATAGGCCTCCATAACATTGTCCTCTCCTGGTTTTTCCACCAACCACTCCTTTTCAGGCGTCATATTTGACTCCACCTCCTCCCCTCTTCCCTTATCTGCTGGAGTTCCCCAATGATCCATTCTTGGCCCCCTGTTTTTCTCCTACTACACCACCTCCCTTGGTGACCTTAACAACTCCTTTGCCTCCAGTACTATCTGTATGGTATGACACCCAAATTAACCCTTTCTCCTCTGACCTCTCACCTTCCATCTTTCATGTCTCCTGCTGTCTCTCAGCCATCTCATCTTGGATGAGATAATAGTTTCTTAAACTTAATATTTCTAAGACCTCCCCTCTTCCAGGGCTCCCTCACCTCACATCCCTCTCTCTTTCTGTTGATAACACTACCCTCTACTTTGTCCCTCAAGGCAACTGCCTAAAGATCATCCTTGACTCCTCCATTTCCTTAAAGATGACATCCAGCCCCTCTACAAATAATGCCACTTCCACCTCTATAGTATAACCAAGATCCGGTTCTATCTCACTAAGTAAGCTACCAAAACTCTTATTAACTGTCTTTTAATCTCTTGGCTTCATTACTGAAACCTCCTCCTCTCTGACCTATCCAAGTCCCAACTTGCCTCTCTTCAGTCTATCCTTAATGCAACTGCCCATCTTATTTTTCTCTTCTACCGCTGTATGTCTGCTGTTCCTCTCTGCCAGATGCTACATTGGCTCCCCGTGGCCAACAAAATTAAATTTAAACTACTCATTTTCACCTATGAACCCCTCAGCCAATTCCCCCCATCTCCAACCTCATTCTACCCACACTTCTTCCCATCCCCTCTGCTCTGCCAACGCCCACTCTCTTTCTAGCACAATGATTATCTTCCAATTCCTGTCTCCATGACGTTGCTTGAAATGCTCCTCTCAAGTGGAATGATTTTCCATGCCCTATCAGGATTAGCCACTTCAATGATTTAAAAGTGCACTTAAAACTCATTTCTTTATTCAAGCCTGTCAGCCCTTCACCTAATTGTTTTGCATCTGCTATCACATCCACTCCCCTACAAGTTTCCACACTATTGATGACTTCTCTTTCCCTTTAGTATATAAGCTCTCACAAGAAGTGTCTTCTTTCCTTGTGTTATCCTTCTAGTATTGCTTAACTCTCTTTACCTTTAGGCCTGCTTCATTAGCTCTGTTTCCGCCCAGGCCTACTGCACATTGGCCATTGCTATCACATTACTCACTGTCCATACATAACTTGATCTGCATTATCAAGCTATATGTGTGTAATCTGTTAACTATGTAGATGCCTAGTCTTTGTATAATTTTGTTTAGTCTAATAATGTATTATCTAATGTAATATGGATCATTACTGTTTATGTATTGTATACTGCTGTGAATTTCATATACGGTGATGCAGATCTTTTGTGGCATTTTATAAATAAAAAATAATTGTCATAAAAAATCGGGACCCTTGGAGTGGCAACTTGGACACATTAGTCAACCCAGTATAATTATAAGTCACTAAAAACCTGGAGAACCTATTATATTAAACTAGCAAAATATGTATAAATAAAAACACACACACAAAATTGTTAAATCAAATTTTATTGAAATAAATACATCCCCAAAGCCTTTTGTTATTAAATTATATGTTCTGTATTCGTAATCTAATAGACTCTTTGGAGGGGGAGGGATTCAATTGTCCGTGGAGTGCACTCAGTGGCTATGTAACATCACTGATTTCTTCTCACACCCCATAGAGGAACTCATTACAATATTGGGGTACTGTAATACTTGGAAATGGGTGCAGCTGCGATGTACGCCGGAACATCACGCACAACTGAATACCCCCCTGAATCTATGTATTTCGTGTGCAAGAGGTGTTTATGTATATTTGTAATCCATGTGAAATCTTTATCTTTATTTATATTCTACAGGAAATCTTCATCTGTATTTGTAATCTATAGGACAGATAAATAAAAAAAGCTAAGTGAAAAAAAAACATACACTGTAATTACTTGATGAAAGCCTCTACTCTGTGTTAAAGGCAGAGTAGCGTGAGATCCTTAACTGCTAGGAACGCTTCACAAGATGTTCACCTTTGGCTGTCCCCTTTCCGAGAAACTTGTTATGCTCCCCAGAACTTAGGCTCGGGTAGTAGAAGTTGTCGATCTAGTACCTGCCCGGTGGAGAGGACAGAACAAGATAGGAGGTAATGAGCAACCAGGATATGTTAGCAGAACTCTAAGCCAAGCAGGCAAAGGTTAATGTGGAGTAGTCTGGCACTTTTCTGATGAAGTGGACAGCAGCAGGTAATGAGCAACCAGATTGTAAATAGCAGAACTCTGAGCCAGACAGGCAAGGGTTAATGTGGAGTAGTCTGGCACTTGTCTGATTAAGTGGACAGCGCACGGCAGCAGGTAGTGAGCAACCATGCTATAAATAGTAGAACTCTGAGCCACACAGACAAAGGTTGATGTGGAGAAGTCTGGCACTTGTCTGATGAAGTGGACAGCACAAGGCAGCAGATAGTGAGCAACCAGACTGTAACTAGCTGAACTCTGAGTCAGACAGCTAGAGATCAGGAGTAGAGAAGACAGCTGAATCCTTTAAACAAGCCAGGGGTCAGGGCAGGTAGAGATATGAGAGCAAATCCATTTAACAAAGCCAAGAGTTATGAGTGGTGAAGACAGCAATTCCTATAAACAATCGGGGTCAAACACTGATAGCAGAACAGGTCAGGCTACAGGGCACACTAGGTCAATCAGAAACTAAGACCAGCATTGGTATGCTGCAAAAAAGAGGTTTATAAAGGCAGCAGCACCAATCAGAACTGCAGGATGATTAGCTGCATGAGTGTGGTAGGTGATTGCACATCTGAGACTGCCAGACTGGGAGCTGAATGTAGCCTGTAACTATTTTCCTAGCAACAATCTGAATCACTGAATTGCAGTAATAGCAGTAATATCAGAGATGATAGATCAAACAAGCAAGAGAGCTCCTATGTGTTAACACTCTGAATTAATTAATATCTGCTCAGCTAATCACAAGTGTTTTCCCACAATGGGCGCTTGTGTGGCTGCAATGAGGGAAAACCTGGAGACTCCCTGCATCAATCACACAATAGAGACTAATTTGTGTTCTATAAATGTGGGAAAAAACAATTAACAATGCTGTGGTGCGCCATTCATATGAATGTCCTAATCATTTCATTGGGGTTTGTGTAGAATACAACTTCATTGAAATGAAGTACACAGACACAGTGCAATCTCATAAAGATTAAAGGATTTTTTTCAAGTGCATTGACATGGTTAAAATACACTGGAATGGATCAAGCATACTGCAAGTAGACTCAAGTATATATACAAATGGGTATGGATGCATAGAATAGAATCAATTTTATTTTAATGTGCGGTTGCATGTATTAAACAAAATCATAAGATATGTTTCATTAATAATCTTTTTTTTTTATGGTATTACTGTTTGTTGAGAAGTGATTGTTGATCAACAGTTATCATAACTGTACTGACACTCCACAACCAAAAAGCACCAGGTATAGTGCTGAAGGAAGCATTGCCTATCAGTGTGTAAGTCTACATCCTTAAAACCAATATATGGCTGAGGTGCAAATACTCTCCCCTCCACACTCAACCTTTATTTGCAGCCATCAAACTCCCCAACAAGAAAAAATATATTTACTCATGCCATATTGGCAATTGGACTACTACATGGAAAAATGCACTATCATATTTGTTTATTAATGACACTAGCCATGTATTTTCGGTTATGTCATGAAGTTGTCTGAACTTTTTTTTTTTTTTAACTTCTTTAATGTCTGCCAATACCAGTTCTTGTGGCAGTGCATTGCACATGTTCACTGTTCTTACTGTACAGAACCATGTTTTTACAGCTGGACATCAAGAGTCTGATTCAAATCAGAGCGCGCAAGTGTTTAAAAGAGCACCAATATTGAGTATAGTTCTGACCGTGTTGAAATCCAAGTAGACCGTAAAAAGGCACTTTGATTTGAATCTGGGTGTAAGAACGCTCTACCTCAACAGCCTTTGCATTACGCAGAACAGAGTGCAGTATACACACAAACATATGTACAATATAGGGTCAGAATGCATAACAAAAAATTGATATTATAAAGTAAATGAACAACTGTAAAGAGTATAATCATTAATAAATATATAGTTGGTTTACTTTTCCAGTCATCACTATTAGCTGGCAATTACACCTGCCCTGTAGCTGGTGCAATTGGTATGTGTGAAATCAAGCTGCTGCATCTGTATTGGCATACCCTCTGCACGCCCTTACTGTACATTGCCTATGTCTGTCTGCCCCTTCCCACCCCCGTTCCACCCTTCAAGTTGTAGGAAGTCGTGTCATTTGTGTTTGGACACGAGTTGCATGCAAGTGCTTTCATTGGCGTAAGATCCGTTTCTGAGCATGCACAGAACTATTTCAGGCACTAAATATTTTATCCTGCAACTTCTGTTAGTTTAGAATGTTATGTGCAAACATCCTGTGGGTCATGTTTCTAAAACATCTCTAACAATTAATTTACTTTCTTTTCTATAGCTTGTATAAAAAAAACCAAGCAGCGCTGGTGCCGTGCAGAGTATGCGTATAGCCCAGGGAAGCCAGATGAGTTGGAGCTCATGGCTGGGGAGGTCTTCGAAGTTCTGGAGGAGGTGAGATTCACAGAACATCTTTAATTTATTGTCATATTTCTGCATTGTTTGAGAACACTGCATTAACAGTTCTTAAATTTAAGCGACCGCTGGTTTCGCCCGCTGTCAGCACAAGTTTTCATCTATTTTGGAAAGGAGGTGGGGTTAGTTTTAAGCTTTATTATCAGATTCTTTTGCACATATGTATTTAGCAATATATTCTGTACTGCTTAATCTGCTTAAGTACCATGAATTATATTAAACCCCAAGACCATTCTGTTTTATATTTAAGTTTCCCTCCGGCAGAAGAGATAAAACACTTCAAAATAAATAATAAGAGAGTAAGGGCACATGTAGACATGCCTCCCAACTGTCCCGATTTACTCAGGACATTCCCAATTTGAGGGCCCTGTCCCGCTATCCCAAGCGAGGCAGCATTTTTCCACGGGTGGAAAATGTGGAAGTTACTGTCTGTTCACTGCTGCTCTGCATGTCAGAGCACAGTGAAATGGTGCGCACTGCAATGAAGGTGTTTGGTGGTGAGGGGAGGAGAGTACAGGGCAGCCTAGCATTTCAAAAGCTTTATGGCTTACCACCCAGGGGTAAGGCCACACCCCCATTGGGATGTGGACACACCTACCCCATAGTGATGTGTCACTTCCCCTGTCCCGATTGAGGAAGAGGCAAGGTATGTGTGATAGATCACTTATAAATAACTTATGGTATAAATTTATTTAAAGGAAATAGCGTAGAGCGCTTATTTATATAATTGCCAATGCACTTATTTTTGATATTTTGATATAGGAAATCGTTATTTCTGAGACCAGGGGGAGAAAATTTGTTTTTTCTGTTTTATCCTTTCTAGAGGAAATGTATAATTTCTTAAGGTATATATCTGATACAATAAGCCTTTGTGGATGGAAGTCTTTTGTGTATGGTGATGTGGGGAAATGGCTTGTTTGGGGTTTGTGAAGTTCTGTGGGAATGTGTATTCTGAACTGTCTGAAAAAAGGCCCCATATGTTAATTAGAACTTTTGATGTATGAAGGTCTAATATTGAAGGCAGGAAGGTTTAATTAAGACTGGCTCCTAGATTTTCTGTGTCTGAAAACCAGATGCAGGACATCACAACATTTCTAGAATTTCATAGATAAGTGTAAATATTGTTGGCTTTGCAATGCATGTAAATTCCTGTTTGTGTAAACACATGACATACTGATTCTAAAAATAGCTCAGACTTCAAGGGGGCTGGCTTACCCTTTGAGGCTGTGTCCCAACTGTATAAAAAGCACTGGCTTCAATTGAAAAATTGCTCTTCTTGTTTCATCTGACCTGATCACTGGTTCCTTTAACCATTGAAGAGCAAATAAACACCACTTGCTTCAAAGACCTGCTTGAAAATATCTTCCATGCTGAAAATCCTGTGACCTACAGATTAGACCCAAAATCTAATCTGTTCCCGGCTGTTTCCGAGGTTTGGACCTAGCTTTTCCAGTACCACCGCTCTGCCTGCTACCCTGCAGCTCTGGTCAGTGTTATAGGCCAGGGGGATCCATCCACAGCAACCCTGATCCATAGTAGGAAGTCAAGAGTACACCAGTAAGTGTCAGTTACCCAGAAGAAACCCGGTATTGGATGCCAGTAAGGAGTTCAGTGGTGGCAGCACTTGTAAGCCCCTCCGACTGCAGCAAGAGGGCGCATTTGGGATAACGAAAGGGAATGGTGGCAAAGTAAGCCCAGCCAGTTCCCGGCAGCAACAGATAAAGTGGCATAGGTGGTCCATCCTGTCACAGTATGTATAGGGCTTTATTGTCCTCCACTATTGTGAAATACCAGAGAATTGGGAATTTTCATAAGGTAAGGGTTTGTTTGTTTTCCAAATGACACTAGTTGAAGAACACAGGAAATAATAATAACTAATTAAAATATAATTAAAATATGAAAACACTAGCGATATATGTGCAAATCCTTATATGTAGACTCCACAGATAAGCAAATACTAAGGACTGTGATGAATACTGAAAGAAACCTGAACCCTTATTTGCATATTACAGATGTAAGCAGGAGATGCCTAAAAGATAAACCTGTATTTGGAATTGTAGTTTCTTGAAGGGTTAACTGTGTGTCCAATGGCCTGTGGTTTTCTTGTATAAACCAAAGTTGAGATAATCATGGTGCAGTTTCTGCTTGTTGCAGATTGAAGATGGTTGGTGGCTGGGCAAGAAGGGAGATCTGGTTGGAGCTTTTCCATCTAACTTTGTGCAAGAAATTCCTGAACTTCAGACAGGTACGATTGATAGAAAATTCACTATGTAATATTTGAAATTAATTAGTTCTAGTCATTTAATATAAAACGGTAATACATTTCCTTGGTCCTGGCTTCAATGCCATCAAGATTTATTTTTATACTCCTCTATTTATGGCTCTTTGTACATGCAGTATTTAATGGCTTAGTTTCAAATTTCCATGATTTAATGATATTGCTTATGTTTCATCTTCTGCAGATAAAGTGGCCAATTTCAAGAAAAACAATAAACAAAGACCAAAAATGACGGACATTCCCTTTACTCCTAGCATAGAAAAGACGGTAAGATGCTTAAGGTGAAGGAACTGTAATACATGAATATCCAATATGTTGTTTTGTGAATACATAAAGGTAGTAGGTAGTGCAGTGGTCCAGTCTGATAACTTTGTTTAATACAGAAATATTGTGGTCTTGTAATCAGCCATTGGTGGTAAACGCAAAGTTTTGCAATCCTTCAAATATGTTTTTATTTCTAATTAGTTATTTATTTCAATCATTTCATGCATTGTCTCAATCACTCATCATAGCCCATTAAATTGTGTTTTCTGACTGGGAACAATGCTTCATGCTACGTGTTGTGTATCTAGATTGTAAGTTGTGTATTTAGATTGTTGTGTTCTATATTTATATATCTTTTCCAATTAACTTGTGCAGCAGAGTATTGTTGGGTCCTGCACATAAACAATGATGATTATTGTCTGATAGAGCCACTGAGGGGCTCAATACAATCTATGTAAAAATAGCCTGAAAGAGTGGAATAATAAAAGGATACAAAATAGAGTCAATGTCAGGCTGAGTTTAAGGAAGTGTGATTGGAAAGTATATAGCATAGCTATAAATTGTACATTGTGTTATGTTGTATAGAATCTTCTGCTGTGCTTCTTTAATGATTTTTCCTCTGATGAGTCTAATATATGTACATTATGCTTGAAGTCAAAGTCTCTGACGAAATGCGTTGAAGGTTTGTCTCACAACTAGTCATCGTATTTATACTGCTGCATGCTTTGTACATGTAGGGTGGATTAACTGAGTTGTCCGAAAAAGTATCCTTGTTTTGATAAAACTGTTTTGATGGTATTGCACCATTACCATTATTGGCAATTATTTTATTTATATATGTATATATATATATATATATATATATATATATATATATATATATATATATATTAATGAGAAGATAGCAGGCATGCAATCAGCTTGCTTTCCAATTGCAGATGATAGATGTAGATTACACATTGTTTAGTGAAGTTTGCTGCATGTTGCAGAACGATTTATGAGAATATTCTCTCTATTATTGTACAATCTCTATAAATCATATTCCAATTTTGCATTTAAGTGTGGTATTATGTTAAATATTAGCACATTAGGTTTTGCATATATACCTATAAGTATTTGTTTATTATTATGGCTTCTTTTCTTTTCAGACAAAAGAAGATGACAAGGCTAAAGTGAATAAGCAAAAAGGTAAAAGTTAAAAGAGGGATGTATGATAAAATTCAATTTTACCAGTCCCAAAGCTGGACAACTGTGCAGATATTCAAGTAGATTGTTTTTCCTATTAAATTATTCATACTTATGCATGACCCAGCAGAGAAGCAACTACAGTATGATTATTATCCAGTAAGAGTATATCCAGTATCCATTAGCCACTTGTATCCAGTGTGCCCAGTGTAATGCCTGCTGGTGGGCATGGGCCTCAGGACTGTCATTGTCTAAAAACCCTGGTACCACATAAAGGTAGAAGTCAGATCTACAATTCATATGAGACAGATGCTTGTTTGTGTTATATTGCACTTATATTTGCTCTGCAGTATACATGAGGACTTAGGGCCTGATTCATTAAGGATCTTAACGTAAGAAACTTCTTATTTAAGTCTCCTGGACAAAATCATGTTTCAATGCAAGGGGTGCAAATTAATATTATGTTCTGCACATAAGTTAAATACTAACTGTCTTTTCATGTAGCACACAGATACTTGATAACTTATTTG
Source organism: Mixophyes fleayi (assembly GCF_038048845.1). NCBI lineage: Eukaryota > Metazoa > Chordata > Amphibia > Anura > Limnodynastidae > Mixophyes > Mixophyes fleayi. The sequence goes on along the minus strand of NC_134403.1, from coordinate 215,912,256 downwards.
TACACTGAAACTTAAAGTTGATATTTGTGTGCTACATGAAAAAACAGTCAGTATTTAACTTATGTGCAAAACAGAATACTAATTTGCACCCCTTGCATTGTAACATGGTTTTGTCCAGGAGACTTAAATAAGAAGTTTCTTGAGTTAAGATCCTTAATGAATCAGACCCATAGTTCCTGAATAACAGATGTTTTCTTCATATGAGAACATTATTCATAGATATAGGTCTTCTGTTGATTAGACTTTGTAGTTTAACATCAATTTATTTGTATGCAAGTTACTTTGTGAAAAAGAAGGCATCTAACTGCATATATGTTATGCTCTGATGGTTTGTCTTTTGTATTTAAATGTTCCCTTATGCAAGGTATTGCCTCTATACACAATATGGAATACATTACATAGCATTATTGGATACAGCTGCTGTGTGTGTACAGGGTTCTTCTGCTTGCTGGTTCAGGATTATGCTGAACTGGAATACTTACTACTTGTTATTTATTTGCTATAAAATGTATAAGTGCTTAATAATAATTGGGGGGAAGCATGTTATTATACTTGCAGACTTCCGAAATGATGGGTAATCTCACGGACTCCCAAGAATGTCTTCTGGGTGGAACCCAGCATTTTTACTGAATAATTAAGTTTGTATGATACAACTAATTAAAAGAATACAACATTTTGCTACTTAGTAACCACAAAGGTAACAACCATTAGTTCAAGCTGATAGACTGTACACAATTCAATTACGCACAACACTATTAATGTAAGCATAAAAGCTTACAGAAATACTTAGCCCATATTTTCCAGTTTTGAAATGATGTCACAGATATTTACCAGCATACTTGACTGAGGGAAAATCTATCTGTACTGTAATCTGGGGCACTGCACTACATTGTGAATGCTATCAGATGTCAGCTTCCTTGATATTAGCTGATATCTGTTGCTGTTATATATATAGATGCAATGAAAGGTGGTGATGGACGGAAACTGGCAGGTTCTCTTTTACATTATTCTAAGGATTGGCAGCCCTGTGGCTTAGTGGTTAGCACTTCTGCCTCACTGGAGTCATGAGTTCGGTTTCCTCACCATGGCCTTATTTGTGTGGAGTTTGTATGTTCTCCCCCTGTTTGTGTGGGTTTTCTCCAGTGCTCTGGTTTCCTCCCACACTCCAAAAACATACTAGTAGGTTAATTGGCTGCTATTAAATTGACCCTAGTTTCCCTCAGTGTGTGTGTATGTTAGGGAATTTAGACTGTAAGCTCCAATGGGGCAGGGACTGATTTGATTGAGTTCTCTGTACAGCGCTGTGGCGCTATATAAATAGCTGATGATGATATATTGCACATGTTAAGATAACCCATTTCATTAGATAGACATTTGTCTTGTGCTTCTCAATATTTTTTTCCCTGAATTAATCTGGGGTTAATAAATTAAGTGATATATAACACACTTTTTAACATAGTCATTATTTGATCTGAAAGTACATCAATAAAGGTGCCCATATGAGCTGTGATTTAATGAACAGTCATTTTGGACCTAATTGGCCGCAAACAGCAGTATGTATGGGCCCCATAAGACTGGTTGGCATGGATGGTAAATCTGGTTAGATGGTGACCGCATACTTATGATACTTATATTGGTTATCATCCAATGCTCTAATGGTACTCTTTCAAAGTTGGACACACACGTATGTGTACCCGCAAATATGATAAAGATCCAGCCGCTCAGAAGTAACAAACCAGATCAATGTCCCCCTAATAACATTGGTAATTGTATTCAGTTTAATAGAATAAGGGTACTTTCAGGTCTGAGACAGACTGTACTGAAAAGCTATTTCTATGTAAAGGCCTGGAAGTATTCTGAAATTTATGACAAATTGGCCACAGGGCAAAAATGTTTGATTGAAATCTGTGAACTAGATAGATGAGTATTGCGTCTTGGATGAGAAATTGTTTTGTTAGCTTATCCCATATCTAAAACTTATGCATGCAGGTGCAAAGTGTAGTGTCTAATGGAATGTCTTGATGGATGAGGAAAAAGTATTTTCTATGTATAATCTATTTCAAAGTTCTATGGCATATAACAGTTTAGAAATCTGAGTATGCCATTCATTTAGCAATTTATAAACATATGCATTTCTCCACTACCCATTATTATCTAGGTTTACTGCAGGATTGTTAGTTATAGCAATCCTGTGATTTCCACATGTGTGTGAACACTTTTGTTCATATTTTGTCCAGAATAGCGACTAATTGCAATGTCACAGTGCACTATAAAAAATTTAGACAAGCTCCCTCTTTTGTTTTAGCTTGTACTGAGTTTTCTAATAAACAAAAAGGGCTTGGCTTGTAGGAGGGATTGGCTTGTAGGAGGGATTGGCTTGGGTACAACTGCTGTGATTTTAACATAGTGCTTGGTAGCAAGAATAGACTTGTACTAAAGTGGTCGCTGATGCTTCATATAGATAAGGGTGCATCACATAGGCAATGTCATTTAACAAGCGCTGTAAACTGCATTGCCTTCAAGAAATCATAAACATGAACAGATATTTTGTTGTAAATCTTTATCAGCTTGTTTTTAGTGCATAGTCACTAAAACTTACAAGGGAACATTGTTGCTGGGCAGGTGCATTAATATATAACACCACTGCACATTCCAGGCAGATGTAGATCACCTCTGTACCTTAACTGTCACACAATGACATGATCACTGTACAGGATCATGAAAAATTTCTATCACACTTTAAGTTAAAGTAGAAGTAAAACTCAAAAAAAATCATAATGTGAAAGTGCACATGGTTAACTTATACTTCTTTACATATTTGTACAAATATCTTGCACTAATTGTCAACTTTTTTTTATCAATAAGATTTTATTGAATTCTTAATTTTTGCAATACAAACAGGAAAAAAGGATGGGGTACAATAAAGGGGGGGGTGAGTTACTCACAGTTATGCTGATTGACAACTTTTTAATGTTTATATGACTATAGTAAACATTTCTGCTAACATGACATTTTATTTATTGATCCAAAAGCATGACTGGAGTGCAACTGTGAACACAGAAATATGGCAGTCTGCACGTTCTGAATGATTTTTTTTGAAGGAACAGTGCAATTATGGGGATTGTATATTTAGGCCTCCTCTAAAAATATTCGCATGGGTTTAGTCCTAACTTTAACATTAAAAGAAACCTACATAAATATTATTAAAATATATTATACTGTGCAGTTCATCATCATCATCATCATCATCATCATCAAATATTTAAGTAGACTCAGCAAATTCCGTAGTGCCTTACAATTTGGGACATACACAGAAATAAACAATACTGGGTAGTACAGACAAAGAGGTAAGAGGACCCTGCTCCCAAGCTTACAATCTGTGGATGCCACCATAGGAATCACTTAGCACTTTGTAAATTATGTCAGGTGAAAGGGTCAATTTAACACAAGGTGTATCTCTACCTTTCCTTCTACATTATTGTAGAACTGTAGACATGTCACATGGAGCTGTTAAATCCAGAATATACATAAGTTATTTTTATGATTATGATCTAATCAAGATAATCAGGAAAATAATGTTTAATTGTGGTCATGATCATTTCCAAAAATATGAGTTATTTTGCACATGGCTTCTAGGAAATCACTGTGTTTCATAAACAAGGACTTCATGTATGCTGATGTATGCTTCAGAGGCCTGCTTATGTCACCTGGTAGAGTTCATTCAGAAATACCTGCTGTCATAGACGACCAGTTAACCATAATTTTATTGCCCAGCCCACAGATGCTTAAAGATTGGGAAATTCCGTTAGCTAGAAAGGACCATATGCGTGACGGTATATCACTTATAGGGAAAAATACATCAACCAATACTCTCCTTAATTCATGTTTGTACAAATTTGCAACCAGTTGTATAAACCATACGAAATTTGTCACTGAACACACCAGCCCAATAAGGAAGATTTAGAGATAATGTATCTTCCTAACCAATCTATAAAACCTAATCATGTTTCCTATGCTTAGATGCAGAAAACCATAATCTGTTTAGCTGACCTGCTGTCATATCTTTGCTAAGTTTTAGAAGAGATTTAAGCATTTGCTAATATTTTATTGAATCTCTTTCATTAAAATGTGTTCTGGTTTCACTGTAAGTATAATTTTGTTTCAGTTGCATTTGGTATGTAAAATATTCTATTAATTGCTGTGTTTTTATTCAGAGCATTGCAAACTAGCATTGGGACAGCAACACTAAGTATTTAGAATTTTCATAATTTTGCTGTGCTGATACACTTAACATGTCCTATGACACTTGTCTTTTTGACAGGCTCCAGTGAGTGTTTTTGTTACATGCTTCCTAAGCCCTTTTACCAATAATTCAAGAATCCATTGTTGTTTTCATTAAGAGCTGTGCCCTCCCATTCATGTCTGCTGTTGTTACAAAGTTATACAACAGTGAGTGAGGAGGGGGTATGTAAACAAATAAACCATGGTGATATAAATAGAGAACTCTGTCCTGGATAACAATGGAGAGGAGCCATAAGTCAGACAGAGACTATGATGTAAAACAGAACAACAAACCGATAAAAGTGGATACAATGTAAGCCTGAATGTATCCAATCACACTGTCACAGGAAGTAAACCTGAATATATACAATCACACTGTCACAGGAAGTAAACCTGAATATATACAATCACACTGTCACAGGAAGTAAACCTGAATATATACAATCACACTGTCACAGGAAGTAAACCTGAATATATACAATCACACTGTCACAGGAAGTAAACCTGAATATATACAATCACACTGACACAGGAAGTAAACCTGAATATATACAATCACACTGACATAGCAAGTAAACTTGAATACAATCATTCTAGGTAAAGGTGAGTGCCTTGACACTATGCTTCTTGTAATAGAAGTAAAGTTCCCTGAACCAATATACTATTTCATAATTGACTTATTAAATATGTAAAATTAAAAAGAAGTGTTACTTTACCTTTACTTTAGCATAATGCTGGAGACATCAATATAAACAGATTGCAAATGTTAAAATGTAATAATAATATTTCTTATTAAATAATGACTTGTCTTTCTTTTTATCCATAGACCCATCATCGTTATCATTAAACACCAAGGAGTTGGCCAAGGTTATGTTTGATTATGATCCTTCTACACCAGATGAGCTTGCTCTGAAAAAGGGAGACGTGGTATCCGTTATCAGCAAGGTATGGTGAGCCCAATCTGTTATCTAAGCAATGCTTTTTGAAGTAAATAATGCATTTATGGAAAACCTGGCATCATAAATTAAAAGCATGTCTACTCTAAATCACAATAAACATTATTATTCATTTTCTTTTACATTTGACTTACTGACAGCCCCTCCCTACTGCTAATGGCATTCAAACATTCCAGCAGTCTCAAAATAAAAATGGCCCCTGGCAAGGAAAATTAAAATGTAATTGCTAAAGCTGCCTCACCAGTCTTAAATACAAAGGCATCCTAAAAAATGCCAAAATGTTAATATTAATGTTAAAACCATACTAAAGGGAATTTCGGTGTTGTTTTTTGTTTGTTTTATAATTCAAGATATACCAACCATATTTTTAAATGCTATATTAGATGTCTGAAATTTGTTTTATATAGAGATTGGTTGGACTGGTTGGACAGCTTCTTCTTCATCGGATACAGAGGAGTCTCACACCAGTACTCTGTGCTGCTTGAGGAGCTTGTTCCCACTATCCCTCAGTCTGTGGCTTCTTGCTTGCCTCCATTCTTATTCTCACATCATAACATTGGCCCTATCAAATGCAGGCCTGCGTTCACTAATATAATCACATGGAAGCACATTATACTGAATCCCACAAGCATATTCACCTTCTGGAATAATCTGTGCTGCTGTTAAGATTCTGAAAATCTAATTGGCTATGGGTTGTTCTGTCCCCGCCCATTTAAAAACTAGAGATATTTCAGATGAGCAAGAAATAAATACTCATTAGAAACATAATTACAAGCTACTGTATCAGCTAGGGCAGCGGTTCCCAAACTGTTCGTCGTGGTGATCTCACAGAGGTGCTGCGGCCGGTGGTAAGCTGGGTAAGCAAGGCGGGGGACTACTTGGTAATTATTTTAGGGGTGCTTTAAAAAAAATTATGAAGGCCCTAAGGTGACCTCGAACGGAGAAAGTTTGGGATCCACTTAGCTAGGGGATTTCCATATTATCATCAGCAGCACACTGTCCCTACCTGTCACTGCCGAAAGGAACTGCACATAGTGTGCATCCGCCGGCAGCAAGCCCCTGGATCCGCCACTGCTCCCTCGACTGACTGTGGCTTTACATACACTACAAATGGCTAGACAACTGTTGTCAGGATTTGGGTAGAAAAAATTCCACACATAAGAAGTGGCTTTTTTGGTTTTATGTCCAGGCATGACAATGGCCTTCTTCTTGTCACGTGCCAGAACTGCTTTCACTGGTGCAGGACTTACACAAACAACCTCAACATCAACATCCTCATTAGCGCCCTCGTCAACTACACAAATATCCCCCTCAATTGTTGTATCACCGGCTACACTCGGGCTGTTCAGGCACACATCAGCAGAAATGCTGAAAGGGTCCTTCTTTATGGGTACACTATCAGAATGGTCACAATTACACATACCACTCGTGGATGGACTCTCCTCAGGGATTGGTGTCATTTCTGATTCTGTGCATACATTTTCCTCTAATGCCTTACTGTTTTCTTCCAGCTCGGCTTTCACACGTAACAGTAGTTGTGCACCACTTTTGGACTCCGAATTACTTGGTCTTGATTGGTCACGAGTGACCTTACAAGAAGAAGCATCAGTAACATTTTTCGATCTCGCACTAATGGAGAAAGGCGAAGGCCTCATTCTTTCTTTGCCACTGCGTGTGTAGAATGGCATGTTTGTAATTTTTTTTATCGGCAGTTAACTTTTCCTGTATTACAGCTCTTTTTCTCACGGTAAAAGGTGTTTTTTTGTTGGATTTTTTTCCCTGACTTCAAAAGACAATGTACTTTTACATAGGCTTTACCAGATGACGTACAGGGAAGACTACCATCGGGACTGGTGGCAGCAGCTGCTTGGTGCTCCTGCTCATATGTGTACTGCTGTGAATCCATTTTAATGAGACCACAAACACTTTCTAGTGCAAATTCAGAAATATACAGTGCTATATTACAATTTCAGAACTCAGCAAATACATTTTTTTTGATAGGTGGGATATGACACCCCAAACACTTTGTAGTGCAAATTCAGAAATATACAGTGCTATCTTACAATTTCAGCACTCAGCAAACACAGTTTTTTTAGACGGGGGGAAATGACACCCCAAACACTTTGTAGTGCAAATTCAGAAATATACAGTACTATCTTACAATTTCAGAACTCAGCAAATACAGTTTCTTTGATAGGGGGGATATGACACCCCAAAAACTTTGTAGTGCAAATTCAGAAATATACAGTGCTATCTTACAATTTCAGCACTCAGCAAACACAGTTTTTTTTAGAAGGGTGGATATGACACCCCAAACACTTTGTAGTGCAAATTCAGAAATATTCAGTGCTATCTTACAATTTCAGCAATCAGCAAATACAGTTTTTTTTAGAAGGGTGGATATGACACCCCAAACACTTTGTAGTGCAAATGCCTCCTCTTTACTGCTATATTCCTGCGACCTAACCCTTCTCTGTCCCTCTCTCAAATGGCGCTAGATCGCCATTCAGGCAGCTATTTATTCATTCTAAAACTCCCGAGATCCAAGATCCGACGACGTCACAATGCGTTTTGCCTCGTTTTGGAAACCGAATAGGTGCGAGAGTACCGAGCCGACTCGGCTCGGTACTCGGATCCCCGAAGTTTGGCTGGGTTTGGTTTCAAGGAAACCGTGCCCGCCCATCTCTAAATGTATGTAATCTTGTAATATAATCTCAATGTGTGCTTTGCTAGATGATATGAGTCTGAACCTATGCGAGTGTCAATAATCTTTTGAAATTATTCAGAAAGAGATAGATAAGCATCTCTGAGGAGTTTTTGTGGTATGCAGAAGATGTGGACCTGACCAGCCAAGCCGAATGAGCAGAGGTGAGAACTCAGGTCCTGTGAACATTCCCGATCTCAGGACATCTCTAGGTCACTTTGAAAGTCCTGTGACATTTGGGCAATAAATCTGTCCTTATTGACAGCTAAACTCAAAAGGTGGGGGGTGAGATCTATGTGGAAAAAGGTTTAAAACCTTCTGTTTTAGACAACACAGTGTGCATTTTCATGAGGGTGTCTATCAAGACTGAAAGTTCTCATCTTTCTCAATTGTATTCCCTCACACACACACGCCAAATCTTAACTAGTGAGTAGTGACTCTGGTTTTATTTCCTATTTTATTTTCTGATACTTATTTGTGCAACTTAATGTATGTCTTGTTATAAACTTTTTTGTAACTAAGTTTTGGAAACATTTTTCAGATTAAATAAATTTCATCTAGTGTGTTCTCCATGATTCTTTGTGAAATTACGAAGCCCAGGGAGGCTCATGCTACATGTGTATGTGATTTAAATGTGAGACATTAATAAGTGGTTTTGGTGAATGTGAGAACAGCTTAATAAAACCTTTGTGGTGGCAGAAAAGGTGTATGCATTGCTAAGTGACTAAGGTGACGCCAGTCACAGTCAGCTGTTCAGGTTGCTGTATCTGGGACAGGCTGGACGTTCGTGACACTCTAGTTCATACAGATAGTAATATAATATTGGCACAGAGGTGAACGCAGTAATGCATATATTATCAATAGATTCCATTAGTGTTTACATTCCATATGGAATAGTGTGTGAGCAGGTGCTTGTCTAGACAAGCAGCATGAATGCATGTTATTGTGGTGTGGTGCAATTAGCTGGGTGCTGGGCACTTTGTTATATCACTCTAGCTTCAAAAGGTAGGAGGGGAATAAGTACCTGACAGCATTAACAGCAGCAGCAGAAGCAGTTTAACTATGGTTTTGATATTAGAAATTATTTTTGGTACTACGGATCTAGGAAACCTTACACCTTCACTATATTACAATCCTACGAAGCACTGTGGTTACCCCCTACATACACCTATATTCAGTATATCCCTTGATCAAGTATCCCCAGCTACTCTTACTTCTCAGTCGTGGCACACTAAACAAACCTGTTGCCTTCAAAAACTCTCAAGCAAACTAGAATGACATTGGCATCAGTCTGGTACTTTTATGGCTTCCTCAAATATACAGCTATCTACCCCTTCTATTAAAATACTTTGGATACTGGCAAACAAATATAACTTCAATCAATCATCTCCACTCAGGCCTCTAATTCAAAATGCCTCTTTAATACATTTAAATCTCTACTCAACTTTCACATACCAACTTCTCTGACCATCACCATCCCAAGATCTTTCTATGTCAAGAACAAGATCAGGATCTGACATTAAATGTTATCATATTTCCTGAGCAACAACTTCTTAAATTCCTTTCCTGCAGCCTTTGGCAGCTTCTCTTCATGTGATCCCACAAATGGAGATGGAGTATAACTTTTTTTCTCCCACTATATTACGTCACTTGACCATATCCCTCACAATTCAGTTGATTGCTGTCTCCTGTGCTCATCCCAGTCTTACCTGTCATCTGTAATATTTCCTTCTCAACAGATATTTTTCCATAATCATTCAAACATGCGGTTATTACTCCTATTCTGAAATTAAAATTGGACCCAAACGCACATTATCTCAGATTGATGTTCCGTTTCTCAAATCTCATGTCCCTTAAAACCTCTTGAGATATTTATCTACACTTGCTTACTTTCTTCACATAACTCACTGGATCCTCTGCAGTCAATACTCTGCAAAAACTAATTCTTGTACTCATGATCGCTTGCATAGACTGTCGCTGTTTCCATCTAATTCGTCTTTACAATCTATTTTGAATGCACTGGCTAGACTAGATTTTCTACTAAACACTCTTCTACTGTTGTTTTACTCTGTCAGTCCCTATATTGGTTGCCCGTCTTTTACCAATTCCAATATAAAAGATTGCTAATAACATACAAATTAATTTAGAAAACTACACAATCAGATCTCTTTCCTTACATCATAATATATCCCAACTTAATCCCTCAACTCTGGCCAAGATCTGACCACTTATCCACACTCATTACTTGCTCCCATTATCAGTTACAGGACATTTCTTAGGCTGCACCTAATCTGAGGAATTCCCTCCCACATTTAACAAGACCTTCCCCTAACCTCCTAACCTTTATGTGTTCTTTGAAAACTTACTTCTTTAGGCAAGCTTATCAAATTCCCGAACCATCTTCTTTGCCTATGTAGGCTACTCTCTGAAAATACCACCCCTCTACACAGTTTACCTAAAACTTACATTCATTCTTTTACTTTTCTGAAACAACCTACCGACCCCAAGCCAACATTCCCCTTTTGCAATCTGGCTGGACCAATGTGCTGTGGTAGACCCATATGTCTGTTTGTTAATACCCAGTTCTGAGTCAAAATAAAATATGATTTTTTTATAGTTATAACTATCAATGGTTAAAATGTATGTTTGTAATCTCTAAACTCCCTGTGGCCAATAAAAAAGGAGTTACATTTTCATCTCTTCCTCACAGCAGACACCTTGCTGGTCAGACATCCCTGCAGCAGAACAGGATTTTGCACCTAAATGGGCTAACTGCCTCCTAATCATAGTGTCCGAGCTGATAACTATCTAGGTTAAAGTTTCTTTGTAAAATTAGAGGATGTGGGTATGGAAAGGTGTTAGGTTTGGAAATTAATGGAATAATGTGAATCCATAGACAAAGAGACCCCAGAAAACTTCAAGAGAAACAGCTATAATCATCATGCATTTATATAGCAAATATAAAACTTCATAGCAATTTTCTTCATATTTCTTGTTTTAAGAAATCTTTGTACCAATTTAAACTCAACCAGAGAAAAGGCCAAGAAACCACTGTACAGAGAATCTACAGTAATCACATAGCTCCCGGGATGAGACTTACTTATGTTATAATACTATCATATTTTATATGAAATTGTGCGAGAGGTGATTACATGTCTATTGAATAGGGATTTATGTCTCTGTGATATTCCAGAGGAAAGATATTGAAGGATAAAGATTTTGGACTATTTTCTGAACAAATTATGATTTACACCCAGGTGGGATATCCTCCCCACATTAGCGTATACATTGCTCCTTTGAGAGACCTCCCAGGAGAACAATTTATAACTCCCCTTATGTTGCCAGTCTTCTTGGGGATTAATCAAATTAAGAATAATCCTACGTCTGATGTGCCCCTGGCATACAGATTATACTGCATAAGTGTGACATCTTCTTTAATTTGTATACCTTTTTTCTAACTGTTAATGCATTTAATTTTGTGTGCCATTTATTATATGTTTTTTTATACCCAATCCACTGTACCTTTTATATTAAATCTAAAATGTAATGAGTTTGTCATTGATACTTTAACAAATCCATAAGCCTTTTATGGAGATAAATATTGCCTTGGCAGTATTAATGTTTTGTGTGGTTAATTGTGTTACCTCTTTAATCTCTGGTATGTGAATTGCTAACCGTTTTGTTAACAAGGGGAATAGTGTGTCCCAGCATGCATGTGTGTGACAGTATTTTGGGGTTCTATTGCTTTAATACAATAGTTGGTGGCAGAGATTAGTGTGCAGATATAAAAGAACTGCTTTAAGGTTGATTGAGCAAGAACTGTAGCTTGTGTGATAGGTGAGTGCAAGATTGAGTGCTACAATCCTGTGTAACCCCTTACAGCAAACATCCACAGTATATATTCTGTACCTGATACAGGATTCCTCTAGAATTTTAATTTAGTCTAGCAGTCCCATCCCTTCACCATTCAAAGGCCTATGCTATGTAGCTATGCCCTAAAATACTGAACCTGTTGTGTACAGGTCAGAGGTTCCCTTATGGGGACACTGACAACAAGTAAACACATTAGCCTGCCATGGGTTCGCTATATAAGTTACATATGAATATTGGGCTGTGACCCAGGCCTAGCCAGACCATATACTGCTTGGGCATCATTATTTGAGTATTATGCTGTTTAATACAGTGCTTATGAATTTAGTTTTGTTTAATTTAACATATTGTATGTTAAATTAATCAGTTTTCATGATGTTATGACCAACAATAGATGTCGTGATGTATTGTCCATTTATTACAGCCTATGTTTACCCCATGATCACTGATTTGTGTGCTCAAGTGAACATAACTAATACATCTTTTGAATAATCTTCATTATTTTAGTATATTTTTGTGTGTATTCCAAAAGTCAAATGAGTTTTAAAATATATTGTGTTTCTGCACTGCAGGAGACAGAAGATGAGGGCTGGTGGCGAGGAGAACTAAATGGGAAATCCGGTGTGTTCCCAGATAATTTTGTAATTTCAATAATTCCAAACAAAGAAAATGTAAGTAGAGTTGATTGTAGCATGTGTGGTACCCAAATGATTATTCTGCCCTCAAAATCCAATTAGACAAACTGGTAAATGGTCAACTGATTGTCATGTGTTACTGTGACCGCCATCATTAGTAGATGTCAATGCATTGGCCTCTTTTTGAGCTTTGATGCCAAAAACCAGGAACTGTACTATTCACGTGTATGACCAAGATGTCCACAGATTTGATTGTTTGGTGATCATGCCCAAGTAGAGATGCACAAACCGGCAACATATCATTTCTCAAAGCAGGTCGTAGAATAGGTTCAAACATTAGCAGAAAATTAAGCTAAAATGGAGAGTCAAACAGGTTCCACAATATTCAAGCTGTTTTAACCAGCTTATGCATATTCTACCAGTGACATGATCTAGTGGGTTCCAACATGTTTAAGCTTAAATTTGTGCTTGTTAACATTTTTAATAGCAAGAGTGAATGGTGAACTTCAAAATGTGAAAACAAAAAAGTTAAAACACTTTTTTTTATGCTGTAGGCTTAGAGAAGATTCTGGTGGCATTGTCCCAAGATCTCAAACGTTTGGAGGGAAATTCATACAATGGTAGAACAGATATTGGTCACTAAATTCGGACTTTTCCCTTGATCTGTTCTTCTGTGCCTTCCCGTCCCTGGTTTAGGAGCACAGTCCAACAAACTTGTTTCACATATTTTACATACAGCCATATCTTCTATAGCTAAATATTGGAAAGTCCCATGGATGCCTCCCATCTAGCATGTTAAGAGTAAAATTTGGTTTATCGCCTCTTTGAAAAAATAGTCACCTTTTAATTGCATGAAAACAGATAACTTTGATCCCATTTCAAAGCAATTGTTTATATTCACCTACCTCATCCACGTCACTAATATATACATATGCCATATGCCAAATACTGTGTCCTATCTTGACCCTTCACATAATAATCATTAGTTTAGAGGACATGATATCCAACTTGCCATCTTGTCCACTCTTAGAAGAATGCTCCATCTCCTCCTTTCCTTCTCCCACCCTTCCCTTCAATCCAAGTTTAAAAAGTATTAATATAAAACACTGACAATGTTCCTTTCTTTCTGTTTGCTTTACTAACATTGCATTATTGTTAAACTGTTGAACATCTTGTTTTGCTTATTTGCTTTTTTATACTATTTGCACAATTGCCATTTAAATATAGTTTAAAAAAAATGCTTTGTAATTATTTCAAAATATTATTTAAGTAGTGTTTAAAAAAAAACAATATTTTAAAAAACAATTTAAATGTGAACAGTGAATGCAAACCACAAACAGCAACCCTCGAATGTGAACGTTGAACTGCAAACTTCAAATGTGATAGCTAACTTTGTGCGAACCATAGATTCGGATTGGGATCAGTTGACGATTGTATTGCAAACATGCTTGTGGCCATCATCATCATCATCATTTATTTATAGGCCATCACACCATCGATAAAATTTCAAACCAGTTCTCTATACCTAAGTGTTCAAACTGCATAATATATTACCACATTAAGCAATGATAAAGAATGCAATATTCCTATGGCCAAATGGCTGAAGTTTAGTTAAATAACAGTTACACACTTACTTAGATTTCATAATATGTGATAGCGGTAGTATGAGATATGACAAAGAAGCAGCAGGCATCCTGTCACAGAAGATAGCAATGCACACATAGTGCAGACCACTTCCTGTTGCACTACACAATACAGCTAGAGAGCCTACTATCTACAGACAGGCTATGTAACACATAAGGCACACTAACTTCCACTCTCACTTTAACAAACATTTATTTTTATATCAAAATATTTCAAACCATAACTTAACCATTGTTGGCAGTAGCAGCTCATTTCTTACACATGTACACATACACATTGTGTGACATTTATACAATGAAATACTAAAGAATTAGTTTGTCAAAAAAGTTGCTGCTCATTTCTTTCCTGCCTGTGTGTCATTTATAAAAATATATAACATGAATGTATAAATGCACAATTACTGCACTTCTCCTACATAAACCTGTTGTAGAACTAGTGCAAAATTTGTCACCAGTTAGTTTTAATAAATCTGGAGCATGTTGTACACATTTGTGTATACAGTATGTCCCTCATTATTCTCTGTATTATGTTAACCAAATGTAGTCTGGGCTGCGTGTTCTGCCTTGAACGTCACTCCTCCCTCTCACTTGCGATTTATTCTAGCTCTGTAACTCCCTTACCTCTCAGGCTCTGAGCATAGGTGAAAAAGACACCACACCACCTATAGAATGAAATAAATAAACTGGAACTTTATTTAAACAATCACATTTGCTTCTCTCCAGCACATACCCGAAGTGGTAGTTGCATTGAAGCGTTTACCAGTATAACAAGACAAGTCCATCTTCTTAAGATTCCTACACATGAGTGTAATTGAACAGTTTTAATAAAGTGAAGTGACAAAAATATTCCTGCATCAGGGTTCAGTATGCCTTTCAACAATTGAATTATGTTCCTCAGGACAGTGAGGGGCCGTGCCAAAAAATAAGTGAAATTGCATCACATCAGGGCATGTCATTCCCCATGGGGCTCTCCTTAACCACCTCCACTAAAAACATCCCTGCATTGCCTGCACCCAAGTCTTGTGAATGAAAACAACTGTTCAATCACAGAAGCTGAATTGGGTCTACATTGCAGGTCTGAGCAGCACCTCACTTGATGCTGGTCTCTCCAGAGAGAATGAGTTCCTGCCTCCGCAGGGGTAGTTATGCTCTTATTCACTAAGTTCCTGTGGCATAGACTGCTGAGAGGTGTAGTTCACCCCCAACGGCCAATCACAAAGGAGCACATCAGTTCACCTGGTACTGCCCAAAGGGATGACTGCCCATAAATCCTTACTCCCTCTGACATAGGGAGGTCAACAGTGGTTATAACTAATGCTACAATATGCTAATCTGCACCATTATAGTCTGAATAGATTAATACATTTTTCTTGTCCTTTGATAGTAATATGCTCTTATTGCTTTTTTCTTTCTTTTTAACATCTACAGAATGCCAACAAGCCTCCCATACGAACTGTAACTTTGAAAGGACCATGTGAGTTAAATGGGACTATAATAGCATCATTTTCTGGATAGCATTGTATTGATCATTTTTCCTATCGACTATAATGTATTCTAAGGCTTATTTAACAAGATCTGATTTCTTTGAGTTTGGCATAATGAAAATCCTGATCATGTAGAATTATATTTGTCTTAGTAAATTAAGTTCAAAGAAAGTGGTGTTACATATCAATTTTAAAACCAAACATTTCCTTTTTTATGTCTGTTAATTCCTGGTTGATGTTAGTTCATTCACCACAATTAAAAAATATATTTGAATAAAAAGATGAAATGCACTTTTTATTGCCTTCTTTTAAAGTTTTAAAGTTTGCTTTAGTAGCTTAGAAGATGGGTACATACATAGCTATAATATACTTACATTTGAAGTAGTAAGAGATTAGTAATTGGACACTTATATTTTTGAATGCCTGCATCTTGCATCTGATTATACTTGCTGATATTCACACCTGATTTCAGCAGTAGCAGTTTCCAACCCACACAGGAAGAAACTTGTGAATCTTTGTATGGTGATTTCAAGTAAATCATACTGTAGCTTACATGTTAGCACAGATTGGAACTCCCTCATGTTCCAGAAACAAGCAGAAAGTTTTTGTCTAATGCCATCAGGTATTTCTGATTGTATGTCATTTTTCGGGTACAGAAAAAATAGTCAGTGTACCACTGTTTGTTAGATGCAAACAATTTTTTTCTTTGTAAGGGATGGTTTTGTGTGTGCGCTGCGGTATTCAATGGGGTTCTATACACATTTTCTTTCAGTGGCTAAAAAGGACACACCTACCATGGACCTCAAGTCGCCTGTGAACAGACCACAGTCTCCCAGTTCCACAGGCCAGAAAGGTAATACAGGCAACTAAACATGTCTTGAACAGTGATTCTATTTTAATTATTATTGTTGTCATTGCATATTTACCAACCGTCCTTCATTTCCAGGTCTGGTGATGCCACTTTTTTCCAGTAAAGGTGGAACTATAGCCAGTACAACTGTTTTGAAAATGTTTACCTAGAAATTTTAAATATCTGGATTGAAATTTCAATATTTGTTTTGTTGTGTTTTGCTGTTATAAATGATTCCCTATATCATAAGGAATGCTTTAAAATGCTATATATATATATTCATTATGACCATGCTCAGTGGTTATGGAGGTACAGTTCTTCTCTCTACTTGTTCGTATACATGCGAGTTGAAACAATAAATGTTAAAACCATAGTGAAAATCTTGTACTTTATCATTGCTTTTAATAGAGAAGAAATTTTTCAAAGGCTTCCTGGGGGTAAATGTATTAAATTGTGGATTTTGCAAGTCGCCGATATTCGGCAACTTTGTAAGGGAAATTTAAAAAGGCAATGTCTTTAATGGCAAGACTTGCAAAATCCGCAGTTTAATACATTTACGCCCTAGAGTATAGTGTAGATTATTTAATGTGTGCTCCAATAGAACTCCATTATAGAGTTAATGCCCTTGAGAGTTACAAGCAAAGTTGAAATTGATGTCCAACAAAATAAAGCAAAACATTTGCATTTTTTAGAAAGTTTTTGTGTACGGGTCCATTCACTTACATTATATTTGTGGCTATCAGCATTAGTACGCCATTACTAGGCTTTAAGAATGTGCTCTGAGTACATAATATTAACACCTGAGTGTACAAACTTAGACTGTAAATGTAATTTGCTTAGATGCATCTACTCAGCAGCATAGCTTTCCTGGAAATTGTGTTTAAATGTTGTTCCACCAATCTGCTGGTTGATATTTTGGCGAGTTTGCTGTGAAACACTGTCTTTAGGACAAATCGAGTGTAAAGTCAGAGTTTTGAAAATTTCTGAGTGTCAGGTTCCACCTTTCTTGTAATATATGTAATTTGGAGACTAGACACTATCAAAGCGTACTATGTCCCTGGATTAGGAATATAGGTTATTTTAATAACGTTATTATGTGCGCTTTACATCCGTACATGGTTCCTATAGAGTCTTGTTAATTACCCAACTCCTATTATCACTCACAGCACTAACTTCACTATTTCCAGTACTCCAATCAATATGGGGACATGCTCTTTCTACTTAGTTGGAGTTATGATGATTGCTGTGTATATTAATATGCAATACAGAGTACATATTAAAAGAATAAAAATAAAATGTTTCAGTGACCGATTAAACTTGCAATAAGTATGTGGAGCAGAAGGGCACATGGATCAAGGTAGTTTTACATTTGGCACTGGGAGTTGCAGTTATATAAAGGTGAGGGGCTATTATATATAGCTGGCCTGGCCAACCTGCGGCTCTCCAGGTGTTGTGAAACTACAATTCCCATCAAGCCCTCCTAGCTATCGGCCAGCTATCTACTGGCAAAGCATGCTGGGGCTTGTAGTTTCACAACATCTGGAGAGCCACAGGTTGGCCAGGCCTGATGTATATCATGGAACCCTAAAGTGCCTTGTCACGTTTTATTGTCTACAGAAGGTGATATGTTGTCGCAATAGAACTGATGATAATCATACTCTCTATGTACAAAAATATAACTTTGAGAGATTTTAATAGTATAATTGTCTTTCATAAATTATGTAAGAAATTATTTATTTCATATTATAAACTATAATTCTTTTAGAGGCCAACATTGAGATCAATAGACATATAAAGACAAAGGCTATAACTTTTTTTTAACTGATTACATTTATTTCTTAGCAATTTCATATTTATGTCACAAACATGACATGTTTATAGTAATACTATATTGCAGTTGTACAGAGCATTACTGATATTAAATGCAGCATCATAAAAGAACAGTGGTTGTGAGCTTATGGTGCTGAGAAAAAAAAATGCCCATAAGATGGCCATTAGTTTGTCTGTGGCTAAGGTGTGACATTCTTAGAGTTAGCACAATATATATTAGATAATATAACACCTAATGTAAAGTATAAGGACTTTTTTGGTCACCACGGAGTGCTGTGTGCATATAAATGGACAAGGCTACAGAACTAGTAGGTGATTTCAATAAATTATTAAGACTTATAGTAAGGACTATGTTAGTTCTTATAATTGAAAATGTTTCCTATAATTACTGTAGTAATAACATAACTGACTGTTTATACATATATCATTTAACTGAGCTGCCAAATAGATTCTAATTCATTATTGCACTTTCATTTTTTAAATAAATATTTATTAGTTTAATTGCTCCTTTTTTTCCACAAAAAATAAAGCATCTGTGAAGTAGTTTATTAGCCACCTCTAAGAAATGTGTTAATTTTTATTATAGACCTATGTGGATATAATATTAATCAATGGCCTATAGGATTTGGTTTGAATTAAATTATTATGTTTATAGTGTTATAGTGTATTATTAGTGGAATAACCACTTAGTATAAATGAATAAGTACGTGGTATCATTATCATGTTGTCTTTGATGATCATGCTAAATGTAATTTATTTTGAGTAAAAAAGTACATAAATGCCAAGGTTAGTGAATATCTGACATGTTTCTAGAACATATCATCAGGCAGTTATTTTATAGCGGATATAGGGGATCAGTTATGTACTTACACAGTAGTCACTTAATGAGTCATAAAAGCCTTGGGGAGGAGGCTTGATATAGATATATATATATATATATATATATATATATATATATATATATATATATATATATATATTTATATATATATAAATAAAATATAGACCAAAGGATTCATACATGTACTTATTGACACAGGTACCTATTTGGAGATCTGCAAAGATATAAAGTACTTACTGGGATACAGCTTGATATTGATTCTTATACACATTAACTTGATAGACTTATAACAATAAACATAAAGGTAAAGGCAGGTTCTTTCTCAAACACACACAAATCAATTTTCACACGGAAAAATGTAACTAAGCAGTGCCGGGCTGTAACTATAAGGCAGCCGTGACATATAAGGCAAAATCATCATCATCATCACCACCATTTATTTATATAGCACCACTAATTCAGCAGCGCTGTACAGAGAACTCATTCACATCAGTCCCTGCCCCATTGGGACTTACAGTCTAAATCCCCTAACATACACACAAAGACAGACCGAGAGACTAGGGTCAATTTGTTTGCTGCCAATTAACCTACTAGTATGTTTTTGGAGTGTGGGAGGTAACCGGAGCACCCGGAGGAAACCCACGCAAACACAGGGAGAACATACAAACTCCTCACAGATAAGGTCAGGGTCAGAATTGAATTCTTGACCCCAGTGCTGTAAGGCAGAAGTGCTAACCACTTAGCACTGTGCTGTGTCTACAGTTTTAGAACATGGCAGCCTGCTGTAGAGGAATTAAGGAGCACATAATGAACTTATTGAACTTATTGAGATAAATATAAACACTCCAGTTAATCCATGTACCGGTATATTGTTCCCTTGGTTATATACAGTCTTTGACTTGCTCGAAAGTCTATTGAGTTCTTAATATATTATATATACTATAAAACCTGTTTCAGAGCAAAGTGAGACCAAGGCAGATCCTGCTCCCAAGGTCACCCATCAGCCAAAGAAAACAGCACCACCGCCGCCGGTGCCACTTAAATCCAAAGCCAATGCAAGTCCTGCCAACAAGTAAGATTTGATTACAAGGAGTGTATGCATACAGGGGCATGTGGTATTAATAAGTACTATAATAGCTAATTATTTCATTACAATCTCATACCTCTCAACTCAACTGTCCCAATTTTGGCGGGACACCCCGATTCACAAAAGGGGCTTAATAGAAAGTGGATGAAGTTTTACCAAAATATGTCCATTTGTGGGTGGATTTTGGAAAGAATAGGCCCAGGGCTTCTTTTTGTCCCGCTTTCAAGATTCTAAATATTGGGAGGTATGCGATCTCTTTTGCAAATATTAACTCTATCCTGTGTTGAATTGTTTGCTAAATACACTCTCTAGCAGGGAGTATGTAGCACTTATCTTTGCTGCAGCTACTTTTCCTTTGATGGGCTGGGTGTACTGTGATCTCTGCTTATGCCTGGCCCCCACCGCATCATCGCAAAAAATGTCATCGGGCCTGAACTGAGCCAAAATAGCTTCCATGCTGCTTAGTTGAAACCACTGATGTTGACGAGATGATGCAGCGATATGGTGTGGGTGTATACAAAGCACTCAGTAAACCTAGCCAACTGAAGATTGAGAGGCTTCAGCAATGGTTTGTCTTAAATGTAAGTCTGCAGAAGAGTGTATCTAGCAAATGATCAGATGTAGCACATTTGTGGTTATTTTCCATATTTAACCCCTAAAAAGTTCACAAATATGGACTTATGTTTTAATCTGTCACAATCATGGACTTTTTTTTTATCCTGTGTTTTGCCATTTGCTACAGTGTTAATCTGTTTACCAATATTTTGTGGAGGCTGTGTTATGTGATGTGGGGTCAATAGCTTTTCATATCGTTGGGTAAACCGAAGTTACTGTACTTCATCAGTGGCTGGTGGGAGGATGTTTCTTGCCAAGAGCTAGAATGCTACACTATGTTCTAAAATGGACATGCCCCCCGACCCCCAGCACAGCCAGCCCTTGATCCTGATAATTGTCATGATTGAAAGATGTCATGGTTACTATGGCTATTATACTAGCACACCTGCATTGCATCGCAACAAAATCAAATTTACCTGAGCCATGTCCTGGTATTCGGTTTGCGGTGGCTTTAGGCTGCTATAGTGGGTGGAAATAGAATGTGCACCTTCATAGTGCACATTATGTCTGTAAGTCGCCGTAGGCTCACCGCAGCAATGAGGAGCCGAGATGGGGTGGGAACTGAGAAGATAATATTAGTTGCCTCTAAAACACTAAACGATAAATTTGGGTGAAAACACCTTTAATGCCAATAAGCTGCTTTACTTTCCCTTGATTTACCAAGGATTTTTTTAGAAATGGAAACATATAAAATATAATAATAAATGACATGGAAGACAATGCTATCAATGCTATCAATGAACAAGCTAACCCAAGTCAACTATTAGCACATTTATGCAACACCTTGTATTTTCAGTAAAATCTAAAGCCTCCATTCGGTGATATTAAGACTAAGGGGTAAAGTCACTAAAGTGAGGTTATGTGAAACCGACGTTTTTTTGGTGATTTTTTTTTTTCCTTGGTTATGTCAGATTTACCAAAAATCAAAACCGCTGCTAA